>NC_089515.1:17329755-17933088 GCF_036850995.1 Saccopteryx leptura | reverse complement strand
TGTCACTTTGCATTCTAGTGCCACAGTTCCCACACAGCTGAGAAGAGCGGGAGTCAAGTAAAAGATGTGGGTGACAGAGGAAGCCCGCTCCCCTGTACTCGCCTGCTGTGGCTTCCTGACGGAGCACAGGGACACCCCCCCAGAGGCCCTGCCTCCCCAGGCCCAGCCGCATCCCTGCCAGCCCTGATGCCAGCCCCCCTGGCCTGCCCCTCTGTCCCTCCAGCCTCTGCTTTCCTCCCTGCCTGCGCCCCACCCGCCTCCCCTCTGCCTCGCTTCCCCTGGGCCTCACAGGGAGATGCAGGCATCCCCCCCTTCACAATGGGACCAGGGTTCTGTTACTCTGATATTCCCAAGATCTACGACAACAAGGCCAAGGAATCATCAGGTGCTGATGGCGTGGAGACACATCTGATCTGAAAGCCACTTTCTGGAAGCAGGGGATGAAAGTGTCACCAGCCGTTTTCTTTCTTTAAAGATGTAGTAAATGTGACCCAGAGGCTTTGAGCTGCCCGGCGGTTTGCAGCTTCCTGAGCTCTGAGAAGGTCTATGCGGTGGGGAGACGCCCCGGAGCAGTCTACCCCCCCAGGCTGAGGGGTTAGCTGGGGACTAACTGAGGACAGTTTGAGCCCTGGGACAGGAACGCCTGCCCCAGTAATGAGCTCACACTAAATACATGACCCTGGATGGACAGGCTTTGCCTATCCACTCAATGGGACTGGACACTCTCCTGTCACATCACCATGGAAACATGCCCAACCCACAGGACACGACACATGAGCGGACTCATGAATCTAGCAGATGACTCACCTGCTTACACAGGCTTACCCTTCGTCCCTACATCTAATTGTGACACACAAAACAGACTCACAAAGACAACAATATTCCCCCTCAGTACCCCCCACAACTAACAGAGCTGCAACAAATTTACACACAAAACGGCTCCCAAGGGCAGCAGATAGATAATGCCCCACTCACACCTCCCACTTTCACTCCCGCCCAACCAAGTGCACACACAGTGGAGTCAGAGGTCAGATCACCCCAGTCTAACCGGCCCACCTGTGCACCCACCACTTTGGGACCGAGCCCTGACCCACGGAAACAACTTTCACAATCTGCACCCAGCAGCGTCACTCTAGAGCCGTCCCCTCACTCAGCCACCCACACAGGCACACACGAAAGGTCCATCCACACACGGGCACGGGTGGGCAGCTTGGGCCTGCCCCGTGCCTCGCCTTTGAGCTGCCCTCCGTCAGAGCGCAACCCACTCACTATCAGAAAGGCCCTTTCTTGTCTTCCCCTGGGTGAGCTCCACAAGGCCACCACCCGTGCCTCACGGCCCAGTGGCACTGCGGCAAGGCGGCTCGTGCTTTGCAAGCGTCAGAAACCCATTACACGCTGGCTTAGATACAAAGGGAACTGCTTGGTTTATATCAGCAGTTCTCAACCTGTGGGTCGCGACCCCGGCGGGGGTCGAACGACCAAAACACAGGGGTCGCCTAAAGCCATCGATGGTTTATATGGACTGAAAAGTCAAAAGGGTCCACAAAGCTGGAAACTCAAAAGATATGATCAAGAATCTTCCTCTTGGCCCTGGCCAGTTGGTTCAGTGGTAGAGCGTCGGCCTGGCATGCAGAAGTCCCAGGTTCGATTCCCGGCCAGGGCACACAGGAAAAGTGCCCATCTACTTCTCCACCCCTTCCCCTCTCCTTCCTCTCTGTCTCTCTCTTCCCCTCCCACAGCCAAGGCTCCATTGGACCAAAGTTGGCCCGGGTGCTGAGGATGGCTCTGTGGCCTCTACCTCAGGCGCTAGAATGGCTCTGGTTGCAACAGAGCGACGCCCAGATGGGTGGAGCATCGCCCCCCGGTGGCCATGCCGGGTGGATCCCAGTCGGGCGCATGCGGGAGTCTGTCTAACTGCCTCCCCGTTTCCAACTTCAGAAAAATAGTAAAATAAAATAAAATAAAAAGGAATCTTCCTCTCTCTGTCTCTTACCCACACACACACACACACACACACACACACACACACACACACACACACGCACACACATGCACACACACATGCATGCACACACACTTCTGCTCCTCTCTGTGAGCACTCCATTCTTAGAATCTCTCTGCAGTAGTGACCAAGATGGCGGCACCCAGCTCCAGGCTTCGATCTATAGTGGATAAAGGCTGCTTGAAGAGCGTGCCTCTTTCCCAGAAGCCCAGCCAAAGCTCAGGGGTGGCTCTGATTTGCCAGGACTAGCTTTCGTGCCCCTTGGGGATCTGGAGAGGAGATAGGCCCTGGTAAAGCACACAGAGCTAGAGTGGGGGGCATGATTCTCCCAAAGAAAAGAAGATCAATTTTCCCAGAAGAAGAGCAATGGCCACCCAGGACAGGCAAATGCAATGTCCATGAAAAGAGTGCTTTTCAGACTTTAATGTGCACACCCGTTTCTTGGGGACCTTGTTAAAAGCAGATTCTGGTTCAGAAGGTCTGGCAGGGGTGGGCCTGAGAGTGTCTGTATTCCTGACAGGCTCCCAGGGGATGCTACTGCTGCTCCCTGGGACCCACACTTTGAGTGGCAAGGGCCCCAGTGACCCTGACATGCAGTGAGCGAGAGGAGCCAAGACACTGATGGGCCTTGGGGCCTACCCTGCTCCCTCCTGCGTCCTGAGGCCCAGCGTGCCTCTTACGTGACTCGTCCCTGAAACCTGACGAGGTGGGCAGGGCAAGCTTTCTTATTCCTACTTTGCAGGAAAGAAAACAGGCTCAAATAAATTCTGTGACTTTCCCAAGTTGCGCCGGTGGCAAGGAGTCGAGCTGGGCTCCGGGCAGTTGCCTGCTCTGAGGGCCTATGGGGCTTTTCTCAGCCAAACCCTCCTCTTACAAGACAAGAAGAGGGACAGGGGCAGACAGAGCCCTCGCCAGCTCCCCCCCCCCCCGAAGGTGTTGATGGCTGCCAGGACAAAGAAGGAGAAGTGGGCCACTGTGTTGTGGTCACATTTCCCCAGGACTGGAAATTCCCAGGCCACTGAACAGATGCTGTGTCAGCCGATAAGGTTTTTATAGCCGCGTAGGCCCAGGTGACCTCCTGGTTGTCCTGTTTGTAAATTAAAGTTGCAAAGGGCAAAGGGCATCTGGGCTGTCACCCCCTCATCCCCTCTTAGATTATTTTTAACTTTCCCTTATCAGTTTTCCCCTGCCTGCTCTCCAGTTATTATCACAATCGGATAAAGTCTCACCCAAGGTGGGGCAAATCACTCCTGGACTCCAGGGAAAGAAGTATGAATGTCCCTGGCTCCTAATGCCACCTTACCGAGGGCACCAGGCATTTACACGTGATTTGGAGGAGTCCTTCGTGGCTCCGAGGGCTGGCACCAGCGGAAGAGCACGAAGGTGTGATGATACTAGGGAGATCCAGTGTGGAATGAACTACAGGGGAGGGAAACAGTTCCCGCGTGTTATGGGTTGAATTGTCAGACTGAAGTCTTAACCCCCAATACCTCAGAATGTGACTTTATTTGAAAATAGGGTCCTACAGATGAGGTCCTAGTAGAGTAGGATGGGCCCTAAATCCAATGTAATGTTGTCCTTAGAAAGAGGACTGTTTGGACACAGACTCATGTGCAGGGAGGACACCACGTGCAGATGAAAGCAGAGAGTGGGGTGACACAGCAGAAGCGAAAGCATACGAAAGGTGGCCCCCAAACCCAGAAACCAGGCAGCAGCCATGGGACAGTCTCCCTTCTAGCCTCAAAAGGAACCAGTCTAGCCAACACCTTGACCTCCACCATGTGGCCTACAGGACTGTGAGACAATACATTTCTGTTGTTTAAGCCACCAAGTTTGTGGCACCTGCTGTGGCCACCCTAGGACACAAAGACACCATTGCTAGAAGAGTTCATGCTGAGATCGACAGCCACGCGGCAGGATATTATCCCATGGAAATAATATACAAACCACCCCCGTAATTTGAAGTTTTCTACTAGCCACATTAAAAAAAAAATCAGATGAAATTAATTTCAATAATATATTTTTATTTCACATGGTTTATCCAAAGGATCATAAGTACAGTACTAAAAAGAGTTATTAATGAAATGCTTTACATTCTTTTTTGTTTGTTTCATACTAAGTCTTTGAAATCTACTGTGCTATTTTTTGCTTACAGCACGGTTCAGTTAGGATTAACCATATTTCAAGTGCGTAATAGCCACACACAGATAGCAGTTACCATATTGGACACATAGGCCCAGTTCCTTCTTCCCACCCTATCCATGTGGCTCTAGACAATTTACTTGGCCTGTGAGAGCCTCCGTTTATTCCCCTGTAAAATGGGGCAATTATAGTACCATCACCACAGGGTCGGCATGAGAATTAAGTAAGAAGGACGCACCTGTGTTTATTGGGTTCCTGACATGGGGCGAACACTGTTCCTGGTACAGGCATCAGACCGGGTGTTTAAGGACAGTCCCACTTTAAAGGATCATATAATCACCACCACATTTCTCACTGGGCTTATACTGAACTCCCTCCACACTCAGACCCACTACAGGCTTCCCCCCTACCCCTGAAACTAACCTGAGTCTACCTCCTCCAGGAAGTCTGCCTAAGAGTCCCAGTTCCCATTTAAATTCTCAGAGCACTCCAGGAGAGTCTCACAACCTCATGCTTGATTGTTCTGTTAGTTGTGTTATTATGTGTGAGTGAGGTGTTAAGTCCCCTGAGGGCTGGGATATGTCTCCTCTGTCTCTCGTCCAGCCACTAGATCCACTTAATCACTCTGTGGAGCGCCTGTCCCAAGTTCACCGTCTGAATCTGCCAGACTTAGAGTAGGTGTCAGTGAGCACACGCAGGTACATTTTGACCCAGGCACACCTCTCAGAAGCCCCCCAGAGAGGTGGTCTCCAGGCACCAGGATTCATGGCCCAGACTAGAACAGCCACACACAGCCCTGGGCAGTGGAGATCCTAGAACCTCTCTGGAAAAAGCGGTTAGAAATGCCACCAGCAGTGACACCTTCCAGCACGTTCCACCCCAGGCAGGCCAGGTTTCCTGCCGTGGGTTGGGTGGGCCTGGCACGGGAGACCAAGGGCTGCCCTTTGAGCCACCCTGCCCTCCCCACTTCCCCCTTGCCCAGAAGGCATTTTGTGGCTTGTTGACTACAAGTCACACCCTGATAGAGGCCCCTCTGGCTGGGAAGGGTCAGTGAATCACCAGCACCTCCATGAGAGGCTGATGTGGGTGAGAGTCACAATCAGACCAGCCCAGCCCCGCCCCGCCCCTCCTAGTCCTCCCTCCCCACCCCCAAACACACATGGGTGGATTGAGCGATTCTGCCAGGGCTGATTGGGCAGGGGACAGGGATAGACTGGCCCAAACGACAAATCCTGTGGACATATTAGGTCTCACTCACTTCTGCTTCTGTGAGCAGCACCTCGCTCTTCCTGCCAACACCCCACACAGATCACAGAGAGGGCCTGTGTCCCCCGGCCAGGCCTCAGGTCCATCCGCCCCAGTCTTCCTGCACCTCCTCATTCCAGGGAGGCAAAAGACCCGGGTTCAAATCAGACTATGCCACCTATTAGCTGTGTGGCATGGTCAAGTCACTGAACCTCTCTGAGCTCCAGAGTTCCTCAGCCGTAAAAGGAGGATAGCAATAATCTCTACCCCGTGGGGTCGTTCTGATGTTGAAACAAGACGATTTACAGCCCGTCCTCGGTGCCACGAGTGGCGCGTTAGGAAGTGTGCACCTCTTTTCTGATGGTGGTGATGAGCATACGCTCGTGTATTGTGCTACCAGAAGGCACATTCCAATCCAGTGCAAAGCTAGGACACGTGAGGTCAGTTTTACCTGCTTTTGGGGGGATTTTGCAGCCTATGATTTTTTGCTGAGGAATTTGTCTTGATACCAGATAATTCATTCATTCCACAAATATGCACTGAGCACCTGCTAAGGAGGTGACGTGTTCCTGGCAGTCCCGAGAGCAGACCTGGAGGATGTGGAGGAGAGGCGTTCCTGGCAGCCGCCCAGACCTCATCAGAGTTCCTTTCACGCTTCGCTGAGGTGATGGTAGCTTCTTGCCTGTGTCCCTGGCCAGTGGGCCTAGCACGGCCCGGAGGTGGTGCCCACGGAGGTGAGGCTGGAGGGGCCTGTGCCCAGGGATTGGGACCGGCTGTGGGGTCCGGCTTCGCGTCTTCCTGTTATATGACCTTAGGATAAATAGAGTTTATCCTCTATTAAATGGTCGTAATAGTACCTAACCTGTGACCTCACGGGGTTGCTGTCAGCGCCTGTGTATAGAAGCCTCTTAATAACTGTTTTTTCTTTCCTTCATTCACTTCCTTCCCCAACCCCCTCATCCAGCCACTCAATCGTCCAACATTTCTTTGGTTATCTCCCGCCTTTCAGCTGCTGTGGAAGAAGCCAGGAGTAGAGGGGAACTCCGGCAGACCCAAGAAAGTGCTGGCCCCGGGATTCCCAGCCTTCCTTCCACGCTCTGGGTGTCCGCGGGGGGCCGGTAGACAGTCCAGCCCGGGTGACTGGTGCCCCCGTGCGCCCAGCCAGCTCTGGGTGAGAAGTCCCCCATGCTCCAGGGCAGATGTGCAGGATGGACCTCCCTCCTTCCTGGACCCCAGACAGCCCTCCCAACTGTACTCTTGACCCTGTTTTCCGGTTCCTGGGCAGGAAATGAGTTCTGAAAAAAAGAAAAGGTTGAGTGGGCTCCAGTCAACACGCCCGCGCTTCGGGCAGGAAGTAGGAAGAAGGGGCGTCCCAGCCATAACTGGCCCTTTCTCTCAAAAAGCAAGGCTTTTCTACACATCTATCCAGCAGACTTCTGCTT
This sequence comes from Saccopteryx leptura, assembly GCF_036850995.1. Lineage (NCBI taxonomy): Eukaryota > Metazoa > Chordata > Mammalia > Chiroptera > Emballonuridae > Saccopteryx > Saccopteryx leptura. The sequence continues at coordinate 17,926,257 of NC_089515.1, read as the reverse complement.
AGTCCTCTTTGGAAGAAAACTGGAACATGGTGTCACTCCTAGCTAAAAGAAGGGCTGAAGGGGAGGGAGCAGGCTCTTCACCGTTACCTCAGACCAGAGGTCTGGAAACTTCCAGAGAGTAAATGTTTTAGGCTCTGTGAGCCGTGCGGCCTCTGTCCCAAAGACTGCGCTCTGCCCTGCAGTGGGAAGGGGACCGAGACAATTCACCACTGCGTGTGGCTGCGCACCCAGAAAACTGTTCACACACACAGACTGGACTTTCACATCATTTTCATGTGTCACAAAATATTCCTTCTCTTTTGATTTTTTTTTTCAACCGTTACAAATTAAGTTAAAAATCATTTTAGCCGCAGACCATACAAAAACCGAGGGCTGTCAGATTTGGCCCTCAGGCCGTGGTTTGCCAATCCTAGGTGTAAACCAATCATAACCCACTCCCTGGGGCTGGGTACAATGTCACTCTGAGGAAAAGTGTTTGTGGTGTGTGTGTGTGCGGCGTGTTTATATGGTGCGAGTGTGGGGTGTGTGTGCTGTCTGTGGGCTGTGTGTGCTGTGTTTACCAGTAGGTACTCAGGGGTAATAATGCATGGGGCTCGTGACTTGAGTGACTAGCAGTGTCCGCCGCAGGCCGCTTGGTCAGCACACAGGGAGAATAGCAGGAGTTGAACCCAAACCTTCCAAATTCGAGAGCCCGCCCTCTTTGAAGGGAGGTGGGGAGCCATGTGATCAGGCGTTGTTCCCATGATGGCTCAAGCGAGGACATAGGCATTCCAGCAGCCTCTGCTCTCTGATGAGGGAGATTTTTGGAGGGGGGTGCTGGGAGAAAGGGGGAGCTCCCACTGCCCTCCCTTCCCTGGCGAGTGCACACCCCTGGGATGGAGATGAGGCGGGGCCTTTCCTCCAGCCCTGGAGCAGGACTTCCTTTTCCCCTGACACTGATGGTCCGGAAGTTGGGTCTCATTCTCAGGGAAGCAGGAGAAACCCCTTCCCACCCCTGTGACTCCCTTCTCTCCTGCTCTTCCCTTCCTGCCGCCCCAGTACCAAGGAGATTCGGAGGGAGCCTGGCAGAATATGAAAACTTAGAGAAGCCATCCTTTCAACCACTAAAAACTCTTTTCTTTAGCTCCTAACATATGATTTTGTTTTTAAAAACTCATTAGGTGGCGCAGTGGATAAAGCGTCAACCTGGAAATGCTGAGGTCGCCGGTTCGAAACCCTGGGCTTGCCTGGTCAAGGCACATATGGGAGTTGATGCTTCCTGCTCCTCCCCCCTTCTCGCTCTCTGTCTCTCTCTCTCTCTCTCTCTCTCCCTCTTTCTCTCCTCTCTAAAAATGAATAAATAAAATTAAATTAAAAATTAAAAAAAAATTCATTCAATTCCCACTGAGCACAAGGTAGGCACTATTCCAGGGAGTTTTACATTCTTCAACTCACAGAATCCCCCAACAACCATCTGTGGTAGGTGTCATTACACCCATTTCACAGAGGTGGAAACTGAGACCCAGAGAGTTTACATACTGAATGGCAGAGTCAGGATTTAACCCAGGCGGACTCCAGAGTCCCTCCTACCTGCCTCCACATGCTGCCTCTGGCCATTGGCAGGCCCTGGCAAGAAAGAACTATGAAGGATGGGGGTTCAGTGCTCCGATTCTGGAATCGAGTTCAAATCCTGCACAGATATATACTGGTCGCTTCCTTGGGTAAGTCATTTAATATCTCTGAACCTCAGTTTCCCCTCTTGTAAAAAAAAATCTATTCTCTCTTCCTTCAGCACCACGATTTCTCCTCGGGAAATAGCTGTTCCCCAACTCTCCATTCATAAGGTTCTCCTGGCAGTGACCCCATCTGCCAGGTCCAGGTTTGATCATGTGCCCCAGGCCCAGCCAATCAGAGCATCTTGTTCTCCTGGCCTTACTGATAGCTCAGGGATAAGTACATGTGACTAAATCCAGCCAATGAGCATTAGGTTTGGGATGTTTGCTGGACCCATTAAGAAAGAAAGGCTCTCTTTTAGCTTATTGGGAGGTAAGCCTAGATAGAGCTGCTGGTAGCCAGATTGTCACTGCACAGGAAGAGCCAGCCTGAGAATAAGGAAAAGGAAGAAAAGAAAAAGAGGCAGAAGTGAGAGACCCTAATGGAGAGAAGAGTCTCAATGAGATGGCCACCCAAGCTCCTGGCTCCCACATTGCCACAAGCATACCCTTTGCTGCCTTAGTTAATAAGCCCACATGTGTGCTTCTCTGTCTAGGCCCATGTGAGATGTTTCTCTAACACGTGCAATCAATAGAATGAAAGCCCCGCAAGGGCATGATTCTTGTCCACTGAGTTAGTGCTGCAGCTCCAGTGTTGGGAACAGGCCTGGCACATGGGAGGTCCTTGGTTAAACAAATGGACATAAAGAATTTCAAATATAACAGCCCACCTCATGGGACAGGCATTATGAGGATAAAGAGGGCAGGTGAATATTCGAGGCTCAACCCCATTGCCTGGATGGTCAGCCTCGACCACCATGGCTCTGAGCCAGAACCCCTTCCCACCACCCCCAACAGTCTCTAGTCTGGTGGGCTGTCCCCAAGCAGGGGGAAGGGTGGTTTATGTAAGGAGCAGTGTGATCAAAGACCATGAGCGCAAACTGCAGTACTCAAGACTGTAGGGAACACCAACAATATTGCAGACCTGCTCTCTGCCCTCCAGGACTCTGCTTGGCACCCTCCAGGCCCTATGGCTCCGTGCCATGTGACTGCCCACTGCCCTGAGCTGCAGCCATGGAGCTGCCGTCCTTACACACCGGGCCACAGCCTTCACATCTGCTTTTGGCCACCCCTGCAGACCAGGTAGGTAATCAAGCACTCAGCCACGGGGCAGAGATTACCCACATCCAGTAAGGAAGGGGAAAGGTATTGGGGGACAGCCATGTCGACTCCTGGCTGGCATTTAGAAAATGCACAGAAAAGAGTAGCCATTAGCTTTTGGATTCGGACAGACATGGTGTCGTAGCACAAGGGGCACTGGGTTGAAGGGACTGGTGAACAGGCTTCACTCCAGCCCTGAGGACGCGAGGCTAGAAGGTTTTGCATAGGGTCCTACTTCTGTTTGTGGTGCTTGGGTGAGACTCTTGCCAACTCGGGCTTCTTCCGGGACCACATTTCCCACTTCCTCTCACCTTGACCCTGTCTTCATGTCCTGTGGGCTCACAAATACGCAGACACTCTAGCCAGAGAGCCACAACATGCCCCTCCCCCCATGCCACCTTCTCACCAACCTTATAGAAATACATATGTTCCCATTCCCAAGAAGCATCCCCCAAAATTGCCCTCTAAACCCTGTTCTTGTTGTTTTCAATCTGGGTAATAAAACTCAACTCATCTGAGGTGATTAAAAATTCATTCAACAGGCCCAGAAACAAAATGTGGTAGGAAGCAGACTTGGCCTGCCGGCTAGAAGTAATTAGAAAATCACCCTGCTGACCTGACCTGTGGTGGCGCAGTGGATATGGCGTCGACCTGGAATCTGAGGTCGCCGGTTCAAAACCCTGGGCTTGCCTGGTCAAGGCCCAGATGGGAGGTGATGCTTCCTGCTCCTCCCCTACCCTCCTCTCTCTCTTGCTCGCTCTCTCACTCTCTTTCTCCCCTCATCTCTCTAAAATGAATAAATAAAATTTAAAAAAAAGAAAGAAAGAAAATCATCTGCTGGGCAAGGGTACCTAAGGCATTGTTGCAGCCACCAGAGTCATTCTTTGAGTGGGGAAGGCGACCACCCCCCTTACACTGTAAGAAGCTTCCTGGCCTCTAATTACTTATTCCTCGCCAGCTGTTGCGGACAGTGGTGTGCACAAGCAGTTGGTTTACAGCGAGTCTTTAGTTTCCAGGCACCACTTCTCCCAAGCCTGTTGGAGTCTCCACACCACTGTCCCCCGCATTCTCCTGCTGTCAGCTGCTGCCACACATCCCTCCCCCCCAGCCATGCCCTCCAGCAGGCCTATTATCCTCTCTCCACCCTCTGTCCCAGCAGCCCCATCCCAGCCTCCTTTGATCCTCTCCTTGCTGCTATCCTGCAGGGGTGGTCCCTGCTGCAGGCCCCTGCACCCTGGGGCTCTTCACCACGCCTGTCTCCCAGGCAACAGCTTGGGATGCTGGTATTCCAGGATGCCACAGAAAGGCATTTCCTTTCCCCATCTCGGAACCCACCAGGGGCCTTCACACCTCCCAAACCATCCAACTTTCCCATCTGGTACCTCTGAGCACCGTGGGCAGCAGGAAATATCTTGTTAACCCAGGAGGGCTAGAACCCCATACTATTTTGAGTTGCTCAGGAGCTTGTGACAGAAACTGTGTTTTGCTCAAGATAATCTCATCCCTTACTGTGAACCATTTAATTGCAGTAAGGCATGAGGGACATTCTGAGTCTTTCCTTGGTCCTCTGGAAGAACTGGGATAGTGCTGTCTGATACAGTAGCCACTAGCCATATGTGGTCATTAAATAGAAATTAATTTAATTTGAGTAAAATTAATATTTGGTTCCTCAGCTGCACATGTGGCTGCTAGCTATAGTATAGGACTGTACAGATATAACATTCCGTCATCACAGAAAATTCTATGCAACAACACTGGCCTAGATCATATGCTTGAAAGGCATGGACTTGGAAGTTGAACAGACCGTCTGCTGTTTATTCTGCAATCTTGGGCAACTCACTTAACTTCCTGAAGCTTCCCTCCGTGTCTTCATCTATAATCGTAGCTATTTAGAGAGCCCTGAGGTCCAGTGAGAGAATCCAGGTACATACTCAGCCCAGTGTTTGATAGTAGGAAGAGCCAATAAAAAGAAGCTATTGGCTCTGGGAGTAGAGGGGACAACTTGATGAAGGAGAACGATTTAGGACAAAGGAGACTGTATTCTAGCCCCAACTCCATCACTGCCTGTAAGCCATATGTGACCTGCACAGCCCAGATTCAAAAGAATGAACAGAAAAAAAATCAAAATGAAATGGGAAACTCCAGCCCAGATTTTTTTTGGAGCCTGGGACCCAACATCTGACTGCTGAGCAACTCCACTGAGATGCCTTTCAGGGTCCTCAGAACCAAGAATTCCAACTGGATTGGAGTATCCTCCACCCAACACCCACCTGCTCCTCCTGCCCTTCTTAGCTCAGGAGTAGCAACTGGTTTCCAGAAAGCTAGAAACTTTACTTGCTCTGTCTCCTTAATTTATAATCCTATGGTGTGCTTAGAGTTATTATCACTATTTTATAGATGAGGAAACTGAAGCCCAGAGAGATTACATATCTTGCCAGTCAGTGGTAGAGTTAGGCTCCAGGGTCTGTGCTCTTAAGCAACATGTGATGCTGCCTTGATCTACCAACAAAGTCCCTTGACTTTACCTCTTCAAATCTGTTCACTTCTCGCCAGCACCTTATTCTGGCCACCATGGCCTCCTGCTTGGCTCAGAGCAATAGTCCCCTGGCTAGTCCCCAGGTGTCCTGGCTGGCTTCCTCTCCTCCCCACCCCCTAGTCACAGCCCTCTGTACAAACTGAGTATTTGGTGGCATTCTTTCCTGATAGGAATCCCTCATAATCTTTTTCACCACTGTGCAGCTGGAGCCTGGCACATGATAAGTCATCCCCAAATATTTGGTTGAATGGATGTATGAATCTTTTGAAACAACCCAACCCAAGAGATTGTTGGGAATATGTGATCGGCATGGTTTGTGAATCCCCAGACTCTAAACAAGACAACTTAGGTGAAACCTCAGATAGCTGTGTAGATAAGTTCATGTTACTAAGAAAGCACAGGCTAACAAATTATATGCTGTTTCTTCTGAGAAAGAATGGGTCGAAGAAGATAGGGAAGAGGAACCAATCTGCAGAGCATTCAGGAAAGGCATTTAAGACCAAACCTGTGGCCCTCTATCTCTAAGACTGTGTGCAGGAAGGGTGCCTAGAGCCTCCGGGGAAGTCCTCCGTTGATTCACTAGGCTCTTCCATCGCCATTGCCACTAATGTAAGGGATTCTGGTATACACCTTGGGCTAAAGAGTTTGGTTCACGTCAACGAGGTCCAAGGTAGTGGTCACCTTTGTATGCCCTCAACAAACTGAGTTTCTGTTTCTAGGAAACAGAGGCACAGTACCGACACATGGGATAAAGTCAAGTCCATGCCCTACCCGCTCTGCTCCACAGATACTCTGAGGCAGTCTCTGGGAGGTGTCTTGCACCAATGAGCCCCTGGGAAGGTCATTGTGTTACCCTGGGCCTCAGGCTCCTCCTCAGAAAATTGAGGTTGAAGTAGATGACCCCTAAAGGTCACTTCACCCTCAGTGTTGGGGACCAGTGTCTATGAAGATAGCTGTGGCCCCTCATGTGGTCGGCCCCTTGGTGTTTCACTCCTACTCCCAGTCTGCGAACTTCCCAAGGAACTAGGGGCTTTCTCCCAAGGAAGGCTCAGGATCAGCCCTGCCAAGCATATGCTCAGATATGGTCAGAGGCAGAGCGAGGGGTGGGCACCGAGCTGGGCACCAGGAGAGCCTCGGTTCCGTCCAGCCTCAGCCCCACCACTGACTCCTGGGTATTTGGGGGCATTTCTCCAACCTTCATTCCTTCATCTATAAAATGGAGGTTAGAAACTTAGACCCCGGGAATTCCCAGAGAGTTCCAAAGGGGAAAAGTTATTTAAAATGGAGAATACACACTCAGTGGTATCCCAGTGGCAAACCCAGCAGCACCGGTACCAGGACAAACTGGCATTCTGAGTCTCCTGATATGATGCAATGATTATATCATCTATGTAGTATTCCTGCCCCCTAAAATGTTTATCTAGCCACAAGGAGACAATCAGATCCAAATGATACAATATTCTATTAAAACAACTGGCAGGAACTCCTTAAAGATAATCACTATCAAGAAAGAAAGAAAAGGCGCCGACCAGTCACCTGATACATGAAGCTTGTTAAGATTGAACAGGACATATTGGAACCCTTGGAGAAAATTTAATATGGAGTGTATATCAGATACTATTATTGCACCAAATTATTGACTATGCTAACAGTTGCAGACAATGTCCTTGTTCTTCTGAGATAATAGCTGCTGTGTTCAGAGGTAAATTGTCATCATGCTTGCAGCTTACCTCCGGAAAGAGAGAGAACAAAAGCAAAGGTGGCAAAACGTTAATGATTCATGGATCCAGGTGAAAGGTACAAAGATGCTCCCTGTGTTCACGTTTCAACCGTTATGTAGGCTGAGATTTTCCCAAATAAAAAGTCGGGAGGGAAAAGGCTTAACAGAAATTATCTTTGGAATCAGGCTGCTCTGAGTGAATCCCGGGAAAGCAGAGCAAACACGGATTGAGTTTTTAGCACCTGCCAGACTCTGTCCGGAGGTTTCTGTGAATAATTTCACTTAATCTTCGCATCAACCTTATGCGGTGAGGCTGTTAATACAGAAGAGGAGCCTCGGGCACAGAGGAGTGAAGCGACCTGCTCAAGGGCACACAGCAGGAAGCAGCAGAGCCATGGCCCAGGCCGCCCTGGCTCCTGGCCTGTTCCTTTCACTCTGTGATCCTAGATTAAGTCTTTCAAAACATGGATTCTCTGGGGTGAAAATAATAAAGAGAATTCTGGGGGAAGAAAGACCCGTGGTTGCCAGGGGTTGGGGGGAGAAGGGAACGGGTAGACAGAACGCAAAAGATTTTTAGGGCGGTGAGAATACCTCATATGATGCTCTAATGGTGAATATATGTCCTTATACATTTGTCAAAACTCATAGAATGTGCAAAACCAAGAAAGCACCCTGTGGGCTTGGGGTGATTACACTGTGTGTACGGAGGTGCCTCAGTTGTAACAATCACGCCACTCTGGAGGGGGTTGTCGACAGAGGAGGAGGCTGTGCACGTGCGGGGCCAGGAATTAGGAATTCTTCGTGGTTTCTGCTCACTTTGCTGTGACCCTAAAACTACTCCAAAAAGTACAGTTTATTTTAAAAAACACAACTACATTTCTCAGGTCTCCTAGATTCCAGATCGAATTCAGGTCCAAGCAGACACCTAAAAAATGAGCAGAGGGAACCCAGGCTCTGGGGAATGGCTGGACTGAGACCCCCTGAGAGGCCTGGGTCCCTGTGACCAGCTGCATGCTGGGAAACACGCGGTCTCCACCCAGAGGGCCCTGCTATTAGGCTCTGTCGAGAGCTCAGAGGAAGTGCGGACTGGGGCCTGGGAACCCTCCCCAGTGATCACAGGGGAGATTTGCATCTGTGTTGTGGGAGGAGATTGTTTGAGGAGGGGTGGGTGTGTTTGCTGTTTTCTGTCTGCTTTTCCTTCTCCCTTAGCCTCTCCCCCCATAGTGGGTAACTGGTAGAGCCTGCAGGGCTGATGCCAGCCAGGGTCCCTTCCGCTGACTCAGTGGCAGGGAAGGGGAGTGTCCCCGGGAGCAGCCCTCATCCCTGGCTGGCAGCCTTGCCCCCAGGGCCTCTGTATCCAAACTTCCACTGGGCACACGTTCCTCTCTCAGCTTTTCCTTCTGATGGGAGTGCCTCTGGGCACCCACGTCCGGCTCCCTCGGCCACCAGCAGGAAGCTGAGGAGCTCACAAGGCCCAGCTCTGGGCCCCACATCGCTGTCCCTCCTGCCGTCTGCCGGCTCTCCTGCTTCCCTCGGCAGCTCCTGAAGCACAGGAGTATCCCTCCTGCTTCACAAAGCAGTCAGCTGAGGGCAAGAAAAAAAGACGGACCTGCCCAAGGTCATTTCACTAACAAGTGGGCTGACAATGACCGGAGTCCACATCCTCTGACCCCCAGAGTGAAGCTCTTTCCATCGGACGGGTACCAGCAAAGGTCCCCATTCCAGGGACGCTGCCCCTCTTTCTGCAGAGGACCTGGGTGGAATCGCCCTCAGTCATCTCTAGAAGTTCCTTGGTTGTCACTTGGTGTCCATGACCAGTCTGTTGGTGTTTCTTCTCCTTCAGCTCCTTGCTGATATTCGCTGTGTTCTGGGCAACTGGGAAAGAGCCCTCACCTCTCACTGCCCGGGCACTGCATGGGCTCCCTGCTCCCCGCTCAGGCTGTGACCCCGCACGGGCACTGCATGGGCTCCCTGCTCCCCGCTCAGGCTGTGACCCCGCACAGGCACTGCATGGGCTCCCTGCTCCCCGCTCAGGCTGTGACCCCGCACGGACACTGCACGGGCTCCCTGCTCCCCGCTCAGGCTGTGACCCGGCACGGGCACTGCACGGGCTCCCTGCTCCCCGCTCAGGCTGTGACCCCGCACGGGCACTGCACGGGCTCCCTGCTCCCCGCTCAGGCTGTGACCCCGCACGGGCACTGCACGGGCTCCCTGCTCCCCGCTCAGGCTGTGACCCCGCACGGGCACTGCACGGGCTCCCTGCTCCCCGCTCAGGCTGTGACCCTGAATGGACACTGCACGGGCTCCCTGCTCCCCGCTCAGGCTGTGACCCCGCACGGACACTGCACGGGCTCCCTGCTCCCCGCTCAGGCTGAGACCCCGCATGGACACTGCATGGGCTCCCTGCTCCCTGCTCAGGCTGTGACCCCGCACGGGCACTGCACGGGCTCCCTGCTCCCCGCTCAGGCTGAGACCCCGCACGGACACTGCATGGGCTCCCTGCTCCCTGCTCAGGCTGTGACCCCGCACGGGCACTGCACGGGCTCCCTGCTCCCCGCTCAGGCTGTGACCCCGCACGGGCACTGCATGGGCTCCCTGCTCCCCGCTCAGGCTGTGACCCCGCACGGGCACTGCACGGGCTCCCTGCTCCCCGCTCGGGCTGTGACCCCGCATGGGCACTGCATGGGCTCCCTGCTCCCCGCTCGGGCTGTGACCCTGAATGGACACTGCACGGGCTCCCTGCTCCCCGCTCGGGCTGTGACCGGCGCCGGCTCCAGGGGCAGGCCTTCAGTCCCCACTGCAGGATCCTGGTTCTGTGCTCTGAGCCGAAGTGGGCAGAAGGCTCCCCTAACTCGTGTCCCCATTTGCAACCCAGGCCGCAGAGAAGCCTGTGAACTCTTTTCTCAGACCTCTCTTGAAAGGGAATAAGGGAGCCTGACCAGATGGTGGCACAGTGGATGGAGCGTCGAACTGGAATGCGGAAGACTCAGGTTCGAGACCCCGAGGTCGCTCATCTGGTTTGAGCAAAAGCTCACCAGCTTAAGCCCAAGGCCGCTGGCTCGAGCAGGGGTTACTCAGTCTGCTGAAGGCCCGCGGTCGGGGCACGTATGGGAGGGCAGTCAAGGAACAATTAGGGTGTGGCAACACGCCAAGAATGATTGATGCTTCTCATCTCTCTGTTCCTGTCTGTCTGTCCCTCTCTCTGACTCTCTCTCTGTCTCTAAAAAAAAAAAAAAGGAATAAGGGAGTCAATTTCTTAAAATAAATGAACTTATCTATCTAAAAAAGAAGAAAGGGAATCAGGGTTTCTTGGCGTCCTGTCCCCAGTCACCCCACTGCAGTAACAGCCTCAAGTCAGTTTATGATTCCAGTGACATTATCCCCCTTCCCACCACGACCAAGCTCCCTGTCACATCCCTGTCCTCCACACCCAGATCCAGGACAGGGACAATGATGCTGCCCCACCCCCCATTACTATGCTCCATCCCCCTGGCCAGAGTAATTGGTTATGGAATGCTTGTCATTGACCAAAGTCAGGCCAACCAGACCCTGTGGAACTGAGTTCCAGACTTTGAGCTCTGAGAGAAGCAGAATGGTTCTTTGCCCCAGTGAGAAGGTGCGAGGTTTAGCGGCTCTGCAGCCATTTTGTCCCCATGAGGTAGAATCTGCTGTGTAAAAGCTGTTACCTGGAGTACAGCCCAGCCAAAGACAATGGAGCACCAGGTCTTGGTGATATTGTTTAGAGCAGTGCTGGTCAACCTGGTCCCTACTGCCCACTAGTGGGCGTTCCAGCTTTCATGGTGGGCGGTAGCGGAGCAACCAAAGTATAAATAAAAAGATAGATTTAACTATAGTAAGTTGTTTCATAAAGATTTATTCTGCCAAACTTAGTGAAAATCCGACATAAAGTACTTGGTAAGTAATTATTATTATATGCTTTAACTTGCTGTAACTCTGCTTTATAAATTTTATAAAGTCAAGTTACTTCCCTACTTTATAAATCACCATTACTGTGGAACCAGTGGGTGGTTAAAAAATTTTACTGCTAACAGAGATACAAAAGTGGGAGGTAGGTGTGAAAAGGTTGACTACCCCTGGTTTACAGTCTCTGATCAAGCCTTGTCTAAAGCCAACGACACCCCTTGGATTTTAGTTCAAAAGCCAACACATACTGATTTTGCATGAAGCAAAAATTGGGTTTTCTTTCACTTGCAACCAAAACTCTAGTGACACAGAAGGTCAGACTGGGGCCCCTTGCTTCTCTCCCTTCCCCACCCCTACTGTCTCATGAAACTTCCTCCTCAGAGGCCTACCTACCCCCTGCAAATGAACTCGTACTAATACATAGCCAGGGCCGTCCACAACTAGCCCATATGTGTCTTTGTACCACAGAATTATTTGTGCTGTATAGAAAATGTCTTGGATATAGTCCCTCCTTGGCTAGGTAGAGGGCGGGTTGGGGGGCAGCAGGTAGAGAAGGGGGTAGAAAGAACAGGGCACAGTGACACACACCACCCCAGGCCAAGTGGATTCAGAATCCCCGGTCAGCCGTATCTCCTGAGGGACGGCGCCCACAGCTGGACTTAGCCCAGAGCTCAGGAAAGCCTTCCTGCCTGCCTCCGACTTTTCAGTTGGTAGTATGGGTCAGAAAGAAGCAGAGACCCCCAATGGAATTGTTTTTAAACCGGGCCCCTTACCAGGATGATTTAGCCCTGAGCTAAGAGGCCTCAGAGCAGCCTCAATTCCTACTGTGCCCTCCAGCCTGGCTTCCTCCCAGGCACACCCCTGAGCCAGCCCCTTCCTTCCAGGGCAGGAGCCTGAGAACAGCCAGGGCCTCATTCATTCTCTTCATTCCTTCCTCAGTGGACAGGCCCCTCCCTCTGCCGGCCCCTCCTCTAGGCAGCCATCGGTACTGGTACCGGTACCGGTACCGTGTATGGTGCAGGCTGTGCCCAACAGCAACACATGGGGCCTCCGACTGCGGAGAGGTGGGCAGGGCTGGGCTCTCATCTCCGGGGGCTCTTGAGAGGTCTGGGGCGTCTAGCGATCAGCCCCAGGGGTCTCTCCCAACAGGCCCTGTCTCTCTCCACAATGTCAAGTTCATTTCTGTGTCTGTCCCAAAGAACACAAACAAAAACTTTGGCAAGTGCCTACTGTGCCGCAGGCCCTGCAGTGAACTCCAAGTTCTCATGACAACCCTCAGCCCGGTGAAGGCTAACCACACGTTAGAGCAAGGACACGGGGCGCTGGGTGGCGGGGCTCCCCCGTGCAGCCAGCACCCTGGTGCATGCCGCCCGCACTGCACTGCTCCCCAGTGCCGCTCTCCCTGCCTTCACCTCCAGAGAGCTGCCTCAGCCCAAGGCTGGCGGGCCAAAGCCAAGAGAGAGTTCTTCTGTGCTCTCTGGCCTCAATCAGGCAGAGTCAGGAGCAAACCCCGTGGCCCTCCTGCCTTATTTGGAAGAAGAGTAGGAAACCAGATGAGAACTCGAGAACTCAGCTCTGCACCAACATGCCTCTTCCTAGGGCCACACCGCTGGTGCCGTCATCCTCCGGAGTGTGGGGAACCCGTGCCCCAGGGGCCCCGCGCTGGGATGTCAGGGACAGAGATGAACATGGCCCTGGAGGAGGCGAATGTTTGGGATAGTAGTCATTTTCTGCCAGTCATTACAGGAATGTTCTACTTTAATTATTTATTTATTTATTCATTCATTCATTTTTAGAGAAGAGCGAGAGAGAGAAAGAGAGAGAGAAGGGGGGAGGAGCAGGAAACATCAACTCCCATATGTGCCTTGACTGAGCAAGCCCAGGGTTTTGAACCAGCAACCTCAGCGTTCCAGGTCGACGCTTTATCCACTGCGCCACCAGAGGTCAGGCAGGAATGTTCTACTTTAAAACAAATTAAAGTTATAGGGAACTAGGGGTCTTGGGGAGCCTCTGTGAGGCCCCTCTGAGTTATCTGGGAGGGAGTTTGTGAGGTGGGGTCCCTTCAGTCAGGGGCGAGTCTCTGAGCACGGGCTGACCTCAGTCAGTTCTGGGCCTGCCCCAGAGTACTGTCACTAAAAGGATGGCTCAATAAGCACGAGGTAACCCTGGTATCTCAAAAGAGGTATCTAGACAAGCAGTCTGGGACCTTGTAGAATCTTCTACAGTCAGTTTGGCTGCACCTTAGAATCACCTGAGGATTCTAAAAGGTCCGATTCCTGGGTTCACCTCAGACCAATTGAGTCATAATCTCAGGAGGGCAGCTGGGCGGCTATATTTTTTAATCTCCTCAGGTGACTCCATTGAACTGCATTTTTCAGACTTCCCTGATGATAAAAATCACCCAGAGGGCATATAAAAATAGAGATTAGCAGGCCCCAAACCAATGAGACCCACCCAATCAGAATCTGCGCTTCTCACAGAGTCACCTGGGAGCCAGGTGACTTATGCTGACAAAGCTAGAAAATCAGGGCCTGCTGCCAGGCCCTCGGGCGCCAGCCCCACTCAGTCTCCCCTTGTGCCTTCGCGCTCCGCCGAGGCTGGCCTGGACTCGCGGGCTGCCCTGTGATTATGTGCAGCACCCGTTTTCTTCACAGGACCGATCATCACTGCGGTCGTGTGTTGATTTCCATGTTTGCTTCATGCGAGGCTCCCCCCTCCATGGCAGACTCCGTGGGGGCGAGAACCGCCTCTGTTGGGTTCTGTAGAGCGCAGGGGTTCCCAGTGCGGCTGGACTGCCCGGCCCCAGCCCCCAGCTCCCAGCTCTCCAGCTCACCTGTTCTCTGGTCCTTGTCTAGTCGCTTCTGGTTCTCGCGCCTCTGTTCTCACGTCTAGTTAGAAAATTAGACCAATGATGCCAGCCTCGCGTTGTTGATGTGAAGAGTCAATGAGATTCTATAGGTAAAACATTTGACATAGTTCCTGGCACATAAGACACAGTCCATAAACGTTCATTGTATTGATAATCTTCCGCTACAGAACGAAACACCCCAAAATTTAGTGGCTTAAAACTACCGCCACTTAATGGCTCACAGCTCCCTGGGTTGACCACGTGGATAAGGTTCAGCTGGGATGGCTGGTCTCGCTCCAAGGGGCTTGGGCTGGGCTCACGCTCACATCTGTGGCCAGTGAGCCGAGGGCTGGGGCCCCACACAGCCTAACTCACATGCCTGGCAGGTGGCTGAGGCGGCTGCTGGTCGGGACGCCTCCGTTCTGTGTGGTCTCTCTGGCAGGGCAGCTCGGGTTTCTTCGTGCGGCAGCTGGGTTCTAGGAGGGCGAGTGTGAAAGTCACATGTCACTTTTAGTCAAAGCAAGTTACAGGGTCATCCCGGAGTGAAGGGGTGAAGACGTGGGCCAGTCTCTGTCAGGGGAAGGGCAGAGACTTGCTGGCCATTTTAATCCTCCATCGTGGTTCTTTTCCTATGAATGGTGCCTGGTTCCATTTAATACACATTTATTGAAGAAATAAATAAATGAAGAAACTGGAGACCAGAGAGGAAAAAGGACTTGCTCAACATCACACAGCAAGTGAGTGGCAGCGCCAGGATCAGAAACTGGCCTCGTGGTACGCGGTCCTGCCTCTTCCCTTCCCATCACACCAATCTGCTCAGACGGCTGCCTGAGGCGGGGCTGAATTCTCCAAATAACTGCCTCACTCCTCAGCTTCCGCTGAGCCTCTGGGGATGCATCTAGAAGGCCAGGACTGTGCTTGCTTCCTGAAGAGTCTGGGATAGCGAGAAGGCAGCACATTTCCCTTCCCTGGGCACAAAGCATCTCAAGAGTGGTCAGCAGCCCTGCTCCGGTTCCTTTGCATGGGGGAGGGGGCAGGTCGGAGTCAGAGACAAAGGCAGAGCCCTGTGTGGACAGTGTGCGTCCTGCTTAGCTTCCCATCAACCGGGTGTGGACACACAAACACAGGCACCCTTCTCTCTAGCCTCTCCCTTTAAATCCTGGGAGAAAGCTACCGCGAGTTTGGGCAGCTGGACTTGTGTGGCTCTTATCTAGCCTGGACCAGCCATTTCATGGCTTTTGAAAAGTGAGCTTAGGGGAGGGGAGCAGAGAAAAAGTCAGCGTGCGCGGAAAAGTTGTGAAACACCTACTAGGCTTCTGTCCTTGCTCGTCAGCCTCTTCCTGTTGTCCCGGCACCAGAGGTGAATGGGGCCTGCGGAGTCACCCACCTGCGGCACAGAAGACACCTATTTTTAGCCTGAGGTAAATGAGCCCTGCAGTCACCCAGACCACGGTCCCTTGGGTCTCTGTCACAGCTGGCATGACTGGATAGGGGCTACATCATAGTGGGCGCCCTCCCCCCCCAACCAAGGTGCTTTCATCTCCTTCTGAGAAGCCGCGCTGCGTGGCAGTCACTCGTGTAACTGAGTGTGGCAGAGTGGCACGGGGTGGCACCAAGGTGGGGGTGTGAGAGTAGCTCTCTCCCCCTTGGTGGTGCCCATCAAAGTACAGGTCTCTGGGCTCTGCTCAGTTTGGGGTCTGACCCACACACAGCACGGCCATTCACTAGCTGTGGGACATTAGGAGTATCAGACTGTCTCTGCCTTAACTTCTCCACCTGTAAAATGGGGCTAGACTTCCTTCTGTAGGTGTGTGAAACAGTGCATTCATGTGGGGGAGGTGGCAGCACGGTGCCCAACACATGGGAACTGAACAACGTGTGTCACCTGCTAGTGACTTGCGGAAATGACTCTATAAATCTCTGCCCATTGGTGGCACTGCTCAGACCGGGGCTCACATCTCAAGATGTCCCACTGTCTTCTGAAAAAACCTGCCCCGTCCCCCAACATAGCTGTCAGACACAGATGTCACTCAGCAGAAAAGCACTGGTCACATCCTTTCTCCTCGTCTCTCCCTGAGGTGACCAAGACCAATGCCTGTGAGACCTTTTTAACTTTATTTATTCTTTTTAGAGAAGGGAGACAGAGACAGAGAGAGAGAGAGAGAGAGAAGGGTAGAGGAGGAGGAAGCATCAACTCCCATATGTGCTTTGACCAGGCAAGCTCGGGGTTTCGAACTGGTGACCTCAGTGTTCCAGGTCAACGCTTCATCCACTGCGCCACCACAGGTCAGGCTGTGAGACCTTTTTAGAAGCAGACCCGTTTTTCCAAACAGAACATGACAGGGCATGGGGACACGATGTATACAGCTGATAATAGCTGCAATCCATCCGCTTACGTTTATTTCCTAAGGTCAAGCAGCCAACGTGTCACTGTGTTACTGATAACATCAGGGTGAACACAAATGGGCTTCCATGTGTGACGATCACATATTGCTCCGAAACGTGCATGTGCATGCTTATTACAATTTTTCAAGTAGTTTAAAATACAATTTGGAAATTATATTTGAACTGAGCCATGGTAAAAGCCACTAAGCTCCCCAGAAAAATGTTAGAACTTTGTTTAGTGCAATTTGTAATGCCTGGAGATTTCCCAGGGTCTTTTACTGGATAAGAAAACTAAGGCCCAGGTGGGAGATGGGACTTGCCCTGTCAGTGGCCTCAGCAGTGAGAACCCAGGCGCCCTGAGTCCCAGGTCAGTACTCCTCATCTGTGTCCACATTTCCAACTCGATCAGTGCGGTGGGCTGCTCACAGGGTTGGGACCAGCACAGGTGGCTCTGGCCATTGGCCAATTGGTCTTAAGTGACAATGGCTGTTTATGGCTCTCAGCATCTGTGGCTGAGAGGTGGGTGATGGGAACAAAACTAGGCCCCTAGGGAAGAAGGTAGGCATGTGCAGGTCCCGTGCTGGAGCAGGAAGTCATGAGACTAGAGGAGTTTGGATTGCCTCACCTTCAGTGGCTAAGCTCTTGGTCCAGCCAAATTCTCACGCTGTAAACAGTCTCTGAGTTTTCCAGTGCTTTGAGATCCCAAGATAAAAGACTCCCAAAAAAATGCAAACTAATATCGTCATTGATGACAATTTTCTCCTTGGCCAGCAGCCTGCTGGGCTGTGCCCCAGTCTGGTCCCTGTCCCCTGAGAGAGGAGCCCTATGTGGGAGATGAATGATGCCCCGCGCCCTGCCTCGGGCCAAACCCAGGGCGTCCTAACCCCAGGAGAAGCCAAGTCTCCGCTGTCTTTCCCACCACATCCCGAGTCACCGCACCCAGCACATGGGACACTTCTTTCTCCTGAGGGACAGCAGCTGCCAAGGTGCAGAGTCACTACCCTGTTGTCAGTTGATGCTCCCCGCCCTGAGAAAGGTGCCCTGAGAGGGTGTGGTGAAACACCCTGGGCAAGCATGCCTGTGACGACCTGCCTGCTGTCCCAGGAGGAGTTGTTCCCCACCTGGGACGGGCTCCGGGCCAGCAAGGGGATCCCTCCTCGCCTCTCAGCTGGGCTCCTGGCTGCAGGCCTCCGTGCACAGGGCCCTTGTTGGAGTAATGGTCCAGCTCCATCTGTGTTGTGTTGCGCTCTACCCCCTGACCCTCAGGAGGGCCCATCAGAAGGGAGGTGGGAAGGCAGTAGGATGCCTGAGAGTTAGGACTCACTTCATAGCTGTGGGCTCCCAGGTGGCTATTTTCAATGTTGTTGTTTTTTTGCTAAAGGTACAGAAATAACACTCATGCCTCCTCTGATCTTTTCTACCCAGTTCCCCTGTCCCCATATTTCTTCCGTGAAGCAACTGTTGTTACCAGTTTGGGGAAACATCTTTCCAAAGACATTCTATGCATATATATATATATATGCAGGTGAGTGTAACCTTTTATGTTTTATGTAAATGTAACAAAATACACATCTTTTTCTGGAACTCTTCTTTTTCATTTAATGACACATTTTGGGAATTGGGTTGTATTGGCAGCTGGGATACACGTCCTTCTTTCTGTTGGCTCTAGGCAAGCCCTAGACCAGGGGTCCCCAAACTACGGCCCGTGGGCCGCATGCGGCCCCCTGAGGCCATTTATCCGGCCCCCACCGCACTTCCAGAAGAGGCACCTCTTTCATTGGTGGTCAGTGAGAGGAGCATAGTTCCCATTGAAATACTGGTCAGTTTGTTGATTTAAATTTACTTGTTCTTTATTTTAAATATTGTATTTGTTCCCTTTTTGTTTTTTTACTTTAAAATAAGATATGTGCAGTGTGCATAGGGATTTGTTCATAGTTTTTTTTATAGTCTGGCCCTCCAACGGTCTGAGGGACAGTGAACTGGCCCCCTGTGTAAAAAGTTTGGGGTCCCCTGTGCTAGACCCACAATAAACTATTTAATCAGGTCCCTGTTGATGGAATTCAATGGGCCTCCAGTCTCTTCCTCCTTTGATGAACACTCCTGTGAATGTGTCTATTTTAACTCTGTTCCCCTCCCATTTCTGGGGAACCCAGTAGACCCAAGGCACTGGGGAGAGGGCCACAGGGAACCAGGGGATCACAGTGCCTGAGTGAAGGCCTGGCTCTCCAAGGCGAAGGCAGCCCCACCCACGCCCTTTGGGGAGGCCTCAGGTGAACGATGCTACAGAACAGCTTGAAAGAGGAAGTGGGCAGGGAAGAGAAATAAGATTCTTGACTGAAATTATTTGAACAAGCTCTTTACTGATTACAAAGTAAATGTACTCATTATAGGAAATTTGGAAAACACTGACTAGATGGACAAACGTCACAGGATCCCACTTGCCCGGAGGTAACCACTGTCAATGTTTAGTACAGTTTCTGCCAGTCTATTTTCTAGATACAGAGAATTTCTGGTGGTCAAGGGGGACATGGAGAAAGGACATGCAGTGAAGGTCCTTTCTGAGCAGAGGGAGCACAGCAGGGGACATTAGACCCTTCCAGGAAACAGAGCCAGAGGCATCACAGCATAGGGGGCGGGGCGGGGGCGGGGGCGGGGCTCATATCGCAGGTGAGCCTGTGAGCGGCTGGGAAGGGTATCCCCGGGAGCCACTGCCGGCCTTTGAGCACAGAACTGGGAGGATCCAACCGGCAAGAGGTCTAGGGAGTCTGGCTTTGAGATTTTAGAGAAATATCTAAGAAAAAAAAAATCTCACCAGTCCTTTGGAATAACTGGTCTGGAGTTCCAGAGGAAGGTTGCCTCTGAAAATATTAACTTGGGAGTCACAAGAAGAGAGATGAGAGGTCAGTGTTAATGAGACAGGAGACAGGTGTGGCTTAGCATTAACTTGGGAACAGTCAGATCTTGGTTGAGTCCCAAAGACACCACTTATAGCAACTGTGTGGCATTGGGTGACTAAATTATCCTCACTAGGTCTCAGCTCCACCATCTGCAAATGCAAATGGAACTAATACGCCCAAGTCAGAAGGTCAACACGAGGATTGCAGGTGACACAGCTAGGAGCTAGGCACGGTGCCTGGCACATGGAACACACTCGTTGATTATTAAGAGACGATAGAATGAGAGCACAGAAAAGGCTAAGGTTAAATCTCTGGCAGAGGGCGCTGGAAGAGAGGGAGTGGTCTTCTGGACCAAAAGGAGAGTGGCCCCAGGCAGAGCAGGGCCTCTGGGGTTCAGAAGGAAGAGCTGGTGACAGCGCCACACGTGGCCTGGAGCCCAGGGAGGGCTCAGGAGGTCCCTGGTGAGTCAACGTCAAAGCAGTTGTCATGGCAATGTCGGGGGAAGGCAGAGGCAGAGAGGTGAAGAGGTGGTGGGAGATGAGGAGGTCCAGAGGTGAGTTTCTAAGTCTTTCAAGAAGTCTGGCTCAGGAGAGAGGCTGTGGGGCAGAGGGAAAAGGGTGTTTGGTTTTGTATGGGTTGCGGAACCAGCATGTTTATAGGCTAAGGAGAGGAATCAGAAGTTCTCAAAGAGAAGAAGTGAGGAAAGTTGTACTCCACTTCTCTAGACTTTAGATTCCTCCTCATTTTATAAATCAGAGTGTGGATAAGGGATCTCTGAGTCCTTGCTGGCTTTTTAGCTCTATGACCCATCCACCCATCCATCCATCCTTCCATCCATCCATCTATCCATCATCCACCCATCCATCATCCACCCATCCATCCATCCATCCATCCATCCATCTATCCATCCATCTATCCATCATCCATCCACCCATCCGTTCATCCATCCATCATCCACCCATCCATCCATCCATCCATCCATCCATCCATCCATCTATCCATCATCCACCCATCCATCCATCCATTCATCCATCCATCCATCCATCATCCATCCATCCATCCATCCATCACCCATCCATCCATCCATCCATCACCCATCCAGCCATTTATCCTTTTAACACACTTTCTGTAAACCTCAGCCCTGAGCTAAGTGGAGAGAGGGGATCTGGGGGAAGGGTGGGGGCAGCAGACAGAAACAGAAGCAGAGGCCCCTCTCCAGGGGTTTGTGTTTAATAGGAAGAGTAAGGAGATGATCAGGCAATGACTTTACCATTTCACAAAAGGACCTCAAAGCCCACACTCCTGTAGCCCTTTGAAGTATCCTTCTAGCACTACCCACACTCCTGCTCCATCCCAGGTGTGCCTCCCTCTCCCAGCCTTTGAGGACCTGCTCTGGTCTTATCATTCTACTGAGTGTCCCCCATACCCAGGACTGTGCTGGGCCCACATAAGCACTTAGCAAACTTGTACTTATTATCTCTACTTAGTGAAGGTGTATGGATTGTCTACAATGTGCCAGACACTGGGAGACAATTGTGAGCAAATGAGACCCCTTCCCTTCTTGAATCGGTTGGGGAACAAGACCATCAAAGAGGAAGGGCAGGAGAGGGAGGAGACATGTAAGTCTGAGGAGGAGACCACACTTCCTGATAAGTGTTCCCAACACCAAGAGGCAGCAGGAACTGCCTCCCAGTTCACCTCACCTGTCCTCTGAACCAGCCTTGGGAAATGGGACCTAATCCTAAAGACTGGTGTTCCAGTTCCCAGCAAGAGCTGGGCCTGCAGGGAGTGTTGTGTGGACCAGCGACCAGGCTGCTGTTGTAGCAGGATGTTGGAGTCCTGGAGGAAGGCCCTGCCCAAGCAGTCCTCAGCTTCCAAGGAGCAGAGGGTGGCTGACAGATCCCAGCTGACCCGCTGGCCGAGGGAGGGGGAAGGAGTAAATGGAGCTTCTTCCCTCCACGTGGGTCCTCCTCTGCTATGTGACCTTTGAGAAGTCACCAGGGGTGCCCCACCAAGGGACAGGGAGACTGGGGGTCAGTCAGGCTGCCTGCAGGCCACACTGGCTGTGCTCAGGGCGGATGGTTTCTCCGGCAGCCTGGCTGGGCCGCTTTACGTTTGGCCCTCCAGGGAGTAGACTCAGTGTCTTCCCTGGAACCACTTTTGGGGTGTCAGGACCACCTGAGAGCCGCAGCTCAGATCACAGACTTAGAAGCCAAGGGAAGAGGAGGACAGGGGCGATCTGCCTCAGTTTCCTCGCCCGGGAAGTGGGGCTGATGCTGCCTTCAGGTCGTGGCATGGCGATTGAGACTGAACGGGGTAACTGGGCAGAGGGCCAGCACGTGGCTCCCTTCCTCCACCTCTGCTGCTCTTCCCACCCCACACTTCTGTGTCCAGCGATGCAGAGCTGGCCCCGCAGCAAGGGCAGGCAGGCCTCAGGTAGGCCGCGTCCTCTCTGGGCTTCAGTTTCTTCATTTTATGAACCCGGGAGCTCTGTGGAAAGTCCAAAGGCAGGGAAAGTAGTCATTTCTGATCTTCAGGCAGTTTTTGCCTCGTTCGAGTGGAGGCACAATGCAAGTTTGGGCACGGGCTAGAATGAAAATGTGCTCTCTAAATCCCAAATGGTGGACGACGCCCTTTTGTTTCCCGTGAGAACTGATAGCAATGGAGGCTTCCATGATTCCAGCCACACACAGGAGATGATCCAGTTGCCTAGGCCTGGCCCGGACGAGACCTTTCCTGGTTTTCTGGGACGAGTGGTGGGTTGGTGGAGGGAGGTGGGGCGGGGGATAGGGAAGCTGGTTCAGGTCATTTTCCAGGGGCTGAGGGGCCAGAGAGAGCACCGGTGAGTAACTCCTGAATGGTTTCCATCTTCACTCTGGAGGACTCGGCTCTAAAAATACTAGCACAAATACACAAAGATATACCCCAAGAGCACAGTCATCACAAGACTGCTCATCCTGGTAACAACGGGAAGCAAACCAAAAAAATTTACACAGCATGCTGCCAAAAGTATTAGATCAACCTGGAAAGTGGTCTGTGATACATTAGCATGTGAAAAAGCAATGAGCAGATATGGTGTGACCTCAGTTTATTACTATAGATGCCTTGTACTATATAACTGAATATATACTGCTCACAAAAATTAGGGGATGGTTCAAAATGCATATGCAGTGACAAAAAAGGAAACATTTGATTTTCTTTTATTGAACAAGAACATCAGAAAAGCAAACAAGTCAGAGAAAGTTGTTCAATTATGCAAATGAGATGCAAAACCAGCTTTTATTTCACTGGTGAAAATGCACTGTACAAAAGGCTGAAAGTCCTGAAGTATCTGCACGTTCCCTGATCCCCTAATTTTTGTGAGCAGTTCAGTACATGAACCACACACACACACACACACACACACACACACACACATGTTGAAGCATAGAAACTAAAATCCTAGAGGTTCACAGCACACTGTTAACAGCAGTTACCTCCAGGGTGGGAAAAGATTTTTAATTTTTCTTTTATAGGCTTCTCCACTTCACCGTTTGAATTGCTTAAAATTAGCACATATTAGATCTGATTTAACACACACATACTCACAAAGAAATAAATTGAAGAGGGTCACAAGGTCAGCCTTTCCCTGTGAGCAACCAGAGAAAGTGAGACTACCCTGACAAGGTCCGTGTTATCTGAGCGAATGAAGTGGGGGCTGTGGAAACGAAGGGAGGGGGAAGACCATTCCAATTCCCTGGGACGAGGGATCCCACCAGTCTACACTCCCATCGTCAGGCACCTGGTGGAAGTCCTGCATGCCACTCAGGGACTGTGCCCCTTGGGGAGATGGTGTAGGAATGCTGGCTCTTCAGGAGCCGGGCTGGACCATTAACCGCTCTGAGTCCCGGGCATTCTGAAGCATGCTGTTTCTTCATTCTGCAACGCCCACTGAAGGAGCCCCAACCCATAAGTAACCCGGTAGTAATAACGCTCATCATTTGTTGTATTTCCATGTGCTAAGTACACTGCATGTATCATCCCATGTTATCCCCACCAGAGTCCTATCAATAGGCGGTTGCATCCTTTAATTCCGTCTAACAAGGAAAGAAACTGTAGGTCCGAGGGAATAGGCAGCTTACGAAGTTCTCACAACCACAGAGGGAAAACGCTGAATTCAAACCCAAGCACTCTGGCTCTGGAATCCACCTCAGAGCCACCATTCAGTGGCCTCTTCGTGACACATAAAACAAATAGACACGTTATTTTCTTTGGATTGTATCTTCTCGGTAAAGTCACCATTAGCCTGACTGCAGAAGTTCCATAAGAAGAAGCCGAGGGTTGGGTTTGATGATGTCAATGCCTGGGGCTGTGAGGCCTGATGCTGCGCGTGAGCTGGTTACTACCCAAATTTAAAGGAAAGGCCGGGGAAATAACCCTAGTCCACCATGTGGCTCAGCTTGCCATAGTGTTTACACAGTTATAAAAGATCAACAATGAATAATGACAAAGCCAAAATGACCACATATTACTGTGGGGGAGACAGAGGCAAGGAAGTAGAGGTGATGCACACAGGAGGTGAAAGAACTCATCACCCAGGGCAGGAAGTTAATAAATTATTTCTAAAACTGCCAAGACCAAGAATGAGATGTTATTGAGAGACGTGAAAGCGAATGTTTCAAAGAGGCAATTTCACGAGTTGAAAGAGGCTACACCTGGACTAGCCAAGGGCTGCAGTGGTCTACAACTAACTAGAAATCTTTTACTCTTCGTATTACATTCAAGGGTAACTTTGAAACCTGGATTTTTTTTATTTATTTTTTTTTTTTTTACAGAGACAGAGAGTCAGAGAGAGGAATAGACAGGAACAGACAGACAGGAATGGAGAGATGAGAAGCATCAATCATTAGTTTTTCGTTGCACGTTGCAACACCTTAAATGTTCATTGATTGCTTTCTCATACGTGCCTTGACCACGGGCCTTCAGCAGACCGAGTAACCCCTTGCTTGAGCCAGCGACCTTGGGCTCAAGCTGGTGAGCTTTTGCTCAAACCAGATGAGTCCTTGCTCAAGCTGACGACCTCGGGGTCTCGAACCTGGGTCTTCCACATCACAGTCCAACGCTCTATCCACTGCGCCACCACCCAGTCAGGCTCAAGGGTAACTTTGATTTAAAAAAAAAATTAAATCCAAAGCAAAAGCAAGAAGGAGAATTCTGGCGCCTGATAGGTTTGGATGGAGATGAACGGACTGTGATCAAGAGAATGGGAGCCCAGGTGATGGGTATTTCTTTGTCAATCAAACACAGCAAAGCGGAAGCAGGTAGGGCCCGAGCTAAACCAATGGCTTTAGCAGAGAGATCCTTAGAATAGTTGCTTCACTTGGAACTGGTGTGGGTGTGAGAAACTAGGAGGGTTGGGTTTAAAAAAAAGAAGAAGAACCAAGGAGGGGAAAAACAAAATAAAAAGCAGGCTGGCTCTTCCCCAGAAAAGACCATGCTCCTCCGAGATCTCTAGCTCTTCACTGGGGAGTGATTGAATGGGTCCTTTGTTTACACAAGTGTGAAACAAGGGTGTGGACTCTCTACCAACCAGGGAAGTTTCGCCATGAAGCCAGGGGAACATTGAGCAATGGGAATTGTGGGACTCAACATCCCTGGCTGGTTAGGCCGACACATTGGGCCCCGGGATGTTGTAGCCCGAGGGGCCAAAGGGCATGAGTGTGGCATCAGTCTCTTCTGAGAACAAGGAAGCTATGTGTGAGCTCTCCCAGACCTGAGGACCAGGACCAAACACCCGTGGAGTTCAAGGATCCACATAAGAGGAGACAATTGGACTCACGCCCCCAAGCCTGGGTCAGGGCCATGTCTCTCTGGAAAGACAGCCCCCGTACTTCCAAGGAACTGAGCAAGCCCAGAGCTTGGGCCCTGAGAGGCCAAGGCCTTCAGACTGGCCTGCAGGTTCCCTCCTCCAGAATCATAATGACTCCTCCAGGAAGTATTTTCCAACGAGCTCACCAACTCACCTTGCCCCGGCATAACTAGCTTCTTACTGTTTTGACCTCCGGATGTTTGGCCCGTAAAGGACAGCAGAGCCCTGTCTGAGAGGTGATGCCGTGGGAGAAGCCCAGCCCTCAGCACCCCTGGCCTGGGTTTGAATCCCGGCTTTTCCATTGGCTGCTTGTGTGGCCTCCGACGCTCACTCTCCTCATCAGGAAAGTCAGGATTGAAAACTCTTTCTTCTAAGAGTTATGAGGCGTACAGGTGCTAACGTGGGCGGAGTGCCGGCCCCGACTGGGGCAGGATTGGAAGAATGGCTGAGACTCAAGAGCTGGGGTAGGGTTGTGGTGAGGTGAGTGGTGGGTACTCCTCTTGGGGTACACTGCAGGAGCCATCCTTGCCAAGGCGAGACGTTGAACTGGACACCCGGAAACCCTTCTGGACCAGGTCCTACTCATGTCCCTCCCTCCCAGCGGCCCTGAGAGCTCCTGGCTGCAGTTTCTCCCACAGGTGTCTCCATGCTACAGGGGTGGTACAGGTCAGTTTGCCAGCCCGCTTCAGATTAGGCTTTGAACTGTGTTCCCCACCCCCGGGTCCAGATGACATGTGTCTCCTCCTGGGCTTGTCCTGTAGCCATGCCTCTTGGGACTCCAGCCGAGTTCCATCATTGCAGACATGGCCCCCGACCTCCCGATTCGGGCTCTCCCACTGTCCCCAGGGGTTTCACCAACACCTTTCCCATCTTCCATTTTCTTCCATCTTCACAAGCCTGGGACAGATGTCAAGGAGGGACAGATTATCTCCGTTTTAGAGATGAACAAACTGACCCAGAGAAGCGGAGTGACTCACTCGCCTGCCCAGGTCTAATCATCTCCACCCAGTGCTCTGTCCCCAGCATTACTTTCTCAAAGCCAGATCAGCCTTATTGCCCTATTCAGACGTTTCTGGCCATTTCCCAGTGCCCACCAAGTGAAGAGGCCCTGGCTGGCCTTTCCTGTGTTATCGCCCCCATGTCCCTTCTTAGACCCCACAGTGCGACACATCAGATGGCCCCCTGTCCCTGCTGTTCCCCCCCCCTCAACAAATCTCTCATGCTCTCTCCTCGCCCAGCATGCTCTCCCCACTTCTAAATGGCGAAGTCTAATTTATCTACCGAGTTTTAACGCAAACGTCACCACCTCCTGTGGGGCCTCCCCTGCCGATCCATAGACATTAATTGCTTCTTTCTTTTACACTCGCTTTGTATTCACATCTCAGGGTGCATTGGTTGCATTTTGGCCAGAGCTGCTGGTGGTTTGTGCAAGTTAGCCTGTAAGCAACTTGAGAGCCAGAACCCTGACTTTGTCTTTGCTTGGGAGGTAATTTGCTCTTTTCTGGTCTATAAAATGGGGATAACACCAGCTTTTCCTGGTTGGGGTGAAGATTATGCAAATCACCCAGCCCAAAGCCTCCAGTACCCAGTACCCGTTTAGAGAGTGTTGGAGAATGACTGTGAATTGAGTCAGTTAGAGCCAGGTGTGGCTAAGCTCCAGGCCCAGGAAACACTGTGTTATTCATGTACCTCCTTCCCCCCAAATGCATAAATCCATCTGGGGAAGGGAGAGTGCCGTGGCTCTTACAGGCAGCTATATATTGGAAGCACGGTGACCTGTTGCATTAGAATTGGGGAACTTGCTGAAAATGCAGAGTGCTGGGCTTTGCCCCAGACCTTCTGACTCAGATTTCCTGGGGGGAGGCCCAGGAACCTGTGCTTTTAACAAGCTTCCCGAGGATTCTGATGCAATAGCTCTGGCCATGCTGGGTCATAGTACATTTTGAGGGCAGCGGGTGTAGGGACATGATGACCACAGTTTCCCTTCCCTTCGGTGATATAATGGGAGTGTGTTGGGGTTCTAACGGTGCCAACAGCCAGTGCCACTTCCACTCCCCAACTGGCTCCTCTTAGACCCCGCCCTGGGCCGGATATGGTGCTGATCTGTGGTCACACTGGGTTACCGGATTCACCTCTGTCTCCAAAGCCATCAGCAAAGTACCTGGCCCAGACTGGGTGCTCAGCAAATATTTGTTGAACCAACTGAACTTCCCTGGGGACAGTTTTGTCAGAAGACTGAGGGTTCAGCTTGCTGGGCTAGATCCCAGCCCGTGTCCCCCCTGGGCCTGGCTGCGTCCCCACAGAACCAATGGGGGCGCTGCCAGACTGGTTCCAGGGGGATGATGTGTAAGCTAAAGGAGTGGACAGAGGGGGGCCGTTTGGTCCTTGGGCCAGGGGGCCATTCCCTAAAGAAGGGAAGATGGAGTGAGTGTCTGGGGATACCCCCTCCCACTAGGAACAGAGGCGGCACCAGTCAGCAAGGACTGACAGCTGAGACGATATGCACTGAGTTAGAGCTCACCGGGCGCATCTCAACATCTGCTGCACATTAGACTATAAAGAGGTTTAAAAAAATACGCTCAGGCCCACCTCAGATGAAGAGAATTAGACTCTCTGGAGTTTACGTCCAGCACCGACTCCCTGTGTAACACTGACAAGCTCCGGCCCCTCTTGGAGACCCTTTGTAACCGGAGGGATGGGCCACCCCGTTTCTGCACCCTCTGGTGCCTTAGAGGCCTGTCCCCACCAGCAGAGCTCCGGGGACTGCGTGCCATGCCTCTCGGGGGAGAAAGGCTATTGTTTGCAGTCCTCCCATCCAGGATGTTAACCAGGAAGGGGCCCATGCTCCAGGGAGCCAGCAGAGAGCAAACAACAAGGTGTTGGCCACAGTCCCCTGTTCCTCGTTCAGGAGGCTGGCTCCCAGAGGTCCCCGAGCCACCTCGCCTCAGACCAGGGAGGCCCCGGGTGGAGCTCCCAGTGCCAGGGCAGCAGAGAGAAGGGCCGAGCCAGCTCTGGGCCTTCCTCCCTCCTCATCTCCCTCTCCTGCGTGCCCCAGAGACTGGGTGGCCAGATTTGGGGTTAGGGGTAGGGACACCCATTTAAATTTGAATTTTAGATAAACACCAACTTTAACACCAACACTTATATTTATTTAATATAAGAATGCCCTGTGTAATATTTGGGACTTATTTATACAAAAAAACCCAAAACATTGACACTGATCTGAATTTCAAATTGAATTGAACATCATGTATTTTATCAGGCAGTGCTGCCCGGAGAAGACCCCAGGTGCCCGCCGACAGCCCCTAGAGGCATGGACGGTTCCTCCAGCCCCTCCCCGCACCCTGCCACTTGTTCTAACCAGAGGCCCATGAGAACTTGTCATTCCCCAAACTCTTGGCAAGCCGCAGCCTTCACCAGATGTTAGGGCTGGCTTTGGAGCCATGGTGTCTTTGGAAAGGTGTCGCGTCTAATTAACCTAATAAGAGGGTTGTAAGCTCTGACCGGAACCTGCAGAGGATTCACCCTGACAGATGGGGAGAAGTGGGTCACACCTGCTGCAGGCGCCGGCCAACGAGCCTCTGGCCGCGGCTGGAGGAACAGCTAATAGGAGGCTTTGACTTCACATCAGATCCAGGGCAAGCAGAAGTCACACCAACGTCACATTAACAATGGTAATAACAGCCACTTATGGAGCCCTATCTATGTGCCGAGCACTGAGCAAGCATTATCTCATTTAATTCTCAGAACAACTTTAGAAGGCAAAAGCTATTATTATCCCCATTTAACAAATGATGAAACTGAGGCCCTGAGAGGTTGAGTAACTTGCCCAAGGTCAGTGACTAGAAAGGAGTAAAGATGGAGATTCAATCCCAGCCATTTGGGCTGAGTTGTACTTTTAGCCACTGAGT
The DNA here is from genome assembly GCF_036850995.1 of Saccopteryx leptura. Taxonomy (NCBI): domain Eukaryota; kingdom Metazoa; phylum Chordata; class Mammalia; order Chiroptera; family Emballonuridae; genus Saccopteryx; species Saccopteryx leptura. The sequence continues at coordinate 17,897,336 of NC_089515.1, read as the reverse complement.
TCTGAGCTTCTCCACACCCCTTCTGCCCAGTCATTTCCAAAACATTTGGTGAGTGGCATATATACAGCGAGATTGAAGGAAACTCCATTCATTCATTCAACCAACATCTGAACCACTGTCTATGTTTGAGATGTGCTCCCCATTACTGCTTTAGGGATATGGTAGTCTGGTGGGAGAAAAATTATCAATAGATGATTGTTGAAGAAGAATGAAATAGCAGTGTTATCACTTAACATTGCTGTTGAGAGAGGCCCTAGACCAGGGATCCCCAAACTTTTTACACAGGGGGCCAGTTCACTGTCCCTCAGACCGTTGGAGGGCCGGACTATAAAAAAAACTATGAACAAATCCCTATGCACACTGCTCATATCTTATTTTAAAGTAAAAAAACAAAACGGGAACAAATACAATATTTAAAATAAAGAACAAGTAAATTTAAATCAACAAACCGACCAGTATTTCAATGGGAACTATGCTCCTCTCACTGACCACCAATGAAAGAGGTGCCCATTCCGGAAGTGCAGTGGGGGCCGGATAAATGGCCTCAGGGGGCCACATGCGGCCCGTGGGCCGTAGTTTGGGGACCCCTGCCCTAGACCATGGTGGTCGAAAGTTTGTGCCCTGGAGCCAGACTCTTGGGCACAAAGCTTCCCTTAATAGGTGTGTGACTTTGGGCAGGCTACTTGGCTTCTCTGGGTTTCAGTTTCCCTGTCTGCAAAATGGGAATAATATTACCCATCTCACAATGTTTTAAAAAGTAAATGTATTAATACTCGAAAAGCACGGAGTGCCAGGTGCATACTAAGCACTTTATTCAACAAATACTTAATGAGTGCCTGAAATGGACCAAACACTGGTCTGGGCTATGGGGACTCACAGTGAAAAAAATAGACAAAAATACATGCTTTTGCAGAGTTTGCATTGCTGCTTACATTCCAACGAGAGCTATTATTATTCTTAAATGAACCATTATTATGTAAAAAATGTTAACTGTTAGCATTCTTGATTATTATTTTTAAATGATCTGTTATTTAATAAATCTTGCTCTGTTGATTTTGACAGGACACAAACCAGGGAGTTAGTTAACCCCCCAAGTTGGCACAAGGACAGTTCCTGTGGTTTCAGAGATGAGCGGGTGACTTTATTTTAAACCCCACGGGGCCTGGGGATGGGAGTTGAAGCCATTGATAGCTTATCAGCCTTGAGACAGATGTGTTCAAAAGCTGGGGGGAGGACAACCGTGCCTATAGGTCCAGGACTTGTAGAAGCCCTGATGTCAGCAGCGAGGTGGGCAGAGAAAGCGTGGGCAAAGCGAGAGCAGGGGTGGTCTTCCCTCTGGGGGAGAGGATGGGAGCCAGTCCTCTTCTCAGAATCCTCTCAAAAGCCTGGCCCTGAGCAGGTCGGTGGCTGGGCTCAAGAAGGTGAACCTGGCTTTGGGGCAGGGGGGAAATCAGCCACCGCTTCAACTAACTGTTAAAAACAGGGCTCAGCCTCAGGGCTAGCCTTGGCCTCCTGGCCCTGTGCCCCGGCCCTAGACCACACCTGTTCAGAAGACAGAGACTTTTGGTTTGTCACCTGTCACGCCGCTGCTGGCTTGCTTCAGCTGGTGCGGAGGGCACCGGAAGACCCGTGGGAAAACTGAAGCTGTTGTGAAGATTAGAAGGGTACAGAGGGGGAGGGGCAGGTGTGCCTAGGACAACCCCCAAGCACAGGTGTTCTGTTCTCACGTTCTCATTGTCCCAAGAGAGAAGGAGCCTCTAGCAGAGCAGGGATGTCATGTGTCCTAGAATTGCTCACTTTCTTTTAGGGAATATAACTATTATTGGGAGCATTTGTAGGGGAGGCATTGTGTTAGGCTCTTTACAAATGACCCTCACACAGTTGGGTGTTATTCCCCCCCCCCCCCCGTTACAGATAAAAAGATAGAGGCTCAGGCCCTGGCCGGTTGGCTCAGTGGTAGAGTGTCAGCCTGGCATGCAGAGGTCCTGGGTTTGATTCCCGGCCGGGGCACACAGGGGAAGCGCCCATTTGCTTCTCTACCCCTCCCCCTCTCCTTCCTCTCTGTCTCCCTCTTCCCCTCCCGCAGCCGAGGCTCCATTGGAGCAAAGATGGCCTGGGCGCTGGGGATGGCTCCTTGGCCTCTGCCCCAGGCGCTAGAGTGGCTCTGGTCGAGACAGAGCGACGCCCCGGAGGGGCAGAGCATCGCCCCCTGGTGGGCAGAGCCTCGCCCCTGGTGGGCATGCCGGGTGGATCCCGGTCGGGCGCATGCGGGAGTCTGTCTGACTGTCTCTCCCCGTTTCCAGCTTCAGAAAAATACAAAAAAAAAAAAAAAAAAGAGATAGAGGCTCAGAAAGGTGACCAGAGTCACACTGAAGATCATACAGCAAACAAGTGGCACAGCTGGGCTTTGAGCCAGGCACTTCCGCGCAGAAGGTTTCTCCTCTGCTACCACCTGGCTTGGGATAAAGACCTGACTTAGTCAAACTGGCAATTTGAAAGGGGGACACCATTATGTGCAGAACTCCAGCTTAGGCTCCTGGGGGCAAAGAACACAGCATGCTGGGCCCCAGCCCCAGGAAACCTGCCACCAGGGTTCAGGAAACAGACACAAATGAGTCAATTAATGGCAGCTAAACAAAGAAAAGTGACTGAAGTGAGTGACCTGCATGAGCCAGGCGGGGGCCGATCCATCAGGAAGGGCTTCCCGCATCTTACTGACTCACCTGCATTTGATGCTTTCATTCATTCAACATCTCTAAGGCCAGTTTCCTGACCAATTTCTGTTTCAAAGGTCTATCATATATAACAAAGCACCCCAAAACTTAGTGGCTTCAAACAACCACAATCATTTATTTGTTTATGATTCTGCAGCGTGGGCGCGACTTGGTGGAGACAGCTCATCTCTGCATTTTAGGTGTCAAGCTGGAGCAGTCCTGCTCTTCCGGGGTGGGCGTGTCCGGAGGGCAGAGAGACCGGCTGAGGCCAGCCCAGCTGGAACTCCGGGATGGCGGGGGCTCCTCTCCCTGTCTACCAGCCCCCCCCCCCATTGGGCCTCTCCATGTGTCCTCTCCAGCAGAGGGGCTGGACTTCCTACCTAGAATTTCAGGGCTCCTACAGCAAGACCTTAACAGTGAGGCCCCCAAAGAAATGATACCAACCTCTGTCTCACTGGGTGTTCTAAGGGTATGGGCACAGGACGCATATATGCCCATGTATATCCCAGGGCCTGGTTACTATTACCATCAGCTCACTCTGGTGCTGCTGTGTCTATAACACCGGCCTCAGCCTCCCCACCTCGACAAGTGATGATGGGATAAATGGTCTGTCTCTGGCCTTCTGGATGTATCTTTCAAAGCCTCTCTTTGCGCCCCCCTCTCTACCTAACTGAACTGCACTCACAAAACCCGCCCCGTGTTTCTGTGCCTCTGCGCATTCTGCTGTCTGCCCGGAACCATTCTGCTGTGCCCGGAACCATTCTGCTGTCTGCCCGGAACCATTCTGCTGTCTGCCCGGAACCATTCTGCTGTCTGCCCGGAACGCCCATCCTCTGACGCCCAGCATGCGCTTCCTCTGATCGCAATTGAAATAAAATAGTAGTGAGCCTCTAAGTTTCTTTGTGAGAGTTAAATGAGAAAATTACGTGGAAGACACCTGTGTCCCATGCACAGTGAACACTCCATAATTATTGCTCTTAGTGTTGTTAATACGTTCTCCTCACAGGCTGGGCAGCGGACGGCTAACTCCCTCGTGAGCTGGGACCACAGCTCGGCAGGAAGGAATCAAGGCTGACCCTACTGTGACCTTTGGCCTCCCCCTCCCTCCCTGCCCCATTCCCAAGAGGCCAACTAGAGTCACAGCTCAACCTGTCACAAGGTCCCCTGTTGCTGAATTTCCTGTCAGCCACCCTTTTTGTCAGGGCCTCCCTGCCTGGACCAGCCCAGTCTGAGAGGTGTCAGCAGAGGGGTCACAGCCCCCAGCAGCCTGGCCTGGGTGCCTCACAACCCCCTGCCTCCCCAGTCCTGGTGGGGTGCTGCTGTGTCTTCTCTCCTGGGAAGTCAGGCAAGGGAACTATTGGATAGGGTGAAGTCTGTGCCCCTACCCAAAATCTTGTTGGTGGCTCAGTATGAAGCTGACACCATTTGTCAAAGGGTGCTGAGACAAATTAGGGAATGTCAGCCTCAAAATATGGGGTGGGCCCATCTAGTTAGCTAATGAATCATTTTTGTTGTCTGTTCTCTTTTCCATTCCACAGATATTTCCTGAGCACCTACTATATGCCAGAGATTTCCTGAGCACCTACTATATGCTTTTCTAGACACTAAGGACAGAGAGAGCGGGACTAAAAAAGTGGACCCCAAGAGAAGTGTGACCATGCCTATGAGTTGGCAGTCACCTTGCAGCCTTGAGTTCTGGGCTCCCTGTTTGGTGCCCTCCCTTGTATTCACCCATGCGTGTTACAGGGGCAGAACATCGGCTCTGGCCCTGGCTCTGTCTCTCACTCAGAGAATAGCCACAGAGTCTCAGTGTCTCTTATTCAACTCTCTGAGCCTCAGTGTCCTCGTCTGTAAAATGGGAGTGCAGTTGGGACGGCCAACCAAGAACACCTGCAAAGGACCCAGCACTGTAGCAGACGCTTCCCAGCATGGAATAAATGGCCTTCGTCCACACTCGGCCATCATTTGCCATCACCATGGCCCCACCTCCTTGGCCTGGAATCTTCCCTTTCCTCCTGACTTCTTGAGGCTGGATGTAGCTTTGCTGACAATAGCCACATTGCCTCTGGACCCTGGAGGATGCCGAGACCTTTCCTGTGAGCTATTTTGCCCCCTGATGCCGGGGTCACAGAGGTCTTACAACCTGAGATCAGAGAAAAAACAGGGGAAGGGTGACATGGGCCATATATCAGGGGTCTGTCCCAGCTGTTGGCAGGAATTCCTTCCCAGCCAAGGACAGATGGGGTTAGCCTCCCAGAATCCAGATTGATTGAGCACCTGGGGTAGGAGCCAACACTGAGGGTGAGGAATTCATGTGACCCTGTCATCTCCTGTCAGCAGACTCCCACGCTTTTCTTCCTGCAGCTGGGAAACGAAGTGACAGGTCACTCTGAGGGGTGACAGCTGACAGGCCCTTCTGTGGCCTTTATTTAGATCTGGCAGCCCCATCTTCTCCCGAAAGGGGCTCAGGGAAATGCTCGGGCAAGCAGGTCTGTCTGCATTCACACTGCCATTGAATCCCCACAAGAACCCCCATTTCAGCGACGGGGAAACAGAGGCTCAGAGAGGTGAAATATCTTGCTGAAGTTATCCAACTAGTCCAGTGCAGAAGAGCATTAGAAGCTTGGTCTTTTGACTATATTGGTTTTTAAACACAGATAGGACAGAACAAAAAAACAAAACAAAAAACCCCCCATAAAAACAGACTATCAAAGATCAAAGAGCAACCATTCTTAACTTTAGTGAGGACCTTCTACGACAAGCATACACACGATGCATTTATAATGCTGCTGGTAAATGCATAGCCCATTTTCTGGAAAGATTTGTAAGAAACCATTAATAGCACAAACCTTTAGGAAGAAAAACGAGTGGAGGAGGGAGCAGAGAGGATTTTGCTTCTCTTTCGGTGTCTATAGCATGGAAATTATTTTCCATATGCATTTAAAAAGCAGAAACTAATGCTCTCCAACGTCGTGCAATCTCTCCCATAGGCAGAATCTCAAAACAAACAAACTCGTAGATAGCACAAAACAGACCGGCGGTTGCCAGAGGTGAGGAGGGGTGGAGGGGATGAAACAGAAACAAAGCAGGGACACCCCCCCCCCCACACACACACAAATCTGTATGCTGTAGGTCACTGGGTCCATAAAGAACGTAGGTGACTTAAAAATAAATAAATAAGTTTTTAATAAATAAACAGCAGAAGCAAAAAGGCATCTGAATGAAAGGAATATCGATTATTTCTCATTTTCTTTTAGAGTCTTCTGAAATAAAAAAATAAGTATGTTTCTTAAAAAAAACAACATTGAGAAGCTCGTGAAAACTGAGTGAACCTCCCCCAAATTTCACAAATCCAGTTATTCTTATAATTAAGAACTCTTTATAAGGAAGATTGGAGGGAATATTTTTACAGAAAGGCCAAGATGAACCCAGATTTTCATGACTGAAAGCAGGATCCTGTTCTGTGAGATCAGTATTGAAGATGCGGTTATTAAAAATTAAAGATGGAAAAACAAAAACCGAGGCTAATGTGGTTCCTGGAGCCGAACGTTTTCTGTTACTTTGAGCTGCATACCTTAAACACAGTCGATTTGGGAACCCGGTGGTTAATGGGTAATTGTGGTGCTCACAGAGCCCCGACGCGGGTGCCCAGTCAATGCTTGTTCATGGGAACCAATAATAAAATGCTATTGATCCCAACCACTATTCCTGGACCCCAGCTATGTCCCTAATCCAAGTGGGGACACAGGATGAGTGTGGTCAGCATTGGGTTGATTTGCAAGACTATGAGCTCTCCTCCCCCATAAAGAGTGGGACTGATCGCTGTCACTGTTCCGTGTCTGGGGTCCTTCCCGATTGTCCTTGGAAGGCAGTACACAGTGGATACATGGGCTTAGTCTCATTCAGGATTTACTGCCGTTTCCGGGGACCCACCCGCCTCCCAACACGTGCAGGTGTGTGGAGGCCCGAGAGTTGAAATCCTTGTTCCTGTGTCTGTCTGGGAGCCAGAATCCAACCCCACAGGATTATTCTCCTCGGACCCAGGTGATGAGAAAGCATCCAGGGCACTGTGGGTGTGCCGTGGCCTCAAAGGCAACACATCTCTATGTGAGTGCATCATCTTCCTCCACCCCAGATGGCTTTCCCCACTTCCCTCTCTGACCATAGCCCCACCCTCACCCCGTCACCCATGGCCTCACCCACCTCACTCCCCACATCCAGCCTGTGATTGCGAGGTGCCCTGAGCCTTCCTCCAGTGCCCCTCTGCATGCACTCACCATCTCATACCTGGACTACTGCAGGAGACCCTGACTTGCCTTCCTGCTTCCGGGCTTCCCACCCCCAGCCCTGCTGGCACGGGGCAGAGCACCCTGTCATTCATGCATGGTCCTGCCTGAATACATCTGAGAGCCTCCAGACCCTCCAGGGTGGGGTCTCACTTGCTCACCTGCATCCATTTAAATTAACCAACACCTAAATCACACTCAGTCTGGACGAGGTACTAGGTAGTCTAAGTGCTTTGCACAGATATGAACTCATTTAAGCAGCTCAACGTGAGGTCGTTACTGTTGTTGTTGCCGTTTTACAGATGGGAAAGCCGAGGCGCAGAGAGGTATTGCACATCACTTATTGCAGTCACATCATTAGTGAACAACAGAACCCATATTGGAACCCAATTCTGAGGTCTTCGTTCCTGTCTGCGGGCATTTGTGGCTAGAATGCTCAGCACCACCGCTCTGGAGACCTTTTCACAAAGCTGGTAGACTCCTTGCTTTTCCAACTTTCTCCTCCAGCCCCTTAGTCTAGTCATAAACTGATTGAGCATGACTGTCCTCTGATCCTTTCCTTCCCGTGACAGCGCCCTGGCTCGGTGTTCCTCCTACGTGGAATGGCATGCCCCTCCCCCTCTACCTGGTTCTCAGTCCTGTCCAGGCTGAGTTCTGGCCCACTTCCCTGACACCCCTCCCTCCAGCCTCAGGGGTCATCCACACCTGCTGTCACTTCCTCTCAGTGCTCTTGTCCAGCGGATCTCAACCCTCCCACCGGTCTGTATGAGTTCTGTCTTCTCTGTTCCTCAAGAGCAAAGAGAAAGCAGGCTGCAGTTCTCACATATCTGCCATTCTAGCCTGTTGCCACAGGGACCCAGGGGAACTGGTGGGACTGGGCCAGTGAGGCAGGGACCGGCTTGGGCTTCCAGGAGGAGGCAGACAGGCATGCACTCATTGGCCAGCAAAGGGAGAAGGGGAGGGTCTAAGGACGAGTCCCTGCCTGCCTCTCCCACCTCAGGTCTCCCCAGCGCTCCTGCTCACCCAGCTCTTGGCACGCTGCCTGCCTCTTTTCTGTCCTAGGAAGGCTCTGCAGGGCCGACTCTTCTTGTCCTTCCCAGCACAGCTCGAGTCACCTCCTCCTGGAGGCCTTCCCTTCCCACCCTGTCTACTGTTGCCATACTGCTCTCACTCTTGCCGGTGCGGTGCCTGTTCTATCTTTCTTTGTGGTGCTTATCCATTCCCACAGGTATCGACTTCTCTCCTTGTGTGCCGTCTGCTGCCCCCACCACCCCACTTAGATAACTCTGCCTGTTCACTTCTGAATCCCAGCAACTTGCACAGGCCTGGCGCTTATATTAGGCCATCAACAACTATTTACTACGTGTAAGAATGAATGAAGGGCCAAATGAGTGACTCTTGCTCTTGTGGACCAACATAAGGATGCAGAGGCCGGTGCCTCTCCACCCCCTGTGTCTGGGAAAGACCTTCGGGCCCGTACACAGCTGCAACCCAAAACCTTCCAGAAGGAAATGCCTTTGGCAAGATACGAGGGAGGCATTGTGGAAAGGAAAGATCTGGAGAGGTCAAGACAGACAGACTAGGAATGAGAGTGCTCTTAGAGTTTCCCATCTAAGTGGGATGAAGCTGAAAAAAAAAAACCCATTCTGGCTTCAACCCCAATACAAATCTTAAAAAGTGTAGGTCATTTTTACCGTAGTGGTAGGCACAGTAAGTTTCATGTAGGCATAACTTCCCTAACCAACCATTTTCTTACTGGACTCTCAAATGAGCCCCCAAATGTTAGCAGAAATCTGTTTTAATGGAAGATGAATTTGAAGTTCAAAGATATTCAACTACGAATCAAAAATTACTCAACTCTACATTCTTGTCCTAAACCAAAACATTATGGAGTGATGTCTGTTCTCATTCTTATTGCTGGGCAGGCGTTATTTGTACAGAAGAGACCCCAAGGAAAGGTGGTGTTGATATTATTTAACTCTTGTTAACCCTATTAACCTTATCTACGAACACTTCCCCTTATTTCTGTGTGTCAGGAAATTTTCTGAGACACATGTAGAAATGGATTTAATCCTGACATGGTCTCTATAAGAAAGGAGCAATTATAATGCTCAGATAACGGATGGGAAAAATGAGACACGGAGGTTAAGTAATTTATCCACAGACACATAGCGAGTGAGCGGGTGTGCCTCCCTCCGTTTCCCACCCTCTTCCCGTGAGCCTGTGACTAGTTTTAGCTGATGCAATGCGTGGAGGGATGTGTGTCACTTCCAAATGGGGGCAGGGAAAAGCTCAGGCGCAATTCTCCAGCTTCTCCTTTCCCTGGACGTGAAAATTGTTGGAGATGTGTAAATGGTGCTGCTTCAAGGTGATGGTACTGCCAACCACCTGGATCCCTAAGTGCCTACGGGCAAGTGCCTCACTGTCCCACATGGGACATGGCATGGATAAAATCTGAGCTTTTATTGTGTTAACCTCAGATATTTGGGGGATTGTGTATCACCATACATTTCCTAGCCCAGCTTGACTAACACAAAGCTCAATCCAACCGTGTTTTAACCATGAGTTCGAAGGGTCAACCCTTAGAGCGTCTTGGCATGAATCTTCCCTAGTAACGGCCACCTCAGAACAAATCGGGCCACTTCTTGCCTTGCCCAGCACTCCTCAAATACCAAAGGAGTATATCCCATGGAGCTTTCACTAGTAACCCTTCTCTGTCTGGTTCTGGTGGAGCCGAGGACCCAGCCTGGCCAAAGGGAGTGCCAAGTCCTCCTAGCCCAGCAACTGTGCACGCGACTCCATCCAGGGCAGACGGGGCACGTCCCAGACTCGACTCCATCCAGGGCAGATGGGGCACATCCCAGACTCGTGTAGGATTTAGCAGGACAAGAAACACTCTTTCTTCTGCTGATGCTTACGGGGTATGGGCCTGAGCTGATGCCATTTGGTACCCTGGGGACCTAAGAGTGAAGCCAATATGGTGTGGGTGCTGAGCTGACAGACAGGACCTGATGGTGCCATTAGAACCACTGTTCAGCTGCGTCTGAGGCCGGACCTGGGGTTGGAAGGACCTTTCTGCGACAGGAGAGAGAGGAATGAAGTGCAGTCAGAGCGGAATGTGCGTGCAGCCTGGGGCCAGCTCCTGAGCCTCTCTCTGTCTCCGTGTCTGTTTCTGTTAAATGGGTTCACTGTCTCCCTGCGTTGCGCTGGGGGCAGGGGAGCACGGAGCATGGAGAATACACAGGGAAGCCTTTCTTTGAGTGCCAGAGCTCAACAAACCTTAGATGGTATTTATCAGTCAAACGGGAGAACAGAGATAGGGCGCCCCATTTAGATGTGAAAGGCGTTCTGGAGGGGCTGCTTACCTCCGGGCACTCCCCAGATACTGCACTCACAGCTGTCAGCACGACCCTCTCTGTGTGTGACAGGGGCAGGTCCTGGTGTGGGAACCAAGAGAGGACCTGTTCCCGTTGTACCCAGAGCCCACGCAGTGCCTAGCGCAGTGTGAGTGCTGACTTCCCCAAGGGTGGAGGAGGGAGGCCGGAGAAGGACGGTTGGACCTGTCTCCTGAGAAGTCACTGGTGACTTTTGGCAGCTGGACCTTAAAGGTTGACAGAGAATCTGCAGCCATTCCCTCCAGGCCTCCCTGTCCCTGCACCTGTCCATGGGTCACTGCCTCCCAGCAGGCGAAAGGACTTGGGGGACGTAGGAGAATCAGGCTGCACCCTCACTGGGTTTCCCAAGAGGCAGACCGGACTCCCTTTCTCAGGCCGACTCGTCACCGATGGGCAGGTAGCCAGGACTGCTGCACCTCAAGTTGGTAGGAGCTCTTATCTCAGAAGCTGCTATAAGAATTGGGGACCTTTGACCCTCTTTTATTACTCCTGAGCCACTCTGGCAGATAAAGACACTTCACAGCAGCTGAGCTCACCCCAGTAGCACCACCCATATACCAGGCCACCTGGGGGGTGGCCCCAGGGCACTGCCTCCAAAGTGTGCCTCCAGGGAACCTGCATCTTTGTTACACATGCTAAGGGCTAAAGAGAGATGCAGGAGGGTTGACCTGCTGTGACTTGGGGTCAGGGGACCACTGGGACCCACACTCCCTCCTTAGGGCTAATGCCTTGGGGTGTGTCCTCCCTTGAGCTGTAAATACTCCCAAGGGGGCACATTCAGTGCAGGGAAATCGAACAAATCCCACAGCCAGCCCCTCTGGACAGAGGCAGAACTGGGACTGGCTGGAGGGAGACGCAGAAGGCTTAGCCAGTGGAAAAGTACGCAGAAGCCTTCTCCCTCCTTCGCAGCGCTGCGGCCAGCGCCGTGGGCGGCCGAGTTTCCGCCTTTCCTCCTTTCGGCGCACGTGCACCGGGCACCGACTCCGTGCTGTCACTGGGCTGAGTGCCAGGGACACCGGTTTGTTCAGTCAAGTCCCTGGAGGTGAGGGTGAGGTGAGACTCTCTTGGAGAACCACAAAGCCCGGGAGGGAGCAAGGGAGGGGAGAGGCTGAAGGACTGCAGAGAGCGCGCCCACCTTCCGCCCTCCTGCCCTCACCTTCTGTCCCGGCGCAGAGGACCTACCTGCACGGGCTGGTCAGACACTAAGGGGCAGAGCTGAGTCCCCGGGACTGGTGGGGGCCTTGGAAGGAGCCGCCCACTGGCCTTGGGCCTGCAGTCTTTCTGGGTCGGGCAAGATGTTCCACAGGTCCCTTGTAGCTGAGACAATCACAGTGTTACAATTCCAGGTGTTCCTTCCTTAGTCCTAACCCCTGAGAGGTTTTCCGCTTCTTCCTGCCCCCAAGCAAACCCTGGGACCCGGAAGGAAGGGGTGGGCCTTCTACACCAGCTGGAGTCCTCCCTGGGTTCCAGGTGAGCCCTGAGGGGCACAGTGAATTCCCCTCACCAAGAGCCTGGCCCTCCAAGTATAGCAGAAGATCCCCCTGGCTAGCAGATTGCTGGTCCCACCTGGCCTTTGGAGGTGCAGTGAACAGAGCATAGACCTGGAGTGCTGAGTTCACCGGTTCAAGGCCCTGGGCTTGCCCCGTCTAGGCAGACCATCAATCAGTGAACAACTAAAGTGAAGCAGCTAGGAATTGATTTTTCTTGCTGCCCCTCCCAATGTAAAATCAATAAGTAAAATCTTAAAAAAAAAAAAAAAAAAGATTACTGGTCACTTTTTAGAAAAGTAAATCTCAGGCCCCACCCCAGGCCTAGGGGTGATCCAGCAATCTGCTTCCACGAGGCCCCCAGTTTTCTATGATGCCACTGGTTTGAGAACCAGAGGCCCAGAGAGCACGTAGGCTAGAATACCTTGGGGGGACAGAGTGTGAAGTGGGGAGACAGGAAGGGCCATCCTGGGGGCCTGGCTGGCAGCGACAGGCGAGTCTCGCTGCAGGAAGGAGCTGGGTCAGCCCCAGGGCCAGGAACCCGGCCTCCCTCGGGGCTGGGGTCTTGTGCTGCCAGGTGCAGGGGAAGGTTCCCAGTTTCCATGAGCTTTTCAAAGGGACCCGAAACCCCCAGAATATCAAGAGCCTTTCTTCAAAAAGCTTTCCATTTATTTAGAAAACACTGTTTGAATTACACCATCTCTGGAAAAACTTAAAGCAGAACAGAGGGAGCAGCAACACGGAAAGGTCTTCCCTTGACATCCGTAGCGCTGGACTTCTCCCGGAAGCAGTGCTGTCCGCCGTTCGCAGTCTATCCTCTCAGAGCATTCTGTACATTAGCATGTTTGTACGGAAATGCGAGGTTTGGGTGTTTTTACATAAACAGGGTAAGGGTGGGTTTAATGGGCTTCAACCCCCCACCCCTCTCATTTAATAGGCCTCTTCTCAACGTTGTCTCAACTACTGGGGCAAGAGGAATGAAACATTTTCACACCACATTAGAGCACCCCCTTTTTTTCCCTTGGGCCTTCCACAGCCCACTGGTCCTTCCTACCCTGTCCTGAGCATTCAAGATACGCACGCATGCTCATGCACAGACACACTGACAATGGTCTGATCTGAGGAACTCCCAAGTGTTCGGTGCCGAGGAGCTGGGGCCTCCTTTGGCTCCAGGGGAGGCGTACCTTAACTCTGAGAAGGGACAGATGGGCTGTGTCACCGCTGAAAGAGTTGCGCGTGTTTGTACATGCATTTATCCTGAGTGGGAGTCCAAAGCTGCCCCTCAGATTCCCAAAGGCCTCCAAAACCCCCAGAAGGATTAAAACCACAGCTTTATGCTGATTGCCTCTTAACGGATAAAAGCATGTTGGGAAAAGTAATCGGTGCCTTTCTGGAGCACTTCCTAAATCCACAGTCGCAGGCCCGGGAGCCCGTTGGCTCTGGGGCAATGGAGGGCTGGCCCTGCTCACAGGCTTGGGCCTGTAGGCACAGGTGCCCCCGCTCTAAGTGACTGTGTAAGAGGGAGGAAAGGTTAGAGATGAGAAAGACAAGTGAGGCAGGCAAGCAACCCAAGTGTACTGGGTGGAATGGTGTCCCCGCAAAACCCGTATCTTTTCTGGATCCTCTCAAGGTGACCTTCCTTGGAAACAGTACTGTTGCAGATGTAATTACGTTAAGAAGAGGTCTTCCGGGAGTAGGTTGGGCCTTTAATCCAATAGGACTGGTGTCCTTATACAAGAGCAGAGAACAGACATAGAGGTCACAGAGGGCAGACACTGTGACAAGGTGCAGGCAGGGACCTGAGCGATGCAGCTGTGAGCCAGGGTCCGGCAGGACTGCTGGCAGCCCCCAGAAGCTGGGACAGGCACGTGGAGCAGTCCCCCCCCCCCAGGAACCATCCCTGCCGACCCTCGACTTGGAAATTCCAGCTTCCAGGACTGTGAATCCGTTTGTGTTGGTTAAGCCACCCAGTTCATGGGACTCTGTTATGGCAGCCCAATGAATACACCAGGACAGGGGCAGCGGGAATTAGAGGTCAGCACAGGGTCCCCGACCCTCCAGAACTGAGATGACCGGGCCTGTTCAAGTCAGAGCCAGCACTGCGTCCCACACTAGCTGCGGCTGCGCTCACTCAGGTGTGTGCACTCAGGCAGTCCTTAGCCTGGAGAGTTTTCACCTATAAACAGCCAAACCAAACACATGTTCCCCTCCAGGCCCCGAGTCACCTGCCACTTGGCACTGAGAAGACATCAGCCCAGTTCCTGGCTGGTAGCACTGACAGGCGCCCATCTGCTCCGGATGCGCCCGCCTGGATAAACACAGCCAGGCTCTGCCACCCACGGCCGGGCCAACCAGGCCAGGCGGCTGAGCGGAAGCCCTGGGACTTGGGCCTCGGGCCTCGGGCCCCCGGGGCCGCTTCCCACCCCAACCTGGCCGCTGGCTGCCCTAGGAGCAGCAGCATTCTTGGAAAATGAGGGGGAAGACACCAGAAAGAGTTGGGCTTGGTATAGGACTCCACCCATCTCCCAGGTGACTTTCTTGAATCCCTCCCTTACTGGGCCGGGGGTCACTGCCTCCTCTCATTGGCCCTCCCCTCCTCACTGACACCCACATAAAACCATCTGCCACCCCCACCCCCCAGGCCACCACAGCCTTATGACTCAGCACCCAGCCCAGAAGGCTGCTCTGTGGGTGGCTGCTCAGGAACCTTGTGGGGGAGGTGCTGGGAAGGGGCCTAGCTAGAGGGGGGAACACCTGCAGACCCCAGGTGGCCTTTCCCAGAGTACCAAGCCTGGATGGCCTTGAGCACCACTGTCATCGGTTTTTAAAACAGACCAGCTCTCCCGCAGAGCTGTTGCCCACAGTGTAACGGTCTCATGAAGACGCACCTAATCCAGTTCCCTCTTCCCTCCGGGCTCTACCACCTGTTCCCAGGCCCTGACCTGGCTGAACAGAGGTCTGTTTCTCCTAGTGTCATCTACACCTACCTCTTCCCAGGCCAGCCCCAGCCCCTGCCCCTGCAGCCCCTGGGACAGCCTGTTCACCCCACGCCCTTGAGGGATAAATTTCCAGGAAGGAATGAGAGAGTTCATGTCATTCTCCTGGACTTTTTTTTGTTTTTGTTTTTGTATTTTTGTATTTTTCTGAAGCTGGAAACGGGGAGAGACAGTCAGACAGACTCCCGCATGCGCTCGACCAGGATCCACCCGGCACGCCCACCAGGGGCGAAGCTCTGCCCACCAGGGGGCGATGCTCTGCCCCTCCGAGGCGTCGCTCTGCCACAACCAGAGCCACTCTAGCGCCTGGGGCAGAGGCCAAGGAGCCACCCCCAGCGCCCGGGCCATCTTTGCTCCAATGGAGCCTTGGCTGTGGGAGGGGAAGAGAGAGACAGAGAGGAAGGAGGGGGGGAGGTGGAGAAGCAGATGGGCGCTTCTCCTGTGTGTCCTGGCCGGGAATCGAACCCGGGACTTCTGCACGCCAGGCCGACGCTCTACCACTGAGCCAAACCGGCCAGGGCCCCTCTCCTGGACTTTGAGCAAAAATGGCTTGACCCCCAAGTGCTTATCCCAAAGAAGGCAGTCATGGTAAAACAGTTGGTGTCATTTTAGGGAAAAGAGCCAGTTAAGATGGAGAATATCACCTCCACCCATCAGGGCAGGACAAGCGGCTGGTCCTCATCCTGCAAATCTTGGGAAGGTGGATGCAGGTGTGGCCCTGAGTCAGGCGCCCTTTGCAGGTGCTGCTTTGACTCAAGGGGGCTCGGCCTCTGGAATTTGACTCTGGAGGAAAAACCTTCAGGCTGGGCCTGTCCCACAGCTATTACACTGGGATCTGAGGCTTGCCCCAGGGATGAGGATAGGGCTGGCGGGTCCAACCCCAGGAAGGTCTGGGTTCAGGCCTGAGGGAGCCTGCTTTGGGCACCTGTCTCTGCTCAGACCTGCTGAGCCCCTTCGGGAAGGTCCGCCTCCTCCAGCCTCTGGAAAACTGCACAAGGGTTAGTCACCTGACCTCACAGCTGAAAGGAAGCCCCCGGGGCCTGGCCGCATTCTCTCCTTTAGCAGGTGGGCCCCGGGGCTCTGTCTCAGGATCCTGCCGCAGAGCCAGGCAGGGGTGCCTGCTCCTTCCCAGCCCTGTTCCCTCCAGAACCAGCCCACAGCCTCCTTCCACCTTTCAGTGGTGGTTTTCACTGGTACCAAGAGGAAACAGGTTAAGCCTAGCAAAAGTAAAGAGCCCTGGGAAGTTCCAAGCCACCTCACATTTGGAGCAGGAGGAGTCTGAATGCGTTTGACTTCTGGCTGTGCAGCTACATGGGAGCTTGAGCAAGACACCTTCTCTGTGCCTCAGTTTCCTCAACTCCAAGAGGGGATACCAAGATTACGTGCCCCAAAGGGCTGTTTGAAGGCTGAATGAGGCAGAGAATTGTGAAAATGCACAAATTGAGATAGTCTATCCGGTTCTTTCCTTCATGGAATTATATACAGTTTAGTAACAGTAATACTTAATAGTCATGTTCATTATTCATTTAGCACTCTGTGTAGACACAGTGAGTGCTGGACATTGTCTGTAGTCCACCTGCAGGACCTCCCTTAAGTCTGAGCTCTTTTATCCTATTCTTCCTATACTTTTTCAGGAGACTAAGCAGTGTCCCCAGGGATGCCCCTCCCCCTGGCATCGGGCCATTTTCCAGGCTAACCCTCTCTGGAGAGAGTCTCCCAGAGGCACATGGGTTGCTTCCCAGAACAGGAAGGTGGGCAGCAAATGGCCCCAGCTGGAAAATCAGAGTTTGTTTCTCTTTAGAACAATAGATTTGTAGAAGAAGGGGAAAGCCCCACTCAGGGAGTGCTCTCTGCTTCGTCCCAGGTATCCTCAGCCTGCCCCATTTCACAGCTGCAGAAATTGTGGTCCTCCCGGGGCCGCACAGCGAGGAAGCGGAGGAGACTCCACAAAAGGTATTGTACCATCCACTTAGTGAACACCCATGGTGTCCACGCCATGCTCCCAGAGCTCTTCAGAGCACTGGAGACATAGGGATGGGGACTGGCACTAACATTTTATGGAGAGAGATCTGAGCCCCCCAAAAAGTCAATTGTGAAACTGATAAATACTATGAAGAAAATGAATGTGGCATGGAATTGTGAGTAGATTTAGGAGAGTGGGCATCCTCTTTACCTAGATTAGTCAGTAAGGCCTCTGAAAGGTAACCGTGAGCTGAGAGAACTGAATGATGAGACATAGGTATGTGAAGAGCTGCCGGAAGAGGCATCCAGCTTGAGGGAAGAGCAAATGCAAAGGCCCTGAGGCAGGAATGTGCTTGGGCTTTTCAAGGAACAGGAAGTAGGCCAGCATGGCTGGAGTAGGGAGAGTGAGGAACAGTGGGGGAGGCCAGATCATGCCTGGCCTTGTAGCCATGGTAACAAGTTTGGATTTTATCCTAATAGCAACAGGAAGCCAGGCAATGACCATTATGACTTATCAGCTTAGAAAATTCACTCAGGCAGCTGTGAACAGATCAGAGCAGTGCAAGCAGCTGTGAGAAAGCTACGGTGGCAGATACCTTGATGCAAGCACATGTCCTGAGCACCAGGCCTGGCATCCACCAAGTGACACTGAATGCAGAGTGTGTGTGTGGGGGGGGGGGGGCTAGAGAAGAAGGGGGTGCTGGTGGCTAGATGAATGGCTGGAGTTAGGAGATTGGGTGGCAGTGACAGGGAGTTGGGGAGGTCGCCTTTCCTGGGCTTGAGGCCACAGGAGGCCAGCAGCCCCAGGGTGGGGGCAGGCAGGGGCCAACCTGGAGATCCCACATCCCTGTTTCAGTTCCCTAATGTGTATGGAACCTTTCCATTCTAAAAAGGTCATTGTCAGAGCCACTATCTGTGACAAACAAGTGGTCCAGAAATAAAAATCTGGAAGTAATTAGAATAAAAACAGCTGATATATATATTTTTAAATTTTTATTTATTTATTTATTTATTTTTAGAGATGAGAGAGAGAGGGAAAGAGACAGAGAGAGAGAGAGACGAAGAGAGAGAAGGAGGGAGGAGCTGGAAGCATCAACTCCCATATGTGCCTTGACCAGGCAAGCCCAGGGTTTTGAACCGGCGACCTCAGCATTTCCAGGTCGACGCTTTATCCACTGCGCCACCACAGGTCAGGCTTGATATTTATTTTTATATTTCAGATTCTTGTTGAACGTATACTCACGCATGATAGTTCAGAGTGTAAGAGCACACAGCAGAAGAACTGTCCGCCAACCCTGCCCTCGTCCCTAGAAACATTCTGTTCAATTTTAATGTTTCCAGAAATATCCTCAACATATACACACATAGCATTGCATGCCTTATTTTTTTTAATATGGAGATAGCATAACATATTGTTTTGTATTTTTTTCACTGGACAGTATTTCTTAAAGCTCATTTCATATTAGTCCATGCATGACTACTTTATTCTTTTTAAATGGCTGCATAGTATCCCACTGTACAGGCAATATCACAGGAAAATAGGAATTTAGATGGGTTTTGGCTACTATAAACAATGTCACAACACACATCTTCGCATGTAGGTCTCTAGGATTTCTGTTGGATAAATTTCTAGAAGAGGAATTGCTGCCTCAGAGGATAATTACATTTTTTCTGTTTGGGTAAATATTGACAAATTGCTGTTTGGAGCAGTTGGACCAGTTCACTTCCTGCTTCCACTCCCAGCTGACCCTGACAGCATCCCCTTCCCAATGTTAACACCAGGCATCTACCACAGGTTTGATTTTGCCAGTTTCAGGACACCTGGCAATTTGCATATATTAAGGGTCAGCTCCCCTTCATTGGAGTAGTGAGTGTTACTGTCCCCAGTCTGCAGATTGGAGAGTTCAGTTCATCTGCCCCATGACAAAGCCCTGTTGTGAAACCACGGCTAGGAGGAGGGTAGGTGAGGCTGGGGGGGGGGGGAGGGAGGGGGAGGGGCCAGGCAGGGGGGTGGCGACCTCCACAGATAGCAGACACTCAGGCTCCAGCAGCCAAGGTGGGGGAAGAGCGCCCACAGATCAGAAGCCGAGAGACCAGTCAATGGTCAGGTTTATAAACTGACTCCTCCAGGACCAGGGACAAGTGCTGCCTCTTCTGCTCTCCTGCCAGGGCCAGCCTGGGGCCCGACGTGGGCGTCGATGAGCCATGTTAGAGTCATGGAAAATAGGTCACTTGCTGGAGGAGTAGATAATTTAGGAGCAGAGATAAGAGGGGTTGTAGACATCTGGGACAAAAGCCCCAAGTTTTCCTTCTTCCCACCGTAATCCGGTTGGTGGTTGCAAATCAGGAAAATGCAGGTTCCATTAAAATTAGGAGTGGGAGAGAGGGAGACAGAGAGATCCCTGTCAATAAACCACAGTAGCCAAATGAACCCGAGTTTAGCATCACTCTTTAAGCCTGTTTGGGAGCCTCTTGATTCTTCTAATGGACTCCACTTCCGTGAACTGAAAGGTAATGGAATCAGCTTCAGCAGAAACAAGGTTCTAAATAAAGAAATGCAATCAGCGCTGCTGACCTTCGACAGAAAACTCTTCTTGTAGGTCTTGGACTTGAAGTGAGGAATGTGCACTTTGAGGGGTAGGTGTATGTGCTTGCATGTGTGTGAAGATTATGAATTTCAGCCTGACCGGACGGTGGCTAGAGCATCAGACTGGGATGCGGAAGACCCAGGTTCGAGACCCCGAGGTCGCCAGCTTGAGTGAGGGCTCATCTGGTTTGAGCAAAAGCTCACCAACTTGAGCCCAAGGTCACTGGCTCGAGCAAGGGGTTACTCAGTCTGCTGAAGGCCCACGGTCAAGGCACATATGAGAAAGCAATCAATGAACAACTACGGTGTTGCAACGTGCAATGAAAAACTAATGATTGATGCTTCTCATCTCTCCGTTCCTGTCTGTCTGTCCCTGTCTATCCCTCTCTCTGACTCTCTTTCTGTGAAAAAAAAAAAAGATTATGACTTTCAGGTGTGGCTAAACATGGTGAGAAAGTCCTAGCATGTTGCCAAGACTTGCCTGGTTTAAAAAAAAAACAAAAATCTTCAAAGAAAAAAGTTAGAATAAAGGAGGGCAGAGAGACCGGATAGTTTTGAAACTGACAATAGGGCCGATCTGGATGTAAGGGGTATTTTTGCTGGGTTTTTTTGGAAAGCATATTTATTAACACTAGGAACAGTGAAAGAAGGAAGGGCTTAGGATAGGAGAAGCCACAGGAGAGAGCCTGTGGGGGCTGCTCTGGCTGTCTGGGAAGTCAGAGCAAAGGGGGTCTTGGAGACAGGTTCAGGGGGTTAGCCTGGGGCAAGCTGCCGCTGCCCACTGCTCCCTGGTTACAAGTCCTGTGGGGACCCTTAGCGTTTAGGAGATGTCTGAGAGGGAAGAAAGGTGTGGGCGTGCTCCCGGGTGGGAGAGCATGCCAAGGGGTATTATTCATAGATAGGATTCCCAAAAGAGGGGGTGTTTGTTCAAAGCCTCCCTCCCAGGCTTGTGGCACAAGCTGAGCAGCATTTGGAAAAGCCCACTATGGAATGCTGCAAGGTGGGCAGGGCTGGGCCCGAGGCCCCCAGAGCAAGCTCAGACGAGAAGCTGGATCAGTAAGGAGAGAACTTGCTGAGCACGGAGGTCAGAATCTGGCAGCCATGAAGGCCTCCAAGGGGGTCCCAGGGTACCAGCCCAGAGAAGCCCAGGGTGCAGTCTGTGGCCAGCACTGACCACCTGAGATACTGGGGTTTCCAGTTGCTCATCTTTCTGGGTGAAGATGATCTCTACTCCTTTCCAGCTTTCTGGTAGTCCGTCTTCCATGCCCCCTACCCAAACATTTCACCGTATCAGGCAGTCAGTAAATAAGCTATTTTTGAACCTATGACAAATTATAGAGTCCGTGCTAGACACCAGGGGGGCTTTAGAAGTAGGGCACAAGTGGTACTGGGATGTTGGCAATGGTGACTCACACAAGGTGGTGGGGAGTATAAGTACATACAATTGCTTTGGAAAACAATTTGGCACTAGCTTGTAGAGTCAAACCTGGGCACACCAATAAGCAACAATTAATTCCTTTCCTAGATATATACCCCGGGAACTCTAGCACTCATGCGAAAGATGTGTACAAGGGTGTTCAAAGAAGCCTTGTTCATGCCTGACCAGGCGGTGGCTCAGTGGATAGAGCATTGGACTGGGATGCAGAGAACCCAGGTTCGAGACCCCGAGCTTGCTAACTTGAGCGCAGGCTCATCTGGCTTGAGCAGAAAAAATAAAGCTCACCAGCTTGGACCCAAGGTCGCTGGCTCGAGCAAGGGGTTACTCGGTCTGCTGAAGGCCCACGGTCAAGGCACATATGAGAAAGCAATCAATGAACAATTAAGGTGTCGCAACGAAAAACTGATGACTGATGCTTCTCATCTTTCTCCGTTCCTGTCTGTCTGTCCCTCTCTCTGACTCTCTCTGTCCCTGTAAAAAAAAAAAAAAAAGAAGAAGAAGCCTTGTTCGTAATAGTGAACTAATGAAAAATATTCCAGATATCCATTACTAGGAGATGGAATTAATTGTGAATTGTGGTCTGTTCTCACAATGTAATAAATGTTATGCCGCAGTGAAAATGAATGAATTATAGTTACATGCAATAAGATGACGACCCTTAGAAACAAGTGATGCATTAACCCTTTGAGTAGTGAGTTGTTGTTTTTTTCATGCTTGCTGACCCCCAGGAGTGAGTTATTTTTCAAAAAATTAAATTAGTTCCAGTTCCAGTTTTATTAACTTAAAATCATGTTTGTTTGATAACCAATTTATGGAAACAAGAAGAACATACATTTGCCTTTTTTTTAAGTTGCCTTACACATTTTTAAAATAAAAATTTTTGTACGATCATGCTCTGGATGGTCAGGAGGCACAAGGACATACATGAACATTTGTACTACTCAAAGGGTTAAAAAAAGTGAATTTCGACCTGACCTGTGGTGGCACTCCACAACCTGGAGTTCTGAGGTCGTGAGTTCAAAGCCCCAGGCTTGCCCAGTCAAGGCACATATGAGAAGCAACTATAAGTTGGTGCTTCTTGCTCCTCCCCGCTGTCTTTCTCTCTCTCTCTCTTAAAAAAAAAGTTAATAAATAAAATCTTTAAAAAGTCAATTTCAGAGAATACATACACTATACCATTTTTTTCTAAAGCTTGAAAACAAGCAAAGCTAAACAACATTTTCTAAGTAAATTGTATAAATGTATCAACATTTTTTCTTAAGTAAAGGAATACTAAGCATAAAGTTTAGTATAGTTATTACCCCTGGGGACAAGGGAAGTTATAGGACAAGGGAGGAACCCACAGGTAGTGTCAGTGATCTCAGTCATATTCTAATTTTTTGGCCACATAGCAAATTACAAGTGTTCATTTTATTATAATTTATTTGTTGCATATATGTTTTTATCAAAAATACACAATAGCCTGATCTGTGGTGGCGCAGTGGATAATGCGTCGACCTGGAAATGCTGAGGTCGCCAGTTCAAAACCCTGGGCTTGCCTGGTCAAGGCACATATGGGAGTTGATGCTTCCTGCTCCTCCCCCCTTCTCTCTCTCTCTCTCCTCTCTCTCTCTCTTTTCTAAAATGAATAAAAAAAATACACAATAAACCTTTTTATAGAAATAACTCTTGCTCTGAAAGAGATTGTCATCTATGAGAAGACAGAAGCACAGACCCCAGGGAAGGGCATTCTGTATGACATAGTACAAGAAAAGACCTTATGAGTAACTGTACTTGTTTGGACTTTTGATTGCAAATGATCAAAATCAAATTCAAACTTGCTCAAGCAAAAGTAAGTAATAAGTAAGAAAGTAAATTTGGCTCATTAATTGAGGTGGGGCTGGGACCAGGGACTCTAAAAACTCAAATAATGAGCAACTCACTTCTACCCTCTCTCCCTCTCCCTGTGTGTGGACCTCATTTTCTGCCACTTTCCATCTGGCAGAAGGAGCAGAAGGGATGCAGATAGTGCCAGCCTGGCTTGCATCACTCCAGTTTAGCAAATCCAAAGGAGAGAGAGGTGCTTTCTTCTCAGTTCCATATACAAAATCCCAGGCAAGGATTCTGATTGGCCTGGTTTGGGTCACATGCCCATTCCTTGGCCAATCACAATGGTTAGAAGAAAAGGATACTATGTGATTGGAGGCTATGTGATCTGATCTCTGGAAATGGAGGAGGGGCTATTCCCCAAGGAAAGGCAGTGCTATCATCAGCAGAAGAAGCAGAAGAGATGTTGGACAGACAAACACAACAAATGGCCACCCCAGGGCTCAGATAGCAAGGGGATAGGAGCTCAGGGTTATGAGGATAACAGAGAGGCTCTTTGGAAGAGAAGGTCCTAATTATCAGAGCTGAAGGAGAAGAATCTGAGGCCTTGGGGAGGGAGGAGGGGAGAGGCCTGCCAGGCCCAGGAGGGAGGCAGAAGACTGTGTAATGCAGGAATGGCTCCTAGATGTCTCTGGGGGAGCCATGTTAATTGTTCTGTGGGCTGGCTGGCTCCAGGGTGTAAAAACAAACCCTGATGGGAGGGATTCCCTGAGAATGAAAAATAGGTAGAGGAGGCAGACACCGGATGTTGCAGAAGCCCAGAGGACGCCCCCACACAGTCCTGGCCTGACTCAGTGAGGTCTGGGGCCACAAAGGGGGCAGGTGGGAGGTAGGCTGGGAACGAACACAGCTCTGGGCCAGGAGCTCTTCCTTCTAGAAGGAGTTGCCTAGAGGGATGGTTTCCAGAGAGGTTGATTTGGCTCACCGGTCCCAGACCATTGCCCTCAGCAATCCCACGGTCAGTTATGTGTCAGATGGACGGGGCTCAGTGTGGGGACCAGGGCACACAGGCCTAGAAGCCATTTTAGCGGCCTAAGGAAAAGCAGGGACCTCCAGGTGCCAGAGGAGTAGGAAGGAAGTGGAGGTTGGGGAGAGGGAATAGTGTTGCCAAATCACATCAAATCAATAATGCATGCCACATATCCATTGTGAGTCCGGGGCCCAGGAACTTGCCCTGGATTTGAAGCCTTGTTCTGCCATTTGACAGAAAAGTGACCTGAGCAACTTGCCTCATTCTCTGAGTCTCAGCATTCCAATTAGTAAAATGGCCAAAACACAGTAGCGGTACCTACTTGAGGAGTGACTGTGAGGCTCAGAAGGGAAAGATTATGGTTGGCCTGAGGTTCTGCATCCATGTTTGCCATAGTTACAGATATGCCATGATTTCATAACTTACAGAGTCCCTGAGATGGGGGTTGTGAGCCCCTAGATGGCCACACAGAGACTAAATGACCTCTTGTTGAGGACACTGTAGAGGGTACTGTGTTGTTAAACTTGAAGCGCTTTTCCACCTCAGGGCCTTGGCACCCTTGAAATATGCTTCTCTTGAATTCTACATGGCTGGCTCCTCATCTGCCAGGCTTAGAATAATGTCACTTCCTCAAAGCAGCCTTCTCTGATTACCCTACTTTATTTATTTTTATTTATTTTATTATTTTTTACAGAGACAGACAGAAAGAGGGATAGATAGGAACAGACAGACAGGAACGAAGAGAGATGAGAAGCATCAATCATCAGTTTTTCGTTGCAATCAGGGGTCTCCAAACTTTTTACACAGGGGTCCAGTTCACTGTCCCTCAGACCATTGGAAGGCTGCCAAATACAGTGGTCCTCTCACTGACCACCAATGAAAGAGGTGCCCCTTCCAGAAGTGCAGTGGGGGCCGGATAAATGGCCTCAGGGGGCCGCGTTGCGGCCCGCGGGCCGTAGTTTGGGGATGCCTGCTTAGTTGTTCAATGATTGCTTTCTTATATGTGCCTTGATTGGGGGGCTATAGCAGACCGAGTAACTCCTTGCTCGAGCCAGCGACCTTGGGCTCAAGCTGGTGAGCTTTGCTCAAACCAGATGAGCTCGCGCTCAAGCTGCCGTCCTTGGGGTCTCGAACCTGGGTCCTCCGCATCCCAGTCCGACGCTCTATCCACTGCGCCACCGCCTGGTCAGGCAAATGATTGCCCTACTTTAAAAAGTAACTCTCTTGTCCCCTATCCCATTATTCGCTTTTATGATCTTCTTATCATTATTACTCCCTAATATTGATTTACATATTTTTGTATTTTTCTGAAGCTGGAAACGGGGAGGCAGTCAGACTCCCGCATGGGCCCGACCGGGATCCACCCGGCACGTCCACCAGGGGGCAATGCCCTGTCCATCCGGGGTGTTGCTCTGTTGTGACCAGAGCCACTCTAGCGCCTGAGGCAGAGGCCATGGAGCCATCCCCAGCGCCTGGGCCATCCTTGCTCCAGTGGAGCCTTGGCTGCGGGAGGAGAAGAGAGAGACAGAGAGGAAAGAGAGGGGGAGGGGTGGAGAAGCAGATGGGTGCTTCTCCTGTGTATCCTGGCTGGGAATCGAACCCGGGACTTCTGCACGCCAAGCCGACGCTCTACCACTGAGCCAACCGGCCAGGGCCTTGATTTATATATTTTATTTGCTTATTATATGATTCCCCTCTGGAATATAAGGTCACTAAGTATAGATACCTACTTCACCACTGTAACCCTAGCCTAGCCTGGTGCATGGCAGATGCTTAAATATTTGTTAAATGAACACACAAAGAATAGTCTGGTAACAACCTGCCCTGTGGTGGCGCAGTGGATAGAGCATTGACCTGCAGTGCTGAGGTCGCTAGTTCGAGGCCCTGTAAAGGTACATACTGTAAGGCAGGGGTCCCCAAACTTTTTACACAGGGGCCAGTTCACTGTCCCTCAGACCATTGAAGGGCCGGACTATAAAAAAAAAACTATGAACAAATCTCTATGCACACTGCACATATCTTATTTTAAAGTAAAAAAACAAAACGGGAACAAATATAACATTTAAAATAAAGAACAAGTAAATTTAAATCAACAAACTGACCAGTATTTCAATGAGAACTATGCTCCTCTCACCGACCACCAATGAAAGAGGTGCCCCTTCCGGAAGTGCGGTGGGGGCCGGATAAATGGCCTCAGGGGGCCGCATGTGGCCTGCGGGGGCCGTAGTTTGGGGACCCCTGCTGTAAGGTATTCCCCGCCCCCCCCCCCCCAGGTAGAAAGAAGGGCATAGCCATGAAGTGTGGAATAATAAAAGTTTTATTTAGTAGAGTGCTTCCCATATGATGTTCTCTGGTCTGTGAGTCGGGGGCCAGAGAAATCACATGGGGGGTAATTTATAGGGTTGGGAGGGTGAAGGCGAGTTTATATGACGTGGCGAAATTTCATTGGCTGACAGATGGCCGCTCTTTTCCAAAGGACTCCTGGGAAGTTTCTTTTGGCACACATGGATGTGGGTGGTCCCAGCCAAAGTTCCCAGGCCTGGTTCCCCACGTGACCTTCCCCCATTGCCAACTGACTTCATATTCCAACCTTTTATGTTAGATAGGGGCGCCGCTATTCCTCTGGCTACTTCCTGCTGGTTAGGGGCGTTGTGGGGAAGGGAGGTCGGAAGGTGGTGGCTTTGAGGGGAGTCGCGTATATAGGTGTAGAAACATCTGGTTGACCGTGACTCAAGAAACTGCATGGATGCAGTCCTGTAAGAATTTTAAAAAAAGAGGAGCAAATATGAGTAATATGTTGATAATTAGAAGAGGACCTAGGATAGGGGCAGCCCAGGTGAGGATAGGTGACTGCCATCAGGAGTTAAGTGGGTTATAGAAGGAGAGGTCCTTGTGTAGTTTCTCTTGCAGACGGTGGAGGACCTCTATGCTTTCTTCCATTGGGCCAGTCTCATTGAACAGCATTGCTTCCTCCTTTAGCTCACTCTGGCGGCAGGTTCCCGGTGGGAGGGACAGAACCAACAGGGGGATCTGCAGGGCCCAACCTTTCGATGAGCTGGAGACGGGTAGGGCCCAGTGGTTCCGACTGCCAGCAGTCCTGCATGGCGGCAAGCTTGAGGCGAGAGACATGGTTAGAAATGAGGGTAGTATTGATTATGGGGGAGCCCTTGGAAGTGAGGAAGATGTTGTCAGTTGGACAGTGGCTCTGAGACTTTGTAGAATGTCCTGACTCAGGAGGGGTACAGGGCATGATGGCATAACTTGGAAGGAGTGCGAAAAGGGGGTTCCGTCCAAACTGCATGTCAGGGGTGGCACGTGAAGGGGAAAAGAAGGGGTCCCATCCATTCCCATAACTGAGACCTGTGAGGGAACTAGAGGTCCAGAGTGTGATGGAAAAACAGAGAAGGTAGCCCCCGTGTCCACAAGAAATGAGATGGACTTACCCGCTCCTGCAGCATCACCCTGGGCTTGGCGAGGGTGATGGGGGTCTTCGAGTTTGGGCCGTGTCAGTCTCCATGAGGCCTAAGAGTTCAAGTGGTGGGCCAGACTGGCTGGCTTGGCCTCCCCTTTGGGTGGCTTGTCCTCCACGTAGAGGCACTGAGGACAAGTCTATTGCCCAAAAGGGGCAATCACTCCACCAGTGACCGGGCTGCTTGCAGTCAGGGCAGGGCTTAGTGGGTGGTCTCGGGCAGGAGCACTGCCGGGCACAGTGACCTTCCTTGCCACATTTAAAGCAAGTGCTTGGTGGGATTCCTTTTTGTGGCCTGGATTTGGGTTGGGCATTTCCTGTGCCTTGCTCCTGTTGCTCTGCCAGCCTCAGGGCTACCACAAGAGCCTGGGTTTGGAGTGTTACCTTTTGCTGCATGTGGGCCTGGTGAACAGCCTTGGCCTGTTTCTACTAGCCGCAACCATTAAAAACTTTAAATGCCATGTTCACAGGTCTCGGATAGGGGTTTGGGGGTTGAGAATAAGAGGAGGGGGGCTCCTGGGAAGCCCGGCACCCGGATCCAGCTGGAACGCTGGAGCCAGAGGCAGGACAGGGCCAGGCCTTCCTGCAAGAAGATCGGGGTTGGGCCGTGGGGTCAGGAGCCCTGCAAACCAGAGAAGGGTGGCCTAATGGGGGAGGGGCTTAAGAGCACAGTAGAGAAGGGAGGGGCCTCTGGCTGGCAGGGGAAGAGAAAGAGGGACTGGTATTTGCAGGTGAATGAGAAACAGCATCGGGGAAGGGAGGGGAGGAGCCCGATAGGACGGAGAGAGCCATGCAGGAGGGGAAGAGTGTTGGGGGTCGGCGAAGGAGGAAAGATCAGGAGTGGAGGGTTTAGGTGAGGTTTCTCTGGCCTGCGCCACAGAACAGGCAGCACAGAGATTAGGACGGGAGCGCAAATACTAGAAGCCCTGAATGTAAGGGATCTCCAACCAGTTCCCAGTTCTGTGGCAATAGTTAAATTGGTGCGGATGTTAAAATCGAAAGTCCCTTCAGGAGGTCACCTGGTTCGGTTATCCAGTGGGTTCTGTGGCCTGGCCACAGTGTTGAAGAAGAACAGTTTCTTCTTCTTTAGGGAGGGAGAGATTCCGGATAAGGCACTCCAGGAGTGTTTTTGAGTCAGGTTTAGATTCCTGTGCCTCCATGGCCGCCCTCAGTCCTCAGAGTGATCAGAAATGAGAATTGTCATCCCGCAACTCAAGCTCTGGCCACCGGACGGTTAGGTAGAGTGGATGTGTCCAGGACGTCTCCACTGGCACACACGCACTCGGAAGGGATAAGAGGTCCCTGACACAGCTGCGATTACAGACAGGGAATCTCTTGGTGGAAAGAACTGAGGGAAGGCTGGAGGCAGGGGACTTACCGCACCATGTGCCGAAGTGGGTGAGAGGTCAGAGGTCCTGGTTCTTCTTCAGAAGGGAAGGGGAGAGGAGCGTCCCCAGCAGGCTTCAAACTCCTCCCGGGTTTCATCACCAAATGTAAGGTATTTTCCCCCCTGAGGAAGAAAGAAGGGCATAGCCACAAAGTGTGGAATAATAAAAGCTTTATTTAGTAGAGCGCTTCCCGGATGATGTTCTCTGGTCCGCGAGATGGGGGCCAGAGAAGTCATGCGTGGGGGTAATTTATAGGGTTGGGAGGGTGAAGGCGAGTTGATATGATGTGGCGAAATTTCATTGGCTGACAGACGGTTCCTCTTTTCCAAAGGACTCCTGGGAAGTTTCTTTTGGTGCCCATGGGTGTGGTGGAACAGCCAAAGTTCTCGGGTGTAGTTCCTCACGTGACGTTCCCCCATTGCCAGCCGACCCTATACATACAACTTAGCAATCAATGAACAACTAAAATGAAGCAACTGTAAGTTGAAACTTCTTGTCCTCCCCTCTCCTCTCTCTGTAAAATCAATAAATAAAATCTTAAGAAAAAAAAGAATAGCCTGGTGACACTTGGGACTTTCATTGCACACAAAGCTCAGAGGGTCACTCACATCTCCCATGGCCTTATTTATACCTAGTGCCTCAGGGCTCCTGGCTATGAGAGTCTGACTCAGCTCAAGCCATGGACACACCGAAGTGGCCACCACCTCCTGGACCCCCATACCACCCTCGCCCTCCCTGGGGTTCATTGGTCTGCCCAGAGCCTCTGTGTGGGGCCGGGGCCAGCCAGCTGGGGCTTGGCTAAAAATCCAGCAGTCTATCCATGAGCATTTGCGGAGAGCATGCTGTAGGTCCATCTCAGGCCTGAGGTGAGGGCAGTGTGCCTCAGCACCTGTCCCTGGGGAGTGCCCCGCTGATCTGGGGAGAAGGGCCTGTTGGGGGTCCTCCTCAGCCAGCCCCCCTGAAACCCTCTGCATGGCATCTTCTCTCTGAATGACCACTTATGATTTCACACTGAAAAATGTCACTGAGATACAAGCCTCACACTCCAGTTTGCTGATGGGCATGACCTTCTCTCCCTGAGAACCTGTGTTTTTCAAGGTGTGGTCTGTGGACCATTTGTAATAGACCATGAGATACTTGTTTTTAAAAAGAAAAAAAGGAAAGAAGCCTGACCAGATGGTGGCGTCGTGGATAGAGCATCAGACTGGGATGCAGAGGACCCAGGTTTGAAACCCTGAGGTTGCCAGCTTGAGCATGGGCTCACCAGCTTGAGTGCAGGGTCACTGGCTTGAGCGTGGGATCATAGACATGACCCCATGGTCGCTGCTTGAGTCCAAAGGTTGCTGGCTTGAGCAAGGGGTCACTTGCTCTGCTGTAGCCCCCGGTCAAGGCATATGTGAGAAAGCAATCAATGAACAACTAAGGTGCCACAACAAAGACTTGATACTTTTCATCTCTCTCGCTTCCCATCTGTCTATCCCTATCTGTCTCTCTCTCTGTCTCTATCTCTGTTGCAAAAAAAAAAAAAAAAAAAAAAAAAAAAACCAAAAAATGTGGGCTTCTAGCCTGCCTAGACCTGCTAGCTCAGAATCTCTGCAGGGGGCTGTGGAAGCTGCATTCTTCTGAAGGTTAAGTAACTGCACAGCTAGCGGAGGAGGGCGCACCACGGCAGGAGGGCTCTGGAGCCTGTGCTCCTCACTGCTGCCCAGCGGCTCACTCTGCCCTCTGCTTGGGGCGCCCATACACCCACCTTCTGAGCTCCTCTGTCTTCTAAGACCTAAACACCACCTCTCCTGTCCCACTGGAGCCCAAGGCTGAGCCAGACCCTCTTGCCCACGGCCCCCCCTCATCTGTAGCTCACGTATCACCATATTGTGGGGTCTGCGGATATGTCATCTCCCCCCGAGCCTCTTCCCCCACACACTTGCGTCCATTCATCGCTCCAACCTCAGCTCTCAGCAAACATGCACTCAGCAGGTGCTGCATGAATGGTCCAGGTATAAATCTGGGGGGTAATCTTCCTCCCCCCCATCCCTCTAGAAGGCAGGGTTTACTTTCAACAAACCTGCTTTGCACTGCAGCCAGGCTGCAGTAAATACTTGGTGAAATGAGAGGCCGACCTCCTAGTGGAAGTCAGGACTTCCCATGGCTCCTAGTAATTGAGGAAGGCTGAGCTATTCTCACGTAATCAAGATGAACAACTTCCTAGCAAAGCAGGGTTTTTACAGTCTGATCACTCTTACTAAACGACTGGAAATTACCTGTCTTCCATTTTCCAGTCCCTAAGGCGTGGCCTCCCTGAGGAAGTCAAGCCCCCCCCCCTCCCCCCCCCCCCCCGCTAGTGCCTAGAACCGAGATCAAGGACAACCAGCTATGTGCTGTTGTTATGTTTACACCTACAACCAGGGGCTTCTCCGGTGGCCTAGAGAAGTCCTTCCATGCTTACCTGGTGATCTAACTCCCCACCACCCGCCACCCTTCATCCCTCCACTTCTTGTTCTTTCTCTGACATCATCTGTGTCAGCCTAAGAAACGTCCAAACCTGTAGAGAATGTTTACAAGAGTTCATCTGAGCCACACTGATGACATACGTCCGGGAACAAGATCTCAGTTGCTCCCAAGAACAACAGTTTTACAGCTTCTTTTATGCATTTGAAATTAAGGAAGATTACCTGGGGGGTGGGAGGAAGCAATCTGGGCATGGAATTAAGTGATAGTTAAGATTATGTGGCCTGACCTGTGGTGGCGCAGTGGATAAAGCGTCGACCTGGAAATGCTGAGGTCGCTGGTTCGAAACCCTGGGCTTGCCTGGTCAAGGCACATATGGGAGTTGATGCTTCCAGCTCCTCCCCCCTTCTCTCTCTCTGTCTCTTGTCTCTCTCTCTCTGTCTCTCCCTCTCCTCTCTAAAATGAATAAATAAATTTTAAAAAAAAGATTATGTGCTGTTTTGGGGAGTAGTCATGTGCAGATTGGATTACAGGGTAGTTAAGATTATGTGCTCTTTTGAGGGTGGTTACTACTTATTTCAAAGATGTGTTAACCTGGATGCTCAGAAACAATGGGCAGAGCTTGCTTAAGGCAAAGATAAAGAATTTATATGCCTTGGGCATCACTCCCCATCATGACCTGCCAGGTTAGGACTTTATGATCAGATCACCCTGTGAGGCTCCTTTCCATAGAACCGCTTTTTCCATCCACATCTGCAACCAACTCTTCCAACGTCTACAGCACAATTTCTCTACCTTCATACTATTGACACTGGGGATGGATAATTCTAAGGGTCTTGGGGGGAAGGTGCTTTCTTGTGCCTTGTAGAACGTTGAATGGGCTCCTTGGCCTCTCTACCCACTAGACCACGGGTCGGGAAACTTTTTGGCTGAGAGAGCCATGAACGTCACATATTTTAACAGAGACACACAGAGAGAGAGAGTCAGAGAGAGGGCTAGATAGGGACAGACAGGCAGGAACGGAGAGAGACGAGAAGCATCAACCATCAGTTTTTCGTTATGACACCTTAGTTGTTCATTGATTGCTTTCTCATATGTGCCCTGACCGTGGGCCTTCAGCAGACCAAACAACCCCCTGCTCAAGCCAGCGACCCTGGGTCCAAGCTGGTGAGCCTTTTGCCCAAGCCAGATGAGCCTGCGCTCAAGCTGGTGACCTCGGGGTCTCGAACCTGGGTTCTCTGCATCCCAGTCCGATGTTCCATCCACTGCGCCACTGCCTGGTCAGGTGAACGCCACATATTTTAAAATGTAATTCCGTGAGAGCCAAACAACGACCCATGTACATTAAGCATTATCCAATAAAAATTTGGTCGTGTCCTGGAGGACAGCTGTGATTGGCTCCAGCCACCTACCTGCAACCGTGAACATGAGCGGTCGGAAATGAATGGATTGTAATACATGAGAATGTTTTATATTTTTAACGTTATATTTTTTTATTATTAAAGATTTGTCTGCGAGCCAGATGCAGCCATCAGAAGAGCCACATCTGGCTCGCGAGCCATAGGTACCCGACCCCTGCACTAGACCCTAGTAGCACCCTCTCCCCAGTTGTGACAACAAAAAAATGTCTCCAGACACTGCCAGATGTCTCTTGAGGAAAGGGGCAAATCCCCCTAAGCCCAGCCCACTGAGAACCACTGTCTGGACCAGTGGTCCCCAACCCCTGGGCCGCAGACCGATACTGATCCATGGGCCATTTGGTACCGGTCCACAGAGAAAGAATAAATAACTTACATTATTTCCATTTTATTTATATTTAAGTCTGAACAATATTTTATTTTTAAAAAATGACCAGATTCCCTCTGTTACATTCATCTAAGACTCACTCTTGACGCTTGTCTTGGTCATGTGATACATTTATCTGTCCCACCCTAAAGGCCAGTCCTTGAAAATATTTCTGACATTAAACTGGTCCGTGGCCCCAAAAACGGTTGGGGACCACTGGTCTGGACCACCCATTCTGGCCCACTGCCCTCCTGCCGCTGGGCTCTCTATGCCTTCCAGGTCTTTACTTGAATGTTATCTGCTCATCCAGACCCTCCCTACTTAAAACTGCAGCCATTCCAATAATCCCCTAAAGTCCTTCCTTACTTAACTTCCCTCCCACTCTCCTGCCCACCAGGAGTCTTACTCATACTGTCGCGTGTCTCTCTGTCTCCAGTAGAATGTAAACTCTGATGATGAGATTTCGTTTGTTTGATGTCTTGCTTTGGTCTTCTCTGTTCTCAGCTGCATTCTTGGCTTCAGAGCTATGACTGTCACACAAGCACTCAATAAATACTCATTGAATGAGTGAGTGAGTGAATGAATTGAATAGTTCTCATTCTTTCCTATTCCAGAGGCTCCTGGGTCAAGAAACTGGACAAACCTGGTCATTTCTCCAGCTCTAATCCATGGGGCAGCTTTGCAGGATTTACGTACATAAGTTGCTTTTGGGTCTAAAAGCAGTAATACCAGCTGACCTTTCCTGAGTGCTTCTGATCTCTAGGTGTTGTGCTAAACAGTGCGCCTTCTTTAACCCTCTGCAAGCCCAAGGTTGGCTTTGTTATTACTGCCGACCCCCTTTTACTGGTGAGCAGCAGGAGCTGCAGTCTCTGACCCACAGACACATATCTGAGTTTGAAGCAAATGAGATGGTCTGACCCCCATGTCCCCTCATTCCGAAATGCTAACATAACTGCCCAGACTTAGGCTGTTAATGCTAAGTCTCCCCAGACCTAGGTCCATTCCGGAGCATCAAACACTGAAGTACGTAGGGAGGGCCCGCTGCACTCCCCAGATGGAGCTGCTGTTAGCCGATAACGCTTTCTACTGGAGAACTTCTTACACCAGCAGAACGTCTGTACGTGTGTAAAAGGTCTATACGTACATAAAAACACACACCCATCTTGTTAAGTAGTATTTTTTTCTTTTCCAAAAGGATAGTGCCAGACTTTTTGTGCCTCTTAGTTTTTTCACTGATAATATTAGAGACCAGACTTTTAAACTTCACTAAGTGGATGCCTCCCCTCGGATAAGGTTTAGGTTGATGTTCTGGTTACAGGGCTAAGGACGAAGCCAGATGGGAGACACAGTGTGCTCACCAGACAGCAGGTGGCCAGGTTTGGACTCTTCCAAGTTCAGGAGCTGCCTTGAAAAGTAGGTTTGTTGTTTGTTGTTATTGTTTAGCTAACGTGGTGTTAGGGTACCATCCCATTGGCTGAAAAAATGAATAGGCTTCCACACCTGGATCAGAGGTTCTCAAAGACAAGCTCCCCTGGGCAGCCCCAGGCTAACTAACCTTTTGGAGACGGCACTAAAGAGGGCAGAGGAGCTGCCATTCTTAGGAGCCTTAAGGATTCGGCCCATGACTCATGGCTCAGCTTCCAAGCTAGTGGCAGTCATTCATTTGGTCCACACAAGCCTCTCAGGAAGGTCTCACTGCCCGCATCTGACAGATGAGAAACTGATGCTCAGAATGGAGTGGAGTCAGTTCTGCATGCTGGTGGCCCACAGGCATGGAAAGAACTGACTTCCTGAGGAGGACTTGCCCACAGCAAACGGAATTAAGCTGCCTGTCCATAGGAATCAAGGGCGGAGGGTCTGCAACTATAACTTCCCCCAAAGAGAAAGCCCTCCACCTGCCAGGGAGGGTCAGCCTAGAGCTGCCCTGAGGGAACTGTGGGGTGGAGGAATATTATCCCCGGAACCTAAGCAGGGACACTGCTCCTTCCAAGGGACCGCCCACTCCAGCCAGCCATGCCTGGAGCCTCTGATTAAATCTTTCTAACCTCAGTCTGCCAAAGCCACATGCCACCTAGGAGCACTTTCTTTTCAGTCCATTCTTTTCTGTTAACAACAAACAAAACTCTCTGCCCAAAGGGGGTGAAGTCAAGGATGTCCTTCAATAGGAAATCCAGGTAAATAAAGTATGCTCAATCTGTACCATGAAACCGTCTGAGGCTCTTTCCTAAAAGATTAAAGGGCATCTAAAAGATGGTAACATACCGGTTCGAAACCCTGGGCTTGCCTGGTCAAGGCACATATGGGAGTTGGTGCTTCCAGCTCCTCTCCCCCTTC
This sequence comes from Saccopteryx leptura, assembly GCF_036850995.1. Taxonomy (NCBI): domain Eukaryota; kingdom Metazoa; phylum Chordata; class Mammalia; order Chiroptera; family Emballonuridae; genus Saccopteryx; species Saccopteryx leptura. Next base: position 17,862,211 of record NC_089515.1, on the reverse strand, counting down.
TCTCTGTCTCTCCTCTCTCTCTCTCTCCCTCTGTCTCTCCCTCTCCTCTCCAAAAATGAATAAAAAAATAAAATAAAATAAAATAAAAGATGGTAACATAGATCACTGAGCGCAACTGGCACATGGGGGTGGGGGTGGGGGACACAAGTTGCAGAATAATGAGAATAAATAACGGAAAATTAGGAAGGATGTAAACAGTATCACAACTTCACAGGGAAACATTTGGAAAATACAGAGAATTAAGAGGAGCATCCTCCGCCACCTCCCACCCTGAAAAAAACCCCACTGTTAATATTTGATCTACTTCTCTCAGGTCTTCTGGACGATGTGGTCATTTTATAGAAGGTGGTGGGGATCTCAGCCCCCACTTGGGGGAGTCCCAGTCCCCAAATCAGTTCCTGAGGATGTAATTAATGCCTTGCTCTCAGGGTTGTGGTATTGATTAAACAAGGCACACGAGTGTACTTTGGAAACACCAACTCAGTAAGTGCAGCTCTTATTATTGTAACCTGCTATTTCCTTTTATATTTTAATATAATTGATTCTGAATGTTTTTTTGTTTGTTTGTTTGTTTTAAATAAATTTTTATTGATGTTAATGGGATGACATTAATAATTCAGGGTACATATATTCAAAGAAAACATGTCTAGGTTATTTTGTCATTAAATTATGTTGCATACCCCTTGATTCTGAATGTTAATCCACAGCCTTTGAAAACATCACATTGAATGGCCGCTGGATACACCAATTCCTTCGCCTTTCTCCTATGAGAAATGTTTTGGCTGCTTCCATTTTTACCTTCTTATAAATAGCTCCGTGAGGAACACAGTTGTGAATATAGTTTTACCTCCCCCGGATTTTGAAGATTTTCCTTAAGATCATTTCCCAGAAGTGGAATTACTAAATCAAAGGGTAATAAACATTTTTAGACTCTATGTACCTACTGCCTGATTGCATAAAGCAGGTGTCATTTCCAAGACCTGAACACCCCCCACCCCCCCACCCCTCTATCTTGCTGTTCCCAGGACCTCCCTGCCCCCACCTAGCAGATCTCCTTCTCCCACTTCTCTGCTTCCTTCTAATCTGCCTCCTTCAGCTGCAGCGCCTTCTGCTCTCTGCCTGCGGAAGTCCTCCGTGTTTCAGCTGTCACTTCTCCTCAGCCCACACTCACTGTTGGGCCCTCAACCACCCCCCTTCCCCTGATCTGACCCAGCTCCTTGAAGGATGACCTACACACAGCCTGATCTGTGGGCCCCTTTTCCGATCTGTGGGCCCCTTTTCCCTTTCATGCTTCAGATTCACGTCTAGAACAGCCGGACAGTAATCCCCCGAGGAATCCCCAAGGCTTCCCATCCCGACCCCACGCATCCCAGGGCTGAGCAGTAATGCTGTTAGGACCCGAGTCCCTATTTCTTGTATTCATTGGGCAAAACGTCCTACTAGGGCCAGCTGTCAGCCAGGCCAGGCGCTAGGGCTGCAGGGCCCTTATCAGTTGGTTCCTTGGTCAGGGGGAGAGAGAAGACCATAAAGAATCAAGTGTAACCATGAAGGACAGGGTCTTTTTTTTTTTTTTTTTAAAGATGGGATCCTATCTTTATTTATTTATTTATTTATTTTAATTTTTCTTTTTTTTTAATTAATTTTTTAGAGAGGAGAGAGAGTGAGAGAGAGAGAGAGAGAGAGAGAGAGAGAGAGAAGGGGGAGGGAGGAGCAGAAAGCATCAACTCCCATATGTGCCTTGACCAGGCAAGCCCAGGGTTTTGAACCGGTGACCTCAGCATTTCCAGGTCGACACTTTATCCACTGCGCCACCACAGGTCAGGCGAAGGACAGGGTCTTTGATGCAAGTTCATAACAGAGGAGAGAGAAGGGAGCTCAAACTGGTAGGGTTTGCTCAAGGGGTGATACTTGTTGAACATCTTGCTGTGTGACCTTGAGCAAAACACTTAAAACTCTCTGAACCTGGGTGCCCCCGTCTGTACTAGGCTCTCTTCACGGGGATGTAGTAAGGTTAAGTCAGTTGTTCCGTAAACTTGCCTAACCAGAGGCGTGGAGCTGGTGCTCAGTACATGTGCGCCCACTGAGGGTGCAGTACAGACAGAAATAAATTGTCTGGGGCTGCTGGCGCTGCGTGGCAGCCACAGGACTCTTGCATCTCTATGGGCCTGTTCTGATCGCTTGGGGGCTGGGTTGCTGGGTGCCCATTTCTCCTACCAAGAAGCAAATTTCTTGCAGGGCCTCGAGTCCAGAGGGCCACGCAGAGGGGCTGGAATCTATTGGATGGGATATGTGCTAACAAGGAGTTGACTCGTGAATCGTCAAGCAGTGAGATGGAAGCTCAAAATGCCTCCTTTCCCATCCTCTCTCTGGCATGCTGCAAACATGCTCCTGTGCAGGCTGCAAATCATCCTGTCCTGACAGGGAGAACTGCGCACGAGGCCCAGGAATGGAGGCTTCCGGGGGTGATGTCACCCACCGCTCAGGGAACGCCAAGGGCACCCAGCTGGCCTCTCCAGTCATTCACTATCCCTGCAGTCAAGGCAGGCTCAGAGCAGGCCCATCCCTGCAACGGATGCGGCTCAAGGTTATGGCTAAGTTCCAGCCTGTTAGGTGTCTTTTGGTATTTAGGGGTAGAGCAGGGATTGCTAGCATCAAGTTTTGATTTAAAGCAGGGTGACTCCTTAGACACCATCTAATTCAACTCCCCTCCCCTTTTGCAGGGGTAGAAACTGAGGCTCAGAAAGGTCAAGAGATTTGCCCAAACTCACACAGCGACGCCATGAGTCAAAAAGCTGGAACTTGAGCCTGGGTCTCCGGATTCCTGGTACACTGCTCTTTCTAAACCTCACAGGCACAATAAGTCTTATTATCCTCGCTCTGTCCGGGGTTACTCCTCAACCCATCCCTATCCACCACATACACCGATCACTATAATACTGATAGAGCTATTCTCTATTGGCTAAGTCCCTGAGTGAGCGCTAGGCTAAATGTTTAGGATATATTTCCTAAGTTAGGCCTTTCAACACCCATGGGAGTTTAGTACTCTAATCCTTGCTACTCAGAGCATGGGCTGTGGACCCGCAGCATCAGTATTACCTGAAGCTGGTTGGAAATGCAGAACCTCAGGCCCAGAAGGAGAATTTGCCTTTCAACAGGCTCCTGAGACTTGATGTTCACTTTAAAGATGAGGAAACAGATGCTGAGAGGGGAAGTGACTCTCGCAGTGTCCCACGGCAAGCCAGGTGGCAGAGCTCCGGAGACATCTTGGGCAATACCCTTGCTCTGAACACTTGAGGTTTAGGAATGTCCTTCCCACGAGAAAGGATTCCAGACACCACCCCCCGACCCCCACCCCTTGCTCAGAAGCAAGGAAGTTACTGATGAAAAAGAACATCTCAAGCACTTGACAAGGTGTTTTCATGTGCATTATTTTATTTTTACTTTACATCTTACAAATTATCCCAAGTTTTCTCAAGAGCACACTGTCACTCAGAAGAGTTTTTAAGCCATTTGTCCAAGGCTGCATGCTGGCTATTTTCAGTGACGGGGTCTCATCTCCTTTATTCCAGAAACCAATTACTGTTTCCCCAAGTGCAGGGTAGCATCTTGGTGGCAGGTGTGCACAGATGAAAGTCTCCCACTGAATTGTCATCTGTTTCTCTTTTGCATTGAAGTATAATGGACGTATATTAGTTTCGGGTATACAGTGTGATGGTTTGATGTTCATATCCACTGCAAAATGATCAGCACTGTCAGTCCAGTTATCATCCTTCACCAAAGTGACAAATTGGTTTTTCCTGTGATGAGAACTTCTAAGATATTTCTTGTTTTATTTTTTTTTTTGTATTGTCATGGATTTTAATTTCTACCACCAAAAATAGAATTAGATTATCAAACCCCAGACATTATGGTCTAAGACAGAAAAAGGGTTTTTTGTTTTGTTTTGTTAATGAGTCTCTGTAAAGTCAATTTCAGGAATGACAGAGGAGATAGCACGCATATACTGCAAAACCCATGAAGTCTATAAAAGATTGAAGGCTGGAAACATCTCCAGACAAAGAAAGAGAGAGAGAGAGAGAGAGAGAGAGAGAGAGAGAAAGAGAGCACAGCAGCAGCAGCAGCAGCCACGGAGAGCTCCAACCAGAGCTGGTTGACACTTCATACACAGGTGGTTTTTTCCCATGGCCCACCCATCCTCCTTGCCCCCAGGGTCTTAGTGGGAGCAAATACAATGCCCACTCCAGGGCACATAGTTCCAATTAAAAAAAAAAATTGCCTGACCTGTGGTGGCGCAGTGGATAAAGCGTCAACCTGGAATGCTGAGGTCACCAGTTCAAAACCCTGGGCTTGCCTGGTCAAGGCACATATGAGAGTTGATGCTTCCTGCTCCTCCCTCCCCCTTCTCTCTCTCTCTCTCTCTCTCTCTCTCTCTCCTCTCTAAAAATTAATAAAAGAAAAATTAAGAAAAAAAATCAAGATACACGAGGCCTATCTTTCTGGGCAGAAGCTCCAAAGCCGGGCTGGAGAGATGGCAAGCTTGCTCCTCCCAAACCCCTCCTGCCCCCAGCCCCCTCCCCAGAGCTTTCTAGGATGCCCCCCCTCCATCCAGACCAGATGGGAAATGCTGCTCGGGGGAGGAACTTGAGATACAAACACACACCCCCTTCTCCAGGGGTTGCCTGTGGCTCCTCAACAGGGCATCTCTTTACTTTCAAGTGTTTGCTCTCATCCTTTCTCTGTTCAGGACCCTTCACAGTCAGTCTTTTTGAATTTTTTTTTTAATTCATTTTAGAGAGGAGAGAGAAAGGGAGAGAGACAGAGACAGAGAGGGAGAGAGAGAGGAGAGAGAGAGACAGAGAAAGAAGGTGGGGAGGAGCTAGAAGCATCAACTCCCATATGTGCCTTGACCAGGCAAGCCCAGGGTTTCGAACCGGCAACCTCAGCGTTTCCAGGTCGACACTTTATCCACTGCGCCACCACAGGTCAGGTCACAGCCAGTCTTTTTGTAGGACCTTTAAACTTCGAGTGAATGGACATTCTTTGCCGTACCCCCGTTTCATTCAGGGACCACAGGTGAAGAATTCTGGCAAACAAAAAGTTCTCTACGAGTCTGGAAAAACAGTGATGGCAAGGAACCAGGACTGTTATCTTAAAAAAGAGGTGGGGGAAGGACAAGATGACAACCTTCAAATATTTCAAAGAGGGTCTGGATTTAACCGTATTTATTTCTCCAGACGTGGAAGCAAAGGGTAGAAAATACAGGGAAGTCGGCTTCAGCTCTGGGACTGGGGCCAGCTGTAAAATGACGGCAACAGTACTTACATCTTGGGGTTATGAGGATTAAGGGTTCAAGAAATACCCAGCATCCAGCCCTGGCCGGGTGGCTTACTGGATAGAGCATCCTCCCAGTGTGCCAACGTCACGGGTTCTATCCCCAGTCAGGAAACATATGAGAAGCAACCAATGAGTGCACAAGTGGAATGAGTTGAAGCTTCCCTCTCTCTCTCCCTTCCTCTCTCTCTCTCTCTCTCTCTCTCTCTCTCTCTCTCAAATCAATGGGAAAAAATACCTGGCATCTCCTAAAAATCCCAGGATATACTTGTTGCCTTTCTTGGCCTCTTTCAAAAATGTCTCATGAAGCAGGAAGCTCCCTCTCTGGAAAATTTCAATATAGAATTATAATTCCTTACTGCCAAGATTCTGTGCTTCGCTGCTGCCATGACTTTTCAGAAAGAAAAATACTGGCTCACACGGAGTCCTCACCAGGTTCCAAGCCAGCAGACAAGGGCTTTGCACAGGGACTTCATTTAATCTCCTCCTCAGCCAGGCAGGAACTATTTATTATTGCCTCCCACCTTCATGTTCAGATGAGGGAATTGTGGCTTACAGAGATGTAGCAACTTGCCCAAGGTCACACAATCAGTAATGGCAGCCAGAGACTTAAACCTCGGGGTGTCACCCTCCAGAAACCTTGCTCTTAGAATTAGAGGTGTTATTTATGAAATTTAAATGCCTCTCCCAGGCTCACCCTCTCTGATATTTCAGCCTTTATTGATCTCTCTTCTTTAAAATTTCTTCAGCTCTCTGCCTGATTGATGGTGGCAGTGGCTAGAGCATTGACCTGGGATGCTGAGGACCCAGGTTCGAAATGAGCTTGAGCACAGGCTCACCAGCTTGAGTGTGGGTTTGCTCGCTGGCTTGAGCCCAAAGGTCACTGGCTTGAAGCCCAAGGTCACTGGCTCAAGGAAGGGTCACTAGCTCGGCTTGAGCTCCCTGGTCAGCGCACATATGAGAAGCAATCAATGAACAACTAAAGTGTCGCAACTACGAGTTAATGCTTCTCTCATCTCTCTGCCTTTCTGTCTCTTTCTCTGTCTGTCTCTGTCTCTCACATACAAAAAAAATTTCTTAAGCTCTCAATATCAAAACATCCAATGTAGCATTTATTGTAAGAACAGGGACTTGTCTCTCTTACCTTACTATAACTGGGTATAAATAAATTTTTATTTATTTAGTTATTTTTTACAGAGACAGAGAATGAGTCAGAGAGAGGGATAGACAGGGACGGACAGACAGGAACGGAGAGAGATGAGAAGCATCAATTATTAGTTTTTCATTGCACATTGCAACACCTTAGTTGTTTCATTGATGGCTTTCTCATATGTGCCTTGACCACGGGCCTTCAGCAGACCGAGTAACCCCTTGCTGGAGCCAGCGACCTTGGGTTCAAGCTGGTGAGTTTTTCCTCAAACTAGATGAGCCCCACACTCAAGCTGGTGACCTCGGCGTCTTGAACCCGGGTCTTCTGCATCCCAGTCCGACGCTCTATCCACTGCACCACCGCCTGATCAGGCAGATTTTTGCTCTTTAAATATCTCTCTATGACATGGACAAGAGTGTGGTGGTTACCAGGGGTGGGGGGAGGGAGGTCATGGGAGGGAGGGAGGGAGAGAGTTAGGGGGAGGGGGAGGGGCACAGAGAACTAGATAGAGGGTGGCGGAGGACAATCTGACTTTGGGTGAGGGGTATGCAACATAATTTAATGACAAAATAACCTAGACATGTTTTCTTTGAATATATGTACCCTGATTTATTAATGTCATCCCATTACCATTAATAAAAATTTATTAAAAAATAAATAAATAAATATCTCTCTATACTTAGCAGGCTTTGAGAAGAACAATTCATAGGCTTTCAATAATTTTTTCTTTGCCAGCTGAATTAGACAGCAAGTAACTCCCTCTCCCCTGCCCTGTCTACCCCCTTCTCGTCTCCCTGTGCCTTTAGAAAAGTCTCTTCTTGACGAGAACAAACACTACAGTAAATTCAAGAAGCTAACATTTATTGAATTCTTATGCATCAGGCACTGTTCTAAGTACTTTACATATATTGACTCAAGGACTCCTGACAGTAACCTATGAGCCAAGTCCTATTTTCACCCCCGTTTACAGAAGAGGAAACTGAGTGGACCAGTGCGTCAGGATTTGATGAGTAAATGAGTGACTGCTTTGCTGATAGATAATGTTATTAGCAACAAATTCCTCATGCCTGCATCATGCAATACAGCTTTATGTACATGATGTCATTGTCACTCACCATTAGCAGACAGGCACTGATATCCCCATTTTATGGAAGAGGTAACTATGGCTCGAAGAGGCTGTGTGATTCTCAACAGTCACACAGCCAGTGCTGTCTGTACCCCTGAGTGAGCACTGTGTTTGCTCCATTCTGAGAGTCTGGGGGCAAGGGAGATGGCAGGGTGACAGGGAGACCTATTTGCACAAAAGGCACAATGTAAGTATTAGACAGATGAGTAAAATCTGGAAAGAGCAGAGACTGGTCAGGAATCTGGACCTGTGACTCCTAGTCCAGTGCTCCTTCCTTTATCCAAGATGGCAGGAGGCGGGTCTTGGGTCCAGACCTTCATTTGGGATCTTAAGCCAGAGCAAGCAGTGCTCTTTTTTAGAAAAGCATCATTTTTACTTCTCTGCATTTTCCACATGTTCAATAATGAACACGTGCTACTTTCATAATCAGGAACAAACAAGCCAATGAAGAGAGGAGGCAGAATGCATCCTGCTGACAGGGCTGGGGCTGGTAGAGGGCCCAGTTACCGTGGGATGGGGGGAGCAGGGCTGGGAGGGAATCCCACGGCCCCCACTGAGGCTGTGATGAGCAGGGACAGACAGGGGTTCCCAGGTCTGTGAAACTCCCTGACATTGGAAGCGGAGTACTATACCGTGTGTGCAGTTTTCCAAGGAGCAGGCACACAACTTTTTTAAAAGAGGCACTCATGACCCTCCAAAGAGTAAGGACACCAGCTGACAATGACGAACCAGGGCCTGCGGGTTAGGATGACTGGGTCAAATGAGGTCCAAGAAACCTAAATATCTTCTTGTCCCCCTCTGGGAATAACTGGCAGGAAGGAAAGAATGACAAGGAGAACAAGGTCCTACCTAATGGACTCACAGTGTTCATTTAAATCCTGCGTCTCCTCCCCCACCTTGAACCCACGCTCACCTCCATTCCAAAGCAGTAGGGAGCACAGGCAGGATTTACACAATTCTAGCCTGACACCCTCCTCTTCCTCCTGGGCCTCTGGCCAATGGATTCTAGTTCTGATCCTGGGGTCTGTGCATCCACACGGTCCGATAACCTCCTTACCCAGGATCTAAGACCCTGATTTATGCCATGGCCAACTTTCTTGCCAGGTACCTCCTGAAATGCCAGCGGCTCTCAAGTCTTAGCAAGAGGCTGAATTCCATTCCTCCAACGTTAAGTTCCTGCCGTGTGCTAGGTGCTTCGATGGAGTCACAGGTGGTGGGCTAAGTCCTGAGAGCGGCCTGGGGGCCAGGCTAGTGGCAGGACAGATCCCACTCATGCTTCAGGTTGTGGGGAGGGGAACCCCAGGAGTCAGGGGAGGGGACTACAGGGCGCTTCTTGGAGGCGCACAGTACTCTGGAGCAGGTGTGTGAAGGTGAAGAGAAAGTTCCATACACAGGAGTGGGTGAGGCACTCCTGTTCTGTAGAAAGGGTGGAGGAAGCAAAATGTTGGGCCACTTTAGGAAACAGAGCAGGGGGAGAGGAGGAAGGAAGGAAGGAAGGAAGGGAGGGAGGGAGGGAGGGAGGGAGGGAGGGAGGAAGGAAGGAAGGAAGGAAGGAAGGAAGGAAGGAAGGAAGGAAGGAAGGAAGGAAGGTAGGTAGGTTAGAGGTGGGTTATGACTAATTGGCCAGAACAAGGACTTTGGTGTTCTGCTAAGGAATTTGGGGTTTATCAGACAGTACGTAGGTTGTCATTGAAGGTTTCTGAGCAGAGCAGGTGGGCTCTATGCTCTGAACTATGATCAGAAAGATCACATTGCAGAGGATGAGAGTGAGGAGAGGGCATGGACATTAGGAAACAGGATGCTACTGTAGGGCCCAGTGTGAGGGATAATGGGACCTTTTAACTATAGCCATGGGCAGGACCAGCTACGTCATTTGTGGGGTCCAGTGCAAAAGGAGAATGCAGGGCCTCTTGTCCAAAGAGCATCAGGAATTGCAGAAGAGTGACGGCAGAGCATTAAACTAAGTATGGGGTCCTTCTAAGTCCTGGGTCCTGTGCAAGTGCACAGCTCACACACCCACGGAGCAGGCGGCCCTGACGACCGGACTGGAAGGGTTGCGTCCCAAGAGAGATCTGGAAGGCAGAGTCCTGCGACCTGGGACTCTACTGGATGTGGGAGGGAGCAATCCAGCTGACAGATGACCCTCCTCTACTGGTTAACAGGCCTCCCAACTACTTACTGGGCACCCCCTGGGTGGCCCATGATGAACTCTAACTTATTCACACATCTGAACTTCACCCCCCCTCCTTCCTCTTGCTACTCACCTAGACCTGTTCCTGTAGGGTCCCTATCTAAAGATGTCACCATGTACCCAATCACCCCAGGTAAACACCCTGAGTCACCCTCTACTCCTCTCTATCCCATCACTTTGGAAAATTTACTTCCTAAATGTTTCTCCCATCTGTGTGGCCTTTGCAGCTGCTGCTATCACTGCCCAGTTCCGGAGAGCCTTTATCAGCTCAGGCCTGGATTACCCACACAAGCTTCTATCTATCCCTCTGACTGTGGTCTGGGACTCCTCCCTGCTCTTAAATAAAAGACCCATCCTCCACAGCGCTGCCTCAGGGAAGTCCACAAATGCTCACTTGTTCAAGCCACCAAGTAAGACCCCTCACCTGGGGCTGCTCCAGCCAAAGGATAAAATCAAAATGTCTTAAAAAATCTCTCCCAAGGCCCCCAGTCATCTGACCCTGCTTAATTTTCTAGTAAATGCCAGAAGTGCTTTGGTCTCCCACACACCTCCAGCACACACCATGCTTTCTTTACCTCCAGCAGTTTCTTTCCTCTGCCCAGAATGTCCTCCCCCTCCCCCTCCATGGCCTGGCTGACCCTCCCCCTCCATGGCCTGGCTGACCTCAAGGCATTCTTCCAAGTTTGCCTCTGCTCTCCTCTGCTCTGGGAGGCTTTCTGCAGCCCCGCCCCACTCCCACGCACTCCCTGGATGGTCTTCCACACTGACTACAGGAACTTAAAGAGCCCGGTGGCTGGGCCAGGCCTGCTCTCCAGGCTGGTGGAGGCTGGAGCAGACAGTGAGTCCTGCTTGCTTTGGAGTCCAGCACCCAGACCAGAGCCTGCCCATGCAAATGCTCCCTACCTGTGGGGCTCCGGGCTCAGGTGTCTGGGGGTGGGTGGCACTGGCAGAGCAGCCGATTTCAGGGAAGGCTGGCCCAGATAACCCCCAAAGGAAGAGAAAAACCCCACATCACATCTTCCTTAAGACCCCACTGGCAGGGCGCGGTGGCGCCTCTGGCTGAACGTGGCTATGACCCAGAGGTAATGCCTGCTAGCTGGTGTCCAGTTTGATTACCTTTGATTTCAGAATTTGATTTCTGCTTCCTCATAAAAGCCACATTCGCCTTTGTCGGCAGTAGAGCAGCCCCTCTAGCGGAGGCAGGCAGTTTTCCATTAGGCAGCCCCTCCCCCCTCGAGCTAACAATAAAACGGTTGGTCACGAACACGGGGGTGGAGACACGTTTCCCTCGCAGGTGTCCCTGCGGCTAGCAGAACCTGGCATAATGCTGAGCCTCAGTAAATACTTGAAAGGGTGAATCGTGCCCAGTTCCCCAAGATTGAGGTTGGGAAGCCTGAAGCCGCTGGGGACTGGCGGGGACAGACAGCCTGGGATTATACTTGATCCACAGATAATCCCCCAAAGCCAGAAGCCACCTGGACAGTTGTCTGGACTGAGCTCCGCCAAAAGATGTATAGTGATGCGGTAGCTGAATTCACGACAGGCTTTTCAGGGGCCAGAAAACGGCTCTTCAAAACACAATTATTCTAATTATTATTGGAATACGACAGAGAAAAGGACTGTCAATCCTTTAAGGGCAGAATCCATTTGGAAAGATCAATTGCTGGTTCTTCTCTCCCCAATTTTACTTGGAGGTACTTTTATTACGGAAAATTACAGATACAGAAAAGTGGAGAAGCAAAGTAATAAACACTCCGGTACCCGTCACTGAGCTTCAGCTACACCAACACCAGCCCGATCTCAGTTCATCTATAAACCACCCCTTGAAGCAAATCCCAACTGCCATCCCAGTTTACGCGTCAAGGCTGGTAGGGGTCAGAATTCATTTCTGATTCATCCTGGGCATTGGCCGAGGGCCCCCCTTGGTGCCGGGCACGGACCCCAGCAGGTTCCTAACCTACGTCTATGAAACTCTAAGCCCGATTGCGCGGCGCCGGCCCGGCCTCCTCCGCTTCCTCCACTTCCCGCACAGCGTGGGTCACATCGGCTTCGCGGCGTTCCTGACACCCCACCAGCAGCGCTCCGTGATGCGCGAGTGAGTCTGTCCGCGCAACCCCACAGAGAGCACGAGGGAGGAGCCTCCCACTTCCTCTTTCTCGGGCTGACTAACCTCCTGCGCCCTCCCCGCGCGTCCGGCCCCCGGGGGCGTGGCCACGGCCCGAGGGGGCGGGGAAACACCCATATTCGGCCTTATATGGGCAGCCACGTCAGAGCCCTCACACTCCACTTAAGACGCGGCGCTGGCAGCGGAATCCCCGACTTCTGAGGCGGCGAGTGGCCGGGCTGGCCGCCGAGCGTGCGGGGCGGGAAAGAAGAGCTGAGCGTCCGCTCCGGCACCGGGCTCGGTAGGCCGGCTGGCCGGCCGCGGCCCCGCGGAGCGCCCTCCTGTGCCCCGCCAGCGGGCACCCTGGCCGTGAGCACCTGCGCGGCGCGGGGCCGCTGGGCGGCGGCATGAAGGTCACGTCGCTCGACGGGCGCCAGCTGCGCAAGATGCTCCGCAAGGAGGCGGCGGCGCGCTGCGTGGTGCTGGACTGCCGGCCCTACCTGGCCTTCGCCGCCTCCTGCGTGCGCGGCTCGCTCAACGTCAACCTCAACTCGGTGGTGCTGCGGCGGGCCCGCGGCGGCGCGGTGTCGGCGCGCTACGTGCTGCCCGACGAGGCGGCGCGCGAGCGGCTGCTGCAGGAGGGCGGCGGCGGCGTGGCGGCCGTGGTCGTGCTGGACCAGGGCAGCCGCCACTGGCAGAAGCTGCGGGAGGAGAGCGCCGCGCGCGTCGTGCTCACCTCGCTGCTCGCCTGCCTGCCCGCCGGCCCGCGGGTCTACTTCCTCAAAGGTGAGCGCGTCGGCGCCGCCGCCCTGCCTCCCCTCCCCCCCTCCGGGACGGCCCCCCGGGACCCGGGAAGGCCCCGCTGGCCGGAGTCGGCGCGCTGGAGCCCGCCTGGGACCCGGGAAGGCCCCGCTGGCCGGAGTCGGCGCGCTGGAGCCCGCCTGGGACCCGGGAAGGCTCCCCTGGCCGGAGTCGGCGCGCTGGAGCCCCCCTGGGACCCGGGAAGGCTCCCCTGGCCGGAGTCGGCGCGCTGGAGCCCCCCTGGGACCCGGGAAGGCCCCGCTGGCCGGAGTCGGCGCGCTGGAGCCACCCTGGGACCCGGGAAGGCTCCCCTGGCCGGAGTTGGCGCGCTGGAGCCCGCCTGGGACCCGGGAAGGCCCCGCTGGCCGGAGTCGGCGCGCTGGAGCCCCCCTGGGACCCGGGAAGGCTCCCCTGGCCGGAGTCGGCGCGCTGGAGCCCCCCTGGGACCCGGGAAGGCCCCGCTGGCCGGAGTTGGCGCGCTGGAGCCCGCCTGGGACCCGGGAAGGCCCCGCTGGCCGGAGTCGGCGCGCTGTAGCCCCCCTGGGACCCGGGAAGGCCCCGCTGGCCGGAGTCGGCGCGCTGGAGCCCCCCTGGGACCCGGGAAGGCCCCGCTGGCCGGAGTCGGCGCGCTGGAGCCCCCCTGGGACCCGGGAAGGCCCCGCTGGCCGGAGTCGGCGCGCTGGAGCCCCCCTGGGACCCGGGAAGGCCCCGCTGGCCGGAGTCGGCGCGCAGGAGCCCGCCTGGGACCCGGGAAGGCCCCGCTGGCCGGAGTCGGCGCGCTGGAGCCCCCCTGGGACCCGGGAAGGCTCCCCTGGCCGGAGTCGGCACGCTGGAGCCCGAGCGCGCCGGGGAGGGTGCTGCCAGTGTTAGCGCTTCCCCATCCCCACCTGCGTTCCTCGAAAGCGCCTGACAGCGTGTCCGCCCCGGTGGGTGCGGTGGTTAGCAGCCGGGGGCGCCGCTCCTTAGCCGGCCGGGGGCTATCGGGCCGTGCTGGGCCCGGGCCCCGGTTCCTGGCGCGGGCTTCGCTGGTTTCACCGGGGCCCGGGCTCCGAGCCTTCCCGATAGACGTATCTGGCAGGATCGGCAGGTCACGACTTCCCCAGGAGCGTGGCGCCGCGGTGTCCCCCTTCCTCCCGCCCGGACAATTAACATACTTTAGGCAGTGTCTTCGCCGACCCCCTCTTGCCTTTTTGACCCCGGCGAGCCCCTCCCCTGCCTTTCCATTTCGTTTTATTGCTCTTTATTGTTTTCCTGCGGCCTCCCCTTCCCCCTCCCAGGCCTTTCTCTAGTTCAATTTGGAGCTAACAGCTTTCCCACCCTTTTCACCTCCTCCCTCCCTCGCCCCGGGATAATCCTAGGTCCGGAGCCACGCTGGGTGGCTGGTGAAGCGAGCCGCAGGGTGGTGGTGGAAGGGGTTGTGTCGCTTTTGGTTTGAGACCCCAGAAGCTGTGCCACCCGTCTGCCCGTTACACCTGCTGGGGAGATGACTTTGACTTCCGGTGGTGGGTGGGTGATTGATTCTAAAAGCCAAGAACATCGATCTCTGGGTATTTCCTATGACTGCCCCCTCTGCTTCATATTTGAGTACTTTGTAACCTCAAATGTGTGGAAGACCTATTCCGAAGTGCAGAATTGAGGGTTCAGACCAGGCGACGCCCCAAAGCTCTGCCAAACCTGATGCCAAGATCTTGAGCTGTAACAGTGATGTGGTTCAGAACTCGGGTGTGCAGTGAGCTGAGAGTGGGGGCCCTGTTTTAAAACCTTGCGGCTAGGGGAATTTCACACACCTCCAGGCCAGGACATTCCTTAGGCACCAGGACAGCTTCCACTCTATTAGCACCTCTAGCAGGGTGTCCCCTGCTGGTTCCTGTTAGGGCGATGACAAAGGCAGATAGGTGATGGTACTCCTTCCTCTGCAGCCAGCTTCAGCCCCAGGCTATGGAGGGATGCCTTCCAACCTTGTGAAGCTTTCACACATGGCCCCTGATTTCTCTTCCTGATGTGGTTTTTGTCTCCTTTTTAGCAATGAGTACAGGAAAAGCTTCCACCTCCACAATAGCATGAAGGGTATGTTCCAGGAAATCCCTCCTGGTCCTACCTCTGCTCCCCACCCCTCTCTAGGGGGGCCTTGCTGACAGTTTAGAGGTTATTGCCATAGGAAGTAGGCGGCTCTGTAGACTTACAGCTCAGGAAAATTCATGTTTAATATTTTTTAAGGAAAGTAATAATACATAGGTAAAAATTTGAACACTACAAAGGTTGTGTGATGCAAAATGAGTCTTCTGCACACCCTTAGAACCAAGTTCCACTCCACAGAGATGGCCACCAGTTATTTATTGTTAATCTTTAAAGTGAGTTTTCCGTATCTTTTAAAAATGTAATAATTTTTAAAAATTAATAATTTTATAAATTTCCTGCCCTTGTCTATATCACCCAACTAGATGTTGGGAGATTTGTTCCTATCAGAGCATACAAGTCTGGTTTACTTATTTAACCAGTCCCTTGGCGATAGTCAGTGGGTTGCTGCCAACGTCACTCTCTGAGACAGAGTGGTACAGTGTATTTTTATCCAGATGCTTTTGTGTGTGCACTATCTTTCAGAATATTTGGAGGCTTGCCAGGTCAAAAGTTATCTATATTTTAAATTTCAGTAACAATTGCTTATTACTTACTTCCCCTTATAACACTGCTAAACTTCAAGTTGTTGCTAAAGAAAATTTTTATTTCCTTATCTAATTTAGGTTCACATATGAGTTCAGTTTAATCTAGTGGCATCCCAGATCTTGGGGATACAGTGCCTTTTAATCTCCCTTAATCTCCCCCCTCCCAAAACACCCCACACATGCAGTCATGCTCCCCTGTAGTGCGATGGTGATCGAACACAGAATCGCTCTGAAGAGGGATGAGGCAGCCAAAAGAATTGCCAACGCTCTCAAGTGAGGCACCAGAGAGGAATGTTCTGTCTCTCCACGCCTCTGATGGGAGTGGGTGAAAGACAGAGACCATCTAATCTGGAGGACTCCTCCTGACCCAGGTTTAAAGAGGCAGGGCTCTGTTTATCTGCGCTTCAGCAGCACTGAGACGCATTGTCTGCCTGTCTCCCTTTGTCAACAGGCAGTCAGGAGCCAGCATACACCTACCCGCACCTCCTTTCTGGACTCCTGGCAGCCAGCTCCTAAATGCTCTATTTAAAGCCAAGAGATGGGGTGGCCTGAGGGCTTCTTTCCCAAGCTTCTTCCTGCTGTTTGGAAGTGCTGACCCACTCTTACTCCAAATTCCCATCCCATATTACTGTTTATTCCCTGGAACCAGAATGTTGAGGCACAGTCACAGGAAGTGATTTACTAACTTCCACTTCCAAAGAAGCCCTGTATCAGAGAAGCTCTGTATCTGTATGTCTGGCTTCTCTCTGCCTCCTAGGAGAGCAGGGGGCCAGGCACGGTGGTTGGGGGCAGGGGTACACTAAGCCACAAATACTTGCCTTTGCCTTCCCTCTCTGGCACGGCTCCTGTCCTGGTAACCGGGAACTTGGTCACTACAGAGGACCAGAAGGTCATCTGGAAGGCCTGATGGATTATTTGTTGAAGTGACTACAGGGGAGATTTGGGTGTACTAAATGGGGGCAGGGGGCAGTTCCAGCAAGCTGAGAGGAAGCGGTAATGGCGAGATGACTCATTCGAGGAATTGGTGGCTTCTGGGAGGGAGCTGGAGACTGCCATGCAATCCATTAACCACTTGTTTACTGCAGGGGCTTTGAAAGGTCACCATGTGCTCTGCTGTGGGACTCACAACACCAAAAGGCAAAGAAAAGGGGGGGAGGGTTGGAAAATACATGGCCTCAGAATGTGTCTTTTCAATGGATGGTTTGACCCCCAAGTGAATTCTCTGGGCCAGAAAAAGACAGAAGCGGTTTTCTGGACACTGTGAATGGCCTCAGGTTCCTTTGGATTGGCAGCAAAGGGTTTCCCAGGCAAGGCTGGCCAGGTCAGCCACCAGCCCTCGCCGCATTCTGAGCCTTCGGAGGCCAGCTTTTCACTTGGTTCTTCCCCACTGAGTGTACGGCCTGAAAAGGCGTTCCTGTCTATGTACGGATGCGCTCATATTTCTGTGACTTACCAGATAGTACATTTTCACTTTAAGGGATCCATTTGGAGAAGTTTCAGTGTGCTATTAAGAATGTTTACAGAATCGCACCTGTTAGTATAGTAGTTGACTTATCAGTTGGAGGGCATGTGGGGGACAGAAAGTTCAGGAGGGCCCTGGCCTGTTGGCTCAGTGGTAGAGCGTCGGCCTGGCGTGCGGAAGTCCTGAGTTCGATTCCCGGCCAGGGCACACAGGAGAAACGCCCATCTGCTTCTCCACCCCTCCCCCTCTCCTTCCTCTTTGTCTCTCTCTTCCCCTCCCGCAGCCAAGGCTCCATTGGAGCAAAGATGGCCCGGGCGCTGAGGATGGCTCTGTGGCCTCTGCCTCAGGTGCTAGGGTGGCTCTGGTGGCAACAGAGCAACGCCCCAGAGGGGCAGAGCATCGCCCCCTAGTGGGCATGTCGGGTGGATCCCGGTTGGGCGCATGCGGGAGTCTGTCAGACTGCCACCCCATTTCCAGCTTCAGAAAAATACAAAAGAAAAGAAAAAAGCAAGAAAGTTCAGGAGGGAAGGGTAATAAGGAAATAAAGAGGGAGGGTAGGTGTTAAATCAAGGGGACAGTTTTTACTTAGGAGGTTGAGATTTAAGTTCAGAAGGTCCCATTCCTCCAGTTTGGTTTGGAAGGTAATAATCTAGATTGATTACTCTAAATTGGACCTATGGAGAGAATTGTCAGCAGTGTTCTTAGCACCTTGGGAGTGAGAAAGGGCAGGGCTGTTTTATTGCCCTGAGTTTAAATCTCATATTAGCCCCCATCTCCTTATGAAAGGAGGGGTTTCCTCTGTAATCTAGTTTAGAGCTGATGGGCTACGGATGAAACCAACCAGTTTAGGAATTTCTTTCTTCTAGAAAATTAATGAAACTGCACAATCACACCTACATAAATAAGAGAGAAAATAGCTTTTGTTTTTTGGAGGGATCTGGTTAATATTTGCCAGATGTCAGATATATTTCCTTTCAAGGTTTAAGCTGCTTCTGATAGACAGAAAAAGTTAATCATTGCCTCTCTGACCTATAGCTTTTTAGAATTGTGTTGTGTGAGTGTGTGTAGCAAATTTATTTTCTATAAAACTATTGGTTTGGGTTGGCTTTTTTTTTTATATGACCAAAATCTATATTAACCTAGTATTTTTGACACTTCCACACTCAGGGTATTGATTAATTGTGGAAAAATTTCTGGCAGCCTGAGAAATCAATGCTTACGTCTGTCTGACTTGTTTTTTCTTGTAGGAGGATATGAGACTTTCTACTCGGAATATCCTGAGTGTTGCGTGGACGTAGAACCCGTTTCACAAGAGAAGACGGAGACCGAGAGAGCCCTCATCAGCCAGTGTGGGAGACCAGTGCTCAGCATCAGCTACAGGCCAGCCTACGACCAGGTATGTGGTGTGAGTGCTCTGTGGCTCCCGGCCCTGTCCCTCCCTCGGCACCCTGACTTCCTCTCCCTGCTCAGCGGCCATGGCGGCTTCTCTTGTGGCTCAGGGTTTTGGCGGAGCCCTCTAGCTTTAGAGAGCCTCTGTGGCGTGCCAACTTGAGTTTCCATCCAAGAGTACATGGCTTCCTTCCAGCAAACAAGCTGACAAGAGCAAACGAGCCACAGGATGCTTGACAGCTTCTGGAGAAAAGAGGAAGTGAACAATGTATTATTCTTAGCTGGCCTGGGAGGTGCAGAGAAGCTTCGAAATCTCGGTTTAGGTTTCCCTGAAGATGTTTCAGAGCTGACTTTCAGGCTTCCTGTGTTGATCTTTGTAATTGCTCATGCTTTACAGTTTCTGCACGCCAACCCAGTACCTGTCAAGGTGTGTCTTCTTGGTATTTTTAACTGAAATGAGGTGTGAGGGAGGGGTGCGGAGGGGGAGGTAGAAGAAGGGTTGTGGAGAAACGACAACCCTAGTCTAAGCAGGCTTGTCTAAGGGTTTCTGATGCTTCCAATTCCCTAAATTCTGGAACCAGAGGAGATAAAGAGATACCAGGGGATTATAGATTTCTACAAACGTATTGTTTGTTTGTTTTCCTTTCCTTCAAAAATTTTATTTGGTGACAACTCAGTAAAGGAAGCATGAAGTAGAAGGGAGGAGGGTGAGGAACAGGCAGGCACCCACATCTGGCAGGAACCAGGGATCAAAACCCACCTTCCTGTTTTACAGAAGGGAAGAGCTGTTTCATGGCCACCAAGGTGATGAGTTTGCCAAGAATCCTGTGGCAGGGGTCGTGGCAGCACTAGACCCAGAATCCTTGGCTCGTGACCCCCCTTTCTGCTTTTCAGGACCTTGTTCTGCTTTCCACACACCTTCTTTTGGAAAGGGGCCTTTCTCTTCTAGGCACCTGATGTGGTGGGAGGAGCTATTCTAATTTTCCCCCCAAGTAAGATTGTACCCAGAATCATAAGAAGGCAGATTTCTTTATGCTGCCTAAAATGCCGGCTGCGCACCATGAGTGGAGCGGAGCTCTGGCCGGGGGGTGAATTCCGAGTCAAGCCAGGTGACCTTTCTTTGAATGGGATTGTTGGTCAGGAAGCCTGTTAGTTTGGCAACATGCCAGCGTTTTTATTTTGTTTGTTTTCCTTTATGAAAGATACACTCTGTGATGAACCCTCAACTGACAAGATGTGGGTCATCCAGCTTTGTTGATTTCTATTTTTGTTTGTTGTTTGGGTTATATCCCCCCCCCCCCCCCCCCCCCCGTGTTTCTCCAAAAATGAAAGAGAAACAAGAATCGGCAGGATGTTGTAAAAGTGCTGCGAACCTTTGGCACAGCGAGGACCAGGGTGGCCCACCTGTGTCTCCAGGGTGCATCTAGGGTACCCCTTAGTGCTACTTCTAAGAAGCAGGGTGAGGTCGTGTTAACCTTTGGGATTTCTGAAGGCCCTTGGCTTCTGCCTCTTGCGTGTAAGCAGAAGGTTCAGAAAGGGAAAGACCCATGGTTTCAAGGGGTGTGTGGGGCTCAGCTCCAGAAGAAACTGGACAGGATCCTGGGCCTGGTCTGTCCGCGTTTTCCAGGCGCTGAGGTGAGAGTGAGCTCTCCATAGGTCCATCTAACTGAAGTGTTAGCCTAGAGGCCAGCCACAGTAAGCCCTAAGAAAAATAGTGGTTGTTACTGTTACTGCCTTTCACAAAATCCTACAGTAGAGTGATTTTCAACCTTTTTTATCTCATGGCATGTAGAAACTAATTACTAAAGTTATGCTGCACACCAAAAAAAAAAAGTTTTTTGCCAATCTGACAAAAAAACCCCACCCAGGTATACTTTTGATTGATTTACTAAAGATAATAATAGTAATTACCTACCCTTTTTGTCTCAGGATGACTTTTTAAAAAATCAGGTACCCATACTAGTATTTAAGGATTTCTGGTTCCAAGAATTAACCAGTCAGGTGCAACCTTGTTATGTGATGTGGCCAATAGGATGTAATTCTATTATGCGACCTATCTATTTACAGTTCAAGACAGGGCATTCACACCAGAGGGCTGTTGTTTGTTGCCTGTTGTCATTTTTTATCTGACAGTCTTGGGAAAAGAGGTCGGTGCCCCTGACTAAATGGTCAGGTACTGCGTGTTTTAGAAATTCTGGGGCACACTGGTAGGAAAGGGCTGCTCTTTAACTTTCTTCCAAGTGACCAAACTGGTCTTTGCGTAAACATCTGACTTCTCAGGAAAGAAAAGGCAAACAACACCTGTGAGGAAAGTGAGAATGGCCTGCTGCTCGCCCTTGTCCCATGCCCCTTTTCCTATTTTAGGTCTGGTCAGTTTCCATTCTACTCTTACTCCAGGACAGGAAGTGGAAACACAGGAAGCGGATGGATGATAGGAAAAGGCTCCCAAAGACCAGCCACTATCCTTCTAGCCCATTGTGTTCCTCTGAATCCCTAGGGGCTCCCATTGTTCCAACTATCACTGGCTTTTCTGTCTTTCTTCGTTTGTTAATGTTGAGTGTGTTTATCTATGCGCCCAGGAAGCCAGCCCCTAAACTGAACTATCCAGCGTGGAGCCTTGGCCTTCCCAGCTGTGGGTGGGTGGAGGAATGGATCCTAGAGCCCTTGTGGGGGGCAGTGGAACCCAGGGACCAGAGGTGGGGTGCCCCTGAGCCCACAGCTCCAGCAGCAGCAGAGGGAGAGCCAGGAGTTGGGGTCCTGGAAATGTTAAGACAGCCACAATCAAACCAGCTGGCAGATCTTTCTGGCTTTGCCTCAGGGTGGGTGGTCGCTGGTTTCAAGGGGGATCCTCCGGAACTCAAAACTTGGTGTGTAGGTGGTCTCCCAAAAGGGAGAGGATGTGAGCATCTCACCAAAACCTTCCACCCCACGGGAAGATGATGGGGTGGGGAAGCCCCTCTGCACCTGGCCTAACTGCTTTTTTTTTTTTGTCTGAGGATTCTTAGTACATAGTGGCTGTTTTCACTTCTAAGAAGCATACTTTTTAGAAGGCGAGGGACCCCGTTTTACTGTCTCTGAAACCTGATGCCTCTTAGGATCAACAGTGTCCTGGGTTTGATGAAATACGCTATATAAAAACACATCAGGACTAGGGGGGGGGGGGCTCATCTTGTTGACCCCTCAGCATTTTATCTGCAAGGAAACTGGGACAGCCCTCGAGTTGAAGAGCGTGCCCTGGTGCTCTCGGGTCAGCTAGGACTTGAACACGGGCATCTCCATTCCCCTCGCACTGCACTGCTCATCCTCGTCAGTACAGGCAGGCTGCTGGCATCGCCTGCCTCCTTGATACGTGTAAGAAAATGGAAATCGTTGCCATGTGGGCTTTGCCGTCCCTGAGTCACCAGCAGTCATGTGGGGTAGAGAGTCTGCCAGGATGGAGGCTTCTTCACCTAGACTCCTGCTTGAGCGGCCTTGTCTCTGAACTCTTTCTACCTGGAAACCAGGAAGGGAACCTCCCACCTGAAAACAAATAGGTCAGGGTTGTTTTGTTTCCTCTCCCAAGTGAGCAGGCTAATCCAATCTTTCCTGCTTGTCCTTTGCCCCTGCTTCCAGGGCGGCCCAGTTGAAATCCTTCCGTTCCTCTACCTTGGAAGTGCCTACCATGCATCCAAGTGCGAGTTCCTCGCCAACCTGCGCATCACGGCCCTGCTGAACGTCTCGCGGCGGACCTCCGAGGCTGGCTCAGGCCACCTACACTACAAATGGATCCCCGTGGAAGACAGCCACACGGCTGACATTAGCTCCCACTTTCAAGAAGCAATAGACTTCATTGGTAGGTTCAGCCATTTCCCCGCAGCTGTTCTGGGCGCCTCATAGGGACACAGGTCCTTGGATTTGGATGGACTGACGGCGGCTACCTTTGCAGAGGAGGAAAGTGTATTCTGTGTGCGGCCGCCAAGAGTTGGAGCCAAGAGCGGATGCAACCACCCAAAAGGCAGAGGGGAAGATTTAAGTTGCTATTAATGGGAGCTTTAATTTGCAAGATAAATTAATACAATTTTATGGCAATAGGCACTGCCGCTCCGGTTTTGGTTTCTGGCTGGGCAGGAAGCACGGCGCGTCTGTGCGAAATCTCCGCGCAAGGGAAGCAGGGGAGAGAAAGAATCATCCTAACCGTACTTGTACGTAGGTTGGGATATTTTTAAAAGCAAACAGAAGGATTGAGAGAGCACTACTTATGCACTAAGCCCCAAGGGCCCTGGCAGTTTGCCACAGTTTTTAGCACACCGCTTAGGAGGCAATTTGTTTGGCATTTCCAGCTAATTTTGGACTAAAGAATAGCACTTGACTCAGGCTCCAAGCTTTGTGCACAGGGAAGTTGGCATCTTTTGCATCCTTTCTGTATTCTGTGAGTCAGTTACCGTGTGCTCTGCTGTGCAGGGCTGGTCGGTAACCTCCGGTCCCTTGGCCTGTTCTCTTGGGCATTGGCTTTCCAGTTCCGCATGTAGCTCGAGTGTCCTCCCATTTGACATCTCTTTCCCCCATTTCTCCCCTGGAGGCTGGACTGACCTTTTCTCTGTCTCAAATTTGCAAGCACCTCTCCCCAACCTTGTGGTGTTGCCTTGCTTTCCAGAGTCCTTTCCCTTGAACATGCATAGTTGTTGCAGCTGAGTTGTGATTTTCCTGTGTCTTGTTCCGAAGGATCTTGGAAAGGAAAATGTAGGTGTTGGGCACAGCAGTAGTTACTTAGTGCAGGTAGCGATTAAAAGGCCCCCTGTGAGCCACATGGTGGCCATCAGTGCCCGTCACAGGTGTTTTCTGCTCCACGGGGAGCTATAGAGAAAGTTACCAGAGGCAAAAGGCCCAGCCTGTCCTTGTCCTCTGAGCCTCGTGGCAGAGACGGTTCCTTTGGAATCTCAGGAAGGCAGCTAAAGGATGTGCTCGGGTGGGAAAGCCGTGCCCTTCTCAACCTGCTAGCTGCTCAGTGAGGTTGTGAAACCCACCCCATCCATTTCTCAGGAGGCTCCCTCCCCATCCTGTGTGTGTATTGTGCCCGTTTGTGTACACAACCCCACACACCCACAGCGTTTGGAAAGCACGGGATGCTCCCCCCCCCCCCCGTCTTCTTGCCCTGCTGATGGAAGGGGGGACTGAGGCTCAGCCGTGCCCTGACCCTTTTCAAGGGGAAGGCCAGCCCCGAAGGGTAGAGTGGCATTCAGAAGCAATGCGCTCTAGACCTTTTGCTTTTTTGGATGTGGCATTGAGCCAATTAAAAGTTAGACTGCAAGGAGGCCAACAGAGAATCAAAGAAAAATGAGTCATGACCCTATAGTCCTGGGGACTTGGGGTCCCCTTTGAACTCCTGTATAGGGCCTTTTTCTCTTTTGAGTCAGAGACGGAATCCGAGGCACCTCTGATGAGCTACAGTGGGGTGTTCTCAGATGCGGAAACTCCCTGACTCCTCAGAAACTCGATCTTTTAGCTCTTGTAGATTCATTCTTGCAAACTCCTCGAGCTTGAGGGAGGTGGGGGGGAGAGAGGGCTGACTTAAATGTTTTGGCCTAGCCAGCTAGCTCAGTCAGAGCATTGACCCAAAACACCAAAGTTGCAGGTTCAATTCCTGGTCAGGGCACATACGGAAAGCAACCAGTGAAGGCACAGCTAAGTGGAACAACAAATGAATACTTTTTTCTTCCTCTCTCCTTCTGCCCCTCCTCTTTTACCCTTCTCCATTTCCCCTTCCCCCCCTTCTCCTTCTCCTCCCATTCCCTCCCTCCTCCATCTTTCCCCCTCTTTCTGTCTCTAAAAAAGAAATCACTAAAACCTT
This sequence comes from Saccopteryx leptura, assembly GCF_036850995.1. Taxonomy (NCBI): domain Eukaryota; kingdom Metazoa; phylum Chordata; class Mammalia; order Chiroptera; family Emballonuridae; genus Saccopteryx; species Saccopteryx leptura. Next base: position 17,838,167 of record NC_089515.1, on the reverse strand, counting down.
AAATGTTTTTGCATACCACGGGTTTACCTAGTGTCACATCTAACGTCCTATAATGTAATTGTATCTTTAGTAGGAGGAGAGGGGCTTGGAAAGACCTTTTGGTGGTTTTTATTTTTATTTGAGGTATACATATGTTTAACCTTTTACCTCTTCCCATTTTTAAACAGCTGTAGCTCTTTTGGGGGCATGAGGATAACAGATAAGGAGGGTGCCCTCACCCTCCCTTTTGTCACATTGGGCTAAAGAATGCTAACTGATGGGGTCGCTTTATAGCCGTGACTCCCATTGTTGTGCAAGGTGGAGTTTGTGAAAGCCATTTATATCTTCCGCCTAGTGAGCGTCATTTAGCCTGGGCTGTAATTAGTGGCTGTGCACTGTATGTTGTATGTTTGGGAACCCTGGGAGCTAAGCCAAGCATCCTTCCCTGGCACAGCCAGACGGGGTGCCTGGGGAGGTCAGAAGGCATCTACCAAGATGGCGACGAGGTCATCACCATTACACTCAGACCCCAAAAGGCATGAATTGCTTTTCTAAGTCCGTCTTTGAGCCTGGGACCCTCTTAGGAAAGTGGGCATACCCAATGAAAATTTACATGCAATTTCAAGGCTTTTCCAATGCCCTCTTGAAAATCATCCATATTAAAAAAGCATCTTCGGCCCTGGCCGGTTGGCTCAGCGGTAGAGCGTCGGCCTGGCGTGCGGGGGACCCGGGTTCGATTCCCGGCCAGGGCACATAGGAGAAGCGCCCATTTGTTTCTCCACCCCCCCCCCCTCCTTCCTCTCTGTCTCTCTCTTCCCCTCCCACAGCCAAGGCTCCATTGGAGCAAAGATGGCCCGGGCGCTGGGGATGGCTCCTTGGCCTCTGCCCCAGGCGCTAGAGTGGCTCTGGTCGCAGCAGAGCGACGCCCTGGAGGGGCAGAGCATCGCCCCCTGGTGGGCAGAGCGTCGCCCCTGGTGGGCGTGCCGGGTGGATCCCAGTAGGGCGCATGCGGGAGTCTGTTTGACTGTCTCTACCGGTTTCCAGCTTCAGAAAAATACAAAAAAAAAAAAAAAAGCATCTTCAGGAAGGGATTGCTCCAGGTCTAGAACCTTCAGTGGTAGAATCTGCGCAGCCATCCTGGAGCTCTGGGAAGTAGCTCTAAGAATTAGAAAGGTCCTATGTGGGGAGGCATTGGTGGGACCCCAAAGCTCTGTCCTCATCACTGGGGGGTTGAAGATTGTTGTAGCATGATGACTCTTGAGCAGACGTGACAGTATGATAACTAGATCACTTCTGTATTTAGTGCTTGTGTTTGCCATTGCCTTTGGATTCTAATCCCAACTCCCCCATCTTTTCTTCCTTCCAGACTGTGTCAGGGAAAAGGGAGGCAAGGTCCTGGTCCACTGTGAGGCTGGGATCTCCCGCTCCCCCACCATCTGCATGGCTTACCTCATGAAGACCAGGCAGTTTCGCCTGAAGGACGCCTTCGAGTACATCAAGCAGAGGCGGGGTGTGGTCTCACCCAACTTTGGTTTTATGGGCCAGCTCCTGCAATATGAGTCTGAGATCCTGCCTTCCACGCCCACCCCCCAGGCTCCCTCCTGCCAAGGGGAGGCAGCCAGCTCTTCGTTCCTAGCCCATTTGCAGACACTGAGCCCTGACGTGCAGGGTTCCTACTGCACGTTCCCTACCTCGGTGCTGGCGCCAGTGCCCACCCACTCGCCGGTCTCAGAGCTCAGCAGGAACCCCATGGCCACAGCCACATCCTGCTAGACCTGGATGGGGGAACCTGCCCAGCCCCAAGAACAACTGTGATCCTGTTTTTTAAACTTGTGGACATTTCATACCCGTGCAATACTGAAGACCCCTCGCTCTCTCCCGCTGCCCCCGTGGGATAGATTAGCGAGGGGTCGCCAGGTTTGCAAATGAACTTCAGACTGACCTCGGGGATAGGTTCTTGGGACCGAAGGAAGGCCAAGCCATTATGAGAGCACAGCCTGTGCCGACTACTGTACTTCCAGACCCCCTGCCCTCTCAGGACCGCCAGTCCTGGCACCTCCAAGTTCGCCTTTTCATTTTAAGCATAAGGCAATAACCACCTGCAGCCACACGGGAGAGAGCAGTTGCCGGACGGGAGAAAGGGCAGGTACAAAGCCACTTCATTCTGAAGGAAGCACAATTTCCACCGGACTTTTTTTACCTTTGGCAGTCTCCACATCTGTCTCTGTCGCTTCAGGGAATAAGCTGACAATCCAGTCGGGAAAGCAACCCTACAGGGTTCATGAGGACTCATGAAGGAGGCTGATTTGGACCCTCCTACCCTTTTGAGATTCCCTCTTGGGTCCCACGGAGGCAGTTCATTGAAGTAGCGAGTCGTCGGCACGTCGGGGTTTGCCTTGTCACTGTGGGCCATTCCCTGACTTCGGACTTTTGGCATGACTCTTACTCATACTTGAACCTTTCTCGCTGCACCTCTACTCAAAGCAACTCGGGTGTCGTTTTGAAGAGAGTTCTTTTAGACTAAAAACCACCTGTTTGAGGTGGTGGCAGTGGGTGCCAGGAGGAAAAGGTACCTGCTGTCTGGGTCTGTGTCACTGACCTGGTCTTTCCCCAGCTTGCTGTCCTTATCTGTGCTTGTCTGTCTCTTGTGACACTTGTTTTTTCCCCTGCCCCTGGGGGTTGTCTTCAAACTGTTGACTTCTAGGATTTGCTGATTTCACAGTGTGGTACTACTTTGTTTCTGTCTGTAGGTTATTTCTCCAGGGGAAAAGGCAATAATTTCCTAAAAACCCATACGAATGTGAAGAAAAGCAGTATGTTACTGATTGTTGTCATTGTCATTGTTTTTTTTATAGTGTAAAATAAAAATAGTAAAAAGAAAAAAAGCCACTTTTCCGTGTTGGTGATTTGGGGTAAGGGAGGGATGAATACATTTTGGGGGGAAGCAGCCTTGGTGTTCTTTCCGAAGGGACTAGGGCGTTGGTGGTGGGTCGCAGCTGGAGACGCGAGGCTACACATCCGCTCACAAGTGATCTCAACAATGCAGCACGTAATGCTTTCCTGCGCTCACTGCAAGAGCAGTCCTGGGCACGGGCCACACGGCGAGGTGGTCAGCATATCTGCTCGCTCACTTGCAGGAGCAGTCCTGGGGCACAGGCCACACGGCGGGGTGGTCAGCATATCTGCTCGCTCACTGAAAGAGCAGTCCTGGGCACAGGCCACACGGCGAGGTGGTCAGCATATCTGCTCGCTCACTTGCAGGAGCAGTCCTGGGCACAGGCCACACGGCGAGGTGGTCAGCATATCTGCTTGCTCACTTGCAGGAGCAGTCCTGGGCACAGGCCACACGGCGAGGTGGTCAGCATATCTGCTTGCTCACTTGCAGGAGCAGTCCTGGGCACAGGCCACACGGCGAGGTGGTCAGCATATCTGCTCGCTCGGGGCTCTTCAGTCCCATGAGCCCAGGCTACGAATTTGACTTGAACCTCAGATTCTCCATCTGTAAAAGGAGTAAAGTGAGCTAGAGCCCCAAAGTCTCAGCCTCCTCCTCTCAGTACCTGGCACATGACAAAGACTCAGAAAAGGTTGGGAAAATGGCCACAGAATGGAGATGTGAACTAGGTGAAGGTTCGCCTTAAGTGCCTGCCCCCCCCCCACCCCTTTTTACCCTGGGAACTAATCCTTTCAGGTAATTCCCTCAGGAGTTCCTAGGTAAATCCCTCAATGAGTGGGGGTTTAAATCTAAGGCCACGGTGACATGCCTTCTGAGTAATTTCCCCTGTACTGACATCTCCCCACAGCGGGCTGTGCCTCCTCCACTCCAGTCTGACTCTTGGGACCTGTTTCCTAATCAGAAGGAATCAGAAACGCTGGCATTATGCCACCCTGTCAGCTGGTGCCTGACAGGATTCCAACCATACCCTTCAATTCCGGAGGGCCCAGAGCCTGCAGCTTCCACAGCAGGTGGCCTGTCAGTAAATACCAAGATGGCGGCCAAGCCTTGGGGAGCCCAGCGCTTTCTAGACATCTCACCTCAAAGGCTTTGCTTGAGAACTTGCTTTCCTCATGCCTTTCCACAGTTTTCTTGGAAAACCTTCAAATAAGAATGCCACTCAGACTGAGGACATTGCATTTGCTTCAGTCCGTGCCTCTCATCTGCATAGTCCAAGCAGGGCTTCCATGGGAGGAAAGAAAGACGGGGAAGTCCTGGGTCCTAACCCTCACACACCCCAAACTCCAGGATTTTGGAATTAATCTCAAATCTCTCTAGACCAGGGGTCGGGAACCTATGGCTCGCGAGCCAGATGTGGCTCTTGATGGCTGCATCTGGCTCGCAGACAAATCTTTAATAAAAAAAATAACGTTAAAAATATAAAATATGCTCATGTATTACAATCCATTCATTTCCTACCGCTCATGTTCATGGTTGCGGGTGGCTGGAGCCAATCACAGCTGTCCTCCGTGACAACACCAAATTTTTATTGCATAATGCGTAACATACACGGGCCGTTGTATGGCTCTCATGGAATTAAATTTTAAAATATGTGGCATTCATGGCTCTCTCAGCCAAAAAGGTTCCTGACCTCTGCTCTAGACCAGACTTCTCCAGGGCTTGGTCTAGCAGTGAAGCCGAAGGTCCCTCCTCGGTTCATATTTCTGAACCTGTGCTCAACCTCGAGACCTGTCCGGGAAGCCTGCCCATTGTTCGGGCCTGTCCAGGTGCTGCGCGGTGGAGGGGCCTCAGGCGGGGAGAGCCAGGGAGTGGGAAGCTGGGCGCAGGCTGGGTGATGTGCTAAGCTGCATCCCACTTGCTGACATTTGCTTTATTGCATTAAAGTCTTTCTCTGAAGGGTGAGTAAGTCCTCTAAATCAGGCCTGCGAGGATTACTCATAGCCAGTGAGTCAGTGGAGGGCAAGCCAAGTGAAGCCTCGTAGCTGGGGAGGCTCTGGAACCCTCACTCCCTTAACTGGCTCTTTGTTAATTACAGCTCCACTGGGGCCTAGACCAACTTTACGCTGGCTTTCAGTGCTAGGTGGAGAGATAAAGCTGTCGTTTTCCAGTTTCTTCATCCCCAGATCTCCAGCAACTCTCCAGATGTGTCGAGGAGAATAGAGATGTTCCCCCCTATTCTGGTTCCCTCACAGGCCCACCCTAGCTCCTGACCTGGGCCCGGCAGGGGCAAGCAGGGGTGAGCAGCCTCACACCAGTGGGCTGGCGGGGGCCCTGTGTGCCCATGGGTCTCCTTTGCATGAGGCCTGGGGCAACTGCCCCTCAGCTCTCCAAACCTTGAAAGGCTGTGTGTTATCTCTCTGAGTCGTCAGTTTATCTTAGGAACACCATAAAGCTCTGACTCCTCTTTCCTCTCCTTGCTCAGGCTGCTAGGCAGCTCAGAACCAAATTTTTAGCCTACCTCTGGCAATTTTATAGGACATTATACCTTAGGTTATACCTTACACCTCAGTCTTCAACTAAACAACTCCTACAGGTCCTTCACATCTCAACTAAAACTTCATTTCTCCAGGGAAGCCCTCCTAGACACCCAGACTAAGTTAGATGTCCCTGTTCTGTCCCTCATAGCTCCCTGTCTCTAAGCTTAAAAAGTATTCGTCTGTGATTATTATATTAATGTCCATCTTCTCCAGACTGGAAATACCAGGAGAGTAGAGATCACATTGCATTTTAAGAGGAACCCATCGCAAGGTCTCATTTACAGTGGGTGTTCAGTAAGTACCGGTCACGCGAAGGAGTGAATGAATGACAAGCTAGGAATGAAAAGCTGTCCAAGCCAGAAGCTGCTCTCTCTCTCTCTCAGCCCGTGTGCACCAGTCTGCCCGTGAGCATCCTTCATCCCATGCCATTGGCCAATTCCTCCCCCATCCTGGAGGAAACAGGTTTCCTAGATTCAATTACTGCTACCCTATTGGTCAGAGTTCATGTCACCACATCACCTCATTTGGTCACTGGTCATCCTATGAGTGGGTCAGGTGCCCACCGTAGGACCAAAGAGTTTCCTCTAAGTTTAGAGACCTGCCTAGCTCAGAGTTTCTGTGCTGGGGCTGGAGATGGGGCAGTGTCAGCTACAAGGAGCGGAGATCCTTCTATACGTTTGGCTAACTTGCCATGTATAGCGCTCAATTAACACCAGCGGACTATTCAGTTAGAAGGCCCAGAAGACTGACATAGCCTGGGCACAAAAAACTCAACCCTACCCCTCTTGTCCCACCTCCAGTGAGCACCCTAGGGTGATCAATTATGGTACCTAAGTTTAAAATCCTGCTAGTACTGGCCCTGGCCGGTTGGCTCAGCGGTAGAGCATCGGCCTGGCGTGCAGGGGACCCAGGTTCGATTCCCGGCCAGGGCACATAGGAGAAGCGCCCATTTGCTTCTCCACCCCCCCCTCCTTCCTCTCTGTCTCTCTCTTCCCCTCCCGCAGCCAAGGCTCCATTGGAGCAAAGATGGCCCAGGCGCTGGGGATGGCTCCTTGGCCTCTGCCCCAGGCGCTAGAGTGGCTCTGGTTGCGGCAGAGCGACTCCCCAGAGGGGCAGAGCATCGCCCCCTGGTGGGCAAAGTGTTGCCCCTGGTGGGCGTGCCGGGTGGATCCCGGTCGGGCGCATGCAGGAGTCTGTCTGACTGTCTCTCCCCGTTTCCAGCTTCAGAAAAATACAAAAAAAAAAAAAAAAAAAAAAAAAAATCCTGCTAGTACTTATTTATAGTGACAGGTCAGATCCATCCTGTGCACACATGTACAGCATCCACTTAAGAAGCCGTTAGGTAGGAGCTTAAAATAGACCCTAGAAGCATTTGCAGACTTCTTAAAATTTTCTATTTATTTATTTGGGGGTGGGGGAAGGAGGAGAGAGAGAGAAGAGCATCTACTTGTTCCACGTATTTATGCATTCATTGGTTGATTCTTGTATGTGCCCTGGTCAGGGATCAAACCCACAACCTTGGCATGTCAAGACAAGGCTCTATCCAGCCAGGGTGATGTAAACACTTTTGTTCTAGGCTTCTCCAGTCGCCAGGAGAAAATGTGCTGCTCCAGAGACACAAACCTCCCAGGTAGTAAAGGCTCCAGTATATCTCTGTGGTAGGAAGATGAAAAATATATATTATGTCCAGCCTTCAAGGAAAACAACAGTAGACTTAGAATCGGGAAGCGTAGCTGTCAGACCACAAGGAAGCTGACTGCTTAGTGCCTTTAAAAAAACCTTCCAAAAAAAGCACTTACTATAGGCAGGCTGTATGCTGCATGCTTTGCATATGTTCTCTCATTTAAAAGCCACAAAATCCTGCAGGATGAATACTGTTATCCTTGTTTACTGTGAAGTTACATACCCTGCCCAAGGTGGTCCAGCGAGAGCCTGTGAATGTCAAAGCCAAGATACCCAACTTGCACTGGATCCCCAAGGCTGTTCTTTCCCCTACACTGCAGTGTTTCCAGGAAGAGGAAATTCAAGAGCTTCTCGGTTATATGTCTCCAGGTCTATAGACCTTAAATGTGGTTATGAAATCTATCTGTTCTTTTAGAGTGGGGTTTCAAGTGATTTCACTGTAATACAGTGTGTCTGTAAAGTCATGGTGCACTTTTGACCGGTCACAGGAAAGCAACAAAAGATGATAGAAATGTGAAATCTGCACCAAATAAAAGGAAAACTTTCCCAGTTTCATACCTATTCAGTGCAGTTCGATGTGGGCTCACGCACAGATTTTTTAGGGCTCCTTAGGTAGCTATCCCGTAGAGCCTCTACAGACTCGTCACTGACTGATGGCCTACCAGAACGGGGTTTCTCCACCAAACTGCTGGTTTCCTTCAACTGCTTATCCCACTGAGTATTGTCATTCCTATGTGGTGGCGCTTCGTTATAAATGCGCCGATATTCACGTTGCATTTTGGTCACGGATTCGAATTTAGCGAGCCACAGAACACACTGAACTTTCCTCTGTACTGTCCACATCTCAACTGGCATGGCCATGGGCTGCTCCGCTGTATACACGGTGTTATGTCATCATCTGCACATGTGCACATGCTGCCACATCATCCTACAGAAACTGGGAGGGTTTTCCTTTTATTTGGTGCAGATTTCACATTTCTATCATCTTTTGTTGCTTTCCTGTGACCGGTCAAAAGTGCACCATGACTTTACGGACACACTGTAGTTTGTTAACTTTTCAAAGCCTTCTCTTCCAAGATTATTAGGTTTATATTTGGGAGCTGAATTTCAAGACGTGGACGAACTAGTATGTTTACAGATATTGGGCAATGAAGGGATTGAGTATGTTATAAGAAGAATTGGGAAAGGTAGAGGTATTTAGCCTGGAGGGAAGAGCCAGTGACGTGTTTAACTGAAGTTGTAGAGCAGTGTCTAGGAACTTGGGCTGGAGTTTCAAAACCTTGAGTTTGAATTCTGGCTCCATTACTTGTTAGCTGTGTGGACATGGACAAATTACTTCATCTCTCTAAACCTTGAAACTATTATTCATAAAAGGGGAACACTAATTGAATCTACCTTGTGGGTACAATTTTGAAGAGTAAATGTGATGAGAAATAATTGCCTAGCATGAGGTTAAAGACATAATGTGTGCTCCATGAATAGCGGTCATGATTATTAATTACAATAATTGCAGCAGTGAACTACCCACTGGTGTGAGGGTTGGGCAAGCAGAAGTGGGGTTTCTACTGGAAAGGCTGCAGTGGAGAGGATTCAAGCCTCAGGGCCTTTGCACACACCCCTCCATCTCATTCTGGGCCTCTGTAACACCTCACTCATGATTTCACTTCGTTAAGAAAGCCGCCTCAGAGTCTATATCAAATGTGTCCCTAGCACCTATACTTTCCCTTCAGAGCATGATCACAGTAGAAATTTATGATGCTCATAATTTTTAAAGCTCAGCTTTATTGAAGTATAATTTGCATAGTATAAAATTTACCCATTTTCATTCTAGTTAAGTGAGTTTTAATAACTGTACCTATTCAGTGATGTAACCATCCCTACAATCAAGATGTGGACTATGAAAAAAAAAAAAGATATGGACTATGTTATTCACCCCCCAAATTTCCTTGTGCCCCTCCCCCATCCCATCCTCTGGTAATTTAATTGTGCCTTTTCTAAAATTTTATATAAATGGGATCATATAGTATGTAGGTGTTGGACACTGGGTAATTTTACTTAGCATAATACATTTGAGAGCCATCCATATTTTCATATGTACTAATAATTTATTTCTTTTTATTGTAATAATATTGCATGATATGGATATGGCAACATTTATTTATCAATTTACCCATTGATGATTATTTGGGTTGTTTTCAACTTTAGGCTCTTAAAGATAAAGCTGCTATGAACATTCATGGATGTATGATATTTCTGGACATATGGTAAGTATATACCTAATTTTATAAGAAATGGGCAAACTATTGTTTAGCCTTTTTTTTTTTTTTTTAACAGAGACAGAGAGTCAGAGAGAGGGATAGACAGGGAAAGACAGACAGGAACGGAGAGATGAGAAGCATCAATCATTAGTTTTTTGTTGCACATTGCAACACCTTAGTTGTTCATTGATTGCTTTCTCATATGTGCCTTGACCACGGGCCTTCAGCAGACCGAGTAACCCCTTGCTCGAGCCAGCAACCTTGAGCCCAAGCTGGTGAGCTTTTGCTCAAACCAGATGAGCCCGCGCTCAAGCTGGCGTCCTCGGGGTCTCAAACCTGGGTTCTCGGCATCCCAGTCCGACGCTCTATCCACTGAGCCACCACCTGGTCAGGCTGTTAAGCCATTTGTTTAAAGTTGGTTATACCATTTTGCATACCTACCATTAATGAATGAGAATTCTGGTTGCTCCATAGTCTAGCTCATACTTGGTATTGTTCTTTTTTTTTTTTTTCAGTTTAGTCATTCTAATAGTATGTAGTGGTCCCTCAGGGGATTTTTTTTTCACTTATTGATTTTTAGAGAGAGAGGAAGAGAGACAGACAGATGGAAACATTTATTTGTTGTTCCACTTATTTATGCATTCATTGGCTGATTCTTTTAAGTGCCCTGACCAGCCATCAAAGCCATAACCTTGGCATATTGGGATGATGCTCTAACCAACTGAGTTACCTGGCCAGGGCCTCACTGGATTTTTAGGTTTGCATTTCCATAATTACTAATGATGTGGAGAATTATTTCATGAACGTATTGGCCATTCATATATCTTCTTTTATAAAACATCTGTTGAGAATTGTTTAGATAAGCTGTTTGTTTTATTATTGTTTTAAGAGTTATTTATATATTCCATCAATCTATATGTCCAGCCTATGCAAGTACCACACTATCTTGATTACTGTAGTTTTGTAACAAGTTTTGAAATCAGGAAGTATGAGTCCTTCAACTGTTTATTCTTCTTTTTTGAGATTGTTTTGGCTCTTCTGGGTCTTTTGTATTTTTATATGAATTTTAGTGTCAGCTTGCCAATTTCTGCAAAGAGGGAAGCTGGGATTTTGATAGTTTGTGTTTAATCTGTAAATCAATTTGGGGAGTATTGCCGTCTTAACAATGCTAAGTCTTCTGATCCCTGAACATGGGATGTCTTTTCATTTATTTAAATCTTCTTTAATTTATTTCAGCAGTGTTTTGTAGTTTTCAGTGTACAAGCCTTGTACTTTTGTTGTTAAATGTATTCCTGGCCCTGGCTGGTTGCTCAGTGGTAGAGCATCAGTTTGGTGTGTGGATATCCCAGGTTCAATTCCTGGTCAGGGCGTGCAGGAGATGTGATCATCTGCTTCTCTATCTCCCTTCTTCCCTCCTCTCTCTCTCTCTCCCCCTCCCGCAGCCATGGCTCGATTGGTTCAAGTGCATCGGTCCCAGGTGCTGAGGATGGATCTATGGAGCCTCGCTCAGGTACTAAAAATAGTGTGGTTGTGAAATTGGCCCCAGATGGGTGTTGCTAAGTCGATCCTGGTTGGGGCACATGCAGGAGTCTGTCTCTCCATCTGCCCTCCTCTCACTTGGAAAAGAAGAAAAAAAATGTATTCCTGAGTATTTTTTCATGTCATTGTAAATGGAGCCATTTTCTTATTTTCACTACATGGATTGATTTTTGAGTATTGATCAAACCTTGCATTTCTGGAATTAAACCCCACTTACCATGAATTATAATCTCCTTTATCTATTGCTGGGTTTGACTTGCTAAAATTTTGCTAAAAGTTATTGTATCTATGTGTATGAGGGGTATGGGCTATAGTCTCTTCGTGTCATGTATTTGTCTGGTTTTGATATCATGATAATGCTGTTCTCATAAAATTATTAGGGAACAATTTCTTCCTCTTCCACTTTCTATAAGAGATTGTATAGAACTGATATGACTTTCTTCTTAAGTATTTTGTAGAATTTACCAGTAAAGTCATCGGGGCCTGAGATTTTCTTTTTGTGGAGCTTTTTAGATATACATTCCATTTCTTTTAATAGATACAGAGCTATTCCAGTTACTTATATCTTCTTAAATGAGCTTTGTTAGTTTGTGTCTTTCAAATAACTTCTTCATTTTATCAAAGTTAATGAACTGTGTGGCATAAAGTTGTGAATAGATGCTTCCTTCTTATCATTTTAAGGTCTCAGGACCGATAGTGATATTCCCTCTCTCATTCCTGATATTAGTAATATTTGTCTTTTCTTGTTTTTTTCCTGATCACTCTGGTTAGAAATTTATTAATTTTATTTATATTTTCAAAGAACTGGCTTTTGGTTTCATTGATTTTTCTGTACTATTTATGCACTTTCTTATTTCATTGATTTCTACTTTTATCTTTGTTTTCCTTTCCTTCTGTTTTCTTTGGGTTCAATTTACTCTTTTTTTTTTTATAGTTTCAAAAATCTGTCATTGATGTTATTCTTCTTTTCTAATATGAGCATTTAAAGCTATAAATTTTCCTCTAAGCATCCTACAAATTTTGATATGTTGTATTTTCATTTTCATTTAATTCAAAATCTGTCCTAATTTCCCTGTAATTTCTTTTTGATCTCTTTGATTATTTTCCAAAATTTAGGAGATTTTCTATATATCATCCTATTATTGATTTTTAGTTTAATTCTGTGGTGGTTAAGGAACATATTTTGTGTGATTTCAATTTCTTAAATTTATTCGGACTAACTTTATGGCCCAAAATATGGTCTATCTTGGTGAATGTTTTATGTGCACTTAGAAAACAAAAGTGTGCTCTGCTGCTTTGGGGTGGAGTGTTATCAAATCTCAATTAGGTCAAGTTGATTAATAATGTTGTTTAGATCTTCTATAGCCTTACTGATTTTCTGTCTAGTCTTCTCTCAGTGACTGAGAGAGAAGTGTTGAAGGATTCGGCTAAAGTTGGAATTTGCCTGTCTTTCCTTTCAGTTCTATTAGTTTTGCTTCATGTATTCTAAGTTCCGTTAGGGCAGCAGTGTTTAGAATTGATGTGTCCACTTGATGAGTTGACCTCTTTGTCATTATGAAATGTCCCTCTTTGTCTCTGGTAGTATTTCTCATTCTGTTGTCTATATTTTTGCCTGATATTAATGTCACTACTCTTGCTTTCTTTTTGATTAGTGTTTGCATGGTATAGCTTTTTATTTTACTTTTAACCTCTATGTATATTTATATGTATTTTTTTTTTCAGAGCTAGAGAGAGAGTCAGAGAGAGGGATAGATAGGGACAGACAGACAGGAACGAAGAGATGAGAAGCATCAATCATCAGTTTTTCGTTGCGACACCTTAGTCGTTCATTGATTGCTTTCTCATATTACCTTGACCATGGGGCTACAGCAGACCAAGTGACCCCTTGCTCAAACCAGCGACCTTGGGTCCAAGCTGGTGAGCTTTGCTCAAACCAGATGAGCCCGCGCTCAAGCTGGAGAGCTCAGGGTCTCGAACCTGTGTCCTCGGCATCCCAGTCCGACGCTCTATCCACTGCACCACCGCCTGGTCAGGCTATGTATATTTATAGAGTTATTTTCTTGTCCATAGAATATAGCGGGATCTTGCTTTTCTTATCCAATCTATCTCTGTCTTTAAAATTACCTTTAATGTGATTATTAATATTGTTGAGTTTAAATCTACTATTTTGCTATTTGTGTTCTATTTTTCCTCGCTGTTCTTTGTGACTTTTCTCCTCTTCTCCTGACTTCTTTTAGATAAGTTATTTTTTTTAATCATTTCATATTTTCTCCACTGTTGGCTTATTGGTTATACTTATCTTATTGTTGTTAATGGTTGTGCTAAGTTTAAATGCACATCTTTAACTTATCACTACCTGCAAATGGTACTATTCTATACTGCCTTGTATATAGTAAAAGAACTTGTAATCATATATTTCTATGTCCCCCTTCTAATCTTTGTACTCTTGAAATGAATTTAGTTCTACATAAGTTACAAACCTCATAATAGTTTATCATTTTTGCTTTAAACAGTTGATTAACTTTTAAATGGATTTAAAAATAAGGAAAAAAGTTTCTAGGTCCTTGATTTGTATAATAATTGACTAGCACAGGGAACATGAGGATGCCTCATTTCTGCATCTGGGGGGTTACAACCACTCAGAAATTGTTCAGTAGAATACTGAACAGTTGCTAAGTCCCCGGATGCCTACAGCTCCACTCCAGGCCACATGTCATCCTTTGGATAACGGTCTTTCTTAGGTACTGCCCTCATAGTGGACAAGGCTCACAGAGCTTCATAACTGGCCTTCTTTCTAAGTCCCCTTTTCCTACTCATACCCACAGCCAAGAATAGTTGTAAAATGCCTTTAAGCTTTCTTTAACGCTTACAAGAACGCCAACCTTCATGCTAGAGCATGAATGATCATCATGGCTCACATTAATTGAGCTCTTTCTATATGCCAAACACCTTGCTAAGCCCTTCGTGTGCATTATCTCTTTTTTTTTTTCTTTCTGAAGCTGGAAACGGGGAGAGACAGTCAGACAGACTCCTGCATGCGCCCGACCGGGATCCACCCAGCACGCCCACCAGGGGGCGATGCTCTGCCGCGACCAGAGCCACTCTAGCGCCTGGGGCAGCGGCCAACGAGCCATCCCCAGCGCCCGGGCCATCTTTGCTCCAATGGAGCCCTGGCTGCGGGAGGGGAAGAGAGAGACAGAGAGGAAGGAGGGGGTGGGGGTGGAGAAGCAAATGGCTGCTTCTCCTATGTGCCCTGGCCGGGAATCAAACCCGGGTCCCCCGCACGCCAGGCCGACGCTCTACCACTGAGCCAACCGGCCAGGGCCTATCTCTTAATTCTCACTGCAATCCGATGAGGTAGACACCGCTACCCTTTTTACAAGTGAAGAAATGGAGGCAAGAAGGTTTAAGTAAATTGCCCAAAGCCATACAACAAGGTCCATAACAGAACCAGGATTTGGTCCTCAGTGTCTAACATCAGAGCCACGCACTTTCAACTACTATGCTGGACCTCTCCCCAGTGACCTGCCCAGGCACGTTTTGCTGCCCTCTTAACTCACTTACCGGTACCTCCATTGATGTTATACACCTGAGAACCGCTGGGTTTGGTTCTCATCTCTCCCTGTTTCATTCTGCACATCAGTGACTGTGGTCGAAGAGCACATGTACTGCTGATGCATGTGGTTTAGTGGCAAGAGCGCTGGGCTGGGGCTCAGGGCACTCCGTTCTCATTCCAGTCCTGTGGCTCACCAGTCATATCCCCTCTGGCACATTAGTTAATATCTCTGAGCTTGTAGTTTCTCAATACATAAGGTAAGGGGATTGAATTAGATCACTGCAACGGCTCCTTCAAGTACTGACATTCTATGAGTCTATGAATTAGTGACCTTGCTGATAACTAATAATCACCTAACTGGCAGGACAGCTAAGATTTATTTACTTTACTAATGTTTATCAAACCCGTAGAACTCAGCCGCTCACTTTATGCTCACTTATCTCCTCTGGCTTCCTGTTTATCCCAAAGGTTATCTTTTCAAACCACCTTTTGGGCTTATAAAATCTCTTTTGTGTTCACTACATATTAACTGAACAAAAAGCAGGTTACAAAACTGTATGGATCCCATTTTATTTTTTTTAAAAACAACAAATGTGTGTGCTTGTGTATATAGATATAGATTTTTATACTAATGTCCACATTTATGTAGTCTGAAAGAATGTATATCAAAAAGTTAGAATGGCTTTTTCTGGGTGGAGAAATAACTGGCAATTTTCATTTCATATTTTCTTCATACATTTTTGTTCTTTGCAATTTTTGTCCATTGCTTATATTTTTAATACTCATTCGTTGCTTATAAACACGAATGCTCACAAACCAGTAAATAATGTCTCCTTTGGATTCAGAATCTTCCTACCCCTTTAACTTTGTGTCTGGTTTCTTTTTTGTGTGTGTGTGTATGTGACAGAGACAGAGAGAGGGACAGACAGGGACAGATAGACAAGAAGGGAGAGAGATGAGAAGCATCAGTTCTTCGTTGCGGCACCTTAGTTGTGCATTGATTGATTTCTCATATGTGCCTTGACTGAGGGGCTTCAGCAGACCTAGTGACCCTTGGGCTCAGGCTGGTGAGACTTGCTTATACCAGAGGAGGCCATGCTCAAGCCGGCGATCTCGGAGTTTTGAACCTGGGTCTTTCACGTCCCAGTTCGACTCTCTATCCATTGTGCCACCACCTGGTCAGGCTGTCTCTGGTTTCTTATCCCAGGTTGGCTGCCTGTCTTTCTGTCTTAAAAAACAAACAAGACAATGGGGGAGGGGATACATGACACACAGGACAAAGTAATCTAACCCCTGAGAGTCAGCCCTCTCCAGCCCCCCACTTCCCCCACCCCATTCAATCACTCCCTTCTTCTTTTCCCTCCTTTTGTGTCAATATTGAGTGGCATTGTCCCCAGAGGTCTTCCCACTTCCAGTTTATCCCTCTGCAAGTTTCTTCCCACTTCCAGCATTCATTCATTCATTCATTCATCATAAATTATGCATAAGTCAGAACAATAACAGACTAAATGTGTTGTTTAGAGTTGTGGACTGAGGTTCAAGTCCTGAATCTGCCCTAGGTACACCAGGATCATGTGAAAAGCGTCTGTAAAACTGTCAATACGGACCAGTGGGAATTGTCATTGCCGAAGCCCTGTGCTGAGCCCCGTGGGGGAAATGGTGAGGAGGAGCTCCTGCCTTCAGAAAGCTTAGAGCTGTTCTCTAGGGTAGAGGTGTAAATGCAAAGGGGGAGGGGAGGGGGAGGGCATGGAGGGATTCCGGAAATAATATCCATATGCAGGGACTGAATGACTGGATTCTGCAGAGGAGGGAAAAGGAGGCGTCAAGAATCACCAAGGGGGCCCTGGCCGGTTGGCTCAGCGGTAGAGCGTCGGCCTGGCGTGCGGGGGACCCGGGTTCGATTCCCAGCCAGGGCACATAGGAGAAGCGCCCATTTGCTTCTCCACCCCCACCCCCTCCTTCCTCTCTGTCTCTCTCTTCCCCTCCCACAGCCAAGGCTCCATTGGAGCAAGGATGGCCCGGGCGCTGGGGATGGCTCCTTGGCCTCTGCCCCAGGCGCTAGAGTGGCTCTGGTCGCGAAAGAGCGACGCCCCGGAGGGGCAGAGCATCGCCCCCTGGTGGGCAGAGCGTCGCCCCTGGTGGGTGTGCCGGGTGGATCCCGGTCGGGCGCATGCGGGAGTCTGTCTGACTGTCTCTCCCCGTTTCCAGCTTCAGTTAAAAAAAAAAAAAAAAATTAATCACCAAGGGTTTGTGGCCAGGGTAGCTGAGAAAATAAGACCATTAATTTGTGTATCAATCCATCTACTCATGCATTCTAGAAATACACATCGAGCACCTCCCACCAGCCCAATACTGTCACAGGTGCCAGAGATGAGACAGCAAGCAAAATAGTTAACGAACGACCTCCACCACCTACCCCTTTTTGCTTATATTCTATGGGACAACAGAGAAAAAGGAAGTAAACAAGTACATAAACCCAATCATTTCCAAAGGTGATAAATGCTATGAAGAAAATAACACCGGGTAGGGTGTCAGAGAGCAGCGGGGGAGGTGACATTTGTGCTTCCACGCCATTAGCTGAAACAGAAGTCAGGGGCTGGACTGAGGAGGAGGATGGTGAATTTCACGGTAAGGCTGCTGACTCAGAGATGCTAAGATTCACCTTCCTGGGGAGAATATTTTAACCTCCTTTCAAACTCCACATTGTTATCATTTTCTGGCTGTGAAACATTTGGTGGGTTTCCATTGCCCTTTGGACAAAATCCCAATTCTTTAGCTTGAAGCTCAAGGGCCTTCACAATCTCACCCAGCCTGCCCATCTGCCCGCCTTGTCCTCACATGAACCTTCCATTCTGGCCTCAAAGGGCTCTTCACTGTCTCCACTTAGGCTGTGACCCTTTACCTCCATACGTGGGTCCTAGGAAGTCTTCTGAGTTCTCTAGTCCACAATTGTCCTGCTCTTTTGGCGGCTCAGGACTTTTCTCTGCCTGCCCGCTCTGACGATTGTTTAAATGTCTCCTAAGCAAGGACCCGACTCTCTAATAAGAATGTAGTCTCCTTGAGGAAGGGGCTGGCCCCTTCCTCATCCTCTCTCCCATTGCATCTGCTCTGTATACTTGCCCAGAAACACATTAAGCAGTTTTACAGATCAATTATCTTTTTGTATAAATAAAAAAGGAAAGAGAACGTGAAGAATTCAGAAAACCAAAGGGTTTCCCACCCAAATTCATAGAGCCAAGAGATGAAAGAATTCAGCTGTGGGCAAGTGTTCAGAAGCAATCAACAAAGAATCAAGTCAGTTCGCTAGGGGAAGTAGAAACTGGAATAAGCTCCTTCTACCTTGTGCTTCTAGGGATGGATCTGTTTGGCAATGCCCAGCCTGTGAGTTCTGGAGTTCCTCCCATCCCTCAATCCACAAGAGGCTCAGAGACCTGGGCTCTGGCCTAGAGCAATCCCCTGCCCCTCCCTCCTCCCCCTCAGCAGCATTTGATACCGATGCCCAACTTCTGTGCTTTGAGGCCAGGATGTCAGGGCAGTAGGAGGTGAGGGGAGGGGCACGTGATCATCATGATGGGTGTCTGGGAGGAAAGTCAATACCATAAACACGTACTCATCATGACACGCCTTCTGCCGTGTCTTTCATCTGGGGAATCTGAAAGCCCTGGACAAACGGTAATTAATTTTCACAGCAGCTTCCGAGGAGGATGGGGTGGGTGCCGCCTGCCAAAGGCCAGTGGGGGCATTGTCCAGTACCCCTCCCCAACCCTTCCTGCTCACCCCCAGCTGCTGCTTGTCCCCAAGATGACAATGCCAGGGGATATAGCGCGTGTAGGTCTAGACTGCCTCCCAGGACTTCTGTGAGGAATGACCCAGGGGCAGATGGAGGCCTCAAGCTGCCCTCTTCCCCACCCCTCCCCTCTTTCCCAGAGGGTGACGCAGAGAGAACCAGGGCAGGAGTGGGAGCATTTCCGGCCTCCACAGGCAGGCTGGGGCCAAACAACTAGTTAGTTGACTCAGCAGGAACCACATGGCTCCAAAAATACCACTGCCCCTGTTCAGTTCTACCTCCTGCTCCCTTGTCCCTGTGGACACCGTCACCTGCTCCTTCATCCTCCTCCCCTTACCCCCGGGTGGTCACTTGGAGGGATGTTTGCCTGATTCCTGATGATAGAAGAACTATAAGCTCATTATAAAAACACTTAAAAATATAGAAAAATATAAAGTAGACAAGATAAATATTACATATATTAGATATTATATAAACAGAGAAAAAATATAAATATTCTGTTAATTTCATAATTTTTCCATTCCCCAAATAACCACTGTTGAAATCTTGTTCTGTTTCGTTTCTATTTGTTCTGTTTTGTTTTTGATTTAAAAACCAATATATGGTTATGGCAAAAATGATCTATATTATAATATTTTATATTATGTGATTTCATATACATACAATAGGACAGGTTATAGAGTAAAAAGTCAAAGTCCACCCCAACTTTCTATTCCCACCCCAGAGGAAACATTGTTAGGAGATTCTTGTGCATTTTTCAGAAATTGCCCATTACCCATACAAGCAGGCATGTGCATACGCATCTCACGTGGTTGAGTTCACACTGTATGAGTAATTTAGCCTTCTCTTACTTCACCCGAATACAAGAGCATTTTCTATTCTGTTAAAAATGACTAGTTGAACAACATTTTTATTGACTGCCTAACATTTTCTTATTAGCATGCCACCATTTATTTAATCTTTACCCTGTTGTTTGACATTTACTCAGGTGAGGGGCAGAGAGAAGGAAGTGGGTGAGAATGGAGTGTTGGGATGAGGAAGCAAGTGAGGATACCGTGAGGGCCTACTATGTGCTCACCACTTCTGCTGTCTTCCCAACTGCTCGGTGTGAGAATTAGGTGCAATCCCAGTACTGCAGATGAGGCAACTGAGGTTCAGAGAGGTGAAGAAATAATTTGCTTGCGAGAGAGCCAGGGTTTGAAGCAAAGTTTGTCAACTCCAAAGCCCAGAGTTGTTTTATTTGGCCAAGATGCCTTCAAAAAGTCCCAGGAGTTTTCATTGTTTTGCATGGGGATGAGGAGAGCCCTTCATTCATTCTCTCATTCATTCCAATAATACTGATATGCCAAGCATGAGGGGTTCAGGGGGGAAAAGACCCAGTTCTGTCTCCTAGAAGTTCAGTTGCATGGGGTGAACATGTAAATAAGCATTCATAACCTCAATGGGAGAGGGGAGGACACGCTACCATGGGGTCAAACCAGGGGTTCCTCTCCCAGACCCCAAGGGTCATAGAAGGTTTCCGAAGGGAGGAGACCCTATGCTGAGTCAGCCCTCTGGCACCAGTCAGGAAGTGCCAGAGAGGCCTGAGACGCCTCTGCTTCCTGTCCTCCCCGGATCCTGCTGGACCGGCCCCTAGGGCCGGCTCCTCCCTGACCTGGCTCTTGCCTTGAGCTTCCTGCCCTTCACAAAATGGCTTGCCCTGCTCCCACGGTGCTAGGGTGGGTGGTGGACCCCTAACTTTTGAGAAAATGTTTAAGACACTGTTTCCGGTTATTTTGCAGAAGGTCAGGAAATGTTTATCATTCTCTGGGGAAGAGTGGGTCCCACAGAGGATTGGTTAAATGCTTGGGCTCTGGGGGGACGGATCCGGAGTGGAGTCCTGCTTCCCACGTGCTCTGGGACGGCTGGAGAACCACCAGTGTCAATCAGAGCTCCTGGTCACATGCCACAGAGATGGATCCCAGCTATCTTAAACCGAGAAGGGAATCAAATGCAATAGAACTGGCAGAGGTGCAAGAGGGGACAGTCTTAGGGAAGGGGCAGATGTTAAGGTAGCAGTCCTTCAGGCCCAGACTGGCAGGAGGCACAAAACCATCCCTTGGCTGGGAAGCGTCTGATCAGGACGCTGAGGCCACTGTAGCCTGATAGCCCAGGGAATGGAGTCCTAACCTTCCAGCACCCAACTGTCTGGGCCTTTATCGTTCATTCACATCCGTTGCCAGCAAGCTGGAACAGGGAAGATTTGCCCTTGGGCCTCAGTGGTGAGGGGTCAGGCGCTCCCTTCCTGCAAGCCAACACACAAGGGCAAGTCCTGCACACTATCCAGGAAGCTGTGGATCCCGGACAGCCAAAAACTCAATGTCCAGGACATGCCCTAACATCTCAGAGCCTTTGTCAAATAGAGACGTTAATAATGCCCACCCCACAGGATTGCTATGAGCATTAAAAAACAAAAACAAAAAAAGCAAATAAAGTACTTAGCACAGTGCCAGACACCCAGTGAATGCTCAGTAAGTGTTAATTTACCATTATTGTTGTTGGGTTATTACTATTAGCCACTTTCTTGTAAAGTAAAATATGAATAGTGTTTTAAATATAAAATATACTTTTTTTTAAGGCATACTCTTAGGTAAGAGGTGCTTTTTTTTTTATTCATTTTAAGAGAGAAGAGGGAGAGACAGAGAGAGAGAGAGGAGAGACAGAGAGAGAGAAGGGGGGGAGGAGCTGGAAGCATCAACTCCCATATGTGCCTTGACCAGGCAAGCCCAGGGTTTCGAACCGGCAACCTCAGCATTTCCAGGTCGACGCTTTATCCACTGCGCCACGACAGGTCAGGCTAAAATATACTTTTATATATTGGTCCTTTATGGCCTATAAAGTAACATAGGCCATAGACCAGGGGTCCCCAAACTACGGCCTGCGAGCCGCATGCGGCCCCCTGAGGCCATTTATCCGGCCCCCACAGCACTTTCAGAAGGGGCACCTCTTTCATTGGTGGTCAGTGAGAGGATGCATCCTGTGCTCCTGGAGTACTGTATGTGGCGGCACCGCAAAGCATGGCGTCGCTTACGTACAGTACTACTTCTGGTGATGCGAAATGCACGCATCACGGCTCTGGAAGCGCGTCATATCACTTGTTACAGCTAGCAGTGACAAATATGGAACCGGACATTGACCATCTCATTAGCCAAAGCAGGCCCATAGTTCCCATTGAAATACTGGTCAGTTTGTTGATTTAAATTTACTTGTTCTTTATTTTAAATATTGTATTTGTTCCCATTTTGTTTTTTTTACTTTAAATAAGATATGTGCAGTGTGCATAGTTTTTTTTTATAGTCCGGCCCTCCAACGGTCTGAGGGACAGTGAACTGGCCCCCTGTGTAAAAAGTTTGGGGACCCCTGCCATAGACAGAAAAGTTGAAAAATACTGAAAAGTTGAAAGAAAAGAAAGAAATCGCCTACCACCCACAGAAAACTACTGTCAACATTTTGGTGTTTCCTACCGATCTGTTTACTACATATTGGGTTTGGGTCCTTTCATTCCTCCTCTTTTTTCATGCAAACAGCGATGACCATTGCATGACCGTCCTGTGTGTGCAGCTGTGTGCCCCACCGTGTCGCACGTGCACTTCCTTGTGTTATTAAAGACTCTTTGTAATCATCATTCCTAAGTGCTGCAAAATCTCCCTGGGCGGCGGGATGGACTCAACCCCCATGCATTGTTTCCACTGTCTGGGAGGGGGCAGGGGAGAGGGAGCCGTGTGCATTTATAAATTATGGGTGTTTTTCAAAATAACGCTTCTGACTCCCCGCTGCTGTGTCCGAATCCCCATCGATGCTGAATTGACATCAGTTAAGCGCCGTGTTTCAAGGAATGTTTGTTCAAGAGGCTGCTTCCTACAATGCCCAGAAATCGGATGCAGGTGAAGGGGTGTAACCTGGATGCGGACCACCTCGCTGCATTTTGACGGGACGTCCCTTCTTGCTGCCACTGAGAGATTGCGAGTTGCAGAGTCCCGTCTTCAGCTCGACACTGCCAGCCTGCCCACTGCTTTCTCACGTGCCCCACACGCTCACCCACGGATTAGACTTGGGTGGTTTACCCTTCCTGTGAGATTTCCTGCCATTAGTGATGTTAGTGGAAAGTGCCCCCAGCTCTGCTCTTGCCAGCTTGGGACCTGGGGTGATTATCTTATGCCTCTCAACCTCTTCTAGAAAATTAAAAGAATCTCTTAGTAAGCTTTTTTCTTTCTTGGAGAGTTTCATATTCTCTTCTCCCTTACTCTCCCCTACCCCCTCCACCCCCACCACCTTCTCCACCATCCCCTCACCCCCCCATCCTCACCCCCGCCACCCCCCCATTCTCTCCACCCCCACCTCCCCACCCCCACCCTCGCCACCCCCCACCCCCCCCTCACCCCCACATCCTCACCCCCGCCACCCCCCCCCACCTTCTCCACCCTCACCTCCCCCCCACCTTCTCTCCCCCACCCCACCCCCGCCACCCCCACCTTCTCCACCACCACCCCACCACCACCCCCGCCACCCTCGTCACCCACCCCCACCTCCGGTCACTCCCACCAGCCTCTGGCACTTTCAGGTCCCAAGCTGGGTTCCAGGATGTGCCTCACGTGACCGAGCTCCCCACTGGGGGTGACTAAAATGCCAGTGATGCTGATTGTTTGGACTTCCTGGGCAGGGCAAGACACCTGCCGGTGGTGGGGCTTTGGAAGCAACAATAATTAATATTTTGCCAAGTGTGATTCTGATCACCCCGCCAAGGAGAGGGTCCCACCCTGAGCTGGGAGCCCCGTGGGAATTGCCCTGGCCGCATTCCCCCAGCAGCGATTGCGCAATGGGCACCCGCAGGCTCCCAGGGTGGGGCGGGCCGGGCCGGGCCGGCGGAGGATGTGCCCTGGCCTGACCAGCTTGGATAGGCGGGAGGGGCGGAGCACTAACCTTTCCCCTGCAGTGTCGGGGCAGGGACGCACACATGGTCCTGAATCCATCCTGGGCCTACCCAGGGCCCCACACTGGGTGGCTAGGCTCTGCCCCCCCCCCCCCATCAGGGACTGGGGGTAACCAAACGGTATCTGAGCAGGCCAAAGGGAAATGAAATCGACCCTTCCCTGCTGACCCTCCACCCTTCCAGATCTCCATTAGAACCTAAAAGAAGCAGAGGCGGGTGGGGAGAGCTCAGAGATCTCCTGGTCCGACTCTCCCATTTCACACAGGAGAAAACTGAGGTCCCCGAGGAGTGAAGTACTCTACTTCACATTTCTATAAGGAATGGCCAAATGAGAGACCGGTGCATTGGAAAGTGCTACCCCAGCATTGCTCGTTGGCTGCAACCCGCAGTGACGGACAGAGGTTCTCTGATCCCAAATCCTTCTACTCCCAGTCCCCAAATTTCATGTCACTCCCTTCCCTTTAGGGCTTTGATGCCAATGGAAAGTTAAGCTTCCTCTGGCAGGGATCGCTTCCCATGTCACTGAGAAGGAGTTTCTGTTCCTTTCCCGAGGGCAGTTGGGATGGAGGGAGTGAAGGGAGATGTAGAACTTCAGTGTGGCAGGAGGGGCCCTCACACGAGGGTGTGTGTTCAGTTTTCAGTGCACGGGCTGTGGCCGTCTCCGGGCACCTTTTGACAGTGCTATGGCGTGGGGGAACCCTCATCTGTCATTCCCAGTCCTTAAGCAACCTGCCCAAGGACAGACAGCAAGTGCCCAGGCAGGGCTGAAATCATGGCACTCAGCTGCCTCCCACAGCCCAGTACAGGGTCTGGTGTTAGTATTTTTGTCAACTGGTTTATGGAAAAAGTGTGAAATCAAGTCCTTGGAGTATAGGGTTTGAGAGGGCTTGTAGTAACACAGTGCAGAATGCTGGCTATCTCTCACTTGAGCCTTAGGTGACAATCACCCTATTTTCCAGAAAAAAGACCTCAGGCTCAGAGATGTACTAAATCCATTGAACTGTGAGCACCTCCAGGGCAAAGAACTGAATCAGGTCCATCTTTTCTGTGGTTAATTCATAACTTTATCTATGAATGTTGGTTGAGTGTTTGCAGAAGGAATCCTGTGGGTCTGTCCGATCTGCTTTGTGCATTTCACAGATGAGAAGACTGAGGTCTGCAGGGTAAAGGTATGCCTGGGTTACCTCGTGGCAGAGTCTGGACCTCAGAGCTCTCAATGCGCAGTCTGGGGTCCTTTGGCTTTCATTCATTCCTCCATTGATTTATCCAACTATGAGAACTGAGCCCATAAACCTCCGGGAGGTATGCTGGGCTCTGGAAATACAAACAGTGTGAGGAGATTAGAGCCCTTGCTGTGAGTAAAAAAACCTAAGGGGCCTGACCAGGCGGTGGCGCAGTGGATAAAGCGTTGGACTGGGATGCGAAAGACCCAGGTTCGAGACCCCGAGGTTGCCAGCTTGAGCGCGGGCTCATCTGGTTTGAGCAAAAATTCACCAGCTTGGACCCAAGGTCGCTGGCTCAAGCAAGGGGTTACTCGGTCTGCTGAAGGCCCATGTTCAAGGCACATATGAGAAAGCAGTCAATGAACAACTAAGGTGTCACAATGCGCAACGAAAAACTAATGATTGATGCTTCTCATCTCTCTCTGTTCCTGTCTGTCTGTTCCTATCTATCCCTCTCTCTGCTCTCTCTCTATCTCTGTAAAAAAAATAAATAAATAAATAAAAATAAAAAAAAAACCTGGCCTGACCTGTGGTGGCGCAGTGGATAAAGCGTCGACCTGGAAATGCTGAGGTCGCCGGTTTGAAACCCTGGGCTTGCCTGGTCAAGGCACATATGGGAGTTGATGCTTCCAGCTCCTCCCCACCTTCTCTCTCTGTCTCTCTCTCCTCTCTCTCTCCCTTTCTGTCTCCTCTCTAAAATGAATAAATAAAAAATAAAAATAAATAAAAATAAAAAACCTAAGGGGGGGGGGCCTGGCTGTTTGGCTCAGCAGTAGAGCGTTGGCCTGGCGTGTGGAAGTCCCAGGTTCGATTCCCAGCCAGGGCACACCAGAGAAGCGCCCATCTGCTTCTCCACCCTTCTTCCTCTCCCTTCTCTCTATATCTCTCTTCCCCTCCCACAGGCAAGCCTCCATTGGAGCAAAGTTGGCCCGGGCGCTGAGGATGGCTCCATGGCCTCCGCCTCAGGAGCTAGAATGGCTCTGGCCACAATGGAGCAATGCCCCAGATGGGCTGAGCATCACCCCCTGGTCGGCATGCTGGGTGGATCCTGATCAGGCACATGCGGGAGTCTGACTGCCTCCTGGCTTCTAACTTTGGAAACATACAAAACAAATAAACAAACAAACAAAAAACCTAAGGGGGGATGTGTGTGTGCCAAAAACCTAAGTGAACAGGATAAATAAATATTTTAATGCAATATTTTTAAAAAATCAAATCAGCAAATTATGGCCAAAAGGCCTGCAGCTTGTTTTTGTAAATAAGGGTTTCTTAAGACAAAATCCCAGTCCCTGTTTTGAGGAACCCACAGTTTGATCAGAGGAGATAAATCCAAATGGAGTATTTATTTAATTCTCAGTGAATGTCCTTAGGCGACAAGCAGGGGTGAGGGGGCGTGTTCGAAACAGGGAAGGGAATACACAGACATCCAGCTGCATGACACCACCAGTTTATCCCAGGAAATGGCAGCAAAGTTCATTGATGTGGGAAACTCAGGGTCAGGGGCCAGGGAAAGAGGCCAGGTCATGAGCAGGTATGTTGGGGCGGTACAGAAGCCACCAGGCCAAGAATGTCCCCTAAGGTTTTTGGACTTTACACCATAGACCTGGTGACCTACCCTCAGGCTGCCACTAATCTGAGGGAATCAGACATAAGCCACAGAAATATTTTTAAGATGACAATGAATATGTTTGGCTGGTTGTCCCCAGATGTACCTCAAGTCTTTGACGCCCTCCAGTCCTTGTCCCCCATCCTGGTGCTCTGTGGCCTCACCTGTAACTGATCCTCCTCCAAGGGCAGAAATGAGAAAAGTACTTTAAATATATTTTCTACAAGTTTACAAGTTCGATGATTTAAAGACCCATGTTTGGAGGATGCAGTCTCCCTCCCCATATGTTTGTGTGAATTGTTGATAGTGGTAGAAGCATTTCCTAAATCAGGCTCTTGGCTAATAGCTGAGAGGACTCATAGTTTGGGAGGGATTAGAGTTCTGGAGGAGGTCTAATCCAGGGGGACTTCCTGGAGGTGAGGAGGTTGAGGACAGAATTTTAAAGCAATTGATGAGAAGATTGGACAGAAGCATTCTGAATGACATGGCTTCTGAGAGACGGCACAGTTCTCCCTACCTTCCGTGAGAATTGACCGCAATCACGTATATGAAAGGGTTGGCATGTAACAAGACCCCAGTGAAAAGTGGGTGATGAAGAAGGAGGGGGAAGGGGAAGAGAAAGAGAGAGATGGGCGGAAAAGCAGGTGACCTTGGTTCTAGGCGCAGCTGTGGCTCTGGTTAGTTATGTGAGACCTTGGGAACGTCGCTGCCCCTCCTGACGCCTACAGATGATTCAGGCTGAGATTTCCACCTCTGAGAATCCCTGGTCATAATAAATATAAAATAATAGTAGTCATTGTTTATTATCGCCCACCTTATACCAACCTCTACATCTCATTTGATGACCACAACAACCCCGCTGGGGGACTCTGTTGTTATTATTCCCATTAGATACTGAGAAGGAAAGAGGGGTCAGAGAAGGAAGCATTCTCCCACGTGAGAGGGCCCGCTACTGGCCGGGGCTCCGATGCTGCAGGGCTGCTCTCCTTCCTGGTCTCGTTGCCCAGTTTCTGTGGCGACACTAGCCTGCAACTTGAACATCCTCCCACCCACCCACACCCTCACCTCAGCACAGTGACTTTCCCCAAAAGCTGTGTCACCCTTAACAAATGACAGTCAGGAAAAAGCTCTGTGGTTGAATCACAGTGACCACTTCCTGTTCCATTCAGGGTCCCCTGTTTTCTGGGGCCCTCGCTCTGCCATGCCCTGTTTAGTAATAAGAGCCATGATATCTATGACCTCTGGGCTGCTAGGAAGGCTTAGTCACCCCCTCTGATGCCCTCATCCTGCCAGGCAGAGGGGCTCCAGCTCTTAGCGTCAGCCCTATCCCACAACCCTGGATGGAGGGCCTGCAGTCCCTAGTTATTCCAGGGCTGTGTAAGGGGACAAAGGGTAACCCCCATCCCTTCAGACTGGTGACAGGAGGCTGCTGGGGGCAGGTGGGCGGTGTTCACGCACCAGCTGTGCAGTAAAGGAGCCGTTGCTGAGCCTGTGGGCAGCTCGTGGACACGCCCTCAGGGGGTACTGTTGTCTCTGTGCACGGGTCAGCAAACCAAGTGGAAAGACAAACGCAGACAGGGTTCTGTGTCTTGCGGGGAAACCCCGATTTTCTCCCAGTTGCTCAGAAAGGACTTCCTGGACGTTGACAAACTGAAACGAATGTTGAGTGTGAGAGCGGGGAAAGTCGTCAGCTATTTGAGGGGCTGCCTGGAGGAGGGGACTTTCTCTGGGTACATGCAGAGAGCAGAATCTGGGACCAGCTGGACCGTTTCAGATCTTTAGTTCTAAGCCTCTGAGATTATGGTATTTCTTGCCCACCTCCCACCTCCTCAGGTAGTACAAAATAAAGCAATATAAACCTTAAAAATAAGTCTAAGGAAATCTAACAAAGTTCTGATTTTTTCCTGCATGATAAACACTTCAGCGCTTTTATTCTTTTTGATACTCTTCATTATTAGTGTCCTTTGAAGAACACTTTTATGCTTTGCCTTGGCTGGTGGTGCAGTGGATAGAGCACCCTCCCCGAATGCTGAGCCTGCTGGCTCCACCCTGAGGTCGCCAGTTCAAGCTCCAACCCCAACCCCCGGTCAGAGCACATGCGGGAAGTGATCAATGGGTGCTCAACTAAGTGGAGCAACAAGATGATGCTTCTCTCTCTCTCTCTCTTTTCCTTTCCCCCTCCCTTCCCTTCTCTCAAAATCAATGGAAAAATCAAAAAGCATTTTTATTCTTTCAAGCGCCTTGACTCCGCTGACCCTGTCAGCTCTGCTTGGTTAGCCTGTTGGGTAACCCTGCACTGGAACCGCGATGGTGTCACTGGGCCACGTTAAATAACCCTGCACTGGAACAGCGATGGTGTCACTGGCCACGTGTGCCAACTCTTTCCAACCATTTGTGTTGTGTGACCACTGGGCTGCCCTAGGGAGGTGGTACCTAGTCACTGGTGTGTTTGCATACCCATCAAGGTCACAAGTCCCTTGCATAGGGACAGGATGTGTGGGAGGGGGAGTCTAGAAAGAGGGTGGATCAGCCTCTAGAGCAGCGGTTCTCAACCTGTGGGTCGCGACCCCGGCGGGGGTCGAACGACCAAAACACAGGGGTCGCCTAAAGCCATCGGAAATACATATTTTATTTAAAAATGTATTGTATAATAAATATGTATTTTCCGATGGCTCTAGGCGACCCCTGTGTTTTGGTCGTTCGACCCCCGCCGGGGTCGCGACCCACAGGTTGAGAACCGCTGCTCTAGAGTCCCTTCCAGTCCAGTGACGCTAGGGTGGGCATTTCAAGCACTTTGGAAGGAAAGGGTTCATGAGACGTACTCTAGGCTAGGGGTTGCCAGCTGTGAGGGTGGCCTCAGGGGACCTGTTGGGGACTTGGAGAAGAAGAATTCCCTTTTCTACCAAGAAGGCAAACATAGCCCTGCCTTGGAGGCCTTGGACCAGCCTGTGGCTACATCTAGAAAACCAGCCACTGTCACAAGGTGGGACTAGACCAAATGGGCAGACTGAAGGGGCATGAGAGCCACCAATCTGCTCGCTCTGTGTGCAGTCCTGTGTACACGCGCTCCTTCCTCTGCTCTGGCAGGAGCTCCTTGAGGGCCACCACTGCCTGTCGGTCCTTGTACCCTGGGGCCAGCCCCCAGTTGAATTAATTGAACGAATAGAGTCAGGATGGCATACTTCTTTTGGGCAGTATATACATTCTATAGACAATAAATAAATGCCTTCTGATAGTTTAGTGACTTTCCAAAAGGCTACATGGGAAGCCATGGTGTTTGTTTCTGAAAAGGGAGACATAGGGGACATGGGTCCGGGAATGGAGGGAGAATATCGGTCACTTGATGTCATTTTCTTTTTTTAATTTTTATTTATTGATTTTTAGAGAGAGGAAAGGAGAGGTGGGAGGAGAAGCAGGAAGCATTAACTCATAGTAGTTGCTTCCTGTATGAGCCTTGACCAGGCAGCCCAGGGCTTCACAGCGGTGATCTCAGTGTTCCAGGTCCATGCTTTATCCACCGTGCCACCACAGGGCAGGCGATGTCATCTTTATCATGTGTGTTTTTTAGTTATATCAACTAGAATAAAAATGCTGGGTTCAAAAGTTTCCAAAGTGCTTTCAACTGCCACAGCAAGTGATTTAATAGGTGTAAATAAGTACTAGATGTTGCATGTGTGTGACACTCCTTCGAAGAGGCCCCTCTTTTTTTTTTTTTTTTTTTTTTTTTTACAGAGACAGAGAGAGTCAGAGAGAGGGATAGATAGGGACAGACAGACAGGAACGAAGAGAGATGAGAAGCATAAATCATTAGTTTTTCATTGTGGCACCTTAGTTGTTCATTGATTGCTTTCTCATATGTGCCTTGACCATGGGCCTTCAGCAGACCAAGTAACCCTTTGCTCGAGCCAGTGACCTTGGGTCCAAGCTGGTGAGTTTTTGCTCAAACCAGAGGAGCCCGCGCTCAAGCTGGCGACCTCAGGGTCTCAAACCTGGGTCCTACGCATCCCAGTCTGATGCTCTATCCACTGAGCCACCGCCTGGTCAGGCCGAAGAGGCTCTTGACCTTTTATTCAACTTTATTGACTTTCAGTTTATAAGTATCACAACACTGAAGCGTTTATTTTCCAGTAGAGAGCCATATGGTTTCCCTTATACATATCAGGTCAACAGTGGGCTTGTGATGAGGGACACGCTCCCCAAGAGAAAAGTCAGACACTCGAGGGTTTCATTTTGGTTACATCACTTTGACAGTCACCGAGATGACCAGGAGTTATTGGTAAAACATTACCTTAAATTCACATTTTTTTTTAAAACGAAAGTGAGTCAAAATCCTTCTTAGCTAAAATTGGCTATTCCCGACAAGACTTACACCTTGAGACTGGGCAGATAATCAGGGAGAGTAAACTGCTGGACCTAGCTAAATTCTCACTCCCAGCAGGCTTTCTGAAGGTCGACAGAGCAGACTTTGCTGACACTAAGAAGTCTGCAATCATTCACAAAGGAGAGGGGACGTCCATGTCAAGATCGAAGCTGGACCACAGAGCCTTCCCGTAATTCCTCGGCAAAACCCCCATTTTTTTCATCGCCTTGTCAATCCCGGGGGCACCGCTGAAGCTCTCTGGGTCTCAATTTCCTCAAGTCAACTAGAAATGAACATTTCTACACCTTGTTCTGATTGTGATGCTGGTTACATACATCTATATATGTTAAAATGCAAAGAACTATATACCAGAAGAAAATGTCATTTTTTTTTCTGTATAATAACTTGAAAACAATTTTTCTTTTAAATCTTATGCTTGTCAGACATTTCTTGTGGCAATGCTTTTTTTTCTGATATATCTCCTCGGGAAAGGGAAAGAGAAGAAAAAAAATAAACAAATGGGACTATATCAAACTAAAAAGTTTTTGCACAGCAAAGGAAACCATCGACAAAATGAAAAGACAGCCCCCTGAATGGGAGAACATCTTCAACATCTGATAAGGGGTGACTATCCAAAGTTTGTAAAGAACTTATAAAACTTAACAACAAAAAAATAATCTAAAAATTGGGCTAAGGATCTGAATAGACACTTCTTCATACAAATGACCAGTAGACATATGAAAAGATGCTCAACAGCACTAATCACCAGAGAAATGCAAATTAAAACCACAGTGAGATGTCTCCTGACACCTATCAAAATGGCTATCTTCAATAAATCAACAAACGGCAAGTGTTGCTGAGGATGTGGAGTCAACAGAACCCTCAGGCACTGTTGGTGGGAATGCAGATTGGTACAGCTGCTGTGGAAAGCAGTAAGGAGTTATCTCAAAAAAAAAATTAAAAATGGAATGGCGTTTTGGCCCAGGGATTCCACTTCTGGGACTATATCTGGAGAAACCAGAAACACTAACTCGAAAGAATATATGTACCCATGTGTTCATTGCAGGATTATTTTTATGATAGCTAAGATTTGAAAGCAGCCCAAGTGACCATCAGTGGATTAAAAAGCTGTGATAACATTTACACTGTGGAATGCTACTTGGTCGTAAAAAAAGGAAGGAAGTCTTACACTTTGTGACCTGGAGAGTATTAAGCTAAGTGAAATAAGCCAGTCAGAGAAAGACAAGTACCATATCATTTCACTAATATGTGGAGTCTAATGAACAAAATAAACTAACAAACAAAATTGGAACAGATTTCATAGAGACAGGGAACAGACGGACAGCTGGCAGTGGGGAGGAGTTTGGGAGACTGGGTGGAAAAGGTTAAGGTATTAAGTAAAAACAACAACAATAACAACAAAAACATGATAGACACACAAATAATTCTTTACTTTTAGTAGGAAGCTCTTTTTATGGCAATTTTTTACCTGTTTATTCTCTCTGGCACCCAGTACAAGATCTAGTTTACAGTAGACATTCACGAAGTTGTATATTTGTCAAATGAGTGAATGAATGAATATCAGAAAGAAGACTCAATAGTCGTTCTTTTTTTTTTTTTTTTTTTTTTTTGTATTTTTCTGAAGTGAGAAGCAGGGCGGCAGACAGACTTCCACATGCACTCCACTGGGATCCACCTGGCATGCCCACCGGGAGGTGATGCTCAGCCCATCTGAGGCGTTGCTCCATTGTGGCCAGAGCCATTCTAGCACCTGAGGCGGAGGCCATGGAACCATCCTCAGCGCCCGGGCCAACTTTGCTCCAATGGAGCCTTGCCTGTGGGAGGGGGAGAGAGAGAGAAAGTGGAGGGGGAAGGGTGGAGAAGCAGATGGGCGCTTCTCCTGTGTGCCCTCACCAGGAATCGAACCCAGGAACCCAGGACTTCCACACGCCAGGCTGACACTCTACCACTGAGCCAACTGTCCAGGGCTTTTTTTTTTAATAGTTGTTCTTCCTGTCACCTTTCCTTTAGTCATTTCAGATAATAGGATGTAATGCAGGTCTTCAGAAAATACTAAGTTTGCTCATTTCTCCACCAGTAGGTCAATGTGTGACCAAAGAGAAGAGAGAAGGCGGTGCTGGCAGGGAGATTGACCTGGCTTGTTTCCTGTAACCATGGATACCTTCTCTATTGATCAAATCTCTTCTCCAGTCGTGCACCATGCTAAGTGGTATGGAAACTGAGTCCCTTTAGACCAGTTCCTCTCCTTTTAACTGGCATGATGAGAACTGCGCATTTATCCCAGTGTCCTGCCTGGGCTAACATGCTGGAGGATCACCCAGATTCTGGTGTTTGCAGAAGCCACAGCTTGCTTTAAATGACCCAATGGGAGCTAGAGTGAAGAGGCTGGGCAGGAAACCAGACAGGGTAGCCAGAGCATGCCAGCATGGATCCCGGGCCTTGATCGTCCGGCTCCCCCAGCTCTAATCACGTCTGGAGGGACCAATTTATTCCAAGTCATCAGCAAGAGTAGGAACAATGAAG
Source organism: Saccopteryx leptura (assembly GCF_036850995.1). Taxonomy (NCBI): domain Eukaryota; kingdom Metazoa; phylum Chordata; class Mammalia; order Chiroptera; family Emballonuridae; genus Saccopteryx; species Saccopteryx leptura. The sequence continues at coordinate 17,805,233 of NC_089515.1, read as the reverse complement.
CAGGAAATGGATGTGTTAGTTTATAAGACAATTCCTTGAGTCCAGAAGCAGCGGTATTGTTCTCGCTCCTGAGGATGAGGCAAGCCAAGCTACTACGTAAGCAGAAGGTTGCTCAGAGCACAGAAAGAGCACAGAGGAACCTGGGAATTCTTTAAAGGGAGGCAAATGATGTTGTAGAAAAAGAATGACCTTAGAATCAGAAGAATGCGGGGCTTGAAATGTTGACTCCAACACTTACGAATTGTGTGATCTTGGCTGAGTTACTTAAAGACACTGTGTCAGTTTCTCTGTCAGTGCAATGGGTACAGGAGCTCCTAACTCACACTGTTTCAAAGTATACATGAGGTAACACAGGAAAAATCGGCACAAACTAGGCATCACCAAGTAGTCACTTCCTTTCAACTATTTTTTATAGAAACTTCAGTTTGCAAAGATAATGCATGTTAATTATTGATTATGGAAAATATTATAAACCAAAAGGAACAAATGAAAACATTCCCTAATTCTATCCTACAGAGGGATTTGTTGGTAGTACTGTAATATTTGTCCTTCCAGGCTTTTTGTGTATCATTATTTTTTAAAGAAAAACTGGAATCCTGCTTCTATGCTGTCTTATACCTGCTCTTTTCTCTTATGAGTGAATATTAGCATTGTTTCGTGTCTGGAAAAGATCTTTTTTTTATATACAGAGACAGAGTCAGAGAGGGGGATAGACAGGAATGGAGAGATGAGAAGCATCAATCATTAGTTTTTTGTTGAGACACCTTAGTTATTCATTGATTGCTTTCTCATATGTGCCTTGACCAGGGGCCTTCAGCAGACGGAGTAACCCCTTGCTCAAGCCAGCGACCTTGGGTCCAAGCTAGTGAGCTTTTGCTCAAACCAGATGAGCCCGTGCTCAAGCTGGTGACCTCGGGTCTCGAACCTGGGTCCTCGGCATCCCAGTCCGACACTCTATGCACTGTGCCACCACCTGGTCAGGCTGGAAAAGATCTTTTGCAGCACTGTTTTAAAAGATGTCTGGCATGGTGTCCTACCATATGATCATCATTTCTTTAACAGATCTCACATTATTGAGCATTATTTTCTCCTTTATAAACCATGCTGAAATGAACCTCTTTCATTACTCCCCAATGATGAATTTTCTGAAGAAGAATTGTTGGTCCATATTGACAAACAGCCTTCCCAAACCTTGACGGTGTGTGTTCCCTCTACCAAGGCCAGCCACGTCCATCATCTGGATGGCAGGTGAACCTTAGTTTTCATCAGCAGTCGTAATTTTTCTCTCCTCCACTCTAGAAACATTTCTGTCCAAATTCGTAAATCTGGTCTCCTCGCCTCATAAGGCCTTTTCTGCCCTGTCTAGCTCTAAACATAAGCTTTGACTATTCTATCCTGCTAATTTTCCATGGCAGCCAAGGCTTGTCTCACAGAGGAACCATGGTGATTAGATGACTGTTTATCTGCTATTGGCTCCATGTCCCCGATCTCATCAGCCTTGTTCACACATCTCACCCAGGGCGAACTCTTTCCTGAGAAGATTGCCACAGTTAGCTCCTGTCGTTCATGTTCTGTTGACACTCCTGGTTTCCACTTCCGAGAGAGAGTGAGGCCCTGGCTTTGTCTCTAAAGTCAGGGTTGGGGAGGGAGGGCATTTTATCAAAGCCGAAAGGAGCAAATAGGATTCCTGGGACAAATAGCAGGAAATGAGGGTTCAGATCAAAGGAAGGGCACCCTTGCTGGGGGCGGGGGAGGGGAAGGGCGGGGAGAAAGCAGAGGCGGGGTTCACACGTGCATTTCTTGTCTCTTTGGCCCCCTCCAGCCTCAGCTTCTCTCATCCTATCTGCTTCTCGGATTCTCCTGTCTTCTTTCCCTGACAACAGCGGTCGGGAAACTTTTTGGCTCAGAGAGCCATGAACGCCACATATTTTAAAATGTAATCCATGAGAGCCATACAATGAACCGTGTACGTTACGCATTATCCAATAAAAATTTGGTGTTGTCCCGGAGGACAGCTGTGATTGGCTCCAGCCACCCGCAACCATGAACATGAGCGGTAGGAAATGAATGGATTTTAATACATGAGAATGTTTTATATTTTTAACGTTATTATATTTTTATTAAAGATTTGTCTGTGAGCCAGATGCAGCCATCAAAAGAGCCACATCTGGCTTGCAAGCCATAGGTTCCTGACCCCTGCCTTACAAGGACCCTTGTGATTACATTGGGCCCACCCAAATAATCCAGGATAATTGCCCTGTCTCAACATTCTTAGTTTAATTGCTTTGGCCAAGTCCCTTTTGCCACGTAAGGTCACGTACCATAGGTTCTGGGGACTCAGACTAGGACAGAGTCATGGTCATTTTTCTGTCCGCCTCACCGGGGCAAGTTGCTTTCCCTCCCTGGCCTGACTTTCTCACTTGCAAAATGTGAGTCTTCGGCCAAAAGCTCTCAGGGTCCTTTCTAGGTTTGGCTGGTGGGAATATTTTGAAATGTGAAACGCAGGAGAACGGAAGTGACTGAGGTGTAAGTGTTACACTGCATTTCTCCTGAGTTTCTCTAATTCTTCCTCCGCAACTTCACTCTCTGCCCTGAATGCTACTGATGCCATTTGTATGCTTCTATTTTTTGGACAAGTCTGCACAGAGTGCTTATTACTACGTGGAGTGGTAACCCCCATTTTATAGAGGCTCAGAGAGGTTGAGTAACTTGCACGAGAACACACAGCAGCAGGTCTGAGATCAAACCTAAGCTTTCTTTTTTTCTTTTTTCTTTTTTTTTTTATAGAGACAGAGAAAGAGGGATAGATAAGGACAGACAGACAGGAACAGAGAGAGATGAGAAGCATCAATCATCAGTTTTTCATTGCGAAACCTTAGTTGTTCATTGATTGCTTTCTCACATGGGCCTTGACCATGGGGCTACAGCAGACCGAGTAACACCTTGCCCAAGCCACCGACCTTGGGTCCAAGCTGGTGAGCTTTTCTGAAACCAGATGAGCCCACGCTCAAGCTGGTGACTTCAGAGTCTCGAACCTGGGTCCTCCGCATCCCAGTCCGACGCTCTATCCACTGCGCCACACTGCCTGGTCAGGCCTAAGCTTTCTGACTATAAAGCCTGTACTCTTAAACACTGGTGGCCTGGCCTTTCCACAAAACCCTTTACCCACAGTCAAACAGCCATTGCTGAAGTCTCCTCTAGACTGAGCAAGTCGAGAACAGGGGCCGTGTCCAATTGTGTGAATCCTAGCTTTGATATCAGCCTGTCACACAAGTGAATGAATGAATGAATGAATGAGTGAATGAATATGAGCATTACTACATATCTGCCTGAGAGTCTCTTGTAGGTCAGAGCCATGGCTGCAGGACATAATAGTAAACATTTATGGGACACTTCAGAAAAGACCGTGATTTTCACGCCAGCACCGTAAAGCAGGTCCTCTTATTTTTCCCATTTCACAGAGAAGTAAACTGCAGCAGAAAACAGATAAGTAACTTGCTGATGGTCAGGAAGTGGATCTGAGTGGAGATATGTTTGGCTTTCACATTGGTATCATCAGGGTCAGCATGAATTTCCCTGAGGACCAAGTATGACTCCGGACAACCAAAGAGAAGGAAAGAAGCAAAGGAACATTTTATTGGGCAACTACGACATGCCAGGACCTTGGTACCACCTTAATGTCCATTTCACAATGAGGAAACTAAGGTTTAGAGAGATTACATAAAGTTTTTAAATCTGCTGGTAGAGCCTGACCAGGCAGTGGCATAGTGGCTTGAGCAAGGGGTCACTCGGTCTGCTGTAGGCCCCCGGTCAAGGCACATATGAGAGAGCAATCAATGAACAACTAAGGAGCCGCAACAAAGAATTGATGCTTCTCATCTCTCTTCCTTCCTGTCTGTCTGTTTCTATTTGTCTCTTTCTCTGTCTCTCTGTCTCTGTCTCTGTCACACACACACACACACACACACACACACACACACACACACACACACACAATCTACTGGTAAATCCAAGATTCCAAACCAGGTCTGTGTAACTCCAAGATTCATCATCTTTCCATTACTACCAGGCTGCTAGGCTCCCCTCGGCTCTGTCTTCCGTAGAATGAAGGAGCTGGGTGAGGCAATCTCTGAGCTCCAATTCTGAGCTAAAATTTTTTTTTAGAGAGGCAGGGAGATAGAGACAAAAACACAGGAACATTGAGCTGTTCCTGTATGTGCCCTGACCAGGGATCAAACTGGCAGCCTCTGTCCTTCGGGATGTCACTCCAACCGACCAAGCTATCCAGCCAGGGCTTCATTTTTTATTGATTGATTGATTTTTAGAGAGACAGAGAAAGGAAGGGAGAGAAAGGGGAGGAGGAAAGGAAGCATTTGTTGTCCCACTCAGTTGTGAACTCATTTGTTGCTTTCCGTGTGTGCCCTGACCGGGGGATTGAACCCACAACCTTGTCATTTCAGGACGGTGCTCTAACCAAATGAGCTAACCAACCAGAGCCCAATTCTGCTTACTTTTTAAAAAGCCAGCATTAATTGTGTGCTTATTGCATGCCAGGCACTGTGCTGAGAACTTCACGTGTGTTCTGTATCCTCACAGCCCTCCAAGGCACTCCTATTATTAGTTCCCCATAGAAGTGGGGAAACTGGGCACAGACATATAGATATAGGTTACATGGCTACCGTGAGACCCTGCCTGAGTTTTCACTGAGGCTTGTTGGAATCTTAAGCCAGACTCTCACCCATACCCTAGGCAGCCTCCAGCAGTCTCAGAAAGCCTTGGAGTGAGAACGTCCTGTGTACCTGCCCGATCGGAACAAGGCTGGAGTAGACGTGGGATGAGTTCCTCAGTGCGTGGGCCTGTCTTCCTTTGGATTTCAAAGACTCACTTCAGTGGAGTCAAAAGGTGACATCCTTCCGTGGACAATTGGCCAAGGCGCGGAGTCCAGGCCTGGCACCTCAAGGGCTTGGCTGTTTTCTCTGATCTTGTTGTCAAGGCAACCCTAGATGGCAGTGTAGCTCTGTAGTTATCCTCCCTCTGGCTTCTTCTTGTCTCCCCACCTTTTCAAGAGAGTACAGGAGAGATGGCAGGTCCACGTGGCCCACTTATCAGTGTTCAAAGACAGTGCTAACCCAAAATAAAAAAGTCTCCAAGATCTTCAGGGCCTCAAACAGAAAGAGATAGGTTCTCCAGACAGTTTGAGAGCAGACCGGTCTATCTCCTTCACAGTCGTGCCCCAGAGCCTTACACGGTGTCTGGAACAAAGCAGGTGCTCAGGAAATGTTGAATGGATGCACTAATTAGGAAAAGGAGCTCCCAAAAGTACTCAGCCAGAAAACAGGGGTAGAGCGAGGAGCTCATATTTGTAGTAGCCCCCAGAAAAAAAGTACGTGTGTGTATACATGTGTGTGCTGTGTGCCTCAAAGTAAAGTCTCAGTAACCCTTGTGATGTGTTGGCCCATGTCCCCCACTCCTCCCTTCTAATGTTGTGATCTGGAGCTGTCAACATACACGGTTGTGCACAGCCCACCTGTACTCTTAACCACTGGAGTTCTGCCCTGAAAAATCTCCTCTTCCTCTCCCTCTCCCCATCTCATTCTCTCTCTCTCTCTCTCTCTCTCTCTGTAAAATACACATAATACAAAACTCACCATCCTAGCAGTTTTTAAATGTACAGTCCACTAGTGTTATGTATATTCACATTGTCATGCAACCAATCTCCAGAACTCTTTGTCTTGCAAAACTGACTCTTTAGTCTGTGTCAGACAATGGGTTTCGAACTTTTTAGTGAGCTTTAATGTGGTACAGGACAGTGTTGGTGCTCAATAAATGTTCACTGGGAATTGGTCTTGCTCTGTTTTATTATTTTTTTACTGTGTGCTTTAATCTCGGTTTAAGAGCAAGTTTGGCTTTACAATGCACCTGACAATTATAAGCACTTCTTGACTGCCCTCTTGTGGAAAGATGAAGAAGTGAAACTCAGAACATTGGTCATCTTTTCTGCAGGAATGAAGAGGCCCTATTCCCCTAACTCACTGGATGTCACACCATCCAAAATTGTGATCGATCCAAAGTTGGCCGTTTATCCTCAACTTATATAGATGAAGTTGGACACATAAAACAGTAGTGAATGACCAGTTTTTAAAAAAGTTTTATATGTTGCAAACCAATTCATTTGTAAAATATGATAAAGATGAATCCATAGATAGTTACATTTAAAACAAGGACATACAAAGTTAAAATCTAATTTTTATTATCAGATTCAACAGACAAAAATCACATTTAAATAAATATAATCAGAACAAATGTAACAGAAAGAAATAATATAATTGCAAAATTTGTACGTGTTCATTGAATGTATATATTATATATAGGTGATTAATACAGAGAATTGCTATTGTGTTTTTTGTTATTCTGCAATCAAAACTAAATGAAAAATTCTAAGTAAGGCATAGTATTTCCTTACTTTGAATGAACACCATGTATATTAACACTAAGGGTTTTTAATATAAACTTTCCTGCCTTAAAACTGCTGCTAGAACTGATCTCCTACAACCCTGCTCCTCCACAGGCTCCCTGTCTCATCTTCATGTCCAGAGCATCCCACAAGGAGACCTGTGGACACAACCACAGATGGTGCTCACGGCACGCCTTTGGTGCGTACTGTGCCACTGGCCTCTGCGGCCGCTGCCAGTCCAGGTTTTATGGAAATGGGAAGCACCGTCCACCAGCAGGGCTCCTCATCTAGTGAATGGGAAAGTGAGGGCCGCCTCTGCATGGACCACACGCTCGTGACCTTCACCGATGTGGACCTGCACGCTCACATTGTGAGCAATGACGGCAGAGCCTGCGAGGCCTCCGGTCTCATCCCATAGCCCGTGACCTTCACCGATGTGGACCTGCACGCTCACATTGTGAGCAATGACGGCAGAGCCTGCGAGGCCTCCGGTCTCATCCCATAGCCCGTGACCTTCACCGATGTGGACCTGCACGCTCACATTGTGAGCAATGACGGCAGAGCCTGCGAGGCCACCGGTCTCATCCCAGAGCCCACGGCCCAGTCCTTCTCCCCTGACACCAATCCGAGCACTGTTTGGCTGGCTCTTTGCTAGAGACACCAGGCTGGGTGAATGGCTGCAGCTTCACAGCTGTGCATCATTTATCCCTGACATGGCAGTTCCTTTCTTCCCGGGAAAGAAGAGGTTTTGAATCACTCCCACTGCTTGAGGGGTTTGGCCCAGAGAACTATCTGACCATGAAGACCAACATTCCAGGCCAGGTGCCTTATATTCCAACAAATTTCACAGCCCATGTGGCTCCCAGTGAGGAGCTCTATCACCACCAGGACGCAGTTGTGACTTCCACAGTTTGCAGCGACTGCTCTCTGGAACAACCACACACTGTCCTACGGCGTCCAGCAGGCACTCCTGGGCACTCCCACCACTCAGCCGCTGAGTGTAGACCAGGTCTCTGCCTTGTACAGTGAAGAAGAAACAGTGCTTAGATTTGCTGTAACCCATCAAATTGGCCCTTTTAAAGGTACAGTTTCCTTTTTCTGTTGTTCTTGGGCAAAATTACATGTAACCTTTCTTAATATTTTCTTGAGTAGCCTCAGAATGATTTGCAGAGGTTACTAAAGGTTACTGTGCCAGACTCTGTGTTTTGTGCTGGGTGTAAAGCTGAACAAAGCAGGGTCCTGCCCTGGCCAGCTGGCTCAGTGGTAGAGCATCGGCCCGGCGTGTAGAAGTCCCAGGTTTGATTCCCAGTCAGGGCATCTGCTTCTCCACCCTTCTCCCTCTCCTTCCTCTCTGTCTCTCTCTTCCTCTCCTGCAGTCAAGGCTTCATTGGAGCAAAGTTGGCCTGGGCACTGAGGATGGCCCCATGGCCTCCATCTCAGATGCTAGAATGGCTCTGGTTGCAACGGAGCAATGACCTAGATGGGTGAGCAGGTTGCGTGGATCCCGGTCGGGTGCATGCGGGAGTCTGTCTTTCTGTCTCCCTGCTTCTCACTTCAGAAAAATACAAAAAAATAAATAAATAAAATAAAATAAAATAAAAGCAGGGTCCTATCCTTGAGGTGCAGAGGCAGACGTGGAACCTTTAGAACGGTATCCTTGGCAAGCTCCGGAACAGAGCAGCATACATGAGGCTAGTTTGTATCAACATTTGGGATGGGGGAACAACTGTGAACAAAGTTGGGACAAGTGACGATGGAGAATGATGCTGACATGTAATTGTTATAATGCTGCTATGTCAGCGGTTCTCAACCTGTGGGTCGCGACCCCGGCGGGGGTCAAACGACCAAAACACAGGGGTCGCCTGAAGCCATCAGAAAAGACATATCATCGGAAATACATATTTTATTTAAAAATGTATTGTATAATAAATATGTATTTTCCGATGGCTTCAGGCGACCCCTGTGTTTTGGTCGTTCGAGTCCCGCCGGGGTCGCGACCCACAGGTTGAGAACCACTGTGCTATGTACAGGGTGCTATGAGACTAGTCTGGAGGTTCAGGGAAGATGTCCAATACTTCTTAAATTAAGCTATAGATTCGACACCATCTGGTCAGCTGGGTGTTTTGGGGAAACTGACAAATTGATCCTAAAATTTATATGGAACACACAAGAACCAAAATCATCTTGAAAAAGGACAACAAAGTTGGAGAACTCATACTTCCTGATTTCAAAACTTAGAGTAATCAAGACTGTATGATCCTGGTATAAGGATAGACATGTAGATAATAGAACAGAAGTGAGAATCCAGAAATACACTTACAATAGATTTTGATAAGAGTGTCAAAACAATTTGATGATAAGAATGACTATCTTTTTAACAAATGCTTCTGGGACAGCTACTGGATATGAAGTTAGACCTCTATTTCATACCGTGTACAAAAATTAACTCAAAATGGGTCAAATACCTCAATGTAAGAGCTAAAATTTCAGGAAAAGTGGGTGAATTTTTGTGACCATGAACTTGGCAATGGCTTCTAAGATAATGATACTAAACGTACAAACAACAAAAGAAAAAAAAATGGATAAATTGGATGCCATCAAAATTAAAAACATTTGTGCTTCGGAGGATATCAAAAACATGAAATTATTAGCAAATTATACATTTAGTAAGAGATTTGAATCTAGACTATATGAAGAACTCTTACAGCTTAATAATAAAAAGAAAGAAGCTAAGTAAAAAAGAGGCAAAATTATGGATAGACATTTCTCTGAATGAGGTATGCAAATGTTCAATGAGCGCATAAAAAGATGCTCAAAGTCATGTAGTCAGGGAGATGAAAATCAAATCCCCAGTGAGATGTTACTTTACATGAATGCGGATGGATATAATGAAAAAACAGGTAAGTGTTGGCAAGGATGTGGAGAAATTGAAACCCTCATACATTGCTGGTGTGAGTGTAAAATGATGTTGCTACTATGGAAAACAGTCTAGGAGTTTCTCAAAAAGTTACATTACAATTTGAGCAAGTCTACTCCTAGCCATATACTTAAGAGAAATGAAAATTTATGTTCCCACAAAAACTTGTACATGAATATTCATAACATGTTATTCGTAATAGCCAAAAGATAGAAAAACCCCAAATATCCATTAATTGCTGAATGGATTTTTAAAATGTCATATATCCATTCAGTGGAATATTATTAAACATAAAAAGGAATGAGGACTAATAGACGTTACAATGTGGATGAGATCTGAAAACATTCTGAGTGGAGATAACTAGTCATAAAAGACAATGTGTTACATGATTTCATTTATGTGAAATGTCCATAATAGGCAAATCCACAGAGACAGAAGTAGATTTAATGGTTGCCTAGGGCTGAGGAAATAATAGGGAATAGGGAATTGATAGCTAAAGGGTACAAGGTTTCTTTAGGGGGGCAGGTGAAAATGTTCTAAATTGATTGTAGTGATGAATGGTTGCAAAACTCCGTGAATATACTAAAACCCATGTAATTGTTCTTTTTTTTTTTCATTTAAAAAATTTTCCATTTGCATGGAATGTGAATTTTAAATAGGTGAAGTTGTATGGTATATGAATAATACCTTAATTTTAAAAAACAGTTGTGGTGAGCCTGACCAGGCAGTGGCGCAGTAGATAGAGCATAGGACTGGGATGCGTAGGACCCAGGTTCGAGACCCTGAGGTCGCCAGTTTGAGCTTGGGCTCATCTGGTTTGAGCAAAGCTCAACAGCTTGGACCCAAAGTCACTGGCTCGAGCAAGGAGTCACTCAGTCTGCTGAAGGCCCGCGGTCAAGGTACATATGAGAAAGCAATCAATAAACAACTAAGGTATCGCAACAAAAACCTGATGATTGATGCTTCTCATCTCTCTCCATTCTTGTCTGTCTGTCCCTGTCTATCCCTCTCTCTGACTCTCTCTCTGTCCCTGTAAAAAACAAAAACAAAAACAAAAAAATCCCCCAAAACAAAACAAAACACCCCAAAAACAGTTGTGGTGAAAAAACAACAACAACCCGTAACTCTGAAGAAGCAGTTCTTATACTTTGGTTCAGCATTAGCCTCACTTATAATGCTTGATTAAAATGCAGATAGACCCTCGCCAGTTGGCTCAGTGGTAGAGCGTCAGCCCAGTGTGTGGAAGTCCCGGGTTTGATTCCCAGCCAGGGTACACAGGCAAAGCACCCATCTGCTTCTCCACCCTTTCCTCTCTCCTTTCTCTCTATCTCTCTCTTCCCTTCCTGCAGCCAAGGCTCCACTGGAGCAAAGTAGGCCTGGGCGCTGAGGATGGCTTCATAACCTTCCCCTCAGGTGCTAGAATGGCTCTAATTGCAGCAGAGCAATGCTCCAGATGGGCCGAGCATGCCCCCTTGGTGGGCATGCCAAGTGGATCCTGGCCAGGCGGGAGTCTGTCTCCCCACCGCTTCTCACTTTGGAAAAATACAAAAAAAAAAAAAAAAAAAAAAAAAAAGAAAGAAAGAAAGAAAGAAAGAAAGAAAAGAAAAGCAGATAAAAACGTCCTAGGCCAGGTCCTGGTCGGTGGCTCAGTGGTAGAGTGTTGGCTCAGCGTTCGATTCCTGGCCAGGGCACACAGGAGAAGTGCCCATCTGCTTCTTCAACCTTCTCTTTCTCCTTTCTCTCTATCTCTCTCTTCCCCTCCCACAGCCAAGGCTTCACTGGAGCAAAGTTGGCCCGGGCGCTGAGGAGTGCACTGTGGCCTCACCTCAGATGCTAAAATGGCTCTAGTTGCTACGAGCAATGCCCCAGATGGGCAGAGCATCGGGTGGATCCTGGTCCGGTGCATGCAGGAGTCTGTCTCTCTGCCTGCTTGCTTCTCATTTAAGAAAAAATACACACACAAAAAAGTCCTAGATCTATCAAGGCACGAGGAACCTTACCTGCATATTGCTAAGTGAAAGAAGTCAGTGTGTGATTCTAACTATATGACCTTCTAGAAATAGTGAAACCTCAGAGACAGTAAAAAGACCAGTGGCTGTCCGGTGTGGGGGGGACAGGGATGAACGGGTGGGGAACACAGGAATTTTAGGGCAGTGAAACTATTCTGTACGATTCTGTAATGGCGGATAGATATCATATACACTTGTCAAACCTACAGAAGGTACAACACAGAGTGAGCCGAATGTACGTTATGGACTCTAGTTAATAATAACATTCTAATATTGGCTTATCAGTTACAACAAATGTGCCACACTAATATGAGGTGTTAATAGAGGAAACTGTGCAAATTGGGGTGGGGTGTGTGTATACAATTTGTACTTTTTTGCTCAAATTTTTTTGTAAATCTAAAACTATTCTAAAAAATAAAATCTATTGCCTGACCAGGCAGTGGCGCAGTGGATAGAACATTGGCCTGGAACGCTAAGGACCCAGGTTTGAAACCCTGAGGTGACTGGCTTGAGCGTGGGATCATAGACATGACCCCATGGTTGCTGGCTTAAACCCAAAAATTGCTGGTGTGAGCCCAAGGTTGCTGGCTTGAGCAAGGGGTCACTGGCTCTGCTGGAGCCCCCCAGTCGAGGTACATATGAGAAAGCAATCTATGAACAGCTAAGGTGCTGCAACTATGAGTTGATGCTTCTCGTCTCTCTTCCTTTCTGTCTGTCTCTCTCTCTTACTAAAAAGAAAAAGAAATAAAAAGGTCTATTTATTTAAAAAACACATGAAAATCCTGAGCTTCCTATAATTGCTTTAAAATTTCTTCTTCCATTCCATTAACAAATTTCAGTGAGGCTGCCTGGCTGGCTTCTGCACTAGAGCTCTTATTAAAACAAGACATAGAAGCAGTTTCTGCAGACATTGTTATACTTCTACCTGGATTAGATAGGCTAACAAGCCATTAACATGTGCATTTGGATACATTGTTTACTTGTATCCAAAATGAAGCAGATGATACTAATTTTCAAAATTTATCTTTAATTTTCTATCAGTATTGCCTGTTCCACCAATTTATCCTGTAAGGTTATATAAAATCAAATCATTTTTCAATTAAAGAGATGGTTTCTGGACCTGTGGATTTATCATGCATAGGTCTTCTTTTGATTGAAATAAAATGTAAACAATTCTTGCAAATCTGTAAGGCATTTGGCCATATCAAGACCATCAAAGCATTTTATTGATAATTGTTGTTAAATTTTGAAGCATGTTATTGCAATCTATGGGAATTCTGTTCTTCTAAGCATCTAACTTCCATTTTTGCTCTTCAATCTTATCTGCCATGGAAAATCATATTGCGTTCTTTCCTTCCTTCAAAGTAGCGAGAGCACCCAAAATGCCAAGAATATCACACAAACAAATCTTTTGTCCAAATCACATTGTTAAAAGGTTGAGACCCTGTAAAGGTGGGGGTTTTCTGTTTGTTCTACATTCTAGGAACACTGAAAGTTCCTTGAGATTCAAATATTTCTACCAGAACTTCGTCTTTCGGTAAGCATCATACCTCAGCATGCAACAACAGCTGTTTAGCATCAGCTTTCATGTGATCACATAATAAAAATAATCATCTCAAGTTTAATACATTACCTTTTGCTTAATTCACAATTTTTTACTATGTAACCAGACACTGTTTAGTTCAGCTAAAATTTTTGGTCATTGAGGAATTTTCTCAAGGAAGAAACAGTGTGTTGATTTACAGCCTCACGCAACATCTTTAATTTGGGTAATAACTTCAGAATGTTTTTCTGTAAATGTATTTAGCTGTGCCATTGGAGCATGTCGCTACATCAAACTTAAACTCAAACCATATCCCTTGACAGTGTGAGCCTTCATAGTTTTATACAATCTAGAACTGGTTATGTTTCTCATCAGTGAAGCTGAAAAAAATCTTTTCCTCGTATCTCCAGCATGTTCAAATTGTATATTGTGAGCCTGACCTGTGGTGGCGCAGTGGATAAAGCGTTGACCTGGAAATGCTGAGGTCACCGGTTCGAAACCCTAGGCACATATGGGAGTTGATGCTTCCAGCTCCTCCCCCCTTCTCTCTCTCTGTCTTTCCCTCTCCTCTCTAAAAAAAAAAAAAAGAATAAATAATAAAAAATAATAATAAAAAAGAACTAAAAAAAAATTGTATATTATATCAAAGCAATGGCCATGTGAGCAGTCTGTGTGCATTCAACAGCCCCTGAGCCAGAGTGAAACCCCATCCTGGCCTACACTGACCTCTCATTAACTACAATTCTGTATTTATGTTCTTTCTTTTGTTGTAAAATTCACATAAAATGAAATGCAAAATTCTTTTTTTTAATTCTTTTATTTATTCTTTTTTTTTTCTAATTTAGTGAGAGGAGGGGAGGCAGAGACAGACTCCCAACATATGCCCGGACCGGGTCCACCGGGATCCACCCAGCAAACCCACTAGGAGGCAAAGTTTCACCCATCTGGGGCCCTTGCTCTGTTGCAACTGGAGCTATGTTTTAGTGCCTGAGATGGAGGCCATGGAGCCATCCTCAGTGCCTGGGGCCAACTTGCTCCAATTGAGCCATGACTGCAGGAGGGAAAGAGAAGAGAGAGAGAGAGAGAGAGAGAGAGAGAGAGAGAGAAGCAAGAGGGGGAGGGGTACAGAAGCAGATGGGCACTTCTCCTGTGTGCGCTGTCTAGGAATCAAACCTGGGACACCCACATGCCGGGCCACACTCTACCACTGAGCCAACTGGCCAGGGCCAAATGATTTTATTTATTCATTTTAGAGAGGGGAGAGAAAGAGATAAAGAAGGGGGAAGGAGCAGGAAGCAGCAACTCCCATATATGTGCCTTGACCAGGCAAACCCAGGGTTTCGAACTGGCGACCTCAGCATTCTAGGTGAATACTTTATCCACTGTGTCACCACAAGTCAGGCAAAATACAAAATTCTTAAGCAAATAGTCACTGAGTTTTGATAAATGCATAAACCTTGGAACCCAAATCCTTATAAAGATATAGAACATTACCATCATCATCCAGAAAACTCCTTTTATGTTCCTTCCCAATTCCTTCCTACCCTCTCCAAAACAATCACTTTTGTGATTTTATTTTATTTTTTTTCAGAGACAGAGAGAGAGTCAGAGAGAGGGATACACAAGGACAGACAGACAGGAACAGAGAGATGAGAAGCATCAATCATTAGTTTTTTGTTGCGCATTGCGACACCTTAGTTGTTCATTGATTGCCTTCTCATACATGCCTTGACTGCGGGCCTTCAGCAGACCGAGTAACCCCTTGCTTGAGCCAGCGACCTTTGGTCCAAGCTGGTGAGCTTTTTGCTCAAACTAGATGAGCCCGCACTCAAGCTGGTGACCTCGGGGTCTCGAACCTGGGTCCTCGGCATCCCAGTCTGACGCTTTATCCACTGCGCCACCACCTGGTTAGGCACCACTTTTCTGATTTTTTTCCACCATAGATTTGTTTCACCTGTCCTAGAACCTCATATGCACGGAATTATACAGTGTATAATTGGAATACAGTGTATCACTTAGAATACATTTATTTGACTATATGTATAAGAATCATCAGTATATTTTTGAGATTCACTCAGTATATTTTTGTACTTCAGATTCTTTTTATTGTCAATGTAAAGATATACCTCAATTTATTGATTAACTCACCTATTGATGGACATTTTGGTTGTTAACAGTTTGGGGCTGTTGTAAACAAAAGTGCTATGGACATTCTTATACAAATCATTGGGTCATTGGGGACATATGTGTTCATCAGGGGCTTAGGTCATAGGGTAGATGAATATTTAGTTTTAGGAAAAAGTAGAACTCTTTGCAAAGTCATTGTATCATATTACATTTCTATCTTAAATGTATAAAAGTTTCAGTTGCTCCAAGACCTTGCCAAGATTTAGCATTGTCAGTGTTTTTAATTTCAGCCATTCTAATGGGTGTTTAGTGGTGTAAAAACAAATCTTAAATGTGCCAGCTTTTAAAATGTTCAGAGATTTCAGGATCTTTCAAATTACCTCTTTTGGAAAAGGCACCAAACAAACAGCTAAATATATGGTAAAATTATAAAATGTGAAGTTGCTTTTGAGAAAAGTGATTGAATGAATTATTATTTGCAGGTTTGTTTTTTAGCCCCCCTCAAAAAATTAGATACAGTGACTGTGTTAAATGGGTTTTAAAGTAATAATTACTTTTTTTCTAGCTGAATTTCAACTTGAAAAAAAGAAATTTAACTTTGGACTACAGGCCAAGGAATCGGAAAGAAGCTTGGGTTTGAGGTTAGGGTCTGTGAACCTTGCCTATAGCGAAAACTCTGGTTCTAGAAAAAGGCTGTTACCTTTCTCCAAAAAAATACTTATACTGAATTTGGAGATTTTATATTAACTACATTTTAAATTATAAAAAATAATTTTAAAACATCAATTAAATTTTTTTAAAAAATTATTATCTCAATTTATTGTTAAAGAATGTAATTTTGTGTCTAACTTCATAATGCTGAGATTACTACAAAATGCAAAATTAGGAATATAGAACATGACATGTTTGATTTCATGCCAGAATTTGAATTTCCTTACTAATCTAGCTAAAGCTTTGTGTAAAGATGATGTAAACCTGAGATTTTAATAGCATATTTGCAATGATGTATTTTACTTATATACACTACTGGTGTCTTTTATGAAATGGTTCTAGAATGACCCAGATAATCTGTACATTATATGAATCTGCACATGGTCTAAATCTGGGTACGATTTAAAAATTCACAGTTAAGGTCATGCTGTGATCTATCTGTACAGGTGGTTGGAGTCATAGGAAGGACTCAGACAGACCCAGGAAACCAAGAAGTGGACTCCTTGAAGATGCGGCTGTAAAGTTCACCCTGAAGGAGTGAGCTTTACTGAACCCTGCACAGAAGAAACTCTACAGGGATTGTAATATGAGAAAGAAAACACCAGGAACTGGGCTTCAATAGGTAAACAATGGGAAGACCATGATATTGAAGATCAGTGCAAAAGCCAGGGGCAAAAACAGAATTCTTCTGTTAAAGAGATTCTGTGGGCCCTGGCCGGTTGGCTCAGTGGTAGAGCATCGGCCTGGCGTGCAGGAGTCCCGGGTTCGATTCCCGGCCAGGGCACACAGGAGAGGCGCCCATTTGCTTCTCCACCCCTCCCTCTCTCCTTCCTCTCTGTCTCTCTCTTCCCCTCCCGCAGCCAAGGCTCCATTGGAGCAAAGATGGCCCGGGCGCTGGGGATGGCTCTGTGGCTTCTGCCTCAGGCGCTGGAATGGCTCTGGACGCAACAGAGCTACGCCCCAGATGGGCAGAGCATCGCCCCCTGGTCGGCGTGCCGGGTGGATCCTGGTCGGGCGCATGAGAGAGTCTGTCTGACTGCTTCCCCGTTTCCAGCTTCAGAAAAATGAAAAAAAAAAAAAAGAGATTCTGTGAAGGGAAAATGGTTGGTCGGTGTGGAGAAAACTTCAGCCTTGTTCCAAATCTCAGCCTGAACAAGAAATTGCTTTCTGGGGAAACTGTAAGAATACAGAGTGTGTGGAAAAGCCTTCATGGATCATTCATCTTAGAACAGGCACACCAGCTGTCACACTGGATGCAAGCTCTCTGAGTGTCAGAAATACAGAAAGAAGCCTTATAAATGTAACATATGCAGGCGAGCCTTCAGTGCTCCTTAGTGTATTGAAAAACACGAAAGAACCCACAAGGAAGAGAAAACCTATAAACGGAAGAAATGTGGAGAAGCCTTCACGGCACTCAAATTCCTTCTGAGACACATGGTCGCACATACTGCAGATGCTCCTTATAAATGCGAGAGGCATGGGGGAAACGTTCATTCTTCAGCTGCTCGCCACACACATGACAGAACCCACACTAGAGAGAAGCCCTGTTGGTGTGAACACTGTGGGAAAACCTTCAGATGTTTGAAAACCTTAAAAGACAGGAAAGATGTCACACTGGAGAAAAACACTATGAATGTATTTGGAAAGAGCACTCAAACACTACAGTTTCTTACACATGAAGAGACTCACAAGACAGAACTCCTGTGGATGTCAACATTCTGGTAAAGCTACAGTTATCACAGCTCCCTTCAAGCACACAGAGAAATGCTCACTGGCTATACTCCTTATCAGCAGGACTGTGGGAAGGCATCTACCCAGGTGGTATCAGAGACATGAAAGAACTCACACTGGAGAGACACCCTATGAATGCAAACAATGGGGTCAAACCTACGGAGATCATGGCTCCCTACATATACACAAAGGAATCATACCGGAGAGAAGCCGTTTAAATGTGAGAAATGGAGAAAAGCCTTCACGTGTAACAACCGTTCGATTACATTTGAGAGTGTGCACAGTGGAGCGAAACAATATCCATAGGAAGACTGTGGGACAGCCTTCAATGATCCCTCTTCCTTTCAAAGGCACAAGAGGCTCACCAAACAACGAGTGTTTATAGTGTGGGAAAGACTTCAGTTAGCACACATCTTTACATGTGAAAACTCCACTGAAAGACATAAAATCATAAATCACCTGATAAAGCTCGATGAAAAACAATTTTTCTTGTGACAGAGACAGAGAGAGGGACAGATGGGGACAGATGGGCAGGAAGGGAGAGAGATGAGAAGCATCAATTCTTTGTTGTGGCCTCCTAGTTGTTCATTGATTGCTTTCTCATATGTGCCTTGATGGGGGGGGGGGGGTGGCGGGGGGAGGAGCAGAGTGAGTGACCCTTTGCTCAAGCCAGTGACTTTGGGCTTAAGCCAGCGACCTTGGGCTCAAGCCAGCGACCTTAGGTTTTCTAACCTGGATCCTCCACATCCCAGTCTGATACTCTATTCACTGAGCCACCACCTGGTCAGGCTGAAAATTAATTTATACATAATGTTCCAGAAAATCTTTAAGGTTAATGAGTGTTATTAAAATTATAATAATTGTGTTTAACAACTTTCTTTAAGTGTGTTATAGGAATGTTGTCCCTTGAACAATGGGGGGATTAGAGGCAGCACCATCTCTAGTCAAAAATCTTTGTATAACTTCAGCCAGTCCTCCACGTGGCCTCCCAACCATAAATGAAAAGAAACTAGTTTCCCCTTCAGCAATGAGGGTTTGAACTGCTGCTTGTAAGTGAACCCATGCAGTTCAACCCTGTGCTTTTCAAGGACTAATTATAAATACTTTCAGAAATAAGTATTGCAGTGAGATAACTTTGGGAGTTGTCTTTCAACAATATTGCTTATTAATAAGGAGTGATTTTTTTATTACTAATATTGTCTATTTACTTTTTTGAAGCCTGCTGGATTTAAATTGTGTGAATTCAAGTGTATTTCTAATATGCAATAGGTTTTTTTATTAATTTATTTTGAGTAGGTTTATTTTTTATGATTTTTTTTATCCATTTTAGAGAAGGGGGAGAGAGAGAGAGAGAGAGAGAGAGAGGGAAGGGGAGAGGAGCAGGAAGCATCAGCTCCCCATGTGCCTTGACTGGGCAAGCCCAGGGTTTCGAACCGGCGACCTCAGCATTTCCAGGTCGACGCTTTATCCACTGCGCCACCACAGGTCAGGCCTATTTTTTATGATATTTTATTTGTTTTGTGTTAAGGGAACATTGAAAAATGAGTTTGTTATCTCTGATTTTGCCGTTTGAATTTTCCTACTGGCTTTGTGAAATTTTGTGGATAGCCCTAATGCATTACCTCCATTCTCTGTTTCTTACCGACAAAGCTCCTTTTCGGGGGTAGTGAGTATAACAGACTTTTCTCTTTTTTCTTTACCAAAAAAAAAGTTGGGGTTAATTTTATGTATGTCAAGTTTATGAAAAGATGTCTTTTTATGTTTATTGTCACTTTGATATTTGACCTTGTGCTTTTGAATTTTTCTTCTGACAGGCATGTTGGTTGTATTTTGATGTAAGGGGAGATACCTGTGATATGATAAAAAAAATCTAGATTTGGGGAGTCTGCCTGTAGGTAAGATTCTTTCTTACACTTTCTTAGAGGTGTGGTTTTCCATTCATGTCTTTACAAGATTCACTTCGAAGGTCCATCAGAGTCTGGCTTTTTCTGTAACCGCTCTTGTGTCCACCAGGGAACTAATTCAGCCTTTCATGCATGGAAATATTATCTGATTCCCTCCTTTCTAGGTTATATCTGTAGAAGGTCTCATTTGCATAGGAAACAGCTTATGCTGTTGATAGTGCTGGTAAGTATGTGTTCTTCCTTCATCATGACATCTGCAATCGTGCTCTGAAGAAAAGAACATGGGAGTTAGTTTCGCTATTATATATATAATGTGCAATGGTTGGCTTGACCTGGTTCTTTAATGGGACAGTAAGCACCTACCTTCTCTCAAGAATACTGGGTATTTTCTGTTACTGATAACTGAATGTAATCCCTCAGAATGTTTTCACTTACATTTGATTGTATGTGATTTAAAGTATGTATTATTCTAGTTGGATAGCTCGGTTGGTTAGAGCACTGACCTGAAATGCGAAGGTGCCAATTCAATCCCCAGTCAGGGCACATACAGAGACAGGTAAGTGTTTCTGTCTTTCTGTCTCTCCCTTCCTTTCTCTCTAAAATCGATAAAGTAAAAAAAGGAAAGAACCCTGGCCAGATAGCTCAGTTGGTTAGAGTATTGTCCCAAAGCAGAGAGGTTGCCGGTTTGATCCCGGCACCAGTCAGGGCACATATGGGAACAACTCGATGTTCCTGTCTCTCTCTCTCTCCCTTCCTCCCTTTCTAAAACGCAATAAAATAAATATTTTTTTAAAGAAAGAAAAAAAAGTATTTTTTTAAAAAATAAGCATTAAGTTTTAAAGCTTTTTTCTGCTTTATTGAGATATTTTACATACAAAAATATTCACCTATTGCAAGTATATAATTCAGAGGTATTTTCCTATATTCAAAAAGTTGTGCAACCATTATTATAATCTAGTTTTAGTATATTTAGAACACCCTCCCCCAAAAATCTGGTGCTTCGTTGTTAAATCTTCCCACCGAGTCTCCAGCCCTGGACAGCACTAATCCATTTTTTGTCTCTATGGATTTTCCTATTCTGGACATTTAATAGAAATGAAATCATACAATATATGCTCTTTGTAACTGGATTCTTCCACTTAGCATAACATTTTCAAGATTTATCCATGTTGCATTAGTATTCTTTTTTTTTTTGTATTTTTCTGAAGCTGGAAACGGGGAGAGACAGTCAGACAGACTCCCGCATGCGCCCGACCGGGATACACCCAGCATGCCCACCAGGGGCGATGCTCTGCCCACCAGGGGGTGATGCTCTGCCCCTCCGGGGCGTCGTTCTGCCGCAACCAGAGCCACTCTAGCGCCTGGGGCAGAGGCCAAGGAGCCATCCCCAGCGCCCGGGCCATCTTTGCTCCAATGGAGCCTTGGCTGCGGGAGGGGAAGAGAGAGACAGAGAGGAAGGAGGGGGTGGGGGTGGAGAAGCAAATGGGCGCTTCTCCTATGTGCCCTGGCCGGGAATCGAACCGGGGTCCCCCGCACGCCAGGCCGACGCTCTACCGCTGAGCCAACCGGCCAGGGCTGCATTAGTATTCTTAAGTGTATGTATCAGTACATCCTTAAGCATGTATTGGTACCCATTTTCTAAAAATATTTTACTTTTTAATTTTAACAAGAGAGGAAGGGAGGGAAGAAAAAAGAGAGAGAGAGAGAGAGAGAGAAACATCCATCTGTCCCTGTATGTGCCCTGACCAGGATCGAACTAGCCACCTCCTTGCTTCCAGATGAAGCTCTAACCAACCAAGTTATCTGGCTAGGGTGGAACCCATTTTTTAATTGCTGAATCATATTACATTGTATGGATGGACTCTATTTTGTTTATCTAGCTATCCATCAGATGATGAACATTTAGGTTATTTCTACTTTCTGTGAATAACACTGCTATGAACATTCAAATACAAATTTTTGTGTGGAAGTGTGTTTTCGTTTCTCTTGTGCACGTACCCTGGAATGGAATTGCCAGGTCATGGCAATGCTACTGCAGCATTTTACATTCCCTCCAGCAAGTAATATGAGGGTTCTGATTTCTCTGTATCCTAGCCAATGACTGTTATTCTGTCTTTTTTTTTTTTTTTTTTTTTTTTTTGTATTTTTCTGAAGTTGGAAACGGGGAGGCAGTCAGACAGACTCCCACATGCGCCCACCGGGATCCACCCGGCATGCCCACCAGGGGGCGATGCAACCAGAGCCATTCTAGCATCTGAGGCAGAGGCCACAGAGCCATCCTCAGTGCCGGGGCCAACTTTGCTCCAATGGAGCCTTGGCTGCAGGAGGGGAAGAGAGAGACAGAGAGGAAGGAGAGGGGGAGGGGTGGAGAAGCAGATGGGCGCTTCTCCTGTGTGCCCTGGCCAGGAATCAAACCCGGGACTCCTGCACGCCAGGCCGATGCTCTACCACTGAGCCAACCAGCCAGGGCCTATTCTGTTTTTTTTTTTATTTTAGCTCTCTTGGTGAGTGTGAAGTGGTACTGACTGTCGTTTTGATTTGCATTTCCCTGATGACTTATGATAGTGAGCATCTTTTCATAAGTTTACTGGCCACTGGGGAAAATGTGTGATTATTCAATTCCTTGTATTATTTTTTAGTTATTTGTCTTTTTATTGTAAGAGTTCTTCATATATTTTGAATATAAGTCCCTTGTCAGATGTATAATTCATTAATATTTTCACACAGTCTGTAGCTTGTCTTTTCAATTCTTTTGTTGCACACAAGTTTTGACGAAGTATCATTTAGCTCTTTTTTCTTTTGTCACTTGTGCCTTTCGCATCATATTGGGGTTTTTTTGTGTTTTTTGTTTGTTTGTTTGTTTGTTGGACAGAGACAGAGAGAGAGAGTCAGAGAGAGGGATAGATAAGGACAGACAGACAGGAAGGGAGAGAGATGAGAAGCATCAGTTTTTTTTTTCATTGTGGTGCTTTAGTTGTTCATTGATTGCTTTCTCATATGTGCCTTGACCATGGGGCTACAGCAGACTGAGTGACCCCTTGCTCAAGCCAGCAACCTTGGGTCCAAGATGGTGAGCTTCACTCAAACCAGATGAACCTATGCTCAAGCTGGCGACCTCGGGGTCTCGAACTTGGGTCCTCTGCATCCCAGTCCAAAGCTCTATCCACTGCGCCACCGCCTGGTCAGGCTAGCATCATATTGTATTTAAGAAACTATTCCCTAACCCATGGTCACAAAGATTCACTACTTATGATTTCATCTAGGAGTTCATAGTTTTAGTCAGTGGTGGGATTCAAATAATTTAATAACCAGTTTTCTGCCCTAATGACTGTTTTAAGTATAAAAAGAATAATATACCAAAAGGTAGTTTATTATTTCATGCATTTAATACTTAAATAGGAACAATAAAAGAGGTACACAAAACTAGATGATGTTATGAGAGTTTTAAAATATTAATGAAAAAATATTAAATAATACCTGACAAAAACAATAAAACTTGTATTTAAGATATTTCCATATTGGCCCTGGCCGGTTGGCTCAGCAGTAGATCATTGGCCCAGTGTGTGGAAGTCCCAGGTTTGATTCCTGGTCAGGGCACACAGGAGAAGCAACCATCTACTTCTCCACGCTTCTCTCTCTCTCTCTTTCTCTTCCCCTCCTGCAGCCATAGCTCATTCGAGCAAGTTGGCCCCAGGTGCTGAGGATGGCTCCATGGCCTTGCCTCAGGTGCTGAAATAGCTCAAGTTGCTGAGCAACGAAGCAATGGCCCCAGATGGGCGGAGCATCACCCCCTAGTGGGCTTGCTGGGTGGATCCCAGTTGGGGTGCATGTGGGAGTCTGTCTCTCTGACTCCCCGCCTCTCACCTAATAATAAAAGTTAAAAAGAAAAAGAAAAAAAAGATATTCCCATATCGCTTCTTGATTGGCATTCTTACTTGCAATTTTTTCAGCCGTGGACAGAATGAATATTACTGTGGGTGCTTAGAATATGCTGTTGTGCAGATGAACGTTAAAAGAGAGTAAAGAATGTAAATTTCTAATTTCCACATTGGGCGGCTGCCCAGGTGCTCACCTTAGAGAGAACACTGATTACAGGTGCCATTTTACAACTGGTTTGCCGAACTCAACAAAAAATTAGGTATTGGTTTTGCTGAACTGGTGCAAGCAGGCTGAATCCCACCACTGGTTTTAGCTTTTACATTTAAGTTTATGATCCACAGAGATCTGTCGCTATGGCTAATAGACCATGTTGCTCCTACTGAGTGAGCAGATAGGCTAGAGCTTCATTTACATATCAAATCTTTATTATATGCGGCTTAAGTGTCTGTTTGTCACCGATAGCTTATTGGTTGCTTGCGTAACTGTACTAGCCAATGGGGTGAAGTTGCCACGGCATTCAAATAGTCCCGCCTTCTGGCATGCCTCCTCACAAATTGAGGTTAAAGATTGGAGCAATTATTATGCTGTTAAGAAATCTTAACACCAGAAGGGGTCTTTGCAATGGTACAAGACTAGAGGTTCTCCAATTGAAAAATAATGTCATAATAACTAAGTCTTTGACTGGCTCCTCTAAAGGTGAAATACATGTCATTCCAAGAATTGATTTGGCTCCATCTCAAACAGGGTTGCCGTTTCAATTGAGACGTAGGCAATTTCCTGTAAAACTTGCCTTTGCTATGACCATCAATAAGTCTCAGGGCCAAACGCTTAAGCGTGTTGGCATTTTTTTACCTGAGCCTGCATTTGGACATGGTCAACTTTATGTTGCCTGTTCAAGAGTTCATGAAAGAATGGACGTAAAATTAAAAATAATTGATGGTTGGTCCTCTGCAAGGCGAGCTTAAAAATGATGGAAAGATCTACACAAGAAATGTTGTGTACAAAGAGATCTTTGACATGTGAATTAACATTTTATTATTTAAATCACCTTTATTTATTGAGCTAGCAGTGGCTCTTAAGAAATGTACCGCCAGTGGTTTCCTTCATTGCACTCTAAGCAATTAAGCAAGTAGAAGGGGGAAACCCCGTGGGGCAGTAAGCAAAGGGGCGTCCTCGCCGCCTGCCCTGGGTAATTCAGTTTGAATTAGCAGACACCTTTGCACAAATCATTTTAATTACAATTTATAATATCTAGAACAGCGGTCATTTCGTATGACCGCCGGG
This sequence comes from Saccopteryx leptura, assembly GCF_036850995.1. Classification (NCBI taxonomy): domain Eukaryota; kingdom Metazoa; phylum Chordata; class Mammalia; order Chiroptera; family Emballonuridae; genus Saccopteryx; species Saccopteryx leptura. The sequence goes on along the minus strand of NC_089515.1, from coordinate 17,780,674 downwards.
CTTTCTAGTTATATTATACTTGGATGAGCAGAGGCTGTCAGTCGCCATGATGGAAAATCACCCCTCTCCCAGTTTCTAGTTCAGGTACTTAAAACATTTTTGTTGTTGTTGTTGATTGATTGATTTGAGTGAGAGAGAGAGAGAGAGGAAGAGAAACATTTTTTGTTGTCCCACTTATTTATGCATTCATCGGTTGATTCTTGTATGTACCCTGATCTGGAATTGAACCTGCAACCTTGGCGACACTCTCATCAACTAAGCTACACAGCCAGGGCAAGCCCAGGTGATTCTGAGTGTACATTTCTTGAAGCTGAGGACAGTGAAACAAGAAAGGGTTTAATTAAGATAAAAGAAACCACAGGAGAGAGCCTGTGGGAGCTGCTCTGGCTCTCTGGGAAGACAGAGCAAAGGGTCCTTGGAGACAGGTTCAGGGAGTTAACGCAGGGCAAGCTGCCATTGCCCACTGCTCCCCCGGCTGCCAGTCCTGTGGGGACCCTTGGTGTTTAGGAGATGCACGTCTGAGAGGGAAGAAAGACATGGGCATGATCCCGGGAGGGAGAGCACACCGCCCTCCCCAGTTCAAGATGGGAGCCTGATCTCACACCACAGCCCAGCAACTGCGGGGTAGGCTGGGTCCTGAGGAAGATATATAATATTTCTTCCAAAGTGTCTTCAATATAAAAGATATCAGAGTAACTGAACCCTGGGAAAAGGTGAACACCCAGATCTTTAGAGAGAGAGAGAAGGGAGGGAGGAGGAGGAAACATCAACTCCCATCTGTGCCTAGATCAGGCAAGCCCGCGTTTCAGACCAGTGACCTCCGCATTCCAGGTCGACACTTTACCCATCTGAGCTGACAGGAACACAGGCGGAGTGCAAACGCATTCATGCCCCCCTAAGAGTGGAGGCGGGTAGAGGCCAGCTGATAAATGAAGTTCTGGCCCAGGTCTGTTTCACATTGGTTACAATGGGTCCAAAAACTCATTCTGTGGTCATTTCCCTGGCCACATGAGTGCAGTCATGGTGACTGATATGCTTAGTAACTGACAGTAGTCCCTTTAGTTTCCAGATCTACGGACGAAGAGCCATTAGTGTAGGAGAGACCAAGAGGAAATCCCTAAAGCTGCCCTCAAGCCCAGCCAAGATAGTAAATTAGGAGCAGCCGCATCTTGGGCAGAATGGCAGGGATGAGTGCCACCCTCAAAGGCGTAAAGAATGAAGTGAAGTGGTCCCTCCTACATCCTTGCAAAAACCAGATGGATCCTGTCAGATGATAGTGAATTACGAGTAGTATCATTTAAGCAAGAGGTGACTCAACTGCCATATGGGATGTGGAATCTTCACTAGAAGAGATCAACACAGTCTTTGGCACTTACTATGCAGCTGTTATCTGGTAAATGCCTTCTTTTTAATCTCCATCTGGAAGGAGTAGAGCATTCTTGTGGTATCGGGCAGCAATTCATATTCAACATTATACCTCTGGGCCACATTAATTGTGTCATACTATAGTCTAAGAACATGATGTTGGGCCACTATGTGATAATATCATGTTCCTGAGACTGGGGAAGGAGGAAGTGGCAAGTACTCTGGATATCCTAGAGAAGAAAGAATACACCCCTGTGGCATAAAAATTATTTTGAGTGAAAAGTTTTTGAGTTTCTGAAATCTGTTAGTTACCTTAAAGCAGGGGTCCCCAAACTTTTTACACAGGGGGCCAGTTCACTGTCCCTCAGACCATTGGAGGGCCAGACTATAAAAAAACTATGAACAAATCCCTATGCACACTGCACATATCTTATTTTAAAGTAGAAAAACAAAATGGGAACAAATACAATATTTAAAATAAAGAACAAGTAAATTTAAATCAACAAACTGACCAGTATTTCAATGGGAACTATGCTCCTCTCACTGACCACCAATGAAAGAGGTGCCCCTTCCGGAAGTGCGGCGGGGGCTGGATAAATGGTCTCAGGGGGCCACATGCGGCCCGAGGGCCGTAGTTTGGGGTCCTCTGCCTTAAATCATAGTCTCCCAAAGAGCTCAAAGTAACTCAATTGTCATAAATCCCCTTCTGAGGAAATCTGATTCTTCTACTGAGGTAAGATGTCTCCATGCTACACCCAAACAATGTCACAAAACTAGCATATCTTTCCTAAAAGTCATCTGTTTTCCCTTAAGTGCTCTTTCTCTATCCCTGTTCTAATAAGTCAGGGGTCCCCAAACTTTTTACACGGGGCCAGTTCACTGTCCCTCAGACTGTTGGAGAGCCGGACTATAAAAAAAACTATGAACAAATCCCTATGCACACTGCACATATCTTATTTTAAAGTAAATAAACAAAACAGGAACAAATACAATATTTAAAATAAAGAACAAGTAAATTTAAATCAACAAACTGACCAGTATTTCAATGGGAACTATGCTCCTTTCACTGACCACCAATGAAAGAAGTGCCCCTTCCGGAAGTGCTGCGGGGCTGGATAAATGGCCTCAGGGGGCTGCATGCGGGCCCTTTTATCTATTAAAATTATATCTAAAGTTCAATTTCTAACCACCACTTTGAGTCAAATTTCTTTGTGAAAAGTACGTATACAGCTAGTGCTCAACTTACTACCACGATTGGTTCCGACAGACTGGTCGTAACACGATTTGGTCGTAAGTTGAGTAGGCTATATGTACAGTACTGTGAAATGATGTTATAAAAATCTTTAACTCATATGTTATCATAATTTTCTTTCATTACTGTTATATATCATAATTTTCTTTGTTTATTTTATGCCATTTGTATCATCTCTACACCATTTTGTTTCTTATTTTTACATTCGTCAGGTTTAAGTAAAACACTGCATTACCAGTATAACTGGTTTAATATTTGCAAAACATACAAAATTACAAAATACAGGTGCATACAAAAATACAAAATACAGGTGTAAAAAATACCATAGGAAACATTTTCCCAATTGCAAAACATATCAAAATATATAAACATGTATGAAACATTTTATTGGCCAGCACTGTCGTATGCCCAGCTGGGCAATGCTTGTGCTGCCAGACGCGGAGCAGTCGTAGCTAGCGATTGTGGTCGTAAAGTCGAATGGTTGTAAGTTGCATAGGTCGTAAGTTGATCAATACCTGTATGTTTGAAATCTGTTTTTTTTTTCTTGCTAATTTGTCAGTTTGAGTTTAAGTCGAAGGCTCCCAATTACTTAAGAAGGTAGAGGAAAGTTTTTTTCTTTCCCAACAGCAGTAAGACACATTCATACTAGAGGAGGTACTCAGTAAATATCTGTTGAATAAATAATTAGGATGTCCAAAAATATTGGTCAGTTCTCCTCTGATGTCTTTACCATTTTTTTTTTTGAGAGTGAGAGAGAGAGAGAGAAGCATCAACTTGTTGCTCTGCTTAGTTATGCACTGATTGCTTTTTGTACATGTCTTAATCTGACTGGTGAACTCAGGCTCAAGCCTGCAACCCTGAGCTCAAGCTGGCAACCTCAGGTTTTGAACCAGTGACCTTAGCATTCCAGGTCGACACTCTATCCACTGCGCCACCACTGGTCAGGCTTGACCTTTCCATTTAGCTGTTTGCTGTCTTTTCCCAGGGACTTGCTGGTCTGTTTTATAAACTATGAACAACAATTGCTAACATTATCTCTTGTGTAAGCTGTTTTGCAAAAATCATCTCAATTTTGCTGTATAGAGGTTTTAGTAGGTATCATTATAATCCCCATTTTATAGATTAGGAGACAGGGGCTCTAAGAGGTTAATATTCCTCAGTTCATATAACCACCAAGTGGCACAGCTGGGATGTGACATGGAACTCCCAAAGTTGAGCCCTCAGCCTACTCATGCCTCTTTGTGGAGGCATTCTTTGTCTCCGCTGCTTGGAAGGCAGAGAGATCCCATTTTTAATTACAGGACAATGGTGTATCTCGGAGTCGTGGGAATTGCAAGATGAAGTCATTATAAGACCCCTTGTTTTCCAGTTCAGTGCAGAATAACAAACATCCTTGTTTCTCACAATATCATAGTGAGGAAAAATGAGGTCATACACATGATAGCATATCGAAGCTGATAAAGAGCTATCCAAATATAAGAGGTTATAATTGTTGCGTCTATGTTTTGGGTATTGAATAGAATTGTTCTTTCTTTCTTTCTTTTTTTTTTTTTTTGTATTTTTCTGAAGCTGGAAACGGGGAGAGACAGTCAGACAGACTCCTGCATGTGCCCGACCGGGATCCACCCGGCACGCCCACCAGGGGGCGACGCTCTGCCCACCAGGGGGCGATGCTCTGGCCCTCCGGGGCGTCGCTCTGTCGAGACCAGAGCCACTCTAGCACCTGGGGCAGAGGCCAAGGAGCCATCCCCAGCGCCCTGGCCATCTTTGCTCCAATGGAGCCTCTGCTGCAGGAGGGGAAGAGAGAGACAGAGAGGAAGGAGAGGGGGAGGGGTGGAGGAGCAGATGGGCGCTTCTCCTGTGTGCCCTGGCCGGGAATTGAACCCGGGAATTCTACACGCCAGGCCGACGCTCTACCACTGAGCCAACCGGCCAGGGCTGAACAGAATTGTTCTTAAAGAGACTTTATTATCAGTGCCTCCTCTCACCCCTACCCCCACTCCAACTCCAGGGTGTCTGAGGATCATGCTGAACCAATGAGGTAAGGTCGAGGGAGAAAAGTAAAAGCACTGAAGGAAATGATGCTGTGTTAATAGGGTCTTTTGATGTAAAAAGCTGCAGTGTTCAATTGCTTGACGAGGAGCATAGGCCTTGCTGTAGTTATCTGCTTTTTTTTTTTCATTTTTTCAAAGCTGGAAACGGGGAGGCAGTCAGACAGACTCCCGCATGCGCCGGACCGGGATCCATCCGGCATGCCCACCAGGGGGCGATGCTCTGCCCCTCTGGGGCGTCGCTCTGTTGCATCCAGAGCCACTCTAGCGCTTGAGGCAGAGGCCACAGAGCCATCCCCAGCGCCGGGGCCATCGTTGCTCCAATGGAGCCTCGGCTGCGGGAAGGGAAGAGAGAGACAGAGAGGAAGGAGAGGGGGAGGGGTGGAGAAGCAAATGGGCTCCTCTCCTGTGTGCCCTGGCCGGAATCGAACCCCGGACTTCTGCACACCAGGCCGACGCTCTACCGCTGAGCCAACCGGCCAGGGCCTGTAGTTATCTGCTTTATGGTGTCAATTTCTTTTGGGAACGTCCCTTTGCCTCCAGTGTGCAGGGCTTTGATGAATCTCCCTGCTGAAGGAGGTCCACGTGTTCTACTGTTAAATGCTTTCCAGAAAAGAATGACGTTGCCATGAGGATGGTATGTGGGTGGGATAGGGTCATGGGGAATATTGAATACCAATTGCTGGTGTAAATGAACCAGGGATTATGGTCAGTACTTTGCTTTCCTGCATTTTTCATTTATAGGTATTTGAGTACTGTTAAGGAACAGGTTACTAAAGAGACAGCAGGAACAAGATAAAGTATCTTCTCTCTTAGATTGATATTGTAGTAGAGAATCAATAAATACATGAATATGTGTGTTAATATTCTCAGAAACACCTTTCTCTTTTAAGTTTTTACTGCTTTGTTTTTTCTGCCTGTATAAATTATATAAACTAGTTGTATAAGGTTTATTTAATATGGAAAAGTGTAAGGAAGTAAAAATGTCATCATTGTTAAGACATTGACTCAAGACGTTTGGTGATCATCCTTTCATTTATATATTATTTATATAATGTAGGAAAATCGAGGTAAAATTTTTACGCCCTATTTTTAATTATAAATGTGGACAGGTTTTGTCATCCTGATTTTATACACTAGGACATGAAGGCGTAAAACTTTAAATATTAATATGTCTGCAATCGCAGTTATAAATTCAGTGTAGAGACGCTAAATCCCAGAGAAATATTTAAAGAGATTTTTTTTTTCAAGCCAAAGTCTGGATAGGATTTGATGGGGTCTTGATAAAGGATTCTGCCATCGCCAAAGGGTGTTGACAGGGATGGTTAGGAGGTTATTAAAACAGTTCAATCTAGAAATAATTAGGGCTGGAACTGCCCGCAGCAGCGGGAGAGGGAGAGGCAGCGAGGACAAATTGTGTGGCCCGGAAATCTAATTTAATGTTTTTCCCCAAGGCTGATACAGATCAGATACACTTATTTGTTGCAACTGTCCACAGCTGCCTAGATTTTTAGCAAGCGGCAGAGCAGTAACAGCTCCCGCGGTATTAATTATCGTTATTAAAACAGATTTCCGAGCGTCAAGTCCCTTAGGGGCTGTCCTGACAGTAGTTGGTCCGGAGTCAATGAGCGCCGTCCTAAATGTATAAAAATTCCTAGAGAGACAGAGCAATTGAGAAAACATGTAACAGCAAAGACTCGGCGCACACAATCCAGGGAACTACATCACTCTGTGCGTTCCGTGACATCGCCCCGGGGCGCGGCGGTGTACACTTCCTTAAATAACCCAGACCACGTGGCCGCTGGCAAGCACTGCTATTGGCTCTACGACTCTCCTAGTTGGCTTTGGCGCCGAAGCTTTCCCCCCTTGTGGACGCAACCATTGGCTCCGCGCTCGGAGGGAATACGGGCCAGCTTCACGATCAAGGCTTTTATGAATGAAGCTTGCATTCAACCCTCAGGGAAGTTTCAGCTGAAAATTAAAGACCCAAATGAAATCCACCGAAGGACGCCGTAGAAGCCTCCTTTTTCAGAGAAGAAAGAGCAGTCCTGACCCGGACTCCCCCTACGCTTTGTGAGGAAAACGAGGGTGGTTCTGCCCGAGGCGCGGACTCCGCCTCCGTGGGCGACGCCATTTTGCTGGGCTGGCGGGGAGTGAGTGGCTCTTGGGGGGAGGGGTCGCGCTGGTGTCTCACCGGGCCCCTGGGTCGCTGTTATTTCTCGTGGGGCAGCCCTCCTCCCCGGCTCGGGTCGCCGAATCATGTACATAAAGCAGGTAAGGCCCGTGCATTCTTCCCACCGGCCGCGGGCCCGTAAGGACCGCTCTTTGTGGCGGGGGTGTCGCGGCACGAGCTGCGGCCTCTCCCCTTTCCCGGGCGAGGGGACCCGGGCTGGACGGGGACGGGGGGAGGGAAGAGGCCCGGCCGCGGGAGCGCGGGGAGCGCGGAGGATCGGAGCGCCCCCCTGCAGCCCGGGCCTGTGTGCAGGGAGGGCGCGGGTGGGAGGAAGGACCTCCGACAGGTTCGGAGGGGTCGGTGGGGCGGGCCCTGTGCGGAGACCCGGCCTTCCCGGGGGCCCCTGGGGGTAGGGGAGGACCCGGCGCGCGCTGTCGCGAGGGGTGTGACACCCCGGTCCCGGGGGACCCCTGGGGGCAGGGGTGGGATGCCAGCCTCCCCGGGGCCTCTCTCTCCCCGACTGCTCGGCGGAGTGAAAGGGACCTCCCGGCGGGGAGTGCGGCGGGCCGGGTCGCGGTGTGTGCTGCTGTCAGCGTGGTCTTCCCGCGCGGGAGGCTCGCGGTCGGTCGGGGCACGAGGGTCCCCGTGGGCAGTGCTGGGCTCTGAGCCCTCCTTCCTCGGAGCATCTCCTTCTGGCCGTGCGCTGTGTCCCGGAGCCGGGAGACCCGGGAGACCCGGGGCCGGCCTGCTTGCGTGCTGCTTTGACTGGTACCCAGCGACACTCGCAGCAGGGCACTTGGTTGAAAAGTCCTTAAACGCTGACAGGGGGTTACTCATCGGCGGACTGGGCTTAACGACGATTTTTAAGCACCTTTCCAAAATGTAAGTCTCCTTGTGTGAAATGGAACGTTTCCTGTCTTGCATTAGAAACCAGAAAAGGAAGTGCAAAAGGGAATGTTTAGGAGTCATTTCTTTGTGTGCGTTCTGAAAAACATCTCATTTATTTATTAGGTTATCATCCAAGGTTTTCGAAGTTATAGAGATCAAACAATTGTAGATCCCTTCAGTTCAAAACATAATGTTATTGGTAAGTGTTCACAGTTTACTGGGTCGTATTTATATCTTTAAAGCCATTTATTCTTGCTGTATCTAGGCTTAAGGAGACAAGAATTATCTTTGAGTATAAGTAAGTTTGTGTTTTTTCCCATATGAAATAACTTTCTTGTTCGCTGTCCACACTGATGAAGTGCTTATTTTACGGTTAAAAGAATAAGACCCTTAATGTGTACAGACAGCTGTGTTGTCGAATTGGGCACCTGCAACCTGTATAATTATGTTAACCAGAGTCCCCCCAATGAATTCAATTAAAAAAAATGGAAAGGATCCCCAGTGTTAAGGGGGAAAAAAAAAGAATTAAGTCATAAATTACTTATTTTTATTTGGACAGATTTCATTTGTGTATGTATTTTAATAACTTTATAGTGACACTAAATTTAGTGTTGAGCTATTCTGTTCTTTATTTGTGATTTCCTAGTCAAAAATGCTCACTGTTGCCTTATTTTAAAGATGACCATTCTTTTTCTTTTTTTAAATTGATTTTAGAAAGAGAGAAACATAGATTTGTTGTTCTATGTATTTATGCATTCATTGGTTGAGTCTCCTATGTGCCCTGACCTAGGATCTAGTCTGCAACCTTGGCTTATGATATGTGGCTCTTAACTGACTGAGCTGTCCAGCCAGGGCAAAGATGACTATTCTGTATTCACAAATTACATTGTGGTCAGATTTGTTTTCTTTGTCACAATGGCTGAGGATAGACCATGCAGCTTGGTGGAAAGAGCATAAACTTAGGAGCAAAACAATGGGATTCGTATCCCTGTTTTGGCAGGTCTTCTTTTTCAGACCACTCCCTCAGGAGCTGTAGTTGTAAAGGGGAGATGATGGAACCCATCTCATAGGGTTATTGGGAAGATTAAATGAGAAAGCAAATGTATGAATACGAAGGGCCTATGATACAATATTTAGTTTATGTTCTTCAAATGACATGGTTCCATTTTGCTGATAGTGCCAGCAACAATGTGTTTGGATGTTCTGAATTTTTAAAGGACAGATGGAATGAGTGCTAGACACCAGAAAAGCATAGAATGTGCTGTTGATAGTTCTGCCACAGAGCATCCTCCTTGTGGAGTAATATATAGTGGTAGATATTCTGCTTTGTCTACCATAACAAAGTATAGACTGGGTGACTTAAACAACAGGGACTTATTGTCTCACAGTTCTGGAGGCTCAAGTCCATCGTTAGGGGGCCAGCATGACCACATTCTGGGGGCCATCTCTATCATGCTCTGTTTGCACCTCTCCTGCCCTTTTCCCCTCCCTCCCTTTTCCCCTTCTTCTGCCCTATTTTTTTTTATTTTAGACTTTATTAATTTTAGATAGGGGGAGGAGAGAAAGGGGAGGAGCAGGAAGCATCAACTCCCATATGAGCCTTGACCAGGCTAGCCCAGGGATTTGAACCCGTGTCCTCAGCGTTTCAGGTCTTATCAACTGCACCACCACAGGCCAGGCCCTCTCCTTTTCCCTTTTTTATATTGATTTTTTTTTTTTTTGGAAGAAAAAAATGCTGATTTATTGCTCTACTTATTTTGCATTCATTGATGGTTTCTTGTATGTGCCCTGACCAGAGGTTGAACCTGCTCAGGGTATTGGAACTATACCCTAACCAACTGGGCTACCTCACTAGGGCCTCACCTCCTCTTTGTCTTCTTCCTCTTCCCTTCCCCCACGGTTTGAGTGCTAATCCTATCGCGAAGGCCCCACCCCCATGACTTGAATCCAAGATGTCTCTTAAGGCCCCTTTCTCCAGGAAGCTTTATATTGGGTTAGGATTTTAAGCATATGAATGGGAGGGCGCATAATTCAGTGATAGCATGGGTTAAAGTGAAAATCATAGAAATCAGTAAAGGGTGACTTCTCAAGGCTGGTGTTCCTGGAGAACCATGGAGAATCCATTTTAAAAATTCAGAGCAAGAAAAAAACTCTGCTTTTAACATATCAGTTACAACTTGTAGTTGGGAATAAAGGAAACGTACTTTTTGTTTTGGTATGAAGTAAGGGTAACTTAACCATACAGGGGTTTTATTTACATTCTGATCATAAGTAAGTGCTTTCTGATTTTTCTGAATCAGAAAATCTTTAGAAATAGAGAACAATGGCCCTGGCCAATTGGCTGAGTGGATAGAGTGTTACCCCTGCATGCAGACGGCTTGGGTTTGATCTCAGGTCAGGGCACAGGTGAGAAGCAACCTCTCCTCCCGTCCCTATCCCCCTTCTCTTTCTCTTCCCCTCTACTCTAGCAGCCAGTGGCTGGATTGGTTCCAGCATTGGCCCTGGGTGCTGAGGGTAGCTCTACTGGTCCAATCACAGGACTCAGGCCTTGAGGATAGCTGGGTTCATCTGCCCCAGATGGGTTGCTGGATTGATCCCGGTTGGGGCACATGCGGGAGTCTGTCTCTATCTCTTCTCTCACTTAAAAAAAGAAAAGAGAAAGAGAACAAGGAATATTAACTAGATATATATTATTTCTTTAATTTATATATAGACACACTTTAATATATCAATTGTACGTTTTTATAAGTGAGATTTAATATGAAGACCATTATTACCTAGAATGATTAAATTATGTCTGTAGGGCCTATCATGTATTTTTGTTTTAGCTATTAAAGAGACTGGTGTTTTACTGCTGTACTTTGGGTATAACATTAGCATTGTTAATGGTTACAGTTACAAAGGAAATTATCTAAATGTTCTTTTTGTATTAACTGAGAATAAAAACAATATGATTTTATTAATTTAACATGTTTTAATACCTTAACAATGTCAGACCAAAAATAATATAGACTGAGATTGACCCTAAAAATAATCTTGTGAATGCATACTGCTTTGACTGTTGAAGGATTTTGACCCTTTTAAAAAAACAAGATTTGAAGGCAGATATCTCTTTCCTGATGTTTAAATGTTTGGTGTTTGAACATACCAAACATACACCTTTTTAAGGTTATCTTTTTTCCCAACCTTTTAACAAAAGGTTTTTTTGTTTTTGTTTTTTGACAGAGACAGAGTCAGAGAGAGGGACAGACAGGAAGGGAGAGATGAGAAGCATCAATTCTTTGTGGCGGCTCCTTAGTTGTTCATCGATTGCTTTCTCATATGTGTCTTGAAGAGGGGGTGGCTACAGCAGAGCTAGTGACCTCTTGCTCAAGCCAGCAACCTTAGGCTCAAGTCAGCTACCATGGGGTCCTGTCTATAATTCCACTCTCAAGCCTGCGACTTTGAGGATTCAAACCTGGGTCCTTCATGTCCCAGTCCAATGTTCTATCCACTGCGCCACCCCCTAGTCAGGCTACAACTTGTATTTGCCCTGGTTTCTTAGAAAACCGAGCCCGAGGCCTGCTTAGTTATTAAGACTTTAATAGGAGGGTGCAGTCTGAGGGCAAGAGTGAGGGGGGACAGCTGGTTTGTGGTCACATTGGATAATTTCCAGACAGACTTGATGAACCCATGTCTTGGAAGATTCAGATGGGAGGAGTGGAGAGGCTTTGGTCTGCTGATTTCTGTTTCTAATTGGTCAGAGTTTACCACATAGGACATTAATTCCCCCATGCTTTTGGATTGTGTTACTCTAGGGACTAACCCCCCAAAGTAGTTGGGGAACTATGACCTTTAGGTTTCACAGATCTGACCTGAATGGACTCCCTGTCCTGGGGATAGGCTGAAACATTCTAAAGTGTTGGGAAATCAAACCTATCACTGACAGACAGCTAAGGACTGGGTTTTGAGGGTAGTTGAATTGGGAGCACATATGAACTGGGTCTACATCAAAACCTCTCAGTCTTTGTGTACATATATGTAAAAACACTTTTTTTTTTAATTTCCATATTTAAAAAAAATTTTTTTTAATTTTATTGATTGATTTTACAGAGAGAGGAGAGGAGAGAACAAGAACTATCAAGTCATAGTTGCTTCACTTTAGTTATTCATTGATTGCTTGTTGTATGTGCCTTGACTGGGCAAGCCCAGGGCTTCGAACCAGCAACCTCAGCGTTCCAAGTCAACGCTTTATCCACCGCGCCACCACAGGCCAGGCTGTAAGAACACTTTTTAAAATAAAAATGGGCTCTCTCCCTCTTGGGAACACGCCCACACCCTTTTTCATCTCAGGCATGCATCTCCTAAACTCTTCGTGTCCCCACCAGACCTGCCACTACAGGAGCAGTGGGCGGTGGCAGCTCCTTCTGGGCCAACCTGGTGAACTTGTCTCCAGGACCTCTTTTCTCTGACTTCTCAGTGAGCTGAAGCTCCCGGTCTAGGCTCTCGTGTTGCATCTTCTGTCCTAAGCCCTTCCTTGTCTCACTGTCCCAGCTTTAATAAACGTACTCAAAATAAAAAAAATAAACAGTTAATAAAATTTAAAAAATGAATTTGTAGTGTAATATGTTGATAATTGGCTGTTTTTCACAATAATGTCCTCTGGGTATTACATCGGGAGGTATATGATAGTCGTCTACCTTTTATTGATGTTAACTTTTAATCACCCAGTCAAGGTAGTATCCAGTTTTCACTGTAGAGTTAGTGTTTTTACTTTGCAACTAATAGGTACTGTGGGGATGGGGAGATACTTTTAGACATGCAAATATTGTGCTGCTTATAAAAATGTTCCTCAAGATTTTGTATCCCTTGATAATTCTTGCTTTTATTCTGATGGCTACAAAATGACGTTCTCCCCCCCCCCCCCATTTCCAGCACTTTTCTTCACATTTATCATGAGCAGCTAAGCTGTTTATGTATCTTTTTATTAGTGTGAATTTATGGATTATTCTTTGCAGCACTAATTTATAATTCATCTAATTATTTTAGTACTCTTTTGTCTTAGACTTAGCCAGTGGAAGCCCTCTGCCTGACCTCTGTGTCTGTTATATCCCTCTTTTTAAAAGCACTTCATTGCCTGACCTGTGGTGGCGCAGTGGATAAAGCGTTGACCTGGAAATGCTGAGGTCGCCGGTTCGAAACCCTGGGCTTGCCTGGTCAAGGCACATATGGGAGTTGATGCTTCCAGCTCCTCCCCCCTTCTCTCTCTCCTCTCTCTCTCTTTCTCTCTCTCTCTCTCTCCTCTCTAAAAATGAATAAATAAAAAAAATAAAAAATTAAAAATTAAAAAAAAAAATAAAAGCACTTCATTACTTTCTGGCATAACAGGAACGATCTGTTTACGATTTACTTTGCATTACAGGTGATAACTTTGGAGCTAAATTGTCCATATTTTAGTCAAGATTAAGACTCTTATTGAAAGTTTTTCTAATCAAAAGAACTCAAATTAATTTATTAAATTTGAGACATTTGATACCCTTTTATGTATAGGATTGCTTATTTCTGATTTTTATTTATTTATTTGGGGGGTATTTTTCCGAAGTGAGAAGTGGGGAGGCAGAGAGACTCCCACGAGTGCCAGACCAGATCCACCTGGCATGCCCACCAGGGGGCGATGCTCAGCCCATCTGGGCCGTATTGCAGCCAGAGCCATCCTAGTGCCTGAGGCAGAGGCCATAGAGCCATTCTCAGTGCCCGGGCCAACTTTGCTCCAATGGAGCCTTGGCTGCAGGAGGGGGAGAGAGAGAGAGGGAGGGAGGGAGGAAGGGAGGAAGAGAGGAAGGAAGGAAAGAAGGAAAGAAAGAAAAGCAAATGGGCGCTTCTCCTGGTGCCCTGACCCGGAATCGAACCTGGGACTTCCACGCACCAGGCTGATGCTCTACAGCTGAGGCAACTGTCCAGGGTCCTATTTCTGAATTTTGATGGTAAAAACAGTGCCTTACAGTTGTCTATACTTCTGTGAGTCTGTGAACTGCATTATATATAGGGATGATCATAAATAGCTTAACATGTGAGTAGTTTGAGAATTTAAAATGATTCTTTAAGTATTTTTTTAAATGTTAGCAATATGTGAGTCTTTAAATTTTTAAAAATACTTTATTTTATACAACTAAAATAGAACTATTTTTTGTAATGGTTATAAAATATGAAAGCCAGGTCGTGTATTTAGTTATTTTTATTAATTTTAAACTATTGATAAAAAGCATAAGAATCAACAGTGAAGTGAATTTCTTTACTATTTGGAGTCTATACAAAAATTACATTCATTTGGTGACTAAAGTTTTGTTTATTGAGTTGTTTACTGTTGTATTTAATAGAAAATATTAAGATGTTAAATTAGAAACTTGGATTTATGAATTTTACTTTCAGTAAAGTTTTGCTTTTGGTTTTTATACAAAATAACATGTACTATTTGAAATTTTATAGTGGGCAGAAATGGATCTGGAAAAAGCAACTTTTTTTATGGTAGGTATTGTTTTTTGAATTCTAAATATATTAGGATCTAGCTATCTAAAGATCAATAATTTAAAAAATTAGTCTTCAGAAATTATGTCTTTATGAAGCTCTAGAAATACTTCTTTTAGAGAGTCGTAGTTTCATGTAGAGAGTTCAGTGTAAGGATCTGAGTTGTCCTCTATACCGAGTGATTAATGAGCTGTGTGATACTGGGCAAAGCACTTAACCCTCAAATTACTCTTTCCATTTTAAGAACAGAGGTGTTTGCCCTGCTTACCTTACTTGGATAGGTTGTGAGAATCACATGAGATAATATGTATGGAGGTGCTTTTTAAACTTGACTGAAATATATAAATGTTATAAATGCATTTTTATATAAATGCAGGAACTAATATTTTTTCTAGGTGGCTTATATTTCTTTTTCATCTTTTAAAAATATTTTCTAACCCTATTACTATTTTTATAAAGGATAGAGGGGTTATAAAAACTTTATAGACTCAACAAAGACTGTTGTCAGTTTGAAGATAGTAAATAGAGCTTTGAAATTATATCTAAAGATGAAATGCATTTAAGTATAGTAATGCCTGTTACCAGATACTCTGAGGAGAAAAAATCATGTTAACAGAATTGGAGTGTACAAGGAGTGAGCTGAAACAATTTTGAACCTTATAGTAGTGTTTGAGAGAAAGGGTTTAAAAGAGCAAAGGTTCTGTCCTGTCTATGCTCATACATCTAAAGGTTACTCTGTATCAATGATTTTCAACTTTTTTTACACTTGGGGACCTGTGGAAATAGAATTATTTCAGGGACCTTTACCTCAGAAATCACCCTGAGGGTAGGTGAATTTGACTAAGATCATTGGGTCTGTGGTCATACAACATCAGGGTGTTAACTCTTTTGTGGACTGACACAAAATTTCTGTCTGACCCGTGGTTGAAAAGCACTGCTCTAACCAATTGAGGTACCCGGCCAGGGCTCTTATTTTTTTTGACAAAGTATCCAGTTAAGGATATTGTAGTAATATATCCAATTTTGTTAATAATTTATATTACTTATGTCTAGTGGGTAAACACAAGTAAAGTGTTAATTTATTAACTTAACCAGTCAGTGAATGTTTTAAGAAGTAGACTTGAGTTCTCCTTGTCTCTTCCTATATGTTTGTGTTTTCTTTTTATTTTCTTGCCTAAATGTTTCAGGGAAAGCTTCTTAATTTTTTTTTTTTTTTAATTTTTTTATCGAAGCTGGAAACGGGGAGAGACAGTCAGACAGACTCCCGCATGCGCCCGACCGGGATCCACCCGGCACGCCCACTAGGGGCGATGCTCCGCCCCTCCGGGGCGTCGCTCTGCCGACACCAGAGCCACTCCAGCGCCCGGGGCAGAGGCCAAGGAGCCATCCCCAGCGCCCGGGCCATCCTTGCTCCCATGGAGCCCCGGCTTGCGGGAGGGGAAGAGAGAGGGGGGAAGGAGGGGGGGTGGAGAAGCAAATGGGCGCCTCCCCTATGTGCCCTGGCCGGGAATCGAACCCGGGTCCCCCACACGCCAGTCCGACGCTCCACCGCCGAGCCAACCGGCCAGGGCCTTAATATTTTTTTTATCATAATTTTCTAGCTGATTAGTCTGAAGTACAGGCAAATTTTTTGTATTGCTTTTGTCTGTACAAGGCAGGTAATCTTACTTATGCATTGTTCATTACCTGATAACACTGTATTCTTTGAAGGTATGGGAAATTATTGATAAGGCATAAATTCTTTTTTAGACTGTACTAATAGGTATGTTTTTGTATTTCTAGCAATTCAGTTTGTTCTCAGTGATGAGTTTAGTCATCTTCGTCCGGAACAACGATTGGCTTTATTGCATGTGAGTGAGACTGCTTTAAGACATTATTGATTTTACAGTTGACCGTTGAACAGCTCAAGGGACAATGGCATCCATGCCTTCAGTTAAAAATCTGCATGTAACTAGTTGGTCCTTTGAATATGCGGATTCCCAGCTGCCATTGTATTCTTGAACATGGGTTTGAATCATGCAGGTCAATTTAAAAAACCCACATATAAGTGGATTTGCACATTTCAAACCTATGGTGTACAAGGGTCAGCTCTCTATATTTTTAAAAAGACAGAGGAAGGAGGTGAGAGAAGCATCAACTTGTTCCAGTTAGTTGTGCACCCATTTATTGCTTCTCATATGTATCCTGACCAGTGACCCCAGGGTTGAGCTGTCCACTGTGACACCAGTCAGGGCTAGTTTGCTATACTAATAATGCAGGATAAAGCCCTAATGTTATATAAGGATAAGGAAATGATAAGATTTACCTATAAATGGATATGTCTTCCCTAGAAGTATAAATTCTTTATTAAGAGTATTATCTGGTAAGGCTCTAGAAGAAGGTTTGCTGAGGAGAAAGAAGAGTTTGAGATTTGGAATTTGGAACTTTTTAGACTTAGAACCAGAAAATAAGTGGGAGCATAGAGAAACATTGCAACTAAGCAACAAAGAAGTTGTTAACTATTTTTAACAATTAATATGAAAGTACATATTAAATGGTAACACTTCCTAATATGAAAGTACATGTAAAAAAATTATAAGCTTTCATTAGATTATTATAAATAATGAACTAAAGTAATTTTAGTTCGTTATTTATTTTTCTGGTTTCAATATGGCTTATAATTTAAAGACCAGAAAAGCAAGATTCCTCCATATATCTCAATAATATCTTACAGTTAGGATTTTTTTTTTTAATCTTCCTGCCCCTTCCCCCCATTTGAATTTATAGCTTGGTAATCAGTACTAATTCCCTATAGAAAAAATTCTGTTTAGGTTTCTCAGATTGGCATTAAAAGAATAATTTTATTAGATATTTTTCACTATGTTGAGCCACTACATTAATAACAGTGTCCAGAATCTGGAAATTCCCTGGACTTTGTAAGTGGTGGGGTCATAAATTGGTCTAAATGTGACACGTGTTAAATGTGTGTCTTCTTAGCAAATTTAAAACTGCACAGACTATCTCAAATGTTTAAAAAATTGGAATAGTATGTTTTGTTAGGGTTCATTTTCAGCATTAAAATGAGTCTATTAAAGAAAAGCCTCAGAGTGTTTTAGGATATTAAATAGGTAGTTTTTAGTGTCTCTGAGGGTCTTGTACTCTAATTAAAGGACCTAACTTTGATATCTCTTGTATTATTGTGATTGACAATTAGAAACCTTTGGTTGAAAAACATTATCCTATTCCAGTGTCTGCTGTTTTGGCAAGAGTTGTATATACTAGTGTGGTAGAACATTTTCTCTGTTGAATCCGGCTTGTTACCAAGTACTAAACTTTGAATGTGTTTAAAGGATATGAAAATACCATTTGAATTAAAGTTTTATCTCATATTCTAGGAGGGTACTGGTCCTCGTGTCATTTCTGCTTTTGTGGAGATCATTTTTGACAATTCGGACAACCGGTTGCCAGTGAGTAGTGGCTTTTTTTCCAGCAATGTTGAGAATTTTGTTGTTGCAGCTGATTTTATTTTTTCATGCTTTAAAACATTTAGTTTATGTGAAAATAACTATACAGTTTACATGCTAATTTTATCTTAAAATTATAATGGACATTCTTTAAATAAATGGGAATGTGCACGCTGCTGTGAAAAAAATGTCTTAATCATAAGAATTGAATATTCATAGCATGCCCTTAGTGAGATTGAAAATTTTAAGTCATTATTATGGTGAGGGACTCTAAAATGATCTCTTTAACTAAAACGGTTTTAACTTGTACTATTAAATTGACTTTGGGCTTTTACATTTTTTTCATAGATTGATAAAGAGGAGGTTTCACTTCGAAGAGTTATTGGTGCCAAAAAGGATCAGTATTTTTTAGACAAGAAAATGGTCACGTAAGCATTTTTCTCTACATTTTTAATTTTTTTACAAAAGAGTAAAGGTATTATTTTACTTGCCTCGTGTTCAAAAAAATCAGTATTTAGAGCATAAACATAAGAATCCGAAGATTCTCTGAAGCTGGTAAAACAGATGGTTTAAGGACTGTCCTATACTCTTTCACGTTCTGTAACTCAAAAGTTAATGTACTCAATTTTTGGTTATTGTTGGGTTGTTATTTATCTGAAGTTTTTCATCTTTATCAACAGGAAAAATGATGTCATGAACCTCCTTGAAAGTGCTGGTTTTTCTCGAAGTAATCCTTATTATATTGTTAAACAAGGAAAGGTAAAAAATGCTATGTCCTTTTCAGTATAATTTGCTTTCTGAGTATATTCATTGAATGATGAATTGTTTGTTGATTCTAGTAGTTTAGTTCAAGCTAAAATATACCTTATGTCTGGTTTTCATTGATTTATTTTGTATTGAAGTTAGTATTACCTTTTATGTGACCATAAAATACAAAATAGATCAATTGCATAATGAGATGGAACTATTTCAGCAGAGTTTAAGTGAACCTTTCCTTAATGACTTCTATCACTTACTAAGGTGTATTGTACCTGAAGACATTTTTTGGTTTGTGAAAGTCCATGATAATCATAATTTAAGAATATTGTAGAGCCCTGGCAGGATAGCCCTGTTGGTTTGAGCATCACCTGATATACCAAGGTTACAGGTTCGATCCCTGGTTCACGGCACATACGAGAAACAACAAATGAATGCATAAATAAGAGGAACAACAAATCGATGTCTCTAAAATTAATAAAAACTTTTTTAAAAAGAAAATATTGTAGAAATTCTATAAAATCACATTTGAAAAAAATTACTTTCTAAAATTGAAACTTTAGGCCCTGGCCAGGTGGCTCAGTGGATAAAGCATTGTCCTGGAGTGCTGAGGTCACAGAGTTCTGTCTCTGGTCAGGGCACTACGAGGAGCAGTCAGTAAGTGACAACTAAATGGAACAATGAGTTGATACCTCCCTTCCCCCCCCTTCTCCCTTCTTTTATCCCTCTCCCTTCTCCCCTCTCTTCTCTCCCTCTCTCTCCCTCCCCCTCTCCCCTTTCTCTCTTAAATCGATGGAAAAATTAAAATAAATAAAATTGATATTCTGTTACTCAGAATATCACAATTAAAATACTAAAAGCTTACATAATGCTATGTATTATCTTCCTTATAGAGATTATATTCTTTATACTTTAGTTTCTATATACTTCAGCTGTTTGTTCTACTGTTTTCTCATGTACTTTATATCTAATTGTCTTATTATTTCCTCATATATTTTAAACTATATCTAAGGTAATTTTTCTTAGAACATACCTGTAATATCCTAAAGTTTTCTGTAGTATTTTTTTGGTCTAGGGGAAAAATTCTTGACAAATTTCCACTTACTAAATGGGAGACTTTTTAAGATATGTGTTGGAAAGTTAGCATTCAGAAGTGATTAGGAAGATTATGGTGGTGTTCATTGATTGCTTCACTGATGGGCTCCAGCTGAGACAGTGACCCCCTTGCTCAAGCCAATGACCTTGGGCTCAAACCAGTGACTTTGGTCTTCAAGCCAATGACCATAGACCATGTTAATGATCCCATGCTTAAGCTGGTAAACCTATGCTCAAGCTGGGACTTCAGCATCCCAGGTCATTGCTCTATCCACTGCCACCACCAATCAGGCTGAATATAATTTCAACAGACCATTCTTCTTAGTTCAGAGCTGGATTTTATTTTATTTTATTTTTTTGTAAAAGTGTTAAAGTAACTGTTACTTGAAATTATAATGCATGATAACAGTTTTTACTTTTAGTGCCTAATTTTATTTTTATGAGTATCTAAAACTCATGCGTGTTATATACACAGTTGCATGGCAGTTAAATTTTACCACTTTTTGTCATGTATTCTTTGCTCTGTATTTGTAAATGAGAGTTTAAAGATGTTTTTGCCTATTAATGTGTACTACCCCTGTGAGACAATTATTTTTATCTATATTTTAAGCATACCATTTTTGTTATACTTTTAATATCATTATAGCTTTTAAAAAATGTGTAGTGATGGTTTCCCCTTTTAAAAATACATTTTAGAATAAATCTCATCTTAAATTTTTTTTTTTAATTTACTTACTGATTTTAGAGAGAGAGGGAGACACAGGAACATCAGTCTGTTCCTGTGTGCCTGGGCCTGGGATGTAGCCGGCGTCTCGGTGCATCAGGACGGTGCTCTAACCACCCAAGCTACCCTGCCAGGGAAGAAGCTCAGCTTTTGTCTCTTATCATATTAACTAAGAAAAACTGTTGGTGGGATATTCCTTTGTCGTTTATAGTTTGGTGAGTTTTATCCATAAATTAGACTTAAGAATATATCAGTTCTATTTGGATATTTGGTAAATTTCATTGGACTAAAAGGGAATGCAGCTATATAGGTATACAGGGGTGGGCAAAAGTAGGTTTATAGTTGTGAATACTTGAAGCAGAGTGTGTTGTGTTACTTATTAATTGAATCATTTTCCACATGAACAACTGTAAACCTACTGCTGAATACAGACTATATTGGCAAACTCATACTCAGTTGATTATATGAATGAATACCCTTTCAAGATAGAGTTCTTAAATCACAGACTGTTGTGCTGTAATAGTTGTTTTTCTAAAATTTTAAGATCAACCAGATGGCAACAGCGCCAGATTCTCAAAGACTAAAGCTATTAAGAGAAGTAGCTGGTACTAGAGTGTATGATGAACGAAAAGAAGAAAGCATCTCTTTAATGAAAGAAACAGGTAAAATAAATATGTTTCTACTTTATTTTTTTGTTGTGAGTAGGTTTTTATTGTATTATAGTGGAAAAGAGTTATGTCTGTTCAGGAATATATTGTAAAATAATTTGCTTTTGTGCTGAATGGAAAGAAAATGAGTTTTAAGCAATTTAAGGTTTGAGATTTTCAGTACTTTATTTCTTTGAATAAAAATCATTACTGTAATGCCTTTTTAAATCAACTGCTTTGTGCCTTTAGTGCCCTCGTCATTGTGTGAGGATAACAATCTTGGATGTATTCCTTAAAATTTTTTTTTACTCAAGAGCAAGTAAATGTAAAACTTCATTAGTATATTTATTATGGAAACACCACTTTGCTTTTCAAGTGCTGTGTTCTATGATAGCATAGAGTCAGACAGTCCTGGATTCAAAATCTTAGTAATAATTAACTGACGTGACTTTTGATGCAGTCTCTCTGGTCCAAAGCTTCCTCATCTGTAAAACACTTTTTCATATTTTGTATGGCAGCTGTAGATGGTGCTGTTATTGTAAATTTGATAATCAGTGACACCAGTGATGTTAGGGTTTTGGTTTTTTTTTATATATAGTTTTTTTTATTTTTTATTTATTCATTTTGGAGAGGGAGAGACAGAGAGAGAGAGAGAGGAGAGAAAGAGAGAGAGAAGGGGGGGAGGAGCTGGAAGCATCAACTCCCATATGTGCCTTGACCAGGCAAGCCCAGGGTTTCGAACCGGCGACCTCAGCATTTCCAGGTTGACGCTTTATCCACTGTGCCACCACAGGTCAGGCCTTTTTTTTAATATTGTGGGAAGGTGCACTGGTTTTTAAAGGAAGCTCAAACTGAGGCCCTTACCACATGTGTAAGAATTGATGTCAGCCCTGGCCAGGTAGCTCAGTTGGTTAGAGTGATGTCCTGATACACCAAGGTTGCAGGTTTAATCCCTGGTCAGGGCACATAAAAGAATCAGTCCATGAATGCATAAATAAGTGGAACAACAAATTGATGTTTTTCTCTTCCGCCCACCCACCCTTTTTCTCTAAAATAAAAAAAAATTGTATGTAAGATCTTGTAAAAAAAAAAGAAATTCAGTGTCACCCTATATAATGTTTGTTCTCTGTTGCTTTTTCTTGTTTTGTTTGTTTGTATTTTTCTGAAGTGGGAGGGGGCAGACAGACTCCCACATGCGCCTGACCAGGATCCACCCAGCATACCCACCAGGGGGCGATGCTCTACCCATCTGGGGCGTTGCTCCATTGTGGCCAGAGCCATTCTAGCGCCTGAGGTGGAAGCCATGGAGCTATCCTCAGCGCCCGGGGCCAACTTTGCTCCAATGGAGCCTTGGCTGCAGGAGAGGAAAAGAGAGACAGAGAGGAAGGAGAGGGGGAAAGTTGGAGAAGCAGATAGGCGCTTCTCCGGTGTACCCTGGCTGGGACTCGAACCTGGGACTTCCACATGCCAGGCCGATGGTCTACCGCTGAGCCAACCGGCCAGGGCCTGTGTTCTTTGTTGCATTTCATAATAAAGCATATTAGTTGCCATTTTATTATCTTAGATTTGGTTACCACATAATATCAAAAAAATAATACTATTGTTCTTAAAATGAAGTTTAACTCATGGTATAGTCAAGAAGTGATACTACATAAAATTTTATTCATTTCCTTCATCCCTCCTATTTTTTTTTAAAGAGGGAAAACGGGAAAAAATCAATGAGTTGTTAAAATACATTGAAGAGAGATTGCATACCTTAGAGGAAGAAAAGGAGGAGCTAGCTCAGTACCAGAAGTGGGATAAAATGCGACGAGCCCTGGAATATACCATTTACAATCAGGAACTGAATGAGACTCGTGCTAAACTGGATGAGGTACAATATTTACTTTTGCCACTACATTCAGATTGACTTTATTATGAATATGTTCAACTTGTGCTGTAGTCATACTTTTTAATGATTTTTAAATACACATTTAAATTTGAAAACCCCTTAATGGATTTATTAGTTAGCAAATTTGTTCTTTCAGTTTATATTCCAAGACAAATGCATAGGCCTATTTTGGCCTTGCTGTCATTGTATCTGAAATACAATCAGGTGGTGGTGTCAGACAGACCAAGATGAGAGGAAGCCACCTTTAACACCTTAGGAGTTTTTTTCTTAGCTTTTTAAAATGTATTTTGTAATTACTACTGCTGACATTTTGTACAAAATTTGTTTTAAGAAATACTTAAAAGTAAGAATTTTTTATTTTAAGAAACTAAATTTCTTTTTTGTAAAAATTTTTAAGTGAATATTTTAGCAGATATCTAAAAATTTTACTAGATGTCATGAAATATTAACTACAAAATAAATAAAAAATCATAGTGGTTTTCTTTGTTTTGTTTTGTTTTTTGTAGCTTTCTGCTAAGCGAGAAACCAGTGGAGAAAAATCCAGGCAATTAAGAGATGCCCAGCAGGATGCACGAGATAAGATGGAGGTGAGACTGCAGACTAAGCTGGGCTAACTCATGTTTTCTTACCACAGTAAACTTTTTTACCAAAATTAGAAATGGCAACTTTAGATGGGGTGTCGTTGTGATTGAGAATTGGAAACGCATAGCACTGAAGGTGTAAATGAAAGAAGAAGACAGGACAAAACTAATAGTGTCATAGTTCTGCTGTTATACTTTCAATTGCCGATTCATTTCTCTTCTAAACTTTTGAATAGGATATTGAGCGCCAAGTTAGAGAGCTGAAAACAAAAATTTCCGCTATGAAAGAGGAAAAGGAGCAGCTCAGTGCTGAGAGACAAGAACAAATTAAGCAGAGGACTAAGTTGGAGCTTAAAGCCAAGGATTTACAAGATGAATTGGCAGGCAACAGTGAGCAAAGGGTAAGTTAAGATGCTAAAAATTAAAGACATAAGTGTTCAGGTGAGTAGGAGTTGCAGAACTAAGGTCTTTCTGTAATAGGTGTGCCTGCTTGAATTTTTGTAAAAAATTTGGCACAATAAAATAATTTGCACTCACATTGCAACTCAGCACTAGCTCTGTTTCTTACATTTAAAAATTAAGTTTTGTGATGCAAGATTTTCTCATGAGGAAATATTTCATGCTAGATATAAACAAATTTTTAATCAGATCACATTTTTATTTTGCTTTATTTACAGAAACGCTTGTTAAAAGAGAGGCAGAAGCTGCTTGAAAAAATAGAAGAAAAGCAGAAAGAACTGGCAGAAACAGAACCTAAATTCAACAGTGTAAAAGAAAAAGAAGAGCGAGGAATTGCTAGGTCTGGGATTTTTTTTCACCAACTCATAACTATAGTTTTTCTGTAGAACCTAAATAGTTATCGGTTAAGAAGGCACAATATTATGGGCAAAAATTAAATAAATGCCCATTACAAAATAATAGTCAATGTTAAACAGATACTGTGGGCCAGGCATTACTGTCTGCATGTTGCCTACTTTTTTTCTACTTCAAGGCCCTAAGAGATCCATATTAGCCCCACTTTAAATTCAACTAACTTGAGGCTCTGGTAGGTTAAATTACTTCCTAAGATAACAGCTAGATCAGGGGTCGGGAACCTATGGCTCGCAAGCCAGATGTGGCTCTTTTGACGGCTGCGTCTGGCTTGCAGACAAATCTTTAATAAAAAAATAATAACATTAAAAATATAAAACATTCTCATGTATTACAATCCAATCATTTTCGACTGCTCATGTTCATGGTTGCGGTTGGCTGGAGCCAATCACAGCTGCTGTCCTCCGGGACAACGCCAAATTTTTATTGGATAATGTGTAACGTACACGGGTCGTGGTATGGCTCTCACAGAATTACATTTTAAAATATGTGGCATTCATGGCTGTCTCAACCAAAAAGGTTTCCAACCCGTGAGCTAGATGTTGGTCTTTTAAACACATTCACATTTGTTTATTTCCCATCAAGTGACATCTTACTGTATATTTTATTCTACCACTTTCTTTTTCACTCAGGGCTGTCTTAACATCTAGACTTTAATATGTCTATAGATTTGGCCTTGCCAGTGTTTGCTGATTTTATGATTTAGTGCATTGTCATGTTTTTATTCCATTTATATTTGTTTCAGTTATTTTATATAATATGGGTATTAATAGTTCTATGTGTTGTGAATACTTTCTCCTGCCTTTTAATCTTTATATAGTGTCTTTTATTGTAAGGGGTTTAAATGTTTATATAGTTAACTATATAAACTAGAACTGTTTAGATTTACTGACTAACCCAAACCTGGAGTAAAGATATTTTCTGTTTGAAATTCTTAGGGGATGGGCTGTTTTACCTGACCTTAACTGATTTTGAAGTAAAATTAATTTTCTATAGAACCAGCCAAGGAGCTCTATTAGGTAGCAGTTGCTTTGATGCTTACTATTTTTAAAAGGACTGTTGTCTTTATATACTCTTGATATATTGATTGCGGTTAAATTCGATTATTTCTTGTTCTGTTTTTCAATCCATTCTATTTTACTCTGTGTAGATTGGCTCAAGCTACCCAGGAAAGAACGGATCTTTATGCAAAGCAGGGTCGTGGGAGCCAATTTACATCAAAAGAAGAAAGGGATAAATGGATTAAAAAGGAACTCAAGTCTTTAGATCAAGCTATTAATGATAAGAAAAGACAGATTGCTGCTATACATAAGGATTTGGAGGACACTGAGGCAAATAAAGAGAAAAATTTGGAGCAGTATAATGTAAGAACCTTTACAACTGTTTTATAAAAATTTTCCAAAGAGATAAATTATGTAGTTTTACCAATTTTAGTTTTATTTTTAACAGTTCCATGTTACTCTTAAAATACACAAGACAGGCACTAATTTAGAAAAGACCAACACAGTTTAATATTATACATATGGTAGTTCCTTTTTTCAGATATTTTTTTTAGCCCTGGCCTGATGGTTCAGTGGATAAAGTGTAGTCCCCTGTGCTGAGGTGTCTCGGGTTCGGTCCATGGTCAGGGCACATCTGAGACAATGAATATACACAACTAGATGGAGCACCTAACTGGAACAAGATGATGCCCCCCCCTCAAATCAATGGAAAAGTTAAGAAATTAAAAAAATTTTTTATATCAATGAGTGTCCGTGTAGATTGAGTATATTTTTGATATACTGGTATATTTTTATGAATTGGTAGTGTATATCTGAACTACCCTTAATTTTATCATATATAAATCTAAAACAACTTTATAGTAATTCTGTCAATTTAATAATGCAGAACGTATTTCTTGTTAAAGCGATGGTGATTTTATAACATTTTCTATATGAATTAAACATTTATTATGAATGTTTAGATAGTTTTTCCTTAAAAATTGAAATGGAGGAGGCCTGACCTGTGGTGACGCAGTGGATAAAGCGTCAACCTGGAAATGCTGAGGTTGTCTGGTCAAGGCACATATGGGAGTTGATGCTTCCTGTTCTCTCTCTCTCTCTCTCTCTCCCCCCTCTCTATAATGAATAAATAAAATCTTTAAAAAAATTGAAATGGAGGATAAAATTAATTTCAGAGTATGATAGATCTCATAGTATTTAAAATGAAAAGGAGAAAAATGCTTTTGTTAAGTGATATGTTTGGCCATAGTAAAAGGTCCCTGGTCGGCAAACTGCAGCTCGCAAGCCATATGCGGCTCTTTGGCCCCTTGAGTGTGGTTCTTCCACAAAATACCACGTGCAGGCGCTACCTCGATAAGGAATGTACCTTACCTATATAATTTAAGTTTAAAAAATTTGTCTCAAAAGAAATTTCATTGTTGTACTGTTGATGTTTGACTCTGTTGACTAATGAGTTTGCCGACCACTGGTATAGGTGATTAGAGGATGATGGTAGTGAAGAGAGTGTGTACACACACACACACACACACACACACACACACACACACTGGTATAGGTGATTAGAGGATGATGGTAGTGAAGAGAGTGTACACACACACACACACACACACACACACACACACACACACACACCAGAAGGACCTCTTGTATCAGATACAATCTGTACCAGTTGGTGTGGTGGTTTATCAAAAAAGCCACTAAAAACATATCTTAATATAGGTATATACTTATATATAGTGTGTATATGTACTATTTATAAACATAAAAGTGTACACATACATATCTTTAAGGGTTTTATTTTAAACAGGTAAATGTATGCTTATGTGCCGTGTGTCTTTTTTTATTTTTGAGAGAGAAAGAAACATTGATTTGTTGTTCCACTTATTTATGTACTTATTGGTTGGTTTTTTTATGTGCTCTGATTGAGGATTGAATGAACCCACAATCTTGACCTATCGGGATGGGCCTATCTAACCAGCTGAGCTACTTGGTCAGGACCAATCTTTTTTCTTTAGACTTGATTTATTCAGAACAGTTTTGGATTCATAGCAAGATTGAGAGGAGGCTATAGAGATTCTCTGTATTTTCCCTGCACTTTATTGCTCCTCCTGTTACCAACATCCTTCAACAGAGTATGTACCTATCTTGAAGTGTAGAGCCCAAAATGATGTGTTTGTTTTTGTATAAATCATAATTGGAGTTCCCAGGGGTCTCTTTTGTTATGAGCCACATATATAAATATAGTTCTTTCTAAATTTGGATGAAAACCATGTAATTCAGGATTCAGTCTAGGATCATATATCGTATTTAGTTTCTATGTTTCTGTTAACTCCTTTAATCTAGATCAGCTCCTTAACTTTTTGTGACTTTTTTCAATTATAATTGGCATGAAATTTATATACCCGCCTGACCAGGCGGTGGCACAGTGGATAGAGCGTCAGACTGGGATGCGGAAGGACCCAGGTTCGAGACCCTGAGGTTGCCAGCTTGAGTGCAGATTCATCTGGTTTGAGCAAAAGCTCACCAGCTTGGACCCAAGGTTGCTGGCTCAAGCAAGGGGTTACTTGTTCTGCTGAAGGCCCACGGTCAAGGCATATATGAGAAAGCAATCAATGAACAATTAAGGTGTCGCCACGAAAAACTGATGATTGATGCTTCTCATCTCTCTCTATTCCTGTCTTTCTGTCCCTATCTATCCCTCTCTCTGACTGTCTGTCTCCGTTAAAAAAAATAAAATAAAAAATGAAATTTATATACCCTACAAAGCAAGGTATATAAATGATTTTTTGTGACATGATGTTTTGAATTAGTAAAGTATATATTATATGTTGATATATATTTATGTATTAACATTATATAATTATTTTCCCCTAGTCTTTTAAAGTTGATTCGCCCATTTAATTTTTAGTGACTCACCTTTGTGTCCAAAACTAAATCAAGTCTTTTTTTTTAAATCAAGTTTTTAAAGAAACAACTCTATACCATTGTCTCAGTTTAATATTTAATTTAATCAGTTAGGCGCCACCACCACCCCCCGCCCCCAGAAGAAAACCAGTGGAAGCAAACAGAACTGACTCTGTAACCATAAACAAGTCAATTGGTGGGCAGTGCCCAGGAGTAATAGCCTGCTGGCCTTGAGAGTCCAGTGTGCTTTTGGTCTTTGGTTGGCATATTTTATAGAGGATGTAGAAAACAGGGTTATCCAGGTAGACAGTATAGTTCTAACAGTAATAACTACATTTCCTTTCCTGAAATAAAGAAAGTGCATTTTGTCTTGAGTTCTTAGAAACATACTCTTCTTTTTTGAAAGAGCCTGGTGATAAAGCAGAATTTTCCAGTGCGAGGTTTTACTTATTTTTTTTCAAGCTTGCTGTTTCTCATTTTCCAATATTTCAGTCACACCTTAGGGTATCAAAACAACCACTTGTGAAGGTGAAGTCTCCTTTATACTGGATAGATATGATTTCACAGTGCTGATTACATTATGCAAAATAACCATTAGCTTTTCAGTATAATTCTCAATCTCTTGTGTTCTATATGTGTGCAGAAAGGCAATATAAAAGGTATTCACTGCGCCTGACCTGTGGTGGCGCAGTGGATAAAGCGTCGACCTGGAAATGCTGAGGTTGCCGGTTCGAAACCCTGGGCTTGCCTGGTCAAGGCACATATGGGAGTTGATGCTTCCGGCTCCTTCCCCCCTTCTCTCTCTGTCTCCTCTCTCTCCCTCTCTCTCTCCCCCCCCCCTAAAAAAAAAATTTTAAAAAAAGGTATGCACTGCAGTTTTAAGATTTTATCAAGTTTTTTCCCCTAAAATTCTGGAGTATGTATTATAGAAGTAGTAAAGTTTAGATCATTAGTGAAAATTTTATTTTAGCAATATTTTCTAGAGCATTTTTATAGTTTATGTTTTCTTTTTTTCTAAAGGCAATTTTTTAAAATTGAAATTTTATTCTTTAACAGCTTCGTTGAAGTATAATTGACATACAATAAATTGCACATATTAAATGTGATAAGTTTTGGTATATGTGTGTGTATATATATATACACATACGTACACACACACACACACACACACACACATATATATATATATATATATCTGTGAAAGTGTCACAATTAAGATAATGAGTCTGTTCACCCCCAGATGTTCCCATACCCTGTGCAGATTCCTCTCTGCCCCCTCATTCCCTGGCAACAACTGATCTGTTTTCTGTCACTTTGGATTAGGTTGCATTAAATTAGATTTTAAATTTGAATTATTTTTATTTCCATAGAAACTGGATCAGGACCTTAATGAAGTCAAAGCTCGAGTAGAAGAACTGGACAGAAAATACTATGAAGTAAAAAATAAGAAAGATGAATTACAAAGTGAAAGAAAGTTAGTATAGACTAAAATGTGCCTTAATTTCTTTTGAGAAATGCTAGTTACTGGCTGTTAAATGGTCCTTAAGTTATAAATTAACTCTTTGTTTGATTTCATTATTTTAGTCTAAATTATATACTGTTATTGCACCTACTTATTGCTTTTGAAATTAAAGACAGTGATTTTTATTGGTTAGTTACTTGTGGAGAGAGGAGAATGCAGAACAGCAAGCGCTTGCTGCTAAGAGGGAAGATCTTGAAAAGAAACAGCAGCTTCTTCGAGCAGCAACAGGAAAGGTGGGTAGATTCTTTTCATTTACCTGAAGTTTACATTGAGTCAGGTGCTCGCACAGAAACGTATTAGCTTTCCTGCTGTCGGTCATTGGTTCCAGGCGATAAGTAAGAGCAGAGCACACGTCACGTCCTATAAATATGAAGTGTTGGGTGTTGTTTAAGCTTTGATATTTATTTATTTATTTATTTATATTTTTCTGAAGCTGGAAACGGAGAGAGACAGTCAGACAGACTCCCGCATGCACCTGACCGGGATCCACCCGGCACGCCCACCAGGGGCGAGGCTCTGCCCACCAAGGGGCAATGCTCTGCCCCTCCGGGGCGTCGCTCTGTTGCTACCAGAGCCACTCTAGCGCCTGGGGCAGAGGCCAAGGAGCCATCCCCAGGGCCCGGGCCATCTTTGCTCCAATGGAGCCTCGGCTGCGGGAGGGGAAGAGAGAGACAGAGAGGAAGGAGAGGGGGAGGGGTGGAGAAGCAGATGGGCGCTTCTCCTGTGTGCCCTGGCCGGGAATCGAACCCGAGACTTCTACACGCCAGGCCGACGCTCTACCACTGAGCCAACCACTTAAGCTTTGATTTTTAGATGAAGATTCTATTTTTAGATTTTTCGATGAAGAGCCCATTTTTAATGCTAGTGTCATAGATCAGAACCCATAATATATGGTATTTTACAAAATTGGCATAATTTGGGGGGGCGTGCTTTTGGGGAGGGTGTTTTCAGTTTAATGTCTGGCATATTTTTAAATATATAGAGTAGTGGGTTTATTTTTTCTTACCAGCAAGAGTGCAATTGGCAAATTATTTTAATATTTTTTACTTCTAAACAGGCCATTTTAAATGGAATAGACAGCATAAACAAAGTGCTAGACCACTTTCGTCGAAAAGGAATAAACCAGCATGTTCAAAATGGCTATCATGGCATAGTGATGAATAACTTTGAGTGCGAGCCTGCTTTCTACACATGTGTGGAAGTCACTGCTGGAAACAGGTGAGTTTATTTGCTTGGTATCTTGAGTTTTTAAAGGAAAGGAAGTAAGAATAATCTAAGAAACAACTGTAGTTTTAGTATATGTCTCCTATTAGCTTCTTGTATCCTCAGTTACTTAATTTTCTAATTAAATGTGTAGGTGCCAAGTTTTTGTTTCTAATTGTAGAATCTAGAACTTTCCCTTTTTGGGGCTTTTTCTTTCTCATTTTCGTTTTTCTAAGTAGTTCTTCTCCCCCCTCTCCCCAGCCCCCATATAAATTGGTTTGCATGGAAAAGAAGTGCATTGTTTGTTTAAATGTTTATAGCACTTTTAAGTTGAGCAATTTAAAAAATGTCTAGTAATAAAAATGTGTCTTGCTCTGTTTACATGTAGGTTATTTTATCATATTGTTGATTCAGATGAAGTGAGCACGAAGATTTTGATGGAGTTTAATAAAATGAATCTTCCTGGAGAGGTCACTTTTCTGCCTCTTAACAAGCTAGATGTAAGGGATACTGCCTATCCTGAAACCAATGTGAGTTGGTCTCTGTTAAGGTCTTTCTTTCAATAAGTTACTTTCTCTCACGTTTAACGCATGCTTAGTGCACAGGCACTATCCATTAGGACTCACATGGTCTGTGAGATAAACATGCCTTTTTTCCCATAGAGCACAGTCAGTGCTGGGTGGGGTGAGAGAGGCCACATCCTTAACGTGAAACAAATCATTGAATATGTGCAAAGTGTTAAAATACAGAAGTGCAGGATACTTTGAGAATATATCCTGGGGTGACAGAATTAAGGTTAGGTAGTTGGAGAATTCCCTTTGGAACTGTCATTTGAAATGAATATTTTTAAGTTTTCTGAATACTTTTTAAAATGGCTTATAAATGAAATGTAAAATGTCTAACAAGATGATAGGCTTGAAAGTATAGTGTTGCATTTGTTACTAGCTGGTATACTTTTAAATGGATTAAAAATATCAGGTATTCTTAAGGAAAAAACTAATTACTTTGAGGTATTTGGTTTCAGAATGTTTGTTGTGTAGCAACTATTTTACTATTCTTTAAGATTAAAGCTGAAACCATGAGAAATTGCAGAAGAACAAGTGAGATTTTTTTTTTTTTTTTTTTGCAAGAGAGAGAATGGAAGGGAGAGAGATGAGAAGCATCAACTTGTAGTTGTGGCACCTTTTCAGTACATTGATTGCTTTTCATACATGCCTTGACTGGGGGCTCCAGCTGAGCCAGAGACCCCTTACTCAAGCCAGTGACCTCACGGTTTTGAACCTGGGTCCTCAGCAGCCTAGGTTCATGCTCTGTCCACTACACCACCACCTGGTTAGGCAAGTTTGTTTGTTTTTTTAAGTGAAAGGTAGGAAGACAGAGACAGACTCCCACATGCTCCCTGACTGGGATCTAC
Organism: Saccopteryx leptura; assembly: GCF_036850995.1. NCBI lineage: Eukaryota > Metazoa > Chordata > Mammalia > Chiroptera > Emballonuridae > Saccopteryx > Saccopteryx leptura. Next base: position 17,748,390 of record NC_089515.1, on the reverse strand, counting down.
CCAGCAAGCCCCCTATGGGGCGATGCTCTGCCCATCTGGAGCCGCTGCTCTTTTGCTTGGCAACCGAGCTATTTTTGTACCTGAGGTGAGGCCATGGAGCCATCCTCAGCGCCCAGGGCCAACTTGCTCAAACCATTTGAGCCATAGCTGCAGGGTTGGGGGTGTGGAGAGAAAGGAGTGGGAGGGGTGGAGAAGCAGATGGTTGCTTCTCCTGTGTGCCCTGACCAGGTGTTGAACCTGGGACTTCCACATGCTGGGCCAATGCTCTACCGCTGAGCCAACTGGCCAGGGCCGCAAGAATCTTATAAGCTACTTAAAGGCCCAACTTTTTCTTTTAAATCTACTAATAATCTTTGAAGTTTGGGGAAGGAGAAATGGAGTCATAAATATGATGTGTGAGTGAAGCAAGACAAAAGAATGCATGTTGTATGGTTTTCTTTACCTAAACAAAACTAAACTTAGATAACGAGAAAGAAATGCAAGGAAGAATTGTCATAATTATAACAGTAGCCACCCGGAGACAACCACTTTTACATGATTAGAAAGGGGTACACTCATGGCTTCTGGATTTCAACAGTGTTCTGTTTCTTGTCCTGCTTTCTGATTTTATTATTTTCTTTATAATTACTAATTTAAGCTTAACACGTTTCATTTTTTTATATATAGGATTTATTTCCTAATTCAAAAATTCTAAAAATTTTGCTTTAACAGTTTAGGAAAAAGGGGGGAAAATAAGTTATCTAAAAAAATAGTTTTCTAAGACATAAAACATTTTGAGGAAATATTAGTTTGCATTTATTTTGCCCTTCTATGAGACATGCTGTCCTGTTTCACATATTAATTCATCTAGCCTTAACAGCTTTATGAGGAAAATACTGTTATTGCAATTTTGTCAATGAAGAAACTATTACATAGAGAGGTTCGGCAGCTTGTCACTGAGCTCTCTATCAGTGTGCTCTACTATTGAAAACCTAGATGACAACATGAGCACAATTTCCAGGCTATTTCAGGAGAATGATTTTTTCTGACTTCTTCGGTATGAAACCAGTAGTTTTGAAATATAAGAGTATTTGTATTTATTTCTGCTTCATAAAAATGTAATTGATAATTCTGCTAACATGTTTTGTGTTGTGATCTCTGCTTGCTGACAAAATATTCATTTTTTTAGGATGCTATTCCTATGATAAGTAAATTGAGGTACAATCCCAGATTTGACAAAGCCTTCAAACATGTGTTTGGAAAAACACTTATTTGTCGTAGTATGGAAGTTTCAACCCAGCTGGCCCGTGCTTTCACTATGGACTGCATTACTCTGGAAGGTTTGTCATGGAATTTATTTGCCATTTTAAGAGTATTTGAAAATTCATGTCCAGTTATTTCTTATTTTTAAAAATAGTTGGTTTATTTAAGTCAGAATCCAAACATGGTCCACACTTTATATTGAATTGATGTTTCTTAAGTAGAATCTTTTTTTTTTTTTTTTTTTTTAACTTTTTTCACACCTTGGACTCTTGGCCATTTGTTAAAGCCTATGGACACTTTTTCAATTTTTTTTTTTTTCTTAAGTGAGAGGAGGGGAGATAATGAGACAGACTCCCACATGCTCCCTGACCAGGATCCACCAGGCAACCCATCTGGCCCAATGTGTGAATCAGCTGAGCCATCCTCAGTGCCTGGGGCTGACGCTTGAACCATTTGAGCCACTGGCTGTGGGAGTAGAGGAGGGAGAGAAGTGGGAAGGAAGAAGGAGAGAAGCAGATGGTCACTTCTCTGTGGGCATGATTGGGAATTGAACCCAGGATGTCCATACACTGGGCCGATGCTCTATCCACTGAGCCAACATGACAGGGCCTTTTTTCAGTGTTTTTAAATGCATGTACTTCGGATCGTAAACAATTATAATCGTATTGGCATGGTTATCGCAACATTTTTAAAACTGACATAGTTCTCAAGGTATTTAAAACCAAGATTTAGCAGTATAGGGACAGACAGACAGGAACAGAGAGAGATGAGAAGCATCAATCATCGATTTTTCGTTGCGACACCTTAGTTTATTGATTGCTTTCTTATATGTGCCTTGACCACGGGTCTTCAGCAGACCGAGTAACTCCTTGCTCGAGCCAGCGACCTTGGGGTCCAAGCTGGTGAGCTTTGCTCAAACTAGATGAGCCCAAGCTCAAGCTGGCGACCTCGGGGTCTCAAACCTGGGTCCTCCGGATCCCAGTCCGACGCGCTATCCACTGCACCACCGCCTGGTCAGGCATACTAAGTCATAATTTTGAAGCATTGCTGCATGTAAGCAAAATTTTGAGATTTATGACATTATCTGATAGAAAATATTTGTTATTTCTCTTGGTAACAAAGTCACAAATACTGATAATAGTACAGTGGTTCTTATTCATTATAGAGGGAATTGCTAAATTTCATTTGAGGTCAGCATAGAAATAAAGATGCAGATTTTTGCCTTGGCTGGTTGGCTCAGTGGTAGAGCATCAGCCTGGTGTGCAGAAGTCCCGGGTTTGATTCCCGGCCAGGGCACACAGGAGAAGCGCCCATCTGCTTCTCCACCCCTCCCCCTCTCCTTCCTCTCTGTCTCTCTCTTCCCCTCCCGCAGCGAGGCTCCATTGGAGCAAAGATGGCCCAGGCGCTGGGGATGGCTCCTTGGCCTCTGCCCCGGGTGCTGGAGTGGCTCTGGTCGCGACAGAGCGACACCCCTTGGTGGGCAGAGTGTCGCCCCCTGGTGGGCGTGCCAGGTGGATCCTGGTCGGGCGCATGCCAGAGTCTGTCTGACTGTCTATCCCCGATTCCAGCTTCAGAAAAATACAAAAAAAAAAAAAAAAAGATGCAAATTTTTTTCCCCACTCAAGGCATGGATCTTCTGAATTTAACTTGTAGAATCCAGGTTAAGAGCCTCTGGTATATAGGTTCACCTGCCCTCATTGTTTTTTTTTCTTTTTCTTCTCTATAATTTGTGTGTTGATAAAAGAACATAAATCACCTTTATGCTTTGTCTCTCTCTATATACACATTTTTGTTGTTGTTTAGAACCATCTGGTAATAAGTTTTAATATACTGACACTTGATATCTAAAAATTAAGCATGTATCTCCTAAGAGCAGGATATTCTCCTTTATAACCACAGGATCATTGTTACATGTAAGAAACTTGATATTGACCTAATAAAAATCTAAAAAGCATCTATATTCAAGTTTTCTATTGCCTCAAAATGTTTTTTAAATCTTTAAAGTATAGTTGATATATAATGATATATTAGTTCCAGGTATACATCATAGTGATTGGATATTATATACTTTATGAAGTGATTACCGCATTCCGAATATTTTTCTATCCATGATCCAAATGAAGGATGCATGCAATGTCTGTCTGACCAGGTGGTGGCGCAGTGGATAGAGCATCAGATGGGGATGTGAAGGACCCAGGTTTGAGACCCCGATATCGCCAGCTTGAGCGTGGGCTCATCTGGTTTGAGCAAAGCTCACCAGCTAGAGCCGAAGGGGTTACTCAGTTTGTTATAGCCCCGTGGTCAAGGCACATATGAGAAAGTAATCAACAAACAACTAAGGAGCTGCAATGAAGAATCGATACTTCTCATCTCTCTTCCTTCCTGCTTGTCTGTCCCTATCTGTGTCTCTCTGTCCAAAAAAAAAAAATAGATGCATACAATGTCTTTTTTTTAGATTCTTGCAATATGGAAGTTTCCCCTTTTCCTTCATACCCCCAGAAATTGATGGTCTTAAAGAATGAATGCTCCTTCCTCTGGATTTGACTCCTTGCTTCTTCATCATTAGATTCAGGTTAAAATGTTTTGGCTTAAGTGCTACGTACATATTGTATCACTGTTAGTGATGCTAAATATGGCCAATAGCAAGTCTCTTGGTTGTAAAGGTACCTTTTCCTTATTGTAATTAATAAATGATATATTGGCTTGACCTTTAACCCTTTGAGTAGTACAAACATTCATGTACATCCTCATGCCTCCTGACCATCCAGAGTATGATTATACATGTGTAAGGCAACATTAAAGGCAAATGTGTGTTCTTGTTTCCATAAATTGGTTATCAAACAAACATGACTTTAAGTTAATAAAACTGTAACTGGAACTATTGATAATTTTATTTGAAAAAAAAACTCACTCCCGGGGGTCAGCGAGCATGAAAAAAACTCACTACTCAAAGAGTTAAGAATACTGCAAACTGGCCCTGGCTGGTTGGCTCAGTGGTAGAGCGTCGGCCTGGTGTGCAGGAGTCCCAGGTTCGATTCATGGCCAGGGCACACAGGAGAAGTGCCCATCTGCTTCTCCACCTCTCCCCTCTCCTTTCTCTCTGTCTCTCTCTTCCCCTCCCACAGCCGAGGCTCCATTGGAGCAGAGATGGCCCAGGCGCTGAGGATGGCTCTGTGGCCTCTGCCTCAGGCGCTAGAATGGCTCTTATTGCCGCAGAGCAATGCCCCAAGATGGGCAGAGCATCGCCCCCTGGTGGGCATGCCAGGTGGATCCTGGTCGGGCGCATGCGGGGAATGTCTGACTGCCTCCTTGTTTCCAACTTTGGAAAAATACAAAAAAAAAAAAAAAAAGAATACTGCAAACCATGTTTCCCCAAACTTTTACCAATGATTTAGCCTCCTTTGTTGATCCTTAGCTGACTCAGTTAATACACTAGGGGTTTCAAAATGGTGACTCCTGTATTTATTAACTCGTACTCTTCTGTAAAGAAAGCTCTCTCCTTTCATTATTATTTCTAAATTATCACTGCAATTCATGGATTCTTCTCTTATATGATGTGTTATTACATTGTCACTATTATTTTTTATTAAATTTTCCTAAATATGGCCCATGGGAATTTCAGGCTAGTTTCTGTTCCTGTTCACGTTTCCAATAATTTTTACCACTTCCTTCTTTTATGGCAGATGTTGAAACTCACCTGGAAGGTACATTTTTTAAATGTAAATTTCAGTATTAGAAAGCAAACTTTTTCAGAATAACTTAAATTATTTTTAATTCTCATTAAATAGGTAAAGCCTTTAGATTTGTTGTTTGATTATAAGTCAGTGTATCCTTGAATAAAGCCTTTCTTATGTTTTGTTTATAGGTGACCAAGTTAGCCATCGGGGTGCGCTAACTGGAGGCTATTATGATACAAGGAAGTCTAGACTTGAATTACAAAAAGATGTTAGAAAAGCAGAAGAAGAACTAGGTGAGCTTGAAGCAAAGCTCAATGAAAACCTGCGCAGAAATATTGAAAATATCTTTTTGTCTTGTGTACTATGGATAAAGAACTGCATTTTGGTTGGAATATATAATCTTTTGCATGTTGGGTGTGTCTTCTCAAATGCTGTGGGAGAAAATTCCATGTGTTTTACTTTGACTTTTATTTAAGCACAGGAGCTTATATTTGTCTATATAACTTCTGAAGATGGAAAACACTAAAAACTATTTTAACGTTGACCCTTTGCTTTGCTGTTAAATAGATAGTAGCAGTGAGCTTACTTCTAAGAGCTCAAGAAGCACTGAATATTAAGGTTATAAGGGAACTGAGGAAGATGAGTCAGAATTGTAGAGGGAAAATGAGAGTATTGTTTCATGGGAGATAGGTGGGGTCGGGCATATCAGGAGTGCTACATACTTCAGAGGAGTAAAATCTATAGGGATTGAAAATGTCCATTAGATTTGACTATCTTGAGGTCATTTGGTTCAGATTTAGTGTTAATGGAGGAGATGGCTGTCAAAATTCAGAAAAATGGTGTTCATTAAGAGTGGCTAGTTTAGTGCCCACCCTTCCCTGCATACCCACACCTTTCTTTCAGACAGGCTTCTCCTAAAAACTCTTAAGGGTCCCCATGAGACTTGCAACCAGGCAAGCGGTGGTGGGGGCGGTGGCAGCGGCAGCTCGTCCCAGGCTAACCCCCTGAACCTGTTTCCAAGGCTCCCGTTACTCTGACTTTGCAGTGAGCTAAATGCAGCCCCCCACCGTGGCTCACTTCTGTCATCTACTCTTACCTCTCAGTCAGTCCACATGGCCCTGTGTGGCTCAGTTCTTTTCATGTTTCCGGCAGTCAAAGCAGGCTCTCTCCTGTTGCTTCTTTTATCCTAAGCCCTTCTTTGTTTGTTTGACATTCCCCAGCTTTGATACATACTTTTTTTTTTCTTTCATTTTTCCAAAACTGGAAACAGGGGAGGCAGTCAGACAGATTCTCGCATGCGCCCAACTGGGATCCACCCAGCATGCCCAGCAGGGAGCGATGCTCTGCCCCTCTGGGGCTTTGCTCTGTTGCATCCAGAGCCATTCTAGCGCCTGAGGCAGAGGCCACACAGAGCCATCCTCAGCGCCCGGGCCATCTTTACACCAATGGAGCCTCGGCTGCGGGAGGGGAAGAGAGAGAGAGGAAGGAGAGGGGGAGGGGTGGAGAAGCAGATGGGCGCTTCTCCTGTGTGCCCTGGCCAGGAGTTGAACCTGGGACTCCTACACGTCAGGCCAACGCTCTAACACTGAGCCAACCGGCCAGGGCTGATACATACTTTCAAAATCTCTCTCTCTCTCTCTCTCTCTCTCTCTCTCTCTCTCTCTCTCTCTCTCACACACACACACACACACACACACATGGGCTAGTTCAGTTTACAACTGAAATTATGCCTGTACATTTTCTTAAAACAATGGTATAAGGCAAAAGTGCTTTATGTGCACTTCACATTATGTCACATGATATTGAAAATAAAGATTCCTGAGCAGCCATCAGTGTAAGCAACGGTGCAGAGGAAAAAAGGTAAACGTCTTAGTTTTCACTTTGCAAAGGTCTTTGAGAACTCCAGGTGCGCCTCACTTTGAGAACTGTCCAAATTTGGCAAGATGTTAGCACTAAGAGATCGTGGTGGGGTACTAGGAATAGGAGGAAATTGATAGCATACCCCAATTACTCTCCTGTATTAGATAGTCCAGTGAGGTGGGATTACTCTTCCACATTGGTTAAAACCAGGCCTCTTCATACAGAACTTCCATATGTGATGCTTTAAGCATAATAGATTACACAGCAAGTATTTGTTGAATGAAAAGTTGTAAAAAAAAATAATACTATTAAATTTTATTTAGCTTCCTAAGAATATTGATTATTGGTTGATTGGTATAGCTATTAGTATAAGGTCTACTGGAAAGTTGTTTGTTTTTGGAATAAAACAAAATACAAATTTTTCTTGCCATCAATAAGCTGTATTAAGTAATATAATTGCCATTATTATTAATGATTTTTTGCCAACATGAGGGCAATTTGTATATCCCATTTTTGAAAAATGTTTTATCTTTTGATGTGAAAAATTGAACCAGTGTTTGTTTGATATCTTCTTCATTTTTTAATTTTTTGCCCTTCAAAAAATTTTGTAAGGACAAAAACAAGTGATAGTCGGAGGGTGCTAAGTCCGGGGAATATGGTGGATGCGACAGAATTTCCCAGCCTAGTTCTGCAATTTTTTGACAAGTCCCCAGAGCAGCATGTGGCCTGGCATTATCATGATGCAGTATGATATTCTTCCTATTGAATATCGCCGGCCTCTTTTCTAAACTTTGTTTTAGTTAATTTGCTACATCAGTATATATACATTAAGTGATAAAAATAGAGAGGCACACATGTGCCAAATAAACGTGCTTACGTGTCGAAACTTGTGATAGAAACGGACAGAACTTTCTGTTAGACCTTATAAAATAATATGTTATTTTGAAAAGAAATGGTGGGGTGAGCACCATTTAATTCAACTTTGTTATGGTTCATAAATACGAGGAAACTGTTTATTAAGTGTAGAGAAAGGGGATACAAAATGTGTTTATAAGAACTGAGGAGAATTTAGAACATATGATACATTTACAACTTGAAGAGAATTTTCCTTAGCCTTGTATATGGATTAATAATGAAATTGACCAGTTGATGAACCAGATGCAGCAGATAGAGACACAACAAAGAAAATTTAAAGCGTCTAGAGATAGCATATTATCAGAAATGAAGATGCTAAAAGAGAAGAGGCAGCAGTCAGAGAAAACCTTTATGCCGAAGGTTCGTAAGTAAGCCTTGTGTTACAGGTGTTTTAATTCTGGGGAATTGCGCGGGCCATCTTAGGGAGGTTATCCTTGGATTTCATGTGTTCCATTTTTGTTTAGTCCATATTTTTTTCGGTGTCTACAGTTATTATACCACGCATCCAAGGGAACCCAAAGTCTCCTTTCATAGTCCATATTTAGACTTTCCAACTTTATTAAACAAATAGGCATTTTGACCTGTGGCATAATAATACTGTCTGATAATAATGTGTCAGTGAGATTTTTATCTGTAAAGTACTATTTATGACGTTATTTGAATATTTGATTGCATTTTGTCCAGAGTATTAAAATGAGAATGCAAATTGTTACTGCTGTTACAAATGATAATACATACTGTTCTTAGTAAACGTGAAGCCATTTGATAAAAACTATTAATTTGGTATATTAGTAGTGCTAGAACAACAGGTGTTTTCTAAAAATTGCCCACAATTATTCAGCGGAACATATTCTAACAACTTATTTTTTCTTATTAATATGAAGATTTATTTTTATATAGTTTGATTATGGGATATAGTGTTTACACAGCCCCATGGTATTGCATCATGAATATTGTTGCTGCATAGTTCTAATTATCAAATTTAATGGGTACCTAATATTTATTTGTATTGATATGATTATTTAGCTCATTTTAATATCAAATATAGATTGTTGCCAATTTTTTTCTATTATAAGTGATTCAGTCATTAATACTGTCAATAAATGAATCATCGGTCTCACAGCAACGTAGCTTACAAAGTTTGGAGGCAAGTTTGCATGCTATGGAGTCTACCAGAGAATCTTTGAAAGCGGAGCTGGGAACTGATTTGCTTTCTCAACTTAGTCTGGAGGACCAGAAGCGAGTCGACGCCCTGAACGATGAGATTCGTCAGCTTCAGCAGGCAAGTGCAACTGATGGGGAAAGTTCTGGTGAAAACTGGCTACTGCGAAGTATCTTTATTGCTAGTAAATAAATGCAAAGGATTATTAAGAAAATGTTAAAATGGCACTTGGACTTACATCCATAAACATAAATAAAATAAGATTTCAATGTCTTTTTAAATCATTGTGTATATGTTAAGATTATACAAGAAATCTTCATTTTATTTGATCTTATTTAGTACACATCATTAGTAATGTTGGGGCTTGTTAGCTTTTTATTGAGGTATTTATTGGGCTATTATTGGGGTATTTATTGAGCTGACCACCTTTACATGTTTAGTAATGTTTTGATTAAACTTTTTTTTTTTTTTTTTTTTTCATTTTTCTGAAGCTGGAAACAGGGAGAGACAGTCAGACAGACTCCCGCATGCGCCCGACCGGGATCCACCCGGCACGCCCACCAGGGGCGACGCTCTGCCCACCAGGGGGCGATGCTCTGCCCATCCTGGGCGTCACCATGTTGCGACCAGAGCCACTCTAGCGCCTGAGGCAGAGGCCACAGAGCCATCCCCAGCGCCCGGGCCATCTTTGCTCCAATGGAGCCTTGGCTGTGGGAGGGGAAGAGAGAGACAGAGGAAAGCGCGGCGGAGGGGTGGAGAAGCAAATGGGCACTTCTGTGTGCCCTGGCCGGGAATCGAACCCGGGTCCTCCGCACGCTAGGCCGACGCTCTACCACTGAGCCAACCGGCCAGGGCTGATTAAACATTTTAATAACATTTTATTATTGGAACAGAGATGTAAATGGCACTAAATCCAAGAAGTGAAAAGCAGGAAAAGAAAAACATTTTTTTGGTAGCATACTTATAAAAAGAACCAGGCACAGAAATTTAGCATTCTGAAGGGAGAAAAATGAAAATATAGGGCTTTTTGGAAGGGTATGAAACTCCACTTCAGCTCATTTGAACACAACTAATGGAGATGACAGCAAATTAACAGCATTCCTGTGTGTGAAATGTACATGCTTATTTAGATATAATTATCTTTTCTTTTAGGAAAACAGACAGTTGCTAAATGAAAGAATTAAATTAGAAGGTATTATTACTCGAGTAGAAACTTATCTCAATGAGAATTTGAGAAAACGCTTGGACCAAGTAGAACAGGTATGTTTCTTTTTTTTTTTTTGAGAGGTTCTTGTTGACTAAGTTTTTGAAAGTGCTCATATAAGAGGTTCTGATTTGAGAGCATGGACTTTGGGAACAAAGACTAGCAAGTCTGACCACCTGTGGAGTTGTAGTCCTAGCACTGCCACCTGGTGTATGATCTCGGATAAATCATTGAATATTCCTAAGCTTTAGTTTTCCTCCTGTGTAAAGTAAGCATAACACTAATACTGTTTTGTAGGATTGTCCTGGCCCAATCTAGGTAACTCAGTAAAAATTAGATTCTGAGAAATTTCTTAGTTAATTATATACATTACTTTTTTTTCCCTGTAATGGTGCTATTTGAAATTATATGAAGTATACTTTTGTTTTCTTGATTGTTGAAACATAACAGCTATAGAAACTTGGTAGTCATAACATTTTGAAACTAACAAAATTCCTATTTCCTGGTTTAATGCTTCTAAGTTCCTTTTGTGTTGAAGGAACTGAATGAACTGAGAGAGACAGAAGGGGGCACTGTTCTCACTGCTACAACCTCAGAGCTTGAAGCCATCAATAAAAGAGTAAAAGATACTATGGCACGATCAGAAGGTGAATTATTATTTAGTAAAGTTTTTTTAAGTATTTAGTTAAATTTAGCCTATTCATTTTATAACATTATTTACTACAAAATGAAATATCTAAATAGGCAAAAGCATCTAGTAATGATTTTGTTTTTCATCATCATAAATGATCTATAGTGAATAAAGTTTAGGGTGTTGATTATAAATAGTAATCTTTGTTTAATTGAAATTTTTGAGACTGTAAATTATTAATTTTGTTGATGAAAGTATGAAATAGACGAATTTTCTTATCACCTAATTGCTGAGAAGAAAATTATTTTTTGTTTTTTATAAACAAACAAATAATAAAAACTATCTTGAGTGATTCTTGTGTAAACTACTAATTTTATCCTGAATTAAGCATTTAATGAATTTTCACAGTAAAATTTAAACAAACATTGAAAGAATCTAATTATTTTGATAGATTAGATTATTAAAACAAAGCCTTTGGTCAGATAATACTCTGGCTATAAAATAGTTGTTATGGCTTAATTTGTTTCTTTCCCCATTTTAGATTTGGACAATTCCATTGATAAAACAGAAGCTGGAATTAAGGAGCTTCAGAAGAGTATGGAGCGTTGGAAAAATATGGAGAAAGAACACATGGATGCTATCAATCATGACACTAAGGAGCTGGAAAAGATGACAAACCGGCAAGGCATGCTGCTGAAGAAGAAAGAAGAGTGCATGAAGAAGATCCGAGAACTCGGGTCACTTCCCCAGGAAGCGTTTGAAAAATACCAGACACTGAGCCTCAAACAGGTACTTCATGTTGGTTTTAAATTTGAAATCTCATTGCAAACGTTTGTGTGTATGAATTTATGTATACAATTTTTTCCTCTTTATAGTTGTTTCGAAAACTTGAACAGTGCAACACAGAATTGAAGAAGTATAGCCATGTTAACAAGAAAGCTTTAGATCAATTTGTAAATTTCTCTGAGCAAAAAGAAAAGTTAATAAAGCGACAAGAAGAGTTGGATAGGGGATACAAGTCAATCATGGAACTGATGAATGTGCTTGAACTTCGAAAATATGAGGCTATTCAGTTAACTTTCAAACAGGTATGTTCCTTTGTAGTAAATACGCAAGACAAGCTTCAGCTGTTGTTCAGTTTATTGTTCAGTTTGTAAAGATTTTAAAGCTTTTTTCCATGGATAGTTGGATCTAATACATGTGAATAAATCCAGCATATAAGTAGCTAACATAATAACTATATAGAAAGTTTTACATAGTTCTGAAAAGGTTTCAATCTGTTATTCTTGTTATTAAAAAAAGACCTTCTGATTGCATATAAATATTTATCTGTTTTAAGCAGTAATATGTAATTTGAATTGAAACCCAACATTATGTATTTATTTATTTTAAGGTATCCAAGAACTTCAGTGAAGTATTCCAGAAGCTGGTACCTGGTGGCAAAGCTACTTTGGTGATGAAGAAAGGAGACGTGGAGGGCAGTCAGTCTCAGGATGAAGGAGAAGGGAGTGGTGAAAGTGAGAGGGGCTCAGGGTCACAGAGCAGTGTCCCCTCAGTTGACCAGTTCACTGGAGTAGGAATTAGGGTAAATACCTTTCCATCCAGTTTTCCTCACTCATTATAGTAGAATTTATAGAATATTTTGCAAATCTGAATTGATACATTATATGCAATTTAATTTGAAGAGTTGTTTGTGACTACCCCTTTAGGATGTTAACTCAGATGTTTTCTTAGGTGTCATTTACAGGAAAACAAGGTGAAATGAGAGAAATGCAACAGCTTTCAGGTGGACAGAAGTCCTTGGTGGCTCTTGCTCTGATTTTTGCCATTCAGAAATGTGACCCGGCTCCTTTTTACTTGTTTGATGAGATTGACCAGGCTCTGGATGCTCAGCACAGGAAGGCTGTGTCAGGTACAGTCTGCTGTGTGCTTATCGGGGGTACTAAGTAGGTATGTGTTTTTAGTAAATAATATTCCTGCCTCTTTTAACAGGTTTTAAAAGGTTAGTTCTGTGAGAAAGATGTAATTCTTTGAATCATTTGAAAATTCTACTTTAACTTTTATGTAGAAGTCTCGTTTTAAAACTTAGTATTTCTCAATGTTTGAGTAGTTCCTGTCATAAACACGGTTGATTCTGTGTTTAAAGAATCTGTATTTGATCTTTAGTAAGGTCAGAAGATCTTTGTGGAGTGAGTAGCAGGGGAAAGGGTTTGTCTTTTGTGTGAGAAAACTTACCTTGCTCTCACATTATTCCTAATGCTGCTTCTTGCCCTGGTCGGGTAGTTCAGTTGGTTAGAGCTCCTCCCGATATGCCAAGATTTGTGGGTTCAATCCCTAGTAAGGGCACGGGCAAGAATCAGCCAGTGGGCCCTGGCCGGTTGGCTCAGTGGTAGAGCGTTGGCCTGGTGTGCAGGAGTCCTGGGTTCGATTCCCGGCCAGGGCACACAGGAGAAGCGCCCATCTGCTTCTCCACCCCTCCCCCTCTCCTTCCTCTCTGTCTCTCTCTTCCCCTCCTGCAGCCAAGGCTCCACTGGAGCAAAGATGGCCCCGGCACTGAGGATGGCTCTGTGGCCTCTGCCTCAGGCGCTAGAATGGCTCTGGTTGCAACAGAGCAACGGACCCAGATGGGCAGAGCATCACCCCCTGGTGGGCGTGCCGGGTGGATCCCGGTGGGGCGCATGCGGGAGTCTGTCTTACTGCCTCCCCGTTTTCAACTTCAGAAAAATACAAAAAAATAAAAAAGAAAGAAAAGAATCAGCCAGTGAATGCATTAGTAGGTGGAACAACAAATCGATATTTCTCTCTCAAAATCAGTTAATAAGTTGTAATTAATTTTTAAAAGTTACTGCTTCTTTATATTCTATAACTAAGATATTGGGGTTAAAGATTTATCCCTAATTTAAGAAATTAAGGTGGTAATTTCTGTAGGTATATGCATGAAAAATAGAATTACAAGCTGTTTTTGAATTTTAAATAAGTTTAAAGATAGATGCTTTTCAAATTTTAAGATTTGAGAAAAGGGTTTTATTACCTTTTTTTTTAAACAGATATGATTATGGAACTTGCTGTACATGCTCAGTTTATTACAACTACTTTTAGGCCTGAACTGCTTGAGTCAGCTGACAAATTCTATGGCGTAAAGTTCAGAAATAAGGTAATTTTCTTATGTGGTTTGTAATGTTTAACCCATTATGTTTGTTGAGTTGTCATTTTATGTTACTTAAGGCACGGGGAAAAAACACCTTCAAAAGTTGTTGCTTATCTGATGATGTCTTTGCAAAGAAAAAACTTTTATTGAGATGCTGTGAAGTTTAGCAATTTTTTGTGGCATTTATTGCACTGTTTCTATTTTCATTGGCATTAAGAGAATATCTTTCTATCTAGTCTATTCAGAGCTTATTTAATGAAGTCTTTAACAGTTTTGTACATTGATTTATATTTGGCTGGACCACAAAGTTTTTCCTGATGTTTTAAGTTTTTAAGGTTCTTTGAAATAGCGAGCTAATGTTTAGGCATAAGTACTTGTCTGTATCTTCAGAGCACTAAAATGCAGAATATTTTTAAACTTAAACATTGAATAAACATAAATAAAGGTTTCATCAGTTAGTGTTTTAGAGTCATTTGATTTAATATATAAATTTTATAGGTGATAGTCTATATATTTTAAATATGTTGGGAACACTGATATGTTTCTTTTGAGATTTAACAGATTTTAACATTTTTTTCTTCAGGTTAGTCATATTGATGTGATCACAGCAGAGATGGCCAAAGACTTTGTAGAAGATGATACCACTCATGGTTAATTGGAAAACATTGCCCACTGTTTTGGAAGATGTGTATAATAGTATGGTACTCGTACCCAGGAACTGTAAATTTAAACCTAAATATCTGGTCATTATTAATAGTTTCCAGACTTAGAACACCCACAGTCCTTTTATATTTCTGTCATTGTATTTTATAAGATACTCTGTAATGTTACATTTCTATGTATAGTGTAAGAATTTTATTTCCCACACAACTTTTTGTAAAATGTCCTGTTCCTGTTTTAAATCTTTCGACATGTGCTAAGTATTGTTTCCTAATTATTATATCAATTATATTTCCTTTTTTTATAGCTTCAATTAAATAATTGGTTTTATGACTAATTTTGTGTTCTATATGGTTTTTCGTTTATAGTTATACAATTAGAAACACATTTTTTCTTAGATATCTATGTTTTATTTTGCCTAAGGAAAGGTCTGCCTTCAAAACAAAAAGAGTAAAATAAGCTTTTTAAAAGGCAAAGTGAAGATCTGCCTTTACCTCAAAAACAATAGTTGAATTACATCAGTGATTCCCAGTCCTGGCTGCATGCTTAATACCCTGGGGGAAGCTTTTAAACACTTCAAGAGTCATTCTCTATATCAGTGGTAGTCATCCTGGTCCCTGCCGCCCACTAG
Source organism: Saccopteryx leptura (assembly GCF_036850995.1). Taxonomy (NCBI): domain Eukaryota; kingdom Metazoa; phylum Chordata; class Mammalia; order Chiroptera; family Emballonuridae; genus Saccopteryx; species Saccopteryx leptura. The sequence goes on along the minus strand of NC_089515.1, from coordinate 17,733,260 downwards.
TGGGCGTTCCAGCTTTCATAGTGGGCATTAGCAGAGCAACCAAAGTATAAATAAAAAGATAGATTTAACTATAGTAAGTTGTTTTATAAAGATTTATTCTGCCAAACTTAGCGAAAATCTGACATAAAGTACTTGGTAAGTAATTATTATATACTTTAACTTGCTATAACTCTGTTTTATAAATTTTATAAAGTAAAGTTACTTCCCTACTTTATAAATCACCGTTACTGTGGAACCGGTGGGCGGTTAGAAAATGTTACTACTAACAGAGATACAAAAGTGGGCGGTAGGTATGAAAGGTTGACTACTCTTGATCATCTTCAGGGGGCAGACCTCTGATTCCCTGCCCCCCCCCCTTCCCTGCTTCCTCCTCTCCCCCTTCTTTTTTTTTGCTTATTGGGATGATGATCTAACTAACTGAACTATCCAGTCAGGGCTAGAACCCTTCTTTAAACTCAATATATGAGTCTTTTAAAAATTATTTTTAATTTAAGATGGCAATATATTACAGCATATCTGGAAATACAGTGTTAAGAGTAACTGCGAACACTACAGCTAAAAAATTGAGCCATAAAATTTTCTTGTTTTTCTGGGTAAGTAAATAGTTTTGGAAAATGTTGAAACAGGTTTTTTTTCTCAGATGAGATCTTTATTGTTTATTGTTTTTAAATTGCTTTATTGAGCCCTCTTCCTGTAAGTGACCTAAGGTGACCTCTGAAAATGTTCAATAGACCCAGAAAATCCTACAAAAATCATGTAATCAAGTGAAAATTTCATACCAAATAGTGGGGCTGGACACAAGGTTGGTGGCCCAAAAATAGTGCTGAATCTTTGCCACACATGCTTAAAAATATGGAGTAACAACTTAAGGGTTTAGATACAGATTCTCTGGTCATGGAGCATATCCAGGTGAACAAAGCTCTCAAGGTGCAGCGCACAACTTGGAGTCTGTGGGCAGATGAACTCACACACGGGCTCTCCCTGCCACGGTGCGAGGGTCCTCACTGAAGACGGGGTTGTCCTAACCCAGAAGGGGTCGCGCAGAAGGAAAAGATAACCCAGAAGGGAGCGAAGAAACAAAAACTTACGGCCTGGGAGTGAATTCGGCATCAAGGCTAATGAGGGTAAAGGCAGAGTGTTAGTTGTCTTTATTAGTAAATATACTTCAAGTGCCCTTGCAAAGTAGATCAAACAGGTTTTTTCTGATTAGAATTGAAACATTGTGTTTAAAAAGTTGCTTTATTGAGATAATTCACACACCATAAAATTCACCCATTAAAATTGTGCTGTTTTTTAGTATATTGTACAATCATCTATACAATCTTAATTTTCAAACAACCTTTATTACCCCAAAAAGAAACCCTGTACCTGTCCACAATCTACATCTGCCTGTTCCCTCACCCCTGGCAACCACAAATGGCTCATACTGTGGATTTTGCCGGTTCTGGATTTTCCTATAAATGGGGTCATACATTATGGAGACTTGTACTGGTTTCTGTCTTAGAGTGTTTTCAAGTTTCATTCCCGTAGCGCTTACTGGCACCTCACTCATCACCCCGTTGGATGACTGCTGTCACCTCGTCCATTCGTTAGTTGGACATGGATTGTTCCCACATTTTGGGTATTATAAATACATCTATGAATATTTATGAATGAGTTTGTGTGTGGATACATGTTTTCATTTGGTGGGAGGCACATGCCTACGATTAGAATTGTTGGGTTGTACGGGAACTGTTTAACATTTTGAGGACGAGCCAAACTTTCCCAACCGAACTGCATCATTTGACATTTCCACCAGTGATGTGTGAGGGTTAGGGTTTTTCTACATCCTCACCAACACTTAGTTAGTCTTTTTTTTAATTATAGCCATTCCATGAGCTATCTCGTTTTAATTTTCCTGCTAACTAATGATGGTAAGCATCTTTTTATGTGTTTATTGGTCTTTTGTATCTTATTTGGTGAGATGTCTATTCATACCTTTTGATCATGTTTAAATTCTATTTGTATTCTTATGAATGCAGATAATAAATTGTAAGTGTTCTTTATTCTAAATGTTGAAACATAGAATACAAGTTTAAAACTCATATTTTTTGCTATATCTTAGTATAAATTGTCCTGATGAAAATGAACAGAAAAAATGTGAAAATCTTGGTCAACCCAGAAACTTAGAGAAAAGAATGGAGATTGACCCCAGGAATTAGTGAGTGATTTATAAGATAATCTAAAGTGCTTCTGTGACTGGATAGTCCTTTCTTGATTTTTCTACTTTGAGATTTAAAAAAAAAAATTTATTGATTGATTTTAGCAAAAGAGGGAGAGAGAGAGGAACATAGATCTGCTCCCATATGAGCCCTGACTGGGGATCAAACTGGCAACCTCTGCACTTCGGGGCTACTTTGAGATTTTAATACTGTTACAAAGACGAAGTGTATATGTTAGTAAGTTTGAGGAATATATATTTTTTTATTAAATCTTTTTATTTTATTTTATTTATTCATTTTAGAGAGGGAGAGAGAAATGGAGAGAGAGAGACAGAGAGGGAGAGAGAGAGGAGAGAGAGAGAGAGAGAAGGTGGGGAGGAGCTGGAAGCATCAACTCCCATATGTGCCTTGACCAGGCAAGCCCAGGGTTTCAAACCGGCAACCTCAGCATTTCCAGGTCGACACTTTATCCACTGCGCCACCACAGGTCAGGCAGGAATATATATTTTTAAATCACCTTATCAGCCAGAGTGTCCCTATTAATATTTTGGGGTGTTTCCTTCAAATCTTTATTCGAAGTTTTATGGTTATTTTTATGCTTATACTAAGTGTATAATTTCACGTCCTAAACTTTTTACATAGTAATACAATATAAAGTATCCCTGCGTTTAATCTCTTTGGAAACAAATTTTAATAGTCGCAAAATTCTGTCAAATAGAAATAGCTAATTTATTTAAATATCTCCACTTGGATGCTTAGTTTTTTTTAGCTATATTACCCAAAACAAACCAACCCCTAAACCAAACACATTTCAATACATAAAATTGTTCAGGAATCTAGGACTATTTTCCTAAGATTGATTCTTAGAAATCAGAGTTTGAACATTTATAAAGGTTGTTTTGTATAATTTTTGCACCTTTCTCAAAAATAAAATAATGGAATGATTAGCAAAAGTGGGCTAAGCATTTGTCTACCCCAAATACATGACAAATACTCATTTTAAGGAGAATGATTCAGTGTATAGAACTATATGAATCCTAGTATAATAGTCATACAATAGAAATATAAAAAAGGTGCAAGATGAGTTTTGAAGGGTTTCTTTTTTAAAAAAAATTTAAGCAATAGCAACCTTGTCTTTAGAACAGTTAATTCTTAAATGGAGTTTCTTTTGGACCAGCTCTCAAGATAGAGGACTGGCACTTCTGTTCAGCTTCCAGCAGAGGGAGGATAGGATACCAGTGCTAAGGAAAAGAAAACAGATTGAGATTTCACTGTCACCCAGCAAATGGTCACCTTACCCTGGGGCGGCACCATGCTGCTGGGATGCTGGCCAGAGAGGTGCAGAAGGTATTGGCTGTCAGTTTTTATAGTAGTAATGGTATTCATCTTTTTTCACCTTTTACTCAGCCCTCTCGTTCTCCTGGAATACTGATGAGTAATCCAAGTTTGCATATTCAACAGGGGAAGAGGAATCGGAATGCAGATGCACACCAATGCTTTTAAAATTGGTGACAGCAAATGTTAACCTACCAAGAAACTAGGAATGTCTTTCCTTCTTGATTTTTTTTTAAAGTCATGTAACTAGGTACAAATCATCCTCTACTTTTAAATTTTTTTATTTATTGATTTGAGAGAAACATTATTTGTTTTTCCACTTATTTATGCATTCATTGGTTGAGTGTTGTATATGTCCTGCCCAGGGATCAAACCCGCGACCTTGGGGTATCAGGACAATGCCTTGACCAACTGAGCTACCTGGCTAGGGTTATCCTCTACTTTTGTCTAAGGATTAAGCAAGAAGTGATACCCCCTTCTTTTGGGAAAAACAAATAGCTCTTCTGAAAAAAGGAATGACAATCTATTTCAATGTCTATTGCCTAGAAGTGTGATATGGCCTTTCTTTCGGTCATGATAAGTAATTCCTGATAAAGTGGGTTGATTCAGTTACACTTCTAGAAGGAATCTTTGTTTGGCAGGAACTCAGATTTTTGTAAAGCCTGTCCTCTTAAATACAGCTTTTTTGGTCAACACACTCTAAGCTAAAATCATCCAGACCTTACACATAAGACCTAGAGATACAAGGTTTTTTAGTTTAATACTTTCATCTTAGAGTTGAGGAAATCTGAAGCTCAGGTTAATGCCCAGGTAAGCAACCCAAATGACTGAGCGCACTAAGTTTAGTGACTGACAGCCAGACAGAACCCAGGCTGTCCCACTTATATAGAACATTTCTGGTGCAATAACTGTTCTTCCTGGTTAACTCTGAAAATGGGGGAGATGTGTTATATTTGTACAGTGGTGATCGATCCTCTATATCAGGGTAACAGATATGGGTGAGTCACCATCTTTAGTTATCTTTACCCTTTCCCTTTCCGCCCTCCCCCTGTTTTCTTTAGACCTCACCTATTTCGGTACACTCTGATCACTTGTCTCAATGTCCTAGGAGGACTGGCTGCCAGTCTCCTGCTTGGAAGGTACCAGTGTTGTTCCATAAATCTGCCACTGTGTGACACTCAGTCTCCCCTTCCTAGAGACAGAGAGTCTCCTGGGTGTAAGAGCCCTTGTGGCAGCCAGTAACTTCACAGGGAGATGAGGCCGCTCAGAGATTACCGGTAGGTCTGCAGGGAGAACAGGGATATATTTACTCTCTCAAGTCATTGCATGGGTGGGGATGAGTCCACTGCAGAGAGAACGCTGTTAGTGCTTGAATGTTAACCATTATGGGTCCTGTGTGGTTTGGACCAGGGCCTGGCATGTTGGTTATGTAGAACATTCAAGTGTATAAAGATACCAAGTCCTACCCTAGCCTCATAAATTAAGTCTGAAATTATTCAGCCATTAAAAATAATGGTTAGAGCCTGACCTGTGGTGGTGCAGTGGATAAAGCGTCGATCTGGAAATGCTGAGGTTGCCGGTTTGAAACCCTGGGCTTGCCTGGTCAAGGCACATATGGGAGTTGATGCTTCCTGCTCCTCCCCCTTCTCTCTCTCGCTCTCTATTCCTCTTTTCCTCTCTCTCTCTCCTCTCTGAGAAATGAATAAAGTCCTTAAAAAAAGTTAAAAAAAAAAACAGGAAAAAAAATGGTTAGAGACACTGGAAACAGGAGCATATACAGATGAGAGAGAAAAACCACGGTAGAAAATTGAACTTGAAGGACATGGGTGTAATGCCAAATCATTTGGGACTAAGGTCACAGAGGCAGTTAACGTGTAACATGGTAAAGAACCGTGCCATTTCTAAGGCACACATCTTTGCTAGAAGAGGTTTTTCAAACACAAATCTATCACACCATCTCAGAGTTAGAAATGTTGACCGCAAAGTTTGGTAAGGTTGACACTTCAGCTTTGTCTAAACTGCTGTTTTCTGCCAATATCCTCAATCTCAAGTTAATTCATTTATGTCCAGCACCGCTAGAGGGAGACCTTGACATATGTCAACCCTTACTCCATTTCTTTTCAGTCTAGCTTTCAAACTCGTGCCCTCTCTAGTTCCTCCTTTAATAAATTTCCAGGAGCAATGAGAAGGTGGATGGACAATATCCTTGAGATTTCTCGGTTGCAGGAGTTTATGAGCTAAGTCCTAACTGCTTGCAGCTCAGTTAGAAGTTGGATGCTGTTAGCCAAGGTACCTCGTACTTGCGACAGGCTGCATTGTTACAGCTACACTGCAGCTGGTCAGTGGGATCTTGAGGACGAAATGGCAGCCCTTTCCCGCAACAGCACTGCTTGTTTCTCTTCAGAGCTGCAGCTTTCCCTGTCTGCCTGACTGACACGGGGCGGGGCGGCCTTGTGTAAGCGACTCCCTGCTGACGGATCACCTACCAAGTTCCAAACAGGCCCTCTTATCTAACTCCAGGGCAACAAGTTGGGGTGGGTGACTGGTAACCTTTCTGCAGAAGAGGACATGGCGCTTCCCTGAGGATGAAGTAACTTGCCTAAAACTTTCTATCAGAAAGTGGTGGAGCTAAGAGTAGACCCGGTCTCTCCTGCTTCTCCAGACCTCAATGGCTGCCTAATTTTTCTGGTTTTGTTTTTAAGACTTGATTCACTGACCCACCAGTCACTAGGCAGGGGGCAAGCACCTCTGACCAGCTGCTTCAGAGCTGTCTACGAACCGGAGGTGCATGTGTGGAGCTCTGTTCTTTCCTGCAGCCTCCTCACCGCCCCCCCACTCATCCCCAGGATGTCAGGCCCCAGAGGCAGAAGGCCTTGTTGCAACGAGATCCCCGAGGAACCCAAGAAAGTTGCAGACCCAGGCCAGGAGCCGCCTCTTGCCCTCTCTAGTGGAGCCGCACGCATCTCTGTGGAGCAGGGTGCTTTGGGGTCTGGGATCCTCTGGCGGTTAACCCTCAGCTCTGCTCACCTCCCCCAACCCTACCCTGCGCTCCCAGTTTTTAAATAGGGAAAGGTTGCGTGGAGCCCTTGCAGGAGCGTTCAACTCTCCCGGGGAAGAGCCTGGGTTCGGTTCATTCATCCTGCAGTTCCAGTTCCCAGGAGCAGGACTGTGGGTCTGGGTCCGCCATCGTCCCCTTTCGCTTTCAGTCCTCAAATCTCCACTTTGTAGCATGTGCAGGTGTAGAAGGGTTTTTAAATGGTAACTTGAGACATTTGAGGTCACGAAGGTTATGGAAGTTGGTAGAACTAAGTGTAGTTCCACGTTACCAAGCTACCAGACATGAGCGCAGGGGTCTGGGCAGGGGCATCAATTTTATCTGTTCTACAGGTTGACGTTTCTAAGTTCTCAGTGTCGCCGCTCCCCCCCTTTCCTGGGACTTGACAGTTTATTCTGCTCCAACCCACTGAGTGGAAAGCGGGACTTGAGGGCAGGACTCTCATATTCTGAATCAAACCTGTGTTTTTCCTGCAGTTCTTTTTCTCTGTCACGTTAAAAACCAAAACCTTTGTCTTCTTTTATTTACTGTAGAGTCGAATCCCTTCAAGACTCTATGCTATAAGCATTATGAGTGGGGACCATATCTATTTTTGGTTTAGTTGTTTGTCTGCATCCCAGTCCGACACTCTATCCACTGCGCCACCGCCTGGTCAGGCTGGTTTAGTTGTTTGTTTTCGCCATTTTTATCCAGGGAATAAATGACTGAATAAATGGATGAATAACTGTACCAGCAGCTGACACGTGCTGAGCACTCACTAGGTGCCAGGCCCTGTGCTGAGTGATGGCTATTCCTTACAGCAGACAAGCCTCACAGCAACCGTGGGAGAAGGACTGTTCTCTGCACTTTCCAAAAACAGAGACTGAGCCTCACAGAGGCTACTCGCCTACCCATGGCCGTGCGGCTCTAAGTGGGGCAGCCAGACTCAACACAGATCTGTCCTTCCCATCAAGGAGCCTTCCACCTGCTTGTGGGTGTTTCCTGGGCCACCCCATGCGGCCTCTCCCCTCAGAGGCTTCTCACACAGACTCTGTCTACCTCAGACGTGGTTCTCTTTGACTCAGTTCTTCCCACAGAGAAGAGGGCGTGGGCCCCCCTTGGTCCCACCCCTGGGTGAACATGGTATCTAAGTAAGAATCTGGAATAATTTAGCCAGAACCTTGTCTAGGAATGGATGCAGGACCCCATATATACAATATCTCGTTACCAAACTGAAGCGGTTCTAATCCACACCTGCGTTACCCAGGCCTTGCCTCACGATCAAATTCACTTGGAGCTGTGGTTGGAGGTCTCATTTCTCCAGCCTTTCCCCATGAAGGTTCTAAATCAGCAGGTCGGGGGGGGGGGGGGGGCAGGAGGGTCACACGTAAAACCTATTAACCAGGAAAACCTACTGACCTCAGAGAGTGGGGCCAGGCCTGTGGAGCCCTTTGACCTTTGGAACAAAAGATGGCGAACCTGGGAGAAATCCCCTCGGAGGCACCTGTGCGAAGGAAAGCAGCAGACGGTAGGTTTTGCTTTTATCCAGAGAGAAAGTGAAACTTCCATCTGATCTAAGGTAAACGGTGGGTGGTGGCTGGATGTGGGGGTGGGGGCCGTAACTGGCAGCACTTTGGACAGTAGCGGTCAGGGAGCTCGAGGGCGGGATCGACGGAGGTGCCCGAACCAGAGTCACGGCCCCCGTTTTATGTGGGGGCTTTAAGCAAACTCCTGCCTAGAGGAGGGAGTAGTTTTAAATGTTCCAGCTTGACTCCTAGGCCTTCTCAGTAGACAGGACCTGGCAGGTCCCCGCCGAGGGTCCAAGCCTGCCGGCAGTTCTGAAGACTGGATTTGGGGCAGAACCGCAGCCTTGGGGTTTCCGAGCCTGCAGCTGGAGGGCCTGCCGCCCTGACGCCTGCCCGGTGCACCCCTGGTTCCTAGGGAGCTTTAGGTGAAAGCGCCAAAGGGAGACAGACAGACCAACTCGGTGGCCGTCAGTCGTCTGTGCCTGCCCCCTCACCCCCGCCCAGCAGCGAGCCCACCCACTGGGAAGCCCCCAGCGGCTCTTGCTCCGCAGCCCAGAGGCAGACCTGAAGCGTCCTTAACTGGGACGCTGCACCAGGCCTGTCCTGGCAGGAAGCCCCCCGCTGGCCTCGCCTGTCCAGGCCTTACCACTAGGCTTCCCTTCCAGACGGCTCCCTGCCGCAGGCTGCTGGCCCCGAGGAGCAGGCCCTTGCAGTCTGCCATCTTCCGTATTGCCCCACCTTCTCAAAAAACCTCTTACATTTCTAAGCCTTCTGCAACTTTCAGCCTCAATCTCAAGACCTGAAATATTCTTTTAATGCCCCCCTGAGGATTTCCTGTGAAATCTCTCCTCTCTGACCGTTCTGATGGAGGCCACGTTTTCTCATGTCCCGCCTCGCAGGTGTAGGGAGACGGACCCATGGGCTCCTGGCTCTCCATGGCCACTTGGCTTCCCCACTACTATTCAGCAATCTCTGGTCTGTAGGTCTGTCCATCACCCCGACCTGCCCGCAAGCCGGCCACAAGTGTTACCACCAGCACCCTAAGCATTGCCGCCTCCTCAGGACACAGGTGCACTTCCCACCTTAAGTTCTGCCTCCCCCTCCATCTCTCCCCCTGACATCATCAACAAGGGCTTGACCTTCTTCCTACCAATTTCCACCCTCAGGGGTCCTCCCGCTCCAGCTCCGGCCTCGTCCAAAGCATGAGATCTGGGTCAAAGCATACCTTTTGAAAAGTTGAAAACACAATTCTCATACACAATATAGTGAGTGTGTAGCAGGGATTTATTTCATTCATGACAGAACTAGCAGGATGACAAACCTATAAGTCAATGTGACCATACCTTTAGGGTTATCTTTCTAGCCTATGAGAATTGTTTCCAACTCCCTAACCCTCCACTTCTTTGAAGTAAACATCTAATTTTATAGTCTGGGCTTTACTCAGTAGAAAATAGGGGCATAAGCAAAGTGACCTTCCCTTAGAGCAGGGGTCCTCAAACTTTTTACACAGGGGGCCAGTTCACTGTCCCTCAGACCAATGGAGGGCCGGACTATAAAAAAAAACTGAACAAATTCCTATGCACACTGCACATATCTTATTTTAAAGTAAAAAACAAAACAGGAACAAATACAATATTTAAAATAAAAAACAAGTAAATTTAAATCAACAAAGTGACCAGTATTTCAGTGGGAACTATGGGCCTGCTTTTGGCTAATGAGATGGTCAATGTGCTCCTCTCACTGACCACCAATGAAAGAGGTGCCCCTTCCGGAAGTGCAGCGGGGGCCGGATAAATGGCCTCAGGGGGCTGCATGTGGCCCGCAGGCTGTAGTTTGGGGACGCCTGCCTTAGAGAGTCAGATAACCCATAGGGGTCTGTTGGTCAGTGCTCTAGTGTGACTTTGAAAGAGCACCCAGTAGGCCTATTGCCTTATTTCTGAGTACTGGATACATTTTCTAAACACCTGAAGCTTGTCTGACCACTCCATCCAACCCTCAGAAGCGTGAGAAAAGTAGCTTCCTGGGTTGGAAGGGGGAGTCCTAGTCAAGAACAACTCAAGTCAAGTCCAGCTGAAAAGGTGTGGGCATGGAGGGAAGGAAGGGAGGTGTGGGGGAGGGTGGTGGTCAAGGACCTGCACCATCAGGGCTGGACAGATTTGGGAGGGGAGGTGACTCTGGTTTTATTCAATAAGCATTTGGTGAGGAGCTGGAATATAAAAACCCGTGAATTGGGTGCTATGATGAACCCCGTTTTACAGATGAGGAAACTGAAGCTTAGATTAGGAGCAGGTCCAGAGTCACCATATTAATAAATGGTGAAGCCCAGAGTTAATCCAGGCCTGGGGATCCTGAGCCAATAGTGTGTTGGGAAGCCACAGGGTGTGAAGAGGAGGGGACTTCCTCTGGCATGTGTATGCATGTGCATGTGTGCGTGTGCACATGCATGTGCTCTGGGTGGGAGGGAGAGGGGACTTCCTCTGGCGTGTGCATGTGTGCCTGTGCACATGCATGTGCTCTGGGTGGGAAGAGGAGGGGACTTCCTCTGGCATGTGTATGTGTGTGCATGTGTGCGTGTGCACATGCATGTGCTCTGTGGGAGGAGGAGGGGACTTCCTCTGGCGTGTGTATGCGTGTGCATGTGTGCGTGTGCACATGCATGTGCTCTGTGGGAGGAGGAGGGGACTTCCTCTGGCGTGTGTGTGCGTGTGCATGTGTGCGTGTGCACATGCATGTGCTCTGGGTGGGAGGAGGAGGGGACTTCCTCCTGCAGCAGGTGCAGAGGCCAGGCCTGTGCAGTATTCCACATCTAAACAAAGCCAACTGCAGGATTCCGCACATCGCCACCGCGGGCCGCCTGAGACCCCAGGGATGAGCTCAGAGGGCGGGGCCACAGGGATGATGGCAGCTGGCAGTGCCTCTGATAACTTGGGCCTCCAGCTTTAGCATTGTTCCAGGACGGACAGTCTCTGCCTCCCTGTGCCCTGGAAGGAAGAGGAGGAGGCAGCCAGAGGCTCAGGGGTCGGTGGTCGGATCAGAGGCTGTGATGGTGACAGCTGCGGCAGGGGCCTGAGGAGGGGGCTCGGGCAGGTGGGGAGAGGCTGGGCCAGAGGCTGTGCTCATTCATCATCCTGGAGGCAGCTCTCCCGGGGCGGGGCGCTGGGACCCTCACCGCGCGTCTGCCCCAGCATCCCGATGGACACCGGACGGTGTGCCTGGTGTGCTGTCTCACATGCGGGGAGGGCCCCAGGGAAGCGCCTTCCACCGAGGGAGGTAGTGCATGGAGAGAAAACGGGTGTGGAGTCCCAACCCTGCCTTCTGCTAGTTGTGTGGTCTCGGGCAAGTTTGTTAGCCTGTCTCCATTTCTTTTCCAGTAACATGGAGACACCACATGAAACTATCTTATAAGGTGGTTTGAGAATTAAATGAGAACAAATTGATTTGCATATAGTGGTTGCTCCATAATAGATTTAATATTTTGTGCCAATTGGCATCCAAGTCACATTTGTAATCTTTGGGACCAGGAATAGATTTAAGAGACGTTTGAAAGAAACCCATGCATACAACATATATAAAATGTAGGGGTGTGTGTACTCGCTTCAGAAAGGACTCAACAGACAGCTGCTGTGGTATGTTCAAGATGAACAGTTATTATACAGTTATCAATCACCATGCAACACAGAACACCAACACTCAGTAGACACAACAACTGCCCATGTATTATATATATCTCATGATTTTGTGGGTCAAGAATTTGGGCAGGACATCAACCACGTGGCATTGATGATGGTCACCTAAGTGGGATTTGGGTCACCCGGAGGGTCTAAGATAGCATCATGTCATATCTGGTATGACATCAGAGGTGCTGATTGTCAAGCAAGTCACAAGGCTCAGCTCCAAAGTGAGGGGATGGGGCCCTACTCTTGATGGGGGGAGGAGCCAAGATTTTGCAGCCATATATATATATATTTAATTATTTATTGATTTTAGAGGGAGAGAAAGGGAAATAGAAACATCAATTTGTTGGTCCACCTAATTTATGTGTTTATTGGTTGATTCTCGTGTGTGTCCTGACTGGGGATCAAACCCACAACCTTGGGGTATTGGGGTGACGCTCTCACCAACTGAGCTACCTGGCTAGAGCTGCAGCCATCTTTAATTTCCCAGTCACCCTCATGTAGAATCTTACTAAGTATTTCTTTGTTCGGGACTTCTTCAGTGGCATCTTAGGGGAGTAGAACGAGACGTGGGTTTGAGCCCAGCTCAGCATCACTTTGAGCCCCTGTTAAAGTATCACTTGAGGTCTTAGATCTAATTCTGGGAACACAGATATAGGCAAGCAAGTATTCCTAGTGCCAGACCTCAGTCTGGACCTGCTTCTAATGTGGGTGACCTCAGGACAGCCCTGTTGTCAACACCCCACTTTTCTGGTCAGCGGGATGAGAGGGGGATTGGACTTTCTGTCCAGGGAATCTTGCCCCAGGATCAACACCCCCCCTGGCCCCCCACTCCCCCCCCATCTCCCCTCCCATCCCCATAGGGCTAACTGGAACTTCTGGGGAAACTGAGAGAGGCCTGCTTGCTCCCCCCCTATCCCCCCCCCCGTCTCCCCTCCCATCCCCATAGGGCTAACTGGAACTTCTGGGGGAACTGAGAGAGGCCTGCTTGCCCCCCCCCCCGGTCTCCTCTCCCATCCCCATGGGGCTAACTGGAACTTCTGGGGGAACTGAGAGAGGCCTGCTTGGCTTCATGCTGACTTTCCAGAGGTGTCTGTGTGCCTCTCGCTACTTCTAGCAGAGTCACAGGAAAACAGCTTTATAAAGCCAGCAGGGAGGAGGTGGCTGATCTGTTTAGAAGTAGATTCACAGCAGGAGTCCTTTAAATTGCTGGGCCTCCCAAAGCTCAACAGGAAAGGGTGTACAGAAACGGGAATTCCGGCCCTTCTCAGAAAGGCCGGGCCCAAAGCACACCAGCTGCTCTGGGGGCTCCAGGGTGGGAGGGACTTGGGACCTGCTCCCCTGCTGGCCCAGGCTGAGTGTCCCTCTGTGCACTGGCTCTGGACTGATCAAACCTAGGGAGGTCCTCAGAGCAGGCAAGCGGTCCAGAGGGGGTCTCCAAACCCCCAGCAGACCACTGGGGCCTGGCCTGTGCTTAGGACCCTTCAGGCCCACCTGGAGTTTCTGATGTTCTGTGGCCTTCCAAGACCTGGGCACCCATGGGTCAGGCCATCCGGAGACGGAGTAAGGCAGCAGGGCTGTGGCCACCAGCGGAGGAGGTGGGAGCGAAGGGCAAGGAGTGGGCTGGCCTGGGGCCAGGGCTGTGGGCTTGGTAACCCTCCTGGGCCTGTCGATGCTGAGAGCAACATTTTTAGTTTCAGGATGAGGAATTGAGCCAACTGTGTGCTGTATCCCACAGCCGGCCCTGCCTCCTCCCACCCGCAAGCACACACACACATTTCCACCTGTCACACACACACACACACACACACACACACACACACACCTGCACACCGGGTCTGCCTCCTCCCACCCGCAAGCACACACACACATTTCCACCTGTCACACACACACACACACACACACACACACACACACACACACACCTGCACACACACCGTGCGGAGATTTAGGAGAAGTACCTTGTAGGAGGGTCTGTACTCTGTGCTGGGCACGTGCACTGCTTTTCACGTGCTCTCTCACTTAATTCTGACAACTCTCTAAGCCGGGCCTCATCCCTATGTTGCCAATAAGGAAACCGACTGAGCCCAGGAGAGTAAGGGAATTGGTCCAAGGACTCAGGGCTAGTCCGTAGCAGAGAGAGGAAGTGGATCTCTGTCCCTTCCCCACCAGCTCAGGCCCGTCCCAGGCTCTGTCCGATGCTGCTAGAGCTTTCCTGCAGTCATCTCTCTCTGGTGTCGAATGGGAGAAAATGGACTTAAAAAGGACCATACACATAGTAGAAAAGATTGATAAATTCAACTGCATTCACGCATTCACACACTCACACACACACACACACACACACACACACACACACACACTCAAAACCCCAAAACCCCCCATGGCCAAAAAGAACCACACTATAATTGTACAAAGCCATATATATATTTATATAAAATTATATAAATGCTAAGCCAGGGGGAAATTGCTAATACTACAATATTAAGGCAGAAGGCTAATCTCCATAACATGTAAAGAATTCCTAGTCACTTATGAGAAAAAGACCAAAACTTAATTTTAAAATGGGCAAAAGATGACTGTTCTCAGAAAAAGAAAGGACAAATGGATTGTAAGCATATTAAAAGAGGCTTAACATCACTTACAAAAAAGATAATCAAGATTTAAGATGTACTAATCTTTATGTCCAACAAATGACTCAATTTCAATCTACAGAGAAATTCTACAAAATAATCAGAAAAAGAAAACCCAATTTTCATTTAAAAATGAGCGAAAGATCTCAACAAGAATGTCCCAAAAGCCAAGACACAGTGCAAAGTCTTCAGAGAATGTAAACTAAGATGATGTAAGAAGTCACCACTGCACACAGCCTGCCCTCCGTACAACTAGAAGGAACAGGACTCACAAACCCCAGTGTTGGTGGGGGTGGGGAGGGCACCTGGAAATGTCCCGGATATGGCTGGTGAGACTGGAGCTGGTGTAACCAGTCTGGAAAAGGTCCGCTAGTTTCAAAAAACTAAACATAAACCATCCTATGATTAGCTATTCTACTCAAAGCTATATGCCTCAGAGAAATGAATACATTCTTACCATCCTGAGTCCTCTCACCTCCCCTTTAGTTAATCCTCCAAACTCTGATCCCAGGAAACCACCAGTCAGCTTTCTGTCACTATAAACTAGATCTGCCTTTTCCAGAATTACAGTAAGGTGACCAACTTTTTTACAATGAAAAGGAGGACAAAAATAAATTGAAGAAAACAATATCGTAAATAAAAGAAACATTTTATTCATTGCAACAATAATACACTATAATATGATAAATGCATAATAAAAACATTTTTAATATCTTATATTGTAATTATGTTTACATATCTATTAATTTTTAATAATAATTGCAAGAAAAAAGTACTCATTTAGATACAAATATGTCACATTACATGCAATGGACTGACTGCATCGATTGAATACGGACATTTACAGATTAGTCTTCTAATATCAAAAAGGAGGACACGTAGGAGGACACTTTTTGAGGGAGGACGGAACTTAAAAAAGAAGGACTGTCCTCCCTAAAGGAGGATGATCGGTCACCTTAATTTCAGTGATACTTTATGCATTCTTCTGTGTTTGGCTTCTTTTGCTCAACATAGTGTTTCTGAATTTGATATGGGCTGTCATTATGTGTTTACCTAATTTATTATTTTTGCTAGATTTTGTGTGTGTGTGTATGTGTGACAGAGACAGAGAGTCAGAGAGAGGGACAGATTGGGACAGATAGGCTGGAAGGGAGAGAGATAAGAAGCATCAATTCTTTGTTGTGGCTCCTTAGTTGTTCAGTGATTGCTTTCTCGTATGTGCCTTGACCAGAGGGCTACAGCAGAGTGAGTGACCCCTTGTTCAAGCCAGCGACCTTGGGCTCAAGCTAGTGACCATGGGTTTTTAGCCAGCAACCTTTGGGCTCAAGCCAGTGACCCCAGGGTCATGTCTATGATCCCATGCTCAAGCCAGAGACCCCGTGCTCAAGCTGGTGAGCCCATGCTCAAGCCGGTGACCTCGAGGTTTTGCACATGGATCCTTCATATTCCAGTCCAATGCTCTATCTACTGCACCACCACCTGGTCAAGCTATTTTTGCTAGATTTTAAAAAAAATCAATTTTATTGATCCTTTCAAAGTACATAGTAGCTTTCGGTTTAATTGATTTTTATCCATTTGCCCATTTCTTATTTCTTGGATTTCTGCCTTGTCTTTATTATTTCCTTTTTCTATTTATTTACCTTGAATTTAATCTGTTCTTGTTTTAGTTGGCTCTTAAGACAAAAGCTTAGATCATTGATTTTAGATCTTTCCTTTTTTTTCTAATATGAGCATTTAAAGCTATAAATATCCCTCTAAGTACCACTTTAACTACATCCTACAAATGATGGTACCTGGTGCTTTTATTTTCATTCAGTTCCAAATTTATTCTAACTTCCCTTGCGATTTCTACTCTGACCCATGGATGATTTAGAAGTGTGTTGTTTAGTTTCTAAATAAAATGTTCTGATTATTTTTAATATTTTCATACCACATAAATATGCTACTTACTTAAGTATTAAATTGTAAATACATTTAAAATAAAAATAATGACTGTTGGTTTGGGAGTGAGAACTTACACAGTCTGGACTTTCCACCTCCCCACGACTGCTTGCTCTCCTGTGTGCCATAGTTCACCTCCATCCACCAGAATACTTAACGTCATCATTAGCTTCTCCCCACTCTCATTCCTCATAGCTGACCAGCTACCAAAGCTTGTGGATCTTATTTCCTGAGTTTTATGAAGTATGTCTCCTTCTTTGCCATTATCTCAGTTGAATGCACTGCTGACTGCAGTTTGCACAAATGCAGTAACATTCTAATGACCTCCCCACATAATTCTTCTTAACTATACAGGAGAAAAGAGTGACTGTACAGTAGAAAAGCCTGGCAGGTGCCATCTTAACCAAGTGATCAAATGTAATCTTTGTTATCCCAAGGTCGCCTGCTTGAGCCAGGGGTCACCAGCTTAATCCCCAGTCAAAGCATGTATGAGGAGCAATCAATACACACCTAAGTGGAGCAATGAGTTGATTCTTTTCTCTCTCTCCTTTTCTCTTTCTCTCTCTGTCTCTTTCTAAAAAAAAAAGAAAGAAAGAAAGAAAAAAGTCCATAAGAAAAAAAATAAAGAGCCTGACTTGTGGTGGTGGTACAGTAGGTAAAGAGTTTACTTGAATGCTGAGGTTGCTGGTTCAAAACCCTGGGCTTGCCAGGTCAAGGCACATACGAATTGATGCTTCCCGCTCCTCCCCTCCTCCCTCACTTCTCAAATCAATAAATAAGATCTTTTAAAAATGAGCACCATTGTTAATGGGACAGACTGAAACTGTACCACTTGCTAAGGTGAGATGAGAAAAATGTAATCTGGCCCTGGACGGTTGGCTCAGTGGTAGAGTGTCGGCCTGGCGGACAGGAGTCCTGGGTTCGATTCCCGGCCGGGGCACATAGGAGAAGCGCCCATCTGCTTCTCCACCCCTCCCCCTCTCCTTCCTCTCTGTCTCTCTCTTCCCCTCCCACAGCAGAGGCTCCATTGGAGCAAAAGATGGCCCGGGCACTGGGGATGGCTTCTTGGCCTCTGCCCCAGGCGCTAGAGTGGCTCTGGTCATGACGGAGCGATGCCCCGGATGGGCAGAGCATCGTCCCCTGGTGGGCGTGCCGGGTGGATCCCGGTCGGGCGCATGCGGGAGTCTGTCTGACTGCCTTCCCGTTTCCAGCTTCAGAAAAAAGAAAAAAAGAAAAAAAAATTTTTAAAAAAAAAGAAAAGAAAAATGTAATCTAAACATATCACTTAAAATATTTGTAAAATAATCCTATTATTTTAACTTAATCTGTATTAAATTTCCATGCCTATTGTTTGATTTACAATTTTTAAAAAAATTATTGAATTTAGAGAGAGAAACATTAATCTGTTGTTCCACTCATCCTTGCATTCATTGGTTGATTCTTGTATGTGCCCTGAGCGGGAATTGAACCCACAACCTTGGGATATTGGGATGATGCTCTAACCAGCTGGGTTACCTGGCCAGGGCTTATTGTTTGGTCTTATTAGCTTTCTTTCTTAAGGTTATATTTCTTTGTGTGCTTAAGAATTTTGGTTTTCTGGCTCATTCTGAATAGTCCACAGAGATGTTCATTGTGCTTTTAAGCCAAGATTAATTTTTAAAGTGTTTGATCTATTGTTCTTACATGCTTGGAGCAGCAGTAGTGACTTAACAGAGAATCTTTCAAGTCTGGCACTCTGTATCTACTAGAGCAGGGGTCCCCACACTATGGCCCGCGGGCTGCATGTGGCCCCCTGAGGCCATTTATCTGGCCCCTGCCACACTTCCGGAAGGGGCATCTCTTTCATTGATGGTCAGTGAGAGGAGCACAGGATGCGCAAAGCGCGGTGTCGCTCACGTACAGCACTACTTCCAGTGACACGGGACGCACGCATCACGGCTCCGGAAGTGCGTCATATCACTTGTTACGGCTAGCAGTGACAAACATAGAACCGGACATTGACCGTCTCATTAGCCAAAAGCAGGCCCATAGTTCCCATTGAAATACTGGTCAGTTTGTTGATTTAAATTTACTTGTTCTTTATTTTAAATATTGTATGTGTTCCCGTTTTGTTTTTTTACTTTAAAATAAGATATGTGCAGTGTGCATAGGGATTTGTTCATAGTTTTTTTTATAGTTCAGCCCTCCAACAGTCTGAGGGACAGTGAACTGGCCCCCTGAGTAAAAAGTTTGGGGGGCCCCTGTGCTAGAGGGAGCCAACCTCTTCGCAGGCCAGAGGCTTGGTTTTGAGTTCTACCTGGTTCTGCTGTGGGACCTAGATCAGGTTCCTGTGACACCCAGTTCTCTTGTCCCCAAAACTGGGCCTAATGACACCTACCTTGCAGAGTTTTCGTGAGCATTAAGGGGAAGTGCCTGGCAGGGCTTCCCGAATGTTATTGGCTTTGTAATTGAAACTATAATTGACCCCCCCACCCCCACCCCATGCAGCATGAATGAAATAGAGAAAGTTGATATTCTGCCAACAGGTGCAAAGGAGGCTGTTGGACTTTTAAAAGGAAAGGACTTCAAATACATGTGACTGTTTACATTAAGTGTGAGTGCTCTCCTAATCCAGTTTCTGTCAGTGTGCTCTCAGAGGGGACAAGCAGGACGCACAGGCCGGAATGTGTGGTATTTCTGGAGCCAGAAAGGGACATATACAATAGCAGGACTAACCTCCCTGGTGCCGATCAGCTGCTGGGGCCCTCTAACTTGCAACAATTGGTTAATTGATGAAGCAGGACCTGTGTGGTGCTCAGTCTGGGAATGGGCGGCAGGGTGGGTGCAGAGTCAAAGACCTTCGTCATTCAGATCCAAACAGCCAGTAGTAATAATGGTGGTGGTGGGGCACGGGAGGCTTAGGCACTAGAGGTGGGAAGCCAGAGCTGTGAATTTGTCTCTATTTCTCTGTCATTCCAAGGTTCTGTCCATGAGTCCCCTCTCCCTGGAGTTGCCCACCAGCTCCCTTCCAGCCCTGGTGCCCTGTCCCTTGAAGCCAAGGCCAGACCCACGCGGATTTTCACGTGCGGTGCTGGCTCTCCCTTTTTGTTCAGGGTCTGCCCGTGGCCAGTACACCCCTCACAAGGACACCGGCGGGGGGAACACGAAGGCAAGAGAGAAAGAGCTGCAACTGTCACAGTTGGAAATTCATTTAATTCACTGAAACCCTACAAAAGCAAGTCACGCAAAATACCTTTTTTTTTTCAACTTTATTAATGAGGCACAGAGAGATGGTAATACACCAGGTCAGTGAATCACAAAATTTTTGAAATGATAGATAAAATAACATCTTTAGCTATAGTAAAAGAAATTATTACTATCCATTGTTCTATGAGATAATCATCCTAAAGGAATTATTTTCTTTTTGTTATTTCTTCTTTCACTATTACTGTAAATAATAATAACAACAAAATGACTATAATTTATCAAACACATGTTCATCATAGGCACTATGACAAACACTTTACCTATTTCGTCTCATTTAATCCTCACCCCAAACCAGTATAGCAAATGTTAATAGTCTCATATTTTAGGTGAGATCAAGAGGCATTAACTTGTCCATCATTCAACATCCTCACAAAATTATCTTTCTGTTTCCACATAACGTTCATAATTGTCATTTTTAATTGCTACATGCTTTAAAAAGCTCCCCTAATTCACTTAATTTTGTTTCCCTTGTTAAATATGATGATTGAAAGAGCTGGGGGGGGATATTGTTCATTCATGTCCTGAACAAATGTTTAATAGGATCATGTTGTCAGGTGTTATATTCATCCAGGGGATGCAATGGTGAGTGAGACAAAAAACACTTTGCCTTCACTAAGCAGCTCACGGCCCCCTCGGGGAGGTAACCAGCCAGGAGCCATTGCAAGGCAGATGGTGGGGGTTGCAGTCCTAGACGCTCCCCAAGCCACCCAGCGTTAGAGGAACAGCTGCCGACTGAGGCCAACGGCAGCCACTCCTGGAAGACTGGAATACACTGAATGGCCACCAATATACAAAATTTGCAAAATCAATGATGGCCACCAAACCTGAGTCACCACGGCCCTTTGATGGATCTGGGAATTCAGCGGTCCCAGAGTTTCAGCCCGTTAGGACTCGGAGCCCACACTATTTTGGTTCCATGGTAAACTTATCAAAGGTTTGTCATTTCTTAGGCTAGAGGGCCTGAGGCAGCAATGTTCATGCTCTATTCAGTGCTCATGCTATTCAGTGTTCATGCTCTATTCAGTGTTCATACTATTCAGTGTTCATGCTATTCAGTGTTCATGCTCTATTCAGTGTTCATGCTATTCAGTGTTCATGTTCTATTCAGTGTTCATGCTCTATTCAGTGTTCATGCTCTATTCAATGTTCATGCTGTATTCAATGTTCATGCTCTTTTCAGTGTTCATGCTCTATTCAGTGTTCATGCTATTCAGTGTTCATGCTCTATTCAGTGTTCATGCTCTATTCAGTGTTCATGCTATTCAGTGTTCATGCTCTATTCAATGTTCATGCTCTATTCAATGTTCATGCTCTTTTCAGTGTTCATGCTCTATTCAATGTTCATGCTCTATTCAATGTTCATGCTCTATTCAGTGTTCATGCTCTATTCCAGGGGTCCCCAAACTTTTTATACAGGGGGCCAATTCACTGTCCCTCAGACCATTGGAGGGCTGGACTATAAAAAAAACTATGAACAAATCCCTATGCACACTGCACATATCTTATTTTAAAGTAAAAAAACAAAACGGGAACACATACAATATTTAAAATAAAGAACAAGTAAATTTGAATCAACAAACTGACCAGTATTTCAATGGGAACTATATTCCTCTCACTGACCACCAATGAAAGAGGTGCCCCTTCCGGAAGTGTGGCGGGGGCCAGATAAATGGCCTCAGGGGGGCTGCATGCGGCCCGCGGGCCATAGTTTGGAAACCCCTGCTCTATTCAATGTCCATGCTCTATTCAATGTTCATGCTCTATTTATTCAGTGTTCATGCTCTATTGTCCTGTGGTGATGATGAGAATGACTGTGGGGCAGGCTGGTTTAGACACTTGCATCTCCATGCTCACTTTATAAATGTTATTTCACTGATCTTTACAACAGCCCTAGAAGGTGGTGGTGTTATCTGCATTGTTTAGGTCAGAAACTAAACCAGAGGGGTTAGGTAACTTGCTCAAGCTCGGCCCACTAACAAACAGGAGCCAGTTCTCTAACTGAAAGTGTTACCAACACTTTGTTAAGAGCCCTGAGAGTAAAGAGTTGGATTTACCCTAAAGTGCTAGTGGTCAGCGACTGTGTTTAATTTGTATATATCCTGCCCCTTTTGATAAATGACTTGAGGTAGCTTACAATAACAGTGTTACCATATGGCTTAAAAATAGGTGCTATTGAGTAAGAGTTAAAGCCAGGATGCTGTTGCTATGATTGCTCAAGATAGGCTCTGAGCTTCCTGGCAGCCATGATAAAAATGGAGGCATTGTAAGTTGCAAAGCTATTATTATGGAGATACAGTACATGTTTTTCCTTCTGCTGGAATTCATTTAGAAAAGTAAGTGTTATGATGGCACTAAGTTATGTAGGGAATACTATCCTCTGTCCTGACCAGATAGCCCGATTAGTTACAGAGTGTTATCCCAATATGCAAAGGTTGTGGGGTTCCATCCCAAGTTGGGACACATATAGGAACAGATCAATGTTTCTGTCTGTCTCTCTCTCTCACTCTCGCCTTTCCTCTCTCTCTAAAACCAATAAAAAATGAAAACAAAATATCCTATATCATTAAAAAAAAAGAATATTCTCAATAAATTTTTTTGAAAGAGCAGATGATTCCCCATGGCTCTATTTTTCTATCTGCCTTGTATCAAAACTGAAGGCAGATAGCTTCAGCTAGGTTCCCCAGGAAGCAGACACAAAGACTGACTTGTGTGTGCTGAAGGGTCCCTGGGGCTTCCTCTCGGGGACATCTGTGAGGAGCGCGCGGGGTGGTGCTGAGGGAAAGTGGGACTATAGTGCGGGTGCTCAGAGGCTCCGTCCTCCTGCTCTGATAGGAAGCTCTGGGTGGCTCTTGGATGGCCCTTGGGGTCCTAAGTCAAGGGGACCAGGACTTTCTAGTCCTGGATTGATGTGGGGTTCTCCAGGGGAGGACACTCTCTTCAGTTGAGGGCAATTTCCAGAAAGTTGTGAGCCATCAGAGCCTGTGCTGTTGACTTTATAAACGGCCTCCATTCCTGGTACTCTGGATGTTTAATTGACATACTCATTGTGAGAGTCCAGGAACGGCTGATGACAGAAGCTGACTGATGTCAACTAGCCAAGTCATTCTGGGTGGTTGGTTGTTCAGTGTCCCTTTCATGGTGAACACGTTCTGGGAGCACTCGCATGAGACAAATGATGTTCACTTCCACGGATCCATCCACCTGCCTCTACCCTAGACTTCCCTGTGCTTGATGTCCCAATCCTGCTCTTCCCAGGACCCCATCCAATCAGCCACATCACTCACCAGTGCCCACGAGTCTATGTATATTCTTATCTTGGATTCCTGTTTCCACACAAAGTGGATGACCAAGTATAGCCCTCGAAGCTCTCCCTGCCGGGAGGATCTCCTGTCACCACTTGTCCAGTGTGATACCAGAGTGGAGAAGTATGTGTCAGAGTGCGTTTTGGCTCCGTGTACCAAATGACTCATCTGTCAGCTGGTCATAAAGGACCTGTCCTTGTGAACATAGGTATGAGCTGAAGGCAAGGCCCTGGCATAACAGTGATAGAGGACAAGGGGTCCTCAGCCATCTGCTAGTGTGGGTAACTGCACTCTGGCCTTGCTCGTGCCTAAACCCAGTAACACCTTCCTCTTGCAAGAGATTACTGATGGACCTTCCTGAGTTTGTGACTTAGTGAATCTAAGATAATCCAGTACCTGCCTGACCAGGCAGTAGCACAGTGGATAGAGCGTCGGACTGGGACTCAGAGGACCCAGGTTCAAAACCCCGAAGTCGCCAGCTTGAGCATGGGCTCATCTGGTTTGAGCAAGGCTCACCAGCTTGAGCCCAAGGTCACTGGCTTGAGCAAGGGGTTACTCGGTCTGCTGAAGGCCCACGATCAAGGCACATATGAGAAAGCAATCAATGAACAATTAATATGCTGCAAAAAAGAATTGATGCTTCTCATCTCTCTCCCTTCCTGTCTGTCTGTCCCTATCTGTCCCTCTCTCTGTCTCTCTCTCTCTCTCTATCATAAAAAGGAAAAAAAAGAAAGATAATCCAGTACCTGATGGCAGCTGCGGTAGGGACCATTTCTAAAGTGGCTCCCAAAATGTTCTCTCCTAATCCCCAGAACATGTGATCACGATGAGATAGCCCTGCTGTGATTCTGTGGGCACGTGGCACATTTGACCTTAAAGATAAGATTATTCACGTGGGCCTGATCGAATCACATGAGACTCTTGAAGTGAAGAGTGTTCTCTGGTTGATAGGAAAAGAGGAAGTCAGAGAGATTTGAAGTATGAGGGGAATTTGATACACTGTTGTTGGCTTGAGATGGTAAGGGCCACCTGAGAAGGAATGCAGTAGCCTTAAATTGCTGAGAGAGGGCCTCAGTTGACAGCCAATAAGAAAACAGAGATTTCAGTCCTACAGCTACAAGGAGCTAAATTTGTCAATAGTCCGGGTGAGGTTGGTAGCAGATTCCTACCTGGAGCCTCCAGAGAAGAGCTCAGCCTGATCAACACTTTAACTGAGGCCTTGTGAGACCCTAACAGAGAACTTGCTTTAGCCATTCTGACCTACATAACTGTTAGCTAAAATAATTTTGTTTCTTTAAGCCATTACATTTATGGTAATTTCTTACATAGCAATAGAAATATAATACAGCATCTCTGGCCATGCTCAGCAAGATCAGAGTTTTTGTCTCTACCAGGCTATTTTTCATATAGTGTATATTCTCTGCTGTACATGTCATGGCTTGTTCCAGAACTCAGGTTTGTAATGAGTCCTACACAGCATCTTCCCCGTCCATAAACTGCTCTAGCACCACAGAGTTTTCTGCATCTCATGGCCCACCCAGCAGGGCTACTTGCACCACAGCCTGGACCTCCTGCAGAATCCTTCCTAGTCAGTGCCTTGTCCAGAGCTGGAGCCTTTGTGTATAACTTGATAGACGGCTCAGAGCGGCATCCCAAGGGTGAGTCAATATGCTGCCTCCAGAACCCCGAGGGGGTAAGCAAGCGTTCTGCTTCGTTTTTGGTGGTGGATGGTACAAGATGCGATGATTTGTCTGTGACTTTGGTGGGGCTGTCCTGGCAGGTCCCAGACCACTGGATCCTTAACAATTCACGAATGTGGCGGGTGCCTGAATCCTTATAAAGTTTAATCTCTCTTTTCTCATCTAGTATTACTAGCATAATGTTATCAAAATAGAGGACTAGCCCTCTTCCAGTGCGACACCAGAGTGGAGAAGCATGCAGCAGCATGCATTTTGGCTCCGTGTACCAAGTGACCCGTCTATCTGTCAGCTGGTCATAAAGGACCTACCTTGTGAATGTTGGTACGAGCTGAAGGTGAGGCCCTGGTGTAACAGTGAAGGATGCTCAGCTTGTTGAGGTCTCTTTGGACTCTTTTATAACAGAGGATGGGAGAGGACACATAGCTGTGGGGGAGATCCTAGATGTATGCTGCTGACTGTCTTACGTGAATGAAAACTACTTCTACTAGTCCAAATAGGCTGCAGTGGGCTTAGTCCAACATGCTGAAAGTGGAACAATTAAAATGGAAGTTCATATGTCGGCCATGGCTGGGGAGCTCAGTTGGTTAAAATGTTCCTCCAGTATGCCAATGTTGCAGGTTTAATCCCCCGTCAGGGCACATATAAGAAATATCTAATGAATACACAACTATGTGGAACAACAAATCAATTCTTCTCTTTCTCTCTTATTCTTTCTCTCTTTCTCTCCCTTGCGAACTCTCTAAAATTAGTAAATAAATAGAAATTTAAAAAAGAAGTTAATGTGTTGCTCATGGTATATTCTCTAGGATAGACCACATGTTAGGGCACAAAAGCGGTCTCAACAAATTTAAGAAGATTGAAATCATATCAAGCACTTTCTCTGATCATAATGGCATGAAACTAGAAATCAGCCACAACAGAAAAAATAAAAAAATATTCAAACACTTGGAAACTAAATAGCATGTTATTAAATAACGAATGGGTTAACAATGAGATCAAAGAAGAAATAAAAAAATTCCTAGAAATGAACGATAATGAGTATACATCAACTCAAAATTTATGGGACACAGCAAAAGTGGTCCTGACAGGGAAGTTCGTAGCATCACAGGCATACCTCAAGAAGCTAGAAAAAGCTCAAATAAACAACTTGACCCTGTATCTAAAAGAACTAGAAAAAGAACAGCAAGTGAAGCCCAGAGCTAGTAGAAGGAAGGAAATAAAAAAGATCAGAGCAGAAATAAATGACATAGAGGCTAAAGAAACAATACAGAGGATCAATGAAACCAGGAGCGGGTTCTTTGAAAAGGTAAACAAGCTCGATGAACCTTTAACCAGACTCACCAAGAAAAGAAGAGAGAGGACTCAAATAAATAAAATTAGAAAGAGAGTGGAGAAATAACAACTGACACAACAGAAATACAAAATATTGTAAGAAAATACTATGAAGAACTGTATGCCAAAAAACTAGATAACCTAGATGAAATGGACAAATTCCTTGAAACATATAATCTTCCAAAAATTAATCTGGAAGAATCAGAAAACCTATTATAACAAATGAGATTGAAACAGTTATCAAAAAACTCCCAAAAAAGAAAAGTCCTGGGCCTGATGGCTTCACAAGTGAATTCTACCAAATATTCAAAGAAGAACTAACTCCTATCCTTCTCAAGCTCTTTCACAAAATTCAAGAGGAAGAAAGATTTCCAAGCTCCTTTTATGAGGTGAGTATAATTCAGATTCCAAAACCAGGCAAAGACAACACAAAGAAAGAAAATTATAGGCCAATATCCCTGATGAATTTAGATACTAAAATCCTCAACAAAATATTAGCAAACCAGATCCAGCAATAAATGAAAAAAATCATACACCATGATCAAGTGGGATTTATTCTTGGGAGGCAAGGCTGGTACAATATTTGCAAATCAATCAATGTGATTCATCACATAAACAAAAGGAAGGAGAAAAGCCACATGATAATTTCAATAGATGCAGAAAAAGCATTTGATAAAATCCAGCACCCATTCATGATCAAAACTCTCAGCAAAGTGGGAATACAGGGAACATACCTCAACATGATAAAGGCCATCTATGAGAAACCCACAGCCAACATCATACTCAATGGGCAAAAATTAAAAGCAATCCCCTTAAGATCAGGAACAAGCAGGGGTGCCCCCTTTCACTACTCTTATTCAACATAGTTCTGGAAGTCCTAGCCACAGCAATCAGACAAGAAAAGAAATAAAAGGCATCCAAATTGGAAAAGAAGAAATAAAACTATCATTATTTGCAGATGATATGATATTGTATATAGAAAACTTTAAAGTCTCAGTCAAAAAACTACTAGACCTGATAAATGAATTCAGCAAGGTGGCAGGATATAAAATTAATACTCAGAAATCAGAGGCATTTTTATACACTAACAATGAACTGTCAGAAAGAGAAATTTAAGGAAGCAATCTCCTTTACCATTGCAACCAAAAAAATAGAGTACCTGGGAATAAATTTAACCAGGGAGATTAAAGACTTGTGATGTCACCCCATTAAAAAAATAAATAAATAAAATTTAATTAAAAAAAAAAGACTTGTACTCAGAAAATTATAAAACATTGATAAAAGAAATCAAGGAAGGCCCTGGCCGGTCGGCTCAGCGGTAGAGCGGTAGAGCGTCGGCCTGGCGTGCGGGGGACCCGGGTTCGATTCCCGGCCAGGGCACATAGGAGAAGTGCCCATTTGCTTCTCCACTCCCCCCCTCCTTCCTCTCTGTCTCTCTCTTCCCCTCCTGCAGCCAAGGCTCTATTGGAGCAAGGATGGCCCGGGTGCTGGGGATGGCTCCTTGGCCTCTGCCCCAGGCGCTAGAGTGGCTCTGGTCGCGGCAGAGCGACACCCCGGAGGGGCAGAGCTTCGCCCCTGGTGGGCAGAGCGTTGCCCCCTGGTGGGCGTGCCGGGTGGATCCCGGTAGGGCGCATGCGGGAGTCTGTCTGACTGTCTCTCCCCGTTTCCAGCTTCAGAAAAATACAAAAAAAAAAAAAAAAAAAAAAAAAGAAATCAAGGAAGACACAAACAAGTGGAAGCATATACCATGCTCATGGTTAGGAAGAATAAACATCATTAAAATGTCTATATTACCCAAAGCAATTTATAAATTCAATGCAATACCAATTAAAATACCAATGAATTACTTCAAAGATATAGAACACATATTCCAAAACTTTATATGGAACCAAAAGAGAACACGAATAGCCTCAGCAATCTTGAAAAGGAAGAATAAAGTGGGAGGTATCACACTTCCAGATATCAAGTTATACTACAAGGCCATTGTACTCAAAACAGCCTGGTACTGGCATAAGAACAGGCACATAGATCAATGGAACAGAATGGAGAACCCAGAAATAAACCCACAGCTCTATGGACAACTGATGTTTGACAAAGGAGGTAAGAGCATACAATGGAGTAAAGACAGCCTCTTTAATAAATGGTGTTGGGAAAATTGGACAGCTACCTGCAAAAAAATGAAACTAGGACCTGGCCGGTTGGCTCAGTGGTAGAGCGTCGGCCTGGCGTGCAGAAGTCCCGGGTTCGATTCCTGGCCAGGGCACACAGGAGAAGCGCCCATCTGCTTCTCCACCCCCTCTCCTTCCTCTTTGTCTCTCTCTTCCCCTTCCGCAGCCGAGGCTCCATTGGAGCAAAGATGGCCCGGGTGCTGGGGATGGCTCCTTGGCCTTTGCCCCAGGCGCTAGAGTGGCTCGGGTCACAACAGAGCGATGCCCTGGAGGGGCAGAGTATCGCCCCTGGTGGGCGTGCCGGGTGGATCCCGGTCGGGTGCATGTGGCAATCTGTCCGACTGTCTCTCCCCATTTCCAGCTTCAGAAAAATACAAAAAATAAATAAATAAGTTAATTAATTAATTTAAAAAAATGAAACTAGACCACCAACTTACACCATTCACAAAAATAAACTCAAAATGGATAAAAGACTTAAATGTAAGCCGTGAAACCATATGCATCTTAGAAGAAAATATAGGCAGTAAGCTCTCCAACATCTCTTGCAGCAATATATTGTATATTTGCTGATTTATCTCCATGGGCAAGGGAAATAAAAGACAGGATAAACAAATGGAACTATATCAAACTAAAAAGCTTCTGCACAGCTAAAGACAATAAGAACAGAATAAAAGACAAACTACACAATGAGAGAATATATTTGACAATATGTCTGATAAGGGGTTAATAACCAAAATTTATAAAGAACTTGTAAAACTCAATACCAGGAAGACAAACATCCAATCAAAAAATGGGTGAAAGAAATGAATAGACACTTCTCCAAAGAGGACATACAGATGGCCAATAGACATATGAAAAAATGCTCAACATCACTAATCATTAGAGAAATGCAAATTAAAACCATAATGAGATATCACCTCACACCAGTCAGAATGGCGCTCATCAACAAAACAACACAGAATAAGTGCTAGTGAGGATGTGGAGAAAAGGGAACCCTCCTGCACTGCTGGTGGGAATGCAGACAGGTGCAGCCACTGTGGAAAACAGTATGGATATTCCTCAAGAAATTAAAAATTGAACTGCCTTTTGACCCAGCTATACCACTTTTAGGAATATACCCTAAGAACACCATAGTACTGTTTGAAAAGAAGAAATGCACCCCCATGTTTATGCATCTTAGAAGAAGATGCATATTGTGAAACAATCTTTGCATTGTTCACAATAGCAAAGATCTGGAAACAGCCCAAGTGTCTGTCAGTGGACGAGTGGATTAAAAAGCTTTGGTACATATATACTATGGAATACTACTCAGCCATAAGAAATGATAACATTGGATCATTTACAACAACATGGATGGACTTCGATAACATTATACTGAGCAAAATAAGTAAATCAGAAAAAACTAAGAACTATATGATTCCATACATAGGTGGGACATAAAAATGAGACTCAGAGACATGGACAAGAGTGTGGGGGTTATGGGGTGGGGAGAGGAGAGGAGGGGGTTGGGGGAGGGGAGAGGCACAAAGAAAATCAGTTAGAAAGTGACAGAAGACAATTGGACTTTGGGTGATGGGAATGCAGCGTCATCAAATGTCAAAATAACCTAGAGATGTTTTCTCTAAACATATGTACCCTTATTTATCAATGTCACCCCATTAAAATTAATTAAAAAAAGAAGTTAATGTGTCAAATAAGTAGAAAAACAGAAGAAAGAGTAAACATATCCAAATGCTGTTACTTTGGGGGAGAAATCAACAAAATACACAAAGCACTAGTTTACTAATTAAGAAAAAAGAGATAAGGAAAATACATAAAATAAATGACAGAAACAGGCTCTGGCTGGTTGGCTCAGTGGTAGAGCATCGGCCTGGCGTGCAGGAGTCCTGGGTTCGATTCCTGGCCAGGGCACACAGGAGAAGCACCCATCTGCTTCTCCACCCCTCCACCTCTCCTTCCTCTCTGTCTCTCTCTTCCCCTGCCGCAGCCAAGGCTCCATTGGAGCAAAGTTGGCCCCTGGCACTGAGGATGGCTCCATGGCCTCTGCCTCAGGCTCTAGAATGGCTCTGGTTGCTACAGAGCAATGTCCCAGATGGGCAGAGCATCGCCCCCTGGTGGGCATGCTGGGTGGATCCCGGTCGGGCGCATGCGGGAGTCTGTCTGACTGCCTCCCTGTTTCCAACTTCAGAAAATACAAAAGAAAAAAAAAAAAAAAAGACAGAAACATACTAGTCACTGGAAAAGACAACATTTTAAAATATGTAAATATATAATTTATATATTTATATTATATATTATATAAATATATAAAAGTTATAAAAGATAACACTTGGAAAAGAATATTTTTCACCTTGGCCAGGTAGCTTGGCTGATTAAAGCATCGTCCGAAGCGCAGAGGTTGCTGGTTTGATCCCTGGTCAGGGCACATACAGGAACAAATCAGTGTTCCTTTCTCTCTCTCTCCTTCTTTCCCTTTTTTTCTGACATCAATAAATAAAAATTTTAAAATAAAATAAAATACATACAGTTAAAAAAAGAGACTATTTTGCACAACTTTTTTTGAATAGGCTTGACAATAAACATAAAATTCTTAATTTATAATTTAACAAAATTGTCCATTGTAAAGATAGAAAAGTATTCACATAAAACAACAGTTTTCAGGGTTTTTTTTTTTTTTATCTCAAGACACTTTTACACCCTTAAGAAATTTTGAAGACACCCAAAGAGCATTTGTTTACATGGGTTATATTTATTAATACCATATTAGATATTAAAAGTGAGAAAATGAAACTATTTAAAAAAAAAAAACCATTTATGGAAAAATAACTATATTTTCCACAAAAATAAATTAGTAATATGATTATTTTACATCTGCAAGTCTCTTTAATGTTTGGCTTATGAAAGACATGTCTGTTTTTTGTTTATTTTTTTGTATTTTTCTGAAGTTGGAAACGGGGAGGCAGTCAGACAGACTCCCGCATGCGCCTGACCGGGATCCACCTGGCATGCCCACCAGGGGGCGATGCTCTGCCCATCTGGGGCGTTGTTCTGTAGCAACCAGAGCCATTCTAGTGCCTGAGGCAGAGGCCATGGAGCCATCCTCAGCGCCCAGGCCATCTTTGCTCCAATGGAGCCTTGGCTGCAGGAGGGGAAGAGAGAGACAGAGAGGAAGGAGAGGAGGAGGGATGGAAAAGCAGATGGTTGCTTCTCCTGTGTGCCCTGGCCGGGAATTGAACCCGGGACTTCTGCACGCCAGGCCGATGCTCTACCACTAAGCCAACTGGCCAGGGCCAAGACATGTCTGTTTTTGCAGTCAATCCTTTGCTAACTGTTATTTGGTTTGAAAACTATAGAAACCTCATGCAGATATTTAGTTGTAAAGGAGAAATATGCAGTCATTCTGAAAGAGGTATAAGGACCTCTGGGGGTCCTCAGTTCACTTATCCAAGAATCAGTTCCATAGATAAAACAGAAAAGGCTATTAAACATCTCTCTCTCCCTCCCTCTCTCTCTCTCTCTCTCTCTCTCTCTCTCTCTCACACACACACACACACACACACACACACACACACGATTAAAATCACATGATTTCACAGGGGAATTTTTCCAATCCTTCCGAGACCAGATAATCCTGATGTTAGAGTGTAGAAAAAGAAAACACTCAAACTCTTTTTATGAAGTAAATATAACATTGATATCTAAATGCAACAAACACAAAAAATAAAATGTGTAGATCTTACTTATAAATATTTATGCAAAAACCTCAAATCAAACATTAGCAAATTTATGCAAAAACCTCAAATCAAACATTAGCAAATTGATTCTAAAAGGACATTAAAAACAATACACCATAATTAAGTGGGATTTATATAAGAGTGTAGGGACAGTTTGATACTATTAATATAGCTCATTATAATAATAAATGTATGAAAAAGTATGACTATGTCTATAGCTGTTGCAAATGCTTTTGACAAAATTAAATACCTATTCTTGATCATGATCAAAACATTAAATAGAAAAAGGAATTAATGAGTTCATTTTAATAAAATACATGTATATATAAATGTATATGTATGTAATAAATGTATATATTAGAAATGTATACTTCATTTCTAAAGTCAGAATTTTAATGGATAAACACATGAGAACAGGAATAAGGCAAGGATGTCCACTACTATTTAATATAACATTGGTGATATTAATACAACTGGACAAGAGAAAATTATTAGGGACATAAGAATTGAAAATGAGCAAATAAAAGTCTTTCTATTTGTAGGCGATATGATAGTTGGAAAATTCAAAAGTTTTTTTTTTAAGATTTTATTTATTGATTTTACAGAGATAGGAGAGAGGGTGGGGGGTGGAGTGGGAAGTATCAACTTATAGTATTTGCTTCTCATTATGTGCCTTAACCAGGCAAGCCCAGGGTTCTAACCCAGCATTCCAGGTCAACGCTTTATCCACTGTGCCACCGCAGGCCAGGCAAAACTCAAAAAGTTTTTTTTGGGTTTTTTTTGGTATTTTTCTGAAGCTGGAAACGGAGATAGACAGTCAGACAGACTCTCGCATGTGCCCGACTGGGATCCACCTGGCACGCCCATCAGGGGGCGACGCTCTGCCCACCAGGGGGCGATGCTCTGCCCCTCCTGGGCGTCACTCTGTCGCGACCAGAGCCACTCTAGCGCCTGGGGCTCCAATGGAGCCTCGCTGCGGGAGGGGAAGAGAGAGACAGAGAGGAAGGAGAGGGGGAGGGATGGAGAAGCAGATGGTTGCTTCTCCTGTGTGCCCTGGCCGGAAATCGAACCTGGGACTTCTGCACGCCAGGCCGACGCTCTACCACTGAGCCAACCGGCTAGGGTCTCAAAAAGTTTTAATAAAACTAACACAAGCAAAATAATTCTGTAGACTGTACATATGTATGCACAATTTTATACTGATAAATATTATATAAAGATGCAAATATGTTTATATTGACATAAACAACAGCCCGTTAAAGGAGATAATGAAAGAGAAACCCCTGCTTATTATAAAAACAAAAAAAGCATCAAATATTTCAGAATAAACTAACAAATACATGAACTGGGTCAAATCCTAACCATCTGTTAGGGACTTGTTCACCTAATATCGTGGTACTTGGCATCTAGAAAAAGAGTTACATAATCGTAAGAAAACACGTAAGTACATAAGCGACAAGTTTGGCTCTGAACGTAGACACCCATGTATGTCATTTGGAATCAAGTCCCAGAAGACTCGAGGGTGAGTCCCTCTTCCGGCTTAGCTGGTCATCCGTCTGACCCCAGGTCTCTTGTCCCTCTGGGCTGTGAGACTGGCGGCTGGTGTCAACGTGGTCATTTGCTTGGCTCTGTTCTCTCTTCTAGGATCACATTTTCTGCAATAAAAGTTTTGCTTTGATCTACTGGAGTGTCCAATGTTTTATTTGCTACCACTGGTATCATCAAAATCTCTCTGAAGAACACTTGAAAATGCTCCCAAAAGGACTTATAAAAGGAGACTTCTACAAAGCAAAAGGCATCCCATGCTCTTGGGTGGGACAACCTGAGATCATAAAGATCTAATTCTCCTCATGGTGATATATAATTTTAACATGATCCTAATATAAAAAGACCACATTTTTTTTCCCTAGAGAGGTTGATTCTGGAACTCATATAGAAAAATAAACATGCAAGAATAGTTATAAAAAAATTCCAATAAGAGTTGTGAGAAAAGGGTGTGTGAAATATTATAAAGGATCTATAATTAAAACTTATAATTGAATAGAAACTATTGGAATAAAACAGCAAATCCAGAAATAGACCTAAGTAAATGTGGAAATTTGGCATATGGTGAAGATAATGTCTGAAATCACTGAAGGAAAGCTGGTTCTTTTAATAAGTGCTGTTGGGGCAACTGGGTGGCCATTTGGAGAAAGATAAAATTGGGTCCATGCCTCACACTGTACACAAGAATAAACTCCAAATGGATCAGAGGTCTATGTGTAAAAATAAAATCAAACGGGCACTAGAGGAAAACGGAGTAATTTCAAAAATAATCTCCATGTGGGGGAACTCTTCTAAGTCTGACCCAGAATCCATATGCAACAAAAGGAAAGATTGATGAGTTGCTCTACTTAAAAGCAAAGCAACATTAGCATGGCAAAAATAAAATGAGCACAATTTAAAAAATAATAATGGACTAGGTGGAAATATAAGGTCTACCGGAAAGTTCTGTCCATTTCTACACAACAAGTTTGGACACGTAAGCACATGTTTATTTGGCGCATGTGTGCCTCTCTATTTTTATCACTTAATGTATACATACTGACATAGCAAATTAACTAAAACAAAGTTGATTCATGTTAGTCTTATGTATGAAGCGATAGTGTACCATGGCTACTGATAAAGTTCATTTATGCCACTGTAGTGTATACAAATTTCAACAAGGAAGAAATGCTACAGAAGCATGTAGAAATTTATTGAAAGTGTTTGGTGAAGGTACAGTTTCTGATAGGACATCAGAAGATGGTTCGAAAAATTCGAAACAGGTGATTTTGACCTTTCTGATAAGCCACGTTCTGGGCGACCATCTTTGATCGATGACGATGTTGTTAAGACCATGTTGGAGCAAGATCCTTTTCTGACAACATCGGAGATTGCAGAAAGGCTTAATTCAGCTCAGCAAACCATTTCGGACCATATTCAGAAGACAGGATTGGTGTGAAAATATATTATTTAATAAAGTTTATTGACGGTAAGAAAAATTTGTATTTTGTTTTATTCCAAAAACGGACAAGAACTTTCGGTAGACCTTTTATTTGCCACCTATATCAGAAACAAAGATCTAATTTTCCTAATATATGAAGAAGACTTAAAATTGAGGGGGAAAGAGAAAAAAGGCCATAAACCCAATATAAAGATGAGCAAAGGAGACAGTGTATTAAAAATGTATATAACAGTCCTTAAATGCCTTTTGTAAAAGGAAGAAGGGGAAATAAGACTATATTACAAACACACAGAGAAAGGAGAGGGAGGGAAAGAGAGAGGGGAAGAAGAAGAAGAATGAGAAGGAGGAAGAAGAAGGAGGAAAAAGAAGGAGAAGAAAGAAAAGAGGAGAAAACAGGGTATGCCTTTTCTTTGCAAAAGAAATCAACCAAAATGTCAAAGAACTGATTCAGTTAGAAAACCTTTATCCATAACTGATTCTGGCAAGGATCATCCATGGATGCTGAAACAGTTGGGTGAATGGCCATTGGTGAATAGTTCACTTATGTAGCCTCAATGTATCAGTCTGAAGCTTTCTAGTTACAAAAAGAAAGTGATGAGATCTGCTTTAACCAAGGAAGACAACTTAGCAGCATCAACAATGGAACAAACAAGCATAATGGGCCTCCTTATATGAGGAATGAAAATACACAGCACCTGTGGTCTTCTTGCTAAAAATTTTCACCTGAATCTAAATAGTAATGAGCAAGTGATAAGACAAATCCAGGATACAGACTATGAATTCTACAAATAATTTCATTTGGACTCTTAAAAAATGTCAACATCATGCCCTGGCCAGATACTCGAGCATCTAACGGAAGTGCAGAAGTTGCCGGTTTGATTCCCAAATCAGAGCACACACAGGAATGGATCTATGTTCCCATCTCTCTCTCTTAAATCAATAAAATAAATATTTTTTTAAAAAGTCAATATCTGCTCTGGCCGGTTGGCTCAGCGGTAGAGCGTCGGCCTGGCGTGTGGGGTACCCGGGTTCGATTCCCGGCCAGGGCATATGGGAGAGGCGCCCATTTGCTTCTCCACCCCCACTCCCTCCTTCCTCTCTGTCTCTCTCTTCCCCTCCCGCAGCCAAGGCTCCATTGGAGCAAAGATGGCCCGGGCGCTGGGGATGGCTCCTTGGCCTCTGCCCCAGGCGCTAGAGTGGCTCTGGTCGCAGCAGAGCAACACCCCGGAGGGGCAGAACATCGTCCCCTGGTGGGCAGAGCGTAGCCCTGGTGGGCGTGCCGGGTGGATCCCGGTCGGGCGCATGCGGGAGTCTGTCTGACTGTCTCTCCCCGTTTCCAGCTTCAGAAAAAAAAAAAATACAAAAAAAAAAAAGTCAATATCATGAATGACAAAAAATACTGTGGAAACTATTCTAGGATAAATTAGTCTAAAGAGAACAACCCACAAATACAACACATAAAATTTGGATTTTAGATTTAAACAAAAAAGCAAATATGAAAGACATTATTTAGACAACTGGGAAAATTTGCATGTGAACAGGAAATTATATATTATTGTATCAATGTTACATTTTGGGGGTGTCTTACTGATATTGTGGTTATAAAAGAGAATACCCCTGTTCTTTGGAAATAGTTGGTATGTAGGGGTAAACTGCCATGGTGTTTACTCATTATTTCAACTTTTGTTATTGTTGTTATTTCAGCAACAAGAATATAATTAGTTATTTGAATCTTTGAAGCTTAATACAAAACACACATTTAAAAAACTGTTGTTTTAGCAATGATCTTCATGACACACCCTAAAACCCTAAATCTTAAGTGTTGGCAGCGGGGAGGTTGTAAGGACACTCATGTGTCATGAAGATTGCCCTGGATATATCAGTCTGATCCTCAGGCAATGAACACCAACAATGGGGAGGTTGTAACTTGTCCGAGATTATAGCCAGAAAGAAAAGAGTAGATCATGAAGAAAGAATGCAGTCTTATCTCTGCCTTAGACTATGTGATATTTCTTTTTTCTTTCTTTTACTTTTTAGAAAACTTTCCATTGAAGTGTAAAATACATGTAGGAAGAGACATAAATCTTACACGTATAGCCCTGGCCAGATAGCTTGCTTGGTTAGAGCATCATCCCGATACGCAAGGGATTCCAGTTCAATCCTGGGTCAGGGCACATACAGAAATGGATTGATGTTTGTCTGTCTGCTTCTCACCCTTCCTTTCTCTAAAATTGATTTTTAAAAAATTAAAAAATCTTACATGTATAACTTGCTGAATTTCTACACAGTGAATATATCCATGAAACCAGCGTCCAGATCAATAAACAGAACAACCCAACAGCTTGGAAGCCCCTCTAGGGCTAAGATTTAAAACCCAGCTTGAGGATCACCTAGTGATGCTTGTTTACCTGTTTATTTGGCATATTTTAAAATTTTTTCTTCAGGAAACATTTTTTTTTGTTTTTTGTTTTTACAGAGAGAGAGAGTCAGAGAGAGGGATAGACAGGGACAGACAGACAGGAACGGAGAGAGATGAGAAGCATCAATTATTAGTTTTTCGTTGTGTATTGCGACACCTTAGTTGTTCATTGATTGCTTTCTCATATGTGCCTTGACTTGCTGGCCTTCAGCAGACCGAGTAACCCCTTGCTTGAGACAGCGACCTTGGGCTCAAGCTGGTGAGCTTTTGCTCAAACCAGATGAGCCAGCACTCAAGCTGGAGACCTTGGGGTCTCAAACCTGGGTCTTCCACATCCCACTTCGATGCTCTATCCACTGCGCCACGCCTGGTCAGGCAGGAAACATTTTTTAATGATATAACTTTTTTTTTCTTTTCTGATATTTATTGATTTGTAGAGAGGAGAGAAAAATTGATTGGTTGTTCTACTTATTTATGCATTCATTGGTTTATGCTTGTATGTGCCCTGACCCGGGATTGAACCTACAACCTTGGAGTATCTGGACAATGCTAACCAACTGAGTTATTTGGCCGGGGCTTCAGCAAACGGTTTTGAATATCTTCCTCTGTGTCAGACACCTGAAAGCACATAGCGTTCCACATTACAGTGTGTCATAAAGTCATGGTGCACTTTTGACCGGTCACAGGAAAGCAACAAAAGACGATAGAAATGTGAAATCTGCACCAAATAAAAGGAAAACCCTCCCAGTTTCTGTAGGATGATGGGGCAGCATGTGCGCATGCGCAGACGATGACGTAACACCGTATATACAGCGGAGCGGCCCATGGCCATGCCAGTCGGGATGTGGATGGTACGGAGGAAAGTTCAGTGTATTCTGTGGCTCGCTAAATTCAAATCTGTGACCAAAGTGCAACGTGAATATCAGCGCGTTTATAACGAAGTGCAGCCACATAGGAATAACATTACTAGGTGGGATAAGCAGTTGAAGGAAACCGGCAGTTTGGTGGAGAAACCCCGTTCTGGTAGGCCATCAGTCAGTGACGAGTCTGTGGAGGCTATACGGGATAGCTACCTAAGGAGCCCTAAAAAATCTGTGCGTGAGCCCACATCGAATAGGTATGCACTGAATAGGTATGAAACTGGGAGAATTTTCCTTTTATTTGGTGCAGATTTCACATTTCTATTGTCTTTTGTTGCTTTCCTGTGACCGGTCAAAAGTGCACCATGACTTTATGGACGCACTGTATTGTGTCTTTCTTGCACCTGCCATACCAGAGGCCATTTGTGTGTTAACATCTCTTTCAGTTCAGGATAAACATTTGTTAGGCTTTTACTTTCTAGCATCCATTCATTCTTGGCACCCTTAGATATTCCACTAGAGGAATCACAGGCTCTCCAATGTGCAATATGCGTGGTTCAGGTGGAGTTCATGTCACATCTGGCACCAGGGGTGAGGATATGACTCTGGCTCAGCCAATGAGATTATCACATTTTTCTGGCCATAGACTGGTTCATGAATAGGTACATGATCCATTCAGAGCCCAAGAAATGTAGTAAAGATTTTATGAGGTCCATTAGGAGAGGCACACTCACTTTTCTACTAGACTTGAACCTGGGAGAATGTACATGTGGAAATACTAAGAGCCATTCCGCCACTTCTGAAGGGTCACCCCAGCTTCAGAATTCCTGTGGGGCTGGCTGAGGTCTCCGCTGAGACTCTCTCATAGCTCAACTTCTACTTCTGCTCAGTTCTGCTTCCTTCTCTTTTCTTCTTATGATACTGATATAAACCAACCAATGGCAGAGCTAAAAACCACTCCGGATTTCCAGATCTTCCCAGCTAACATTCTTGTGCTGAATCAAATAAATAGATATACATTCTACTGTGGCCAGATCTCAGAATTTGACGATGAAAGGGCTACCTAGAAAGGCATGTCCAGTCTCTGTGGCCCAGGCATTCCTGATTCAGTTAGGAGAACAAGGGATGACACGTAGAAAGTTAAATCACAGACGGTAAAAAGAGATCACATTATCAAATTTAAACAATACATGGGAGGCCCTGGCTGGGTACCTCAGTTGGCTGGAGCATAATCCCGAAATGCCAAGGTTGCAGGTTCGATCCCTGGTCAGGGCACACACAAGAGTCAACCAGTGACAACATGAATAAGTGGAACAACGAATCTCTTTCTCTCTTTCTGTCTCTGTCTTGCTCCCTTCCTCTCTCTCTAAAGATCAATAAATAGAAGTTAAAAAATATATACATGTGATCCTTACCGACATGCATGAGATTAGCTGCCAGATGGGTGTGCTGATGGAAGTGGGCTCAGACTGGCAGGACACGGGATAGAGGGACACTAAACAGAGGGGGGGGGGTGTTGGGTAAATAAGTGTAAAATTTGTGTTATTTGATTTTTCTCA
Organism: Saccopteryx leptura; assembly: GCF_036850995.1. Classification (NCBI taxonomy): domain Eukaryota; kingdom Metazoa; phylum Chordata; class Mammalia; order Chiroptera; family Emballonuridae; genus Saccopteryx; species Saccopteryx leptura. The sequence continues at coordinate 17,693,610 of NC_089515.1, read as the reverse complement.
CTTTTATTGTTAAAAATGGCTGCTGCCAGGTGAAATGGCTAATTACCTTCCTGCTTGGGAAGGGATTTTGTTATGCTAATGTGTACTGGAGGAGAGGTTTTCGCCCCAAAAAGTTTTAAGAAGAAGAAGGAGGAGGAAGAGGAGGCCATGTTGTTGAAGAGAAAGCAGCCAAGATGGCCGGGTGCTGAAGGAGAAGCCAGTTTGTGCAGAGTTTGTGCAGAGAGAAGGAGATGGGGAGCCAGAGGGGACTGAGCTGGTGGGGAGCCCTTGATTCCAGGAAAACCCAGATGTGTCAGTACCTTTGTGAGCGCTGAATGAGTGGGATTTTGCGCCCTATGTGTTTGTGTTTACTCGCTGGCTGGGTGTGAGGCTAGAATGAAAGGAATGGCCCACCAGTTTTCAGCTTCGCTGTTTCTCTACCATCTGTCTGAATCCAGTGGAAACCTGCGTGTGCATGGCTGTGACGGTGGCGACTACTGGCCATGCAGGGTGAGAAGAGACACAGAGGGGCAAATGCAGACAGCGTTTTTCCAGGGAAGGGATTAGACCAACCTGGTCAGAGTTTTGATGTGAAAGGAGGTCCCCGTGGGGGCTGGACCAGGGAGAGGCAGTGGAGGTCTATGGATGTTGGAATCCTTCCCCTTGGACCATGGATGCTCGTCTCTGGCTCCTCCCCTGCATTCTGTTCCCACTTGGTCCAAACATCCTTTCCCCGCCTTCCTTGGTGGCCCTGGAATTGGAGTTGAGCTCAAGCCCTCCTGAGGCCCGTCTGGCTGTCTGACCTGGCTTCCTGGGCACTCAGATCAAGGAACAGAATTCCTCAGCTTCTCTGTCTCCCAGTTTCCTTCCTCTCTCTGTGACTTTCCTGGGGCTGTCAGAAAGAGAGTACCAGGCACCAGGCAGCTTAAACAGCAGTAAGTGATTCCTTCCCAGTCTGGTGCCGGAAGTCAGAACCCAGGGGTCACAGGGTGTCTGGGACCCTCGGCAGAATCTCTCTTTGCCTCTGTTCCTTGACTGGCACTTTATCATGCCAATCTTTGCCTCTGTTGTCACGTGGCTCTCTCCCTGTGTAATCTGTATCTAAATTTCCCTCTTCCTGTGAGGCATCGGTCATACTGGATGAGGGCCCCACCTTGATGACTGCACTGTCACTTGTAACTTGATTGCATCTGCAAAGTCCCTATTTCCTAATGAGGTCTCATTCACAGGTGCCTGGGGTTAGGACTTCAACAAATCTTTTTGGGGGACATAGCTCAACCTATCATACTCCCTTAGATGTTTTAGACATGCTGACTTATTCTTCTTGGGTAGAGAAGAGAAGAGAGAAGCAGGCATATATTAAAAAAAACAAAACACCCTTATCCTTCTCCAATCCTAACAGGCCATCTTTGAGATTCTTTAAATCATCAGAAGTTAAGTTCCTTGGGGAAACATTCCAGGGACTGAGGACAATCCCCCAGCAAAGTTCCATTCCCAAGGGGTCCCCCACCTCCAAAAAACTAACTCAAACCCTGCTTTCCTTTTTCCTTTTTTTTTTTTAGGTGACAGGAGAGGAGATAGTAAGGCAGACTCTCACATGAGCCCCAACCAGATCCCACCTGGCAATCCCCATTTTGGGCCAATGTTTGAGTACTGAGCTATTTTTAGTGCCTGAGGGTGATGCACTCCAACAGAGCTATCCTTAGCACCCAGGGCCACACTTGAACCAACTGAGCCACTGGCTGTGGGAGGAGAAGAAGGAGAGAAGGGGGAGAGGGAGGAGGAGAGAAGCAGATGGTCGCTTCTCTTGTGTGCCCTGACTGGGGATTGAACCAGGATGTCCATACACCAGGCTGATGCTCTATCCACTGAGCCACTGGCCAGAGCCAAACCTTACCTTTCACCTCTCACCCCCTACACTGTTGTGGGCATCCGGCTTTCACCAGATTTGACTTTTCTGAGCTGCCTGGCATGTGACCCAGAAGGTCATCGCTACAGCCACTTGTACAGAGGTGACTCTGGGCCATCCTTATGCTCAGTCCCTCCACACAGGAGGGGAAGACTCGCTGTCCTCACCTCACGGATGAGAAAACAGAAGGCAGAGAGTTTACGAAGCAAATTCAAGGCCCGAGGCTAGCAAAGGGCAGAACCAGGACCCAAACTCAGGTCTGTGAGTCTCTTTCCCACAGTGTATTCTTCTGACAATACTCCCTTCTCCCTGTTTACCTTCCAGGTGGTTCTCACAGTGGTTTCCTTTCACTCTGGGGCTTTTCCATGCAGAAGCCGACTGACATCCTGACTCAGAGCGCCTCCCCTCTTCTACGAGAAGACTGTGCATTATGATTACTGATTCTCCAGTGGGAAGTCCAGTGATCATAATATTAAAAACAGAAAGTGACAGCTTGCTAAGCCCCAGTCACATGCCAGGTGACACTAGCCTAAGTGCTTTATTTAAAAAAACAAAAACAAAAACAGCTTTATTGGGTATAATTGACATAAAATTGTAAGGTAGTTAAATTATACATGGTGGTAGTTTGATATCATAAACATTGTGAAAGGATTCCTCCTTGCTAGTTAAATAACACTTCCATCACCTCAGATATTTATATTTTTTGGGGGGGAGGAGGAAGGGACCAAAAGTTTTGCCTTTTGGGATGTTGATTTTAAGCTGTTTATTAAGAAACAAAAGACTTAGAAAGAGCCGTGGCCAGATAGCTCGGCTGGTTAGAGCATCATGCCAGTATGCCAAGGTCACAGGTTCCGTTCCGGGTCAGGACACATACAGGAACAGACTGACGCTTCTGTCTGTCTGTCTCTCCTTTCCTCTCTCTCTCAAATCAATAAATAAATTTTAAAAAGACTTAGAACTTTTGATCCTTCCTCCTTTCCTGCCCAAGAGATTCAGACAGAAAAACCTGTTTCAGAAAGGCAATTTTAGGATGTTGTCCTGGCCTAATTTGAATTAAGTATGGTGACTAGAGGGCTTCAGGCAGGGGCCTGTTAGCTGGATAGCCCGTGTCCCACTGTTTCTGAGTCGCCTAGCGGGGACTTCCCTGCCGTGTGTGCTCCCCTCTCCTCAACTACCCGGACATCGCCCACTCCCATTTCTGAAGTCTAAGCCCCCGTCTCTCCCCTTTTTTCCTTTGTACAAAAATGTCTTCTATTCACAATGTTGCCTCACTGTCTTTGGGATTTTTATGCATATGTGAATTCCCCATATACACATCTATTAAAACTTTGATTTTTTTCCTGTTAATTTGTTTGTTAATTTGATTATTATCTCAGCTAAAAGAACTCAGGAGGTGGGAGCAAAAGTATTAATGTTTTTCAGTTCCACGGGGGACATTTAAGCTCTACTCTCTTAGCAAACTTCAACTGTACAATACAGTATGTATACTCCCCATGTTTTCTATGAGACCCCCGGTCCTATATCTCTTACAGCTGAACTTTGTACCCTTTTATTTCCTCAGGACTTTACATTTAATCCTCACTATAACCTTACGATGTGGCCACTGTTATTCCCATTTTTCAGATGGGAACACTGAGGCCCGGAGAGCTGAAGTGATATGCCTGAAGTCACGCAGCTACAGGTCATAGGGCTGGGTTTGTAATGCAGCTATTCTGACTCCAGGGGCTGTCCTGAGAAGGGGCTTAGCAGGGCCTCCTGCATGGGATGGTCCTGGCTGGAACCAGTCCACTGGTTCGGCTGCAGGGGTGCCCACTCGGTGAGGTCAGCACATGACAGGCTGTGACTGTTCCTGGCGTCACGCTGGCATGCAAAAGCCTCCGGTGTTGCCTTCCATAATGGTCACCTGACCCCCGAGCTGGTGGGCACATAGCCTGAGATGTTTATTCCCTGACAACCAACTGGCCTGACAGACAGACAGCCCTGGTGATAAAAGAAGACAGAGGAGGTGACTGGGGGGAGGGGCTAGGCAAAGGAATCCTCTGCCTCTGAGAAGGGCCGTTGTGCTTGGCTGGGGCCGGAGTGTCCGAATGACGGTGACATTCCCCAGGGATTAAGCATGCGGTGTAGAAGCTGGGTCTCCACAGGGGTGCCGAGCCCCTTGGAACTTAAATCATGCAATTAGCCACCAGCTAATGTTTCTCCCACATTCATTTCATACCTCCGTGACTTCCCATGCCCCCTCCCAAAAAATTCATCTGCAACTTGTTTTATTAAAAACCCCTATGGTGCCCCGCAGCTTTGCTTCCTCTTAAAAACAGCAAAGGAGATAAAGCCATTTTCTGGATACTTTAAAACATAGCTCCAAATTCTTCTTTTCCAGGAAGCCTTGGCATGTAACCCCGCCCTCCCCTGCTGAGACCTTGGGAGTCTGAACTCAGCCCACAGTTGTTGGTTTGTCACCATGTACCCAGCAAGCGGTGCAAGGAAGGACAGAATTCAAGCCACCTGGGCTTGGGGTTGTGATGTTTTGAGGGCAGGCAAAGATGCAGATGTCACTCCTGGTTTGGGATGACTGCTTTTCTGTTCAGGGATACTGGATATCCCTAGTGATCCAGAACCCAGATTATCTGATTCCCAGTCCGCTGCTACTTTGATTCTAATACAGTACCAGTGTAGCTCAGTAAAGGACAGGGGGCCTGGCTGAGAAATCCACCACCAGAGAGATGGAGGCTAAGCCTCTCCCCGCAGCCAATGAGGGACGAGTTGTTAGGCAGAAAAGGACCTCATGGGTCATGTCCTCAGTTTTCCTCAGCTAAAGTTCCCTGACTGTCTCCTTCAAATTCAAATGTGCATCCAGTTCCATGAGTAACCACATTATTTTTAAACAGCATCCTTCAGCCACTCTCTCTCCTGGGTTTTCAGAGAGGCAATCCTTTGTGAAGTCAACACAGGACTTTATTTTATGACTGTTTTAACACATCTACAGGGGCTCCAGGGAGTTCAAGTAAAAGATTGTGCTGTGGCTCTGAGTGAGGGGAGGGAAGAGAGAAGCTAGGTCATGTGGAGACACGGAAACCAAAGGCTGAGACACTGGAAACAGTGGAGAGGGGCAAACTGGTTAGGAGTTAGCAGAGAAGCTTCTGGACTTCAAAGCCCACTGACATCAACACCCCACCCTACCCGGTAGTGGTAAAGCTCCACCCTAATTGTTATCAAGACTGGGGTTATACCCGCAGCTCTTCCACCGAGTAGCTGGCCAGATGGCTGAACTTCTTTAAGCCCTAGTTTTCTTATCTGTAAAATGGGTATAAAATAACCACCTAATAAGGAGATTGTGAGGATTAACTAAGAAATATTACTCACTAGAACAATATAAAAGGTAAAGTCTCCTGCCCTATCCAAATTTCCAGATGTAATTCATGTTAATAATTCATTACTGGTATAATTTTCCACAAAGGTTTTATGCTATTTGATTTCATTGTACTGCAATACTGTTGATGAACTTGCATTTTTTCTCCTTAAGAATACACCCAGGGGCCCTGGCCGGGTAGTTCAGTTGGTTATAGCTTTGTCCCAATGCACCAAGGTTGTGGGTTTCATTCCTGGTCAGGGCACATGCAAGAATCAACCAATGAGTGCATAAATCAGTGGGACAACAAATCATGTTTCTCTCTCTCCCTTCCTGTCTCTCTCTCAAAATAATTTTAAAAATACATCTCGGAAATCTATTCCTAGCAGTGTGTATAGACCTACCTGCTTCTTTTTAAGAGCTACATTATATTCCCTTGTATGTAGTGAGGATTTAAAAAGAAAATTTTAGATTTTATTTATTCATTTTTAGAGCAAGAGAGAGAGAGAGAGAGAAAGAAGGGAGAGGAGCAGGAAGCATCAACTCCCATATGTTTCTTGACCAGGCAAGCCCAGGGTTTTGAACCCGTGACCTCAGCATTCCAGATCAACACTCTATTCACTGCGCCACCACAGGTCAGGCTGTAGTGAGGATTTTTTATGTAACCAGTTGTTTCTAGTTTTTGCTACCAATTAATCCATAGGATACATTTCTAGAAGGGTAACTGCTGAGTCACTTTTATTAGTTGCAGTTTTAATAGTGCCAGCGCACTTTCCAAGGGGCTGAAGCAACCGACAGGTTCACCCACAGTGCACGAGAATGTCTGTGTCCCACAGTTTTGCCAGCTTTGGGTGTTATCAAACTTGACAATTTACTAAGTAAACTGTCATTTAAAAGATAGCAGTAATAACATACATATGTGAAATAGCAGTATATATTAAGTGAGCTCACCTGCAGAGATAAATGCTCACAGTTACCATGCAAGGCGGGCTAGTTTCCCTTTGAACAGAAGGCAGGAGGTTATAGGCAGTCCGATTAGGGTCTGAACCTGGGCTCCAGTTTATTATTATTCCTGTGACCTTGGACAGGTTTTTCAAGCTTCTCTATCTGCAAAATGGGGATATTAAATGAAATAAGCCCTGAGAAAACCAGTACCTAGAACCCAGTTAACACTTTTTTTTTTTTTTTACAGGGACAGAGTCAGAGATAAGAACAAACAGACAGGAACAGAGAGAGATGAGAAGCATCAATTATCAGTTTTTCATTGCAACACCTCAGTTGTTCATTGATTGCTTTCTCATATGTGCCTTGACCGCAGGCCTTCAGCAGACTGAGTAACCCCTTGCTTGAGCCAGCGACCTTGGGTCCAAGCTGGTGAGCTTTTTGCTCAAGCCAGATGAGCCCACGTCAAGCTGGCGACCTCGGGGTCTCGAACCTGGGTCCTCCGCATCCCAGTCCGACGCTCTATCCACTGCGCCACCGCCTGATCAGGCAAATTTACTCATATTACAAAACTCACTAGTGTGTAAGAGTCCCTGAGACTTATAAGTTTGAGAGTGACCTTAGTAATACTAGAGACCTGGGTACTACTTTTTACTTTTCTTGTTTGTAAGATTTCAATTTGGATCCTTCCTATAAATGTACTGGTCTGTATAGAAATGAGTTGCTGAGCTGAGACACAATGCAGGTGGCATTTGATGTCTATTGGAAGATGCAGGTAGCACCACAGCAAAAGAAGACAGATGGGTCAGCTCCATATCTGTCACTAAGGCAGTGGATGGACCTAACTGAGGTCCTACTTCTGTCCCTTAAAGGTGGCCTGGGGCAAGTTCTTATAGTTACTTGAGCCTCAGGTTTCCTCAGTTCTAAAACATGGATAACAGCAGCTACCTAGTGGGGTTATTGTGAGCATGAAGGAAGTAATAATCTATGTAAGCACTTAGCAGCTGAAGCCTGTCAAACATTCAGTATATTCATAGACACCAATGCCTCACTGCCTGACTGAAGCTTACTAGTTGGTCAGAAGGGATGGGATATTTCTCTGCAGGGTGGAACAAAGAGATAGGACCAGCCCTCACCTCCTAGTCACGCTCCATATTTGTCAAGTGAGGGTGACTCACCAGCCTTTCTCTCACATCCGTAACAGCGAAGGCACCCTGGTGTGCTGAAGGTGGTGAGGGCCCAGGACAGACAAAAGCAAGACAGTTTCTTAAAATGGCAGCAACCCTACTAGGGGTGTTTTTCATTCTTTTTGGAAAGAAGTAAATCAAACATAAATTAAAAAAATTTTTTTTTATTGGAACTGTTTAATACAGCTGAAGTATGACTTGCAAAATGGAAATGCTTGCTCACTATTTTCATTTCATTTTATGGGGATGTAGGTAGGGTAGGTGTGACCTAGCTGAGGTTCTGTTTAGCCAGGCGTGTTCCCTTCTCTCTGCACATCTGCCTCGATTCAAATTTCAGTTATTACATAACACATAAATTGCAAAGATTAAGCTATATCATAGAAATGGAAGTTCTGAAAAACACCTTGTGCATTATTAATTTTTCCATTTTTTTTTTACTTTGAAAATTTCAAACTTATCAAAAAGATACAAGAAAAGCTTAGTGACTACCTAGCTGTATCCAGTTATTATTTTGTTACATATGATAATACATGATTTTTGAGATGTAGAGAGCTGCATTCATATAATATGCTCTGGGTTTTTTTTCCCCCTTAGTAAAAATGTTATGGGGTGGGTTTACTTATATCAACATTGTGATTTCTAGGCACTCAACTTCCTGGAGTTTGAGATCTGTTGTCCTATTTGGCTACAGGTTTGGAATATAAGGAATCATGTGTGTGGTTACTGTCAGACTGAATACCTCCTGCACCAAACATGCAACATACATTATTATCTCTAATCCCAGCAGCAACAGTGTAAACTGGGGTCTCCTCACTTCCAATTTACCTGCCTGGTAACTAGTACTCACAGAGATTGAGGCACTCCGTTGGTCAAAACAGATCTTGAATACGAATTCTTTTTTTAAAAAAAGTTGGAGAATCGATTCTCAGAGAGAGATTTTAATGCAAGCATAAGGAAGGTTTTAGTGTTAGTATCTGGGAGAGTAGCAATGTTAATTTCAGGCAATTTTCTTCAACCAAGGAGGTTCCTCAGGTGGAAGGTGGATTTTTATGGAAACTATAGCCAGGAATTTAGTGACAGAAACTAAAGATGCTAAACATTCAGAAAGCCCAAGAAGACAATATTTTGGGGCAGCCTCTTACCAGCTGTGTGTGGTGGGACAAATCACCTTCCGCCTCCTCATTTGTGAAATGGGACAACAATCAATATTTTTAGGTGTTTTTTTGTTTGTTTTTTTGGGGGTTTTTTTGGCGAGACTCAATTTTGTGAATTGGGATGATCTTTATGAATATAAGAATTGATGAATCATTCTGTCTGTAGGAGGAAGGAGGGAGGGAGAGAGAGAGAGAGAGAGAGAAAGAGGGAGAAAGGGAGGAGGAGAGATCCCGGTAGGATGACATAAATTAAGGGAGGCTTAGTTTTCTGAGGCTGGCAGGGAAGTTGACAGGAATTGAGTCTATGAAGAGAAGATAGCATCTTTAAGGGAATTCAATTAGTTCCCCCGTCCCAGAGAACCCATCTCCAGAACTTTTTTCCACGTGCCCGCGGGAGGAGGACGGATGGGTTTGAGACCCTCAGCAAACTTCTTTCCAGGCCAAGGGGGATCCTGGCGTGCGCTCTGGCTTCCAACGCACTCAAAGGACACTTTTCCTTGCTTCCCGAGGCTGCGGTGTCAGGATTTAGAGAGCCCGAGAGACGGAAAGATACGGAGAATCTCTTGGTGGCTTCCGTGGTCTTACATGTTTCTTTGGCATCAGGTGCCTCTCCAGCCCCCCACCCGCGCACCAGGTCGTGAAGCTGCCTCTGGCCGGGGTGTCTCCTCAGGGCAGGACGCCCGTGTCCCCGGCCGTGAGCTGGTGTGTACAGGTGAACAGGAGCACACCAGCGCCCAGGCAACCAGCAGCGCTTCGGAGGCGGGGATGGTGGCGGCGCGAAGTCGGCGAAGTCTCCTTTTCCTCTTTCCTCCTTCCACTGAGATTTCACCACTAAATAAGAAGAATAAAAAGTATGCTTGGTTTTGTCTTTGCGCTCGCGGGATGTGGCGGGACTTTTGAGAAGAGGGTGGCAAAGATGAAGACAAACCACTGCGGCCGCACCGGTTGCTTCTGGGACCCCTGAAATCAGCAACTGGAACTGAAAGTTTGGAGAGCCCCGGGCCTGGTCATCTAAAACCCGGGGTTACAATCCCACCGTCCTGGGGGGCAGTCTGGGCCTTCCACTCGCGGGGTGGGCCCCTCACCCCGGAATGGCGCTGGCCGGGAGCCAGCGGCTGGAAGATGCCAAGCCGGGAGCACTTCGCGCCGGCGATGCACGCGGACGCCCCGGGCGCGTTCGGTCCGCCCCGCTTGGCAAGAGCTCGCGAGGCCGCGCGCGACGTCTCCGTCTCCCGGGCAGCCCGGAGCAGCCGGCCGGGAGAAGCGAGAGCTCGGTGCCGGGCGGCGGGCTGGCGTGCGTCCGGCCGCCTCACGCGGTTGCGCCGAGCTCCGGAGCGCCGGGCCTGGGACCCTGCGGGCGCACGGTGGCGGGGGGCGCACACCGCACTCCCTTCCAGCTCATCGCGCCGAGGATCGGCGGGTAGAGCTGCCCGGACCACTGGGCTCCAAACAGCCTCCGGCCGCGGAGCGGTTCCTGCCAGCCGGGAGACGCCCCCTGACCCCCACCCCCGCGTGGCCGGGCCGGACTAGCAGGAGCAGCGGGAGGAGGAGGAGGCGGCGCCGCCGGGACTGCCTCTTCCCCGCCCCTCGCGTCTCCTCCCCGCGCCACCGGGAAGGACAAGGGGACTGGGCACGGGGACCCCGGACAGTGAGCACCCGTGCCCCGGGGCCGCCCCTCGCGCGCTCTCTCGCCGCGAGACCGGGCAGCTCTCTCTTCACCTGGTGCGGGCCGCAGCCATGAGCCAGGACGCAGACCCCAGCGGCTCCGAGCAACCGGACAGAGATGCCCGCAGCGTGCCGGGTGCCCCGGCACCCTCAGCTCCGGGCCCGCGAGGGATGCAGCCACCGCCACCCCCTCCGCCCCCAGCCGGCCTTCCCCAGCTCATCCAAAAGTAAGAGGAGGGAGCGGGTGCAGGGGTGCGCCGGGCACACACCCCGGACAACCCCTTAGGCGGCTTCATCTCTCCAGTCCTTGCCAAACTTCACCCAGCCGCCTCGCGTTTGAAGTTTTCCTGCCCACTGTCCCGGCAGAGTCGGTGTCATTCTGGTTGTGTGAGGTTGGCGGCAGGGACGCCAAGTTACTCGGGGAAAGTAATTTTGGTTTTCCTTATCCTCTTATTCTTCTCTTCAGGGATGTTACTGGATATTTTGAACTAAAATAGCTCAAATTAGAGGGGAATGGACCAGAGACTGTATTTCATCTTTCTGGTCCCAAGAGGCCGCTGGAATGTATGGAGAGCCGTGCGTGAGTGTGTGCGCGCGCGGGTGAGTGTGTGTAAGTGAAATACCGTCACCAAGCAATCGCTCTTAATGGTGCCCCTGAAGTCAACCAGTGACACTGGGTGAAACGGGTGGTGAGGGTTTGTAAACAATATTTTTTTGCTTTGCCCTGTAAGACGTGTTTACACTTTTCGAGAAGGCCCTTGCGAGGAGTTCTCAGCGGCGCAATCGTTTCCCATTAAAGTTAGCATCGCGCGATTCAGAGCCCTTGCGACTTGGGTGGTGAATTTTCTAGCGGGCCTTCCCAGCGCGTGAGTAGGTCGGGGTGGCCCACAGACCCTTAGAAACTCTTTCAGCCCACCTGGGTGCAGAAAAGTAAAACCGTGATGTTGCTTTCCCCTTTCTAAATGTCGTTGGACAGGGTGAGGCCTAGAACATTGGTTTGTTTGAAGAATATTTGTTCTCAGGGTTTCCCTCAGCTTGTAGGGAAGACCTCAAAACTAGTTTGAGAAGATAGCGAAGTCTGAATGATGAATCCTTGGGCGAAACTGACGAAACTAGAGAAATACACACAAGTACAGCAAAATCAACCTTATGGGAAAGAGCAGACATTTTTTTTTAGCGCTGCTGCATGGATGCTTTGAGTAACACAAACTGTTAAAATGTAGTAAGAGAAATAACCAATGATGGGATGTAAATGGAAGTGGTACTTAGCTTTGCTATTAAGACTGACTTATGTAATAAGAATAGTGAAAATTCAAGTTTGATAGCAAAGAGTAGAATACTGGTATATTTCAGAACAAAATGGTTCCCCGCCTTTTTCTTTGACTGGCAGAATACAAAGCTCCATTTAGGACAATTTTTTGCTTTAATTTATTTTTCTATAACTTTGAACTGCTAGCAGCTTTCCAACTGTAATTTATATTGTTGTCCTTGTTCCTCTTGTTTTGCAGATTATTTCAGCTAAGACTTACCAAATATGATTAACAGTTTATCTATTGTTATTTAAAATTTCTCTGTAGTCTTTAATATAAACCAGTAGAGAAAAAAAATGCTTAAAATCTTAAAGAAAAATACCTAATTGATCAATTATTAATTGGGAACCATCTAATGTGCTTCTTGCCGGGCCGTGTTTTATATAAGTTTAAGATTAGGCTGCACGTTAAGTTTATTGAATTTGCTATTATATTGTAATTACCCTACATTTTTCTATGATTTACTTTCAATTAGGTAAAAACTAAGAGTCTTATGTTCACAGAAACATCTTTGTAGATGGGCATCTGATTATGAAATGTTGCCAAGTGGAAAATAAATGCCAGTTTGTAGAAAATGGGTCACTTAAAATGTATTTTAGTTGCCTCATATAATAAATAATTTGCCCCATAAATTCATCCCCATTTTGAAAATCCCATCGCTGGAATATCTTGCTTTTAAAAGATGAGCTTTTCAAAGATGGCCCCTTCTGCCAGCAGTCCAGGATGGAGACCTCAAGAAGCGCCTGATAGCTCTGCCGTGTTTTGCGTTGGTGACAGATCACTGTAGGCGCCAGGTCCAAAGCCAGCGAACGCGCCTGTGGGAATTGGTATTTGTGCACTCATCTTCAAGGTCTTTCTATATAAGGATTATTTGGGGTTTGCGCTCCCCTCGGTACCCACTGAAATTCCTCTGGAACCAGGCGTAACATGGCAAATGCTTTGCAGGTCCACCTTTAATGCGCTGAAACTTGAGCATGTTATTTTGAAACTACGTTTGCATAATTTAATCTGAGCAACCATTTTTCTGTAGTTATGAGGTGCTGTTTGCATCAGCCATCTTTGAGAAAATGTAGTGGGGAGGTTGCCCTCAGCCGCGAAGTGATTCGGCCTTTTGATTCGGAATTTTGTGAGCTAGAGTTTTGTATGAAATTCTCCTCTCATGGGTTGAATATGAAATAAATTTTATTGTGGAACCTTATTCTTTCTAGTTACTGTAGTGAGGTTATTATGTAATTTATAAGAGGAGAAGGTTTGATCTCTTTCATAATGATGAAAATATCAATCTTCCTATTGCATAGCGTTTAAGGATTATAAAAATTTTTTCACATCTTAATGTCTAGTTACATCTTAATGTCTAGTTTACTGATTTTCATGAATAACGGCTTTCATTCGGGGAAAAGTCAGTGACTTGATAGAGTAATCGTCATGATCATGATAAAAACTGGTTCCTATTCACATACATTATATTTGGTCTTAAGAGAACTGTTGTATATGACATTTCTGTTAATAAACACATGAGGTATGATGATGAATAAACAAGACTGATTTCAGTGTTTGTTTTATGGAAGCCGGTGTCAGAACTTATGAAGATTGCATCGAAAGTTAATTTCTGTGGAATACTTTAGTTCTAGTCAGGGATATTTAGTCTTCTTTATTATTGCATTCTTGGCTTTAGGCAAGAATTGTCAATGACCTTTTTGCTCTTGTTAACCCCTGACTCCTGGCCAATATTGGCATTACCTATAAAGACTACCAGGAACATTGGGACACATATCACTCATCTTGTAATATCTTTGTTTTAAATGTTCATTCTCTAAATTGGTCACGATAGAGGCATTATTGGATAAAATGTCAAGCATTACCTAAGCCACTTAGACAACGAGAAATAGAAATAACACCGCTAGAGGAGATTTGGGATGAGTTTAGGAAATCAGAATAATTTGAGGACTTATGATATATTTTCCATATTAGTAACAGCAGTAAGACAACCTTGGCCAGTGTGTTTCTGTGAATGTTGTTTAAGGATTTATCTTTGTAAACACTTATGATGTTTTATTTCCAAAGTATTTTCTGTTTTAATTTTGTGCTTTGAAATTAAACCTAATTCTTGATTTATAAGAAGTTATTTATTAACCTTGATGAACATCAGAAATTGAAATTTTAGGTTGAAAGTTTTAAAACGCTCTCCAGAATGAAAACAGAATCACTTAATTCTGTATGAAATGTTGAAGACAGTTGTCAAATGCGACTCTTAAGTGTACCACTCATCATAGTGAAAATTAACCAAACAAGCACACACACCTCACCTTCTGTGAAGTGAACGCATAAATGATTTTCTATTATTTGATTTTCAACAATATATTCCTGGCTAATGCATGACATCAAGTTGCATATTTAATTTGAGGATAGATGACTTATTTTTTACTTTTTAGATTATGTTGATCAGCAATGAATAACAAAATGAATTTTAAAAAATTGAAAAAGTATTGGGTTAGTGTTTGATAATTACTGTCACCTGCATGTGTTTGTGAATTACAGAGATAGAAATCCAGCTTTAGTTTCTCAAGGTTATCATCTTCTGCATGGCGTTAGTTACGCTGGCCCACTGTGTTTTGACTGACTGTGTTTTCAGACCCACGTGCCCCCCTTGATTCAGAAGAGAAAATGTTACACGTAGTCACTCACTACAAATCATTGTGACAGAAATTCTGCATTTGGAAAGATCTCTATGTAACTCCTAGGGAGTGATATGCAGGCAAATTGTATGTGATGTCTACCCACTTGATGGGCATGCTGACAATTACATCCAGAATTGGGGAGGAAATAAGAATTTTCCAAAAGGGACATTATTTCACTCACACTCAGTCCTTTTCTGGATAAAGGATGGAATTTCTAACATCTGTGCCAGTTTCTAACATCAGTTTGAGTCCGTTTTTAGGGGAAACAGGGATACAATTGTAGAAGGAATTTTGACAATTTTAAATACCATCTTGAACTGCACGTAAGACAAGCATTCAGCAGGAGAAAACATCTGAGAGGATTAAGCAGTTACCCAAAACAGGGAAGGAGAGAGGGTGGGCTCCTTAGCATTTTGCAAAGTTTCTTTGCTTCTCTAGAAAGTCTCTTAAGGCTATTTTTTTTAAAAAGGAAATTTTGTTTGAGGGTTTGTTTTGAGAAGTGTTTTTAGGTAGTAAGTGTAACCATCCAGTTATGAGTTTTCCTGATATGTCCAAAGAGATCAGTATTATGAAATGTAGTACATTATTCCCATTGGTCATGGTAAATGACTATACATATGGTGTACACAAGGGCTGTTCTAATGGCAGTACTGTAGGGAAAGAAGAGAAGAAAAATTTTATCACCCATTTTAGTGTTCTATCCACTATTCTTTTGCTACCTCCTAAGCAGTTAATCAAATTAATAAGTTTAAAAGCCCAAATCTGTCTGTTGGAATGTGAACTCTGATCTGTTAGGACCTCTTTGTCTTTCCTTATAGTTAAGTTACCAGGGGGAAAAGAAACCCCACCAGGATTGACTCACAGTGAAATGATCCCACATTATCCAGTTTCTCTCTCTCCCTCTCTCTGATTTATTTTTCTTGCGGCTGTAGGGTTTTTTTTTTGACTCCAGTTAAACTAATATGTCTTCCTTGTTCACAACAGCTAATCCTCAAGTAGGCAAACCAATATAGCTCAGTTCACAGCTTTGATAAACAGAAATCCACAAAATGTTGGGAACTGGGGTCTAATCAAGGGATGGAATTAAAATGGACTGAACTAACCATGGAAAGCAAGAATGGGAGAAGCTTGGGACAGTGGAGTTAGAACTCCAAAGACAAATTCAGAGGCAGGGCTCTATTCCCCTTCGTCCCCCGGTCCCTTGGCCAGACAAAAGCTTGAAGGGGTCTCCTGTACCACAAAATCCCACTTAATCTGATTTTTATTTCCTGCCACAGTAATTATCTGTATTTGGGATGGTCTAACTGATAGGATTTTGTGTATTTTAACAGGGAAAGTTGCTGTGGAACCACAGCTGGTGTGAGTGACTGGTAGCTGTGTTTAGAATAGCGTGTTGAAAAGTTTTGCAGAGAGTAAAGTGATCTGTATTCCAGAGTCAGAGCAAAGACGGTAATTAGTGGTTTGTAGAAAGAGGTTCATGGCATTTTGCTTTCTGGGTAATGAACCAGGTTGGATCTTGGTGATATATGTGTTATCCTGGAAACCTGATACTGCTTGTTCCCACCAGTGAGAAGACTGGGAAATCCTGACTTTAATTAAATAGGCACATTTTTGAATCAGGAATGTGAATTTGGTTTCCAGCAGCACCAAGG
The DNA here is from genome assembly GCF_036850995.1 of Saccopteryx leptura. Taxonomy (NCBI): domain Eukaryota; kingdom Metazoa; phylum Chordata; class Mammalia; order Chiroptera; family Emballonuridae; genus Saccopteryx; species Saccopteryx leptura. The sequence goes on along the minus strand of NC_089515.1, from coordinate 17,677,785 downwards.
GGGTGTTGGCGGTGGGCTGCTTTTGCCCGACTTGGTGGGTGGTCACTGTTTAAATCCCACCCAACTAAGGTTTCAGTCTTTGACATTTACACATAGTAAGTTTGGGGACAAGTCATTACTGCCAGCTGTTTGAGAAAGAGATGGAAGGGAAGGACCCCCCCCCCCCCCCGCCGCAACCTCCCAACATTTTGTTTGTGTATTTCGAGTGTGATGCACATTTCTATGAATATGATGCATATTCTAATAAGATAATCTCTCTACAGCAGCAGAAGCTACTGCCAAGTTAATCTATCGTCCTCTGTCCCATATTCCTGCCGGATTTCATGAGATAAATTAAGTCCCCTTGATGGTTTACAAGGCATCTTTTCTAACTCACTGACAGCAGATCTGTCAGGAAGATAGTACAATTGGCTCTGAATATATTTTATGAGCAAAAAGGGAGCCGTTAAGTAACTTGTATATGAAGGTGTTAATAACTTGTAGCTCAGTTTGCTGAATAAATCTTTCCATGTGTTCAGAAACAAAAGGCTGAGGGTCATGTATGGGTTGGGGGGGTTGTCACTCCATAAAGATAGTTTTCACGCCACTTTGTGCTTCTTTTAATGTGGGTATTTGCTTGAAGGATGCACAAGGCCATTCGCCACCGCCCTTTCTTTGCACCTGCTTTTTCTCTGTCACACTAAAGACCCATCCCTTGTCAGTTGCCACTTCCCACTCTCAGACCAAACCTGGAAACCTCCCCTCGCTGCTCTCTGGGCATCTTCAATGCTTTTCAGTTTTGCAGCTTATCTGTAGACTCTCTTCCAAATTTGTCTTTTGGCCCTGATCAGATCTGCCCTTAAACCTGACCCCCACTGTCATGGCACTGAAGGAGTAGACAAAGTCATCTATTTTGGTTTATTTTAAATTTATTATTGAATAGAATGATTGAAGAGTCTGCCTGGTCTTGTCAAGGGCAAAACGAGCATCTTTGCTCTAAATTAATTACTGGGTTTCTGACAAAAAGGGTCAGACAGGGAAAGAAAAGCCTGGATTGGGAGTGGGTGACCTGGACAAGCCAATTAACCTTCCTAATCCAGCCTCTCCAGGGATTGGAAATGATCGATGGTAGTGGTCCTTCCAAGAGTAAAATTATGTGAACCTCCAGGAATATTGCTGGGGGATCATCATTGTCGGAGGCCGCCCCTCTCCTGCTGTACCTTTGGTAGACTATATTCCATAGCAGTGACATTTTAGCTGTATATCCAGGTACATGCTTGTGAGATCGGCCACTCATGAAACAGCAACAACCACAAAAAGAGAATTAAATGCTTACTTAACATTTGCACAGTATAGTTGCATCAATGACATAATTTTAAGTCAGAAAAGTAGATACTAGTGTCGGTGAGCAGGAGGCATTTGATATTGTTTACTGATCGCTAGAAATGTTTAAAAGTGAAAATAATTATTTTGGAATGTCGATTATTTTCGAGTGTTAAGATGAATCCTTGAATAGGCAGAAGGAGTTCCGTTTTCAGTTCAGGAGACAGGTCCAGCAGTTTTCATGTTTGTATCTAAACTGGATTGTGTTAGACACAGGCAGGTGGGAGTGTATTTGGTGATGTCATTGTTTTTAGAGGCAAAAACTTAAACACAGAACCTGCAGGCGTCTGTCTACCGGGAGCCTGAAGGAGGCGCGGACTGGACGCGGTAAACCGTGACGCGCAGCCTGCCGCGTGGGCTGCACAGACGGCCGCCCACACTGGCGGCCTGAAAAACACTTTGCGAAGAGATCGTGACCATCCAGGAGCTGGGCCTCAGGTTTCTCTGTGGCCGCCTTGAATGGAAGAGACCAAATGTTTCCAACAAGGACAGGTCTCCTTGGGCCCGGCGTCCTCCTGGGCTGTAACTGGGCCATCGATTGCCTGGCCTTATGGAGAGCCTTTACTTGATTTTTAAAAGATTAAAAAAAAAAATTCTGCATAAAAAAGGGAAATGGCCCGTGTGATTTATTGACGTTAAATTATATACATAACATAAGGATATTTATTGCAGCGTTGTCTAGAAGAGCAAAAATTAGAAACCGTTTATCAGTTGAGAAAATAAATTATTTGCTCGTGTAACAGTGTGCCGTTCAACCATTAGAACAATGCTGTTATATTTATTAGTATGGAATATAGACCATATAATACTGTTGACTAAGAAAAAATCACACACTGCATGTCTGCAGGGAATTCTTTTTTTTTTTTTTTTTTTTTTTAAATGTATGCAGGTGTCTGAAGGCCTGGGAAAAAAATCTCTGAAGGACAAATATGCAGTATGTCAGCAGTGTTAAACTTCAGGTGGTACAGTTATAGTGGCTTGTCTTTTTTTAATATATGTATATATGTACTTTCTATTTCTTCCCCATTAGCATATGCTAACTTTATAATCAAAGAAAAGAAAACTGCATTTGTTTTAGAACAAAAATAGGAAAAGACACTTCAGATTGGCATTGCATTGTCTTTAAGACTCAGCTGCCCGTTAGTGTTTTAGATTTTGGATGTGTGAGGCATCTGAGACCTGCTTTAGCACAGCCCTCCTGTTTTTCTCTGTAAGACAAGTGAGTATCTTAGGAGCCAAGTGAATGGTTCCCAGCTAGGCTGGGAACCCTCATCCTTCTGTCTGTCACGTGTTCTGCTAGGCTACCCTTTCGTCTGGACGGACATAGGAGAAAGGGAAATGGAGACCGTTCTGAAATTGACTGTGCATCCGCTGACCCTAGTCCAATCACATCCCCCAAGGGGATTACAGAAAGCATCCTTGAGTGGGTTATCGCCACTTCCTTCAGCCCCCATAGGTTTGTGTGCCGGTGGCAGGAGACTGGGTCTCCCCAGGGTGTCTCATTTTCTGTCCCATCCTGCCAAACAAACTGAGCATTGCACTCCGCACCCCCCCCGCCCCAACTATTTGAAAGGAAGTGGTATAACTATATATAATTCGTTATCATACCTAAAGAAATTAATCTTAAATAATTTCTTCTAATAAGCACTAGATTTCTAAGTTCTTCAAATTGTCCTAAAAAATGTTTCATATAGTTGCTTAAAACAAACAAAAAACACTCCTGGTTTTTTTTGTTTTGTTTTGTTTTGTTTTTTTACAGAGAGAGTCAGAGAGAGGGATAGACAGGGACAGACAGGGACAGACAGACAGACAGAGAGATGAGAAGCATCAATCATTAATTTTTCATTGCACATTGCAACACCTTAGTTGTTCATTGATTGCTTTCTCATACGTGCCTTGACCGCAGGCCTTCAGCAGACCGAGTAACCCCTTGCTCGAGCCAGCGACCTTGGGTCCAAGCTCGTGAACTTTTTGCTCAAACCAGATGAGCCCTTGCTCAAGCTGGCGACCTCGGGGTCTTGAACCTGGGTTTTCCACATCCCAGTCTGATGCTCTATCCCCTGCGCCACCGTCTGGTCAGGCAACACTCCTGGTTTTGCATTTGTTTATGATGTCTCTTCTAACTTAGCAAATATACCTGCCTCTTTCTGTTCTTCAGGACCGAAGGTTCCAGGCTCATTGTCTTATAGCATGAACTGTTACCTGGATGTGTCTATTATTTCCTCATGACCAGATTCAGGTTAAGCATTTTGGCAAGAGTATGTAACAGGTGATGTGTGTTTCACTAAGTGTGAACCTTTGGTGACTGTGGTCACTGCCAGGTCTATCATGGGACATTTTTCTTTTTGGGATTAGTTAAATTGTCTTTGGGGAGGTACTGTGAGACCCTGAGAAGGAGCTGTTTCCCAACAAACTTTCATCTCATGGATTTTGTTTTTTAATTTGACTATATTCTAAAGAAAGCCCTTTGGATAAAATATTTGGAGCTGAAATGATAACTAAATATCACTTTAGAGTGGCTATATATAGTGTAAATTTGACTGCCTTGAAAATATGTTTGTATTGTACCAGACTATACATATGTTTGGATTTTTGTAGTCCTGACTTGATAGGAACTTAATTGATGGGCCAGCTACCTCCTATTTAACTTCTACGGCAGGCATTCTGTCACCGGACCGGCTGCAGTACTTTTTAATGTCCATACAAAGTGAATAGAAATCCCTTTTAATGCTGCTGGCAGTGAGTGGATGCTAATGTAATTTTTGCTAGCTCACACAATTTGTTGGCATCGTCTTGAAGCTATGTCAATTGACTCCTTGCGAGAACCTTTTATCTTCCTTTTCAAAATCACTGTGTGAGGCTGACTTTAAAAATGACTGGTGACTTGCCCTGGAGCCTAAACTGGGAGCTGGTCTGTGACGACCAGTTTGTTCACGCTTTTTAGATTTAGGTTACACAGCTATTTTTGCCTCTTCCAGATTGGTACTTTTATTTTCATGCAGAAACTATGTCCGGGTGGAGAACGTAGCGTGGAGTAGGGAAAAGAATCAGGAGGAGCCATGCCGTGTTTTAGATTCAGTTTTGTCACTGCTAACCCTGAGCCTCAGTGTTCTCATCTGTAAAAGGGAGCAATAATACAAAGTGAGTAGCAATGAACATTCATTGAGTGCTTCCTGTGTCTAAGCACTTTATGTATGTTTAGCTCATTTAATCCAACAATGAAGTAGGGGCTGTTATTTCTCCCATTTTACAGATGAATAAATCAAGTCCCAAACTTACCAGGGGCCAGTAAAGCTATGGAATACAGTATTTATGAAAGAACAGGTGAGATGGGGCTAGGTTGAGAGAAAGTTATGCAAATTCAGGTGATCATATCATCTCTACGTAAATATCTCTGTCCTCAAAGTAATTTCTAGAAAACCTACCATTTACTCTCTCTCTCTCTCTCTCTCTCTCTCTCTCTCTCTCTCTATATATATATATATATATATATATATATATATAAAATTTGCTGAAATAAATTTGAAAGTAGGTAAAATTTGAGACAAATTCAGCATTCCAATTAAAATAATTTTTTGTCCCCCTGCCCCATTTTTTCTCGTAATTTAAGTATGCCTTTTGGTTGAAAGTGAAATCCATATCCCAATTTAAATTCCACGAGCAAATCTGACTCTGGCATTGATTCACTGTCTTACCCTGCTTGTTATGCATGTTAGGCAAGATCTGAATTTGATGCTCACTGAGAGTATATAAACACTTATAATCCTCTCAGCATGTGCTAAAATAATAACAGATATGATCGTTTGATTTGCAAACTGAGTGTCTGCCAAGATCTACCAGGCCATTTCTGAACCAATTCAGAAAACCAGGAATCAGCGATGATTTAAAGTGTCCTAGGTTTCTATTAATAGCAAAAAGAATTCCTGACTTGAAACGTGGCCACATCAAGCTTGCTCAGTTGCCACCAGACGCGCTTCTTGAATGGTCTTAGCAGACATTGTTACAGGTGTTCTTTTGCTTTAAGAAAAAACGGTATGTGAAAACCAGACTTCTAAGAATCAATAAATCAGGAAAGGATTGTTTGCTTTTGACCTGTGAAAGGATTTACAGTCAAGTTCCGCAGTGTATTTCGAAGGGAAATTTAGTACGTCTAGGAATTTAGAGGTCCAATGATAATTTTTAAAACGTTTTTGTCTTTTTACAGAGGCCTAGTTGAAATCTACTAACCTTCACATGTTTAAAGCTAATACATATTTTTATCACCCCAGAAAGTTTCTTCACGCCTTTTATGATTTATCCTTTTCTCTTTCCCTTAAGCCCCTTCCCCTCAGGTTACTACTGATATGCTTTCTGAACTATGGCTGAGTTAGTGGGTTAGAGGTTTCTGGAATTTTATACAAATGGAATCACAGTATGTGATTTCTGGCTTTCTTTAGCATAATGATTTTTTTGGAAGTAATATTTTTATAAATTGTGATAAAATACATATAGCATTATATTCACTATTCTAAGTATTTTAAAGTGTCATTCAGTAGTAGTATTAAGTACATTCACAATGTTGTATGACCATTATGATTATCTAGTTCCAGAACATTGCATCACCCCAAAAGGAAGCCCTGTCCCCATTAAACAGTGTTCCCAGGTCCCTGGTGACCTGATTTCCATCTCTAAGTTTTTGCCTGGACATTTCATATACATGGAATCATATAATATGTGGCCTTTAAAAAAATATTATTTTTTATTTAGAAATTAAATTTAATGAGGTAACATTGGTCAATAAGAATACATAGGTTTCAGGTAAATGTCTCTGTAGCATTTGATTGCGTTGTGCGCCCATCACTCAAAGTCAAATCATTTTCCGTCACTATTTGTTCGTCTTTATTCCCCTCCCCCTAACCGCCCTCCCTTTGATAACCACTCACTTTTGTCTATGTCTGTGAATCTTATTTTTATATCCCTAATGTGGCCTTTTGTATCAGACTTTCTTTCGCTTAATACAATGTTTTCATGTTCTAGTATATATTGGTATTTCATTTCTTTTTATTGCTGAATACTATTCCGTTGTATGGATAGACTACATTCTGTTTATCTATTATTCATCAGTTGATGGATTTGGGTTATTTCTACCTTTTGACTGTTGTGAATAGTGCTGCTCTGAACATTTGTGTATAAGTGCTTGCTAGAACATCTGTTTTCTATTCTTTTGGGTACATTGTATCTTGGAGTGAAATTGCTGAGTCATATGGTAACTCTATGTTTCACTTATTGAGGAAACTCCAGACTGTTTTCCAAAGTGACTGCACCATTATACGTTCCCACCAGCAATGAATGAGGGTCCCAGTTGCTCCACAGCGTTGCCAACACTTGTAATTTTCCTTAGTTTTTAATTGTGGCCATCCTAGCTGGTATAAAGTGGTAGCTCATTGTGTTTCCCTAATGACAAATGCTGTTGAGCATCTTTTTTTATGTGTTTCTTGGCCATTTGTAATCTTCTTCAGAAAATATCTATTCTGATCCTTCGTTTATTTTTAATTGAGCTGTTTGTCTTTTTGTTGTGAAATTGTAAGAGTTCTTTACAAACTCTGGTTACTAGACTCTTATCAGATATAATTTCCAAATATTACTCCTATGAGGTTTCTTTTAGCATAATAATTTTAAGGCTCATCTTTTTTTTTTTCTGGTATATGTCAAAAGTTTCATCCTTTTTATTGTTAAATGGTATCTCATCTTACGGATGGATCATAGATTGTTTATCCATTCTCCTGCTGTTTTAGGTTGTTTCTATTTTTTGGCTTTTATGAATAAAGCTGGCATAAATGTTCTTTTGCAAGTTTCTATATTGACATATCTTTTAGTTTTCTTGGATGAATGTCTAGGCTAATAATAATTTAAACTTTTAGTTTAAATAATAATTTAAACTGATGTTATACACAGAATCTTTGTTTTTTCCTTTCTTTTTTGCTGCCAATACCTTTGAATTTTTATTATTGTGTCTTTGAATGGAAAATATTAATATAACCCTTCAAGGCATTTAAGGAGCATAGACTTTTTTTTTCCATGTTAGTTTTCAGGGTTAACTACTCTATGAATGAGTCTTTCTTCAATAATTTTTCATGTGACAAATAATTATTATCATGGAATTGGGACTTAACATGAATAAGACAACACAACTGCAGAACTTTAAGCCAGAAGAGATCCTAGAGATCATCTAATTCAATTCTCTTGTTTTATAGAAAAGACAGCCAGGTCCAATAGAAAGACTAGATTTACCAAAGGCTTCTCAGCTATTAGAGAAGGTAAGTGAGCCGAGAAAACTTACATGCCTGTGAGTGTCGTTTTGTTTTTTTTTTTTTCTTTCTTTTTAATTGAATCCAGAGAGGGGAAGGGGGAGAGAGGGAGACAGAAGCATCAATCTGTTTCTGTATGTGCCCCAGCCTAGGACTGAACCAGCCACCTCTGCATCTCAGCACGGTGCTCCAACAAACGGAGCCATCCAGCCAGGGCCTGTGAGTGTCGTTTGAAGTCACCTAGCGATGTGGCCTAGTGATGTGAGCGAATAGCACTGGGTTCCTGCTATCATGCCATGCCGTAGGCTTCATAGGGCCCTCTGTTCCCTCCTGCGTTATCCCATTTAATCCTCCAACAACCCTGTGAAGTAGGTACGGATTAAATAACTACTAGGAGTTCAGGGTCCTCTAGGCAATGATTGAAGAGCCGAGGCTCAGAACCAGGCTCCTGCCCCGTTCCAGCCGTGTTCCTCCCTTCGGTGCCGCTGCCGTCGCCTGAGTTCAGACCTCTTGGTTTCTCCCCACGCCCTGCCACCCCCAGCTGGGCCTGTCCTCAGCTCTTTCTTTTCTCCGAACAGCACAGCCTGAATCTTGTCATCTGCTTGCTTTAAAGCCTTACTGTATGTAGCTTCCTGTTGCCTGTAGGCTGAGGTTGAGACCGGTTTGAATGCCCCACTTAACTGTCCTGCTCTTTCTAGCACACCACCTCCTCTCCCTTACCTAGAACATTTCTTTCATCTTTATGGTTCCTGCTTAGACCTCTCCTCTTCCAGGGAGCTTTCCCTGGCCTCATGCAGGAAGGGGGCGTTGGATGCCCCTTTCCTGTAGTGCCCTGTGGCTCCCACAGTAGTGTTTACCCCATGCTGATCTCTCGTTGCTCTCCCTTCCAGACTCCGTGACGTCCCTGTGGGCAGAGCCAGTGTCTTTCATCTTAGCGTCCTCAGCATTTGGCAGGGTCCGTGGTGCATAGCGTGTTGAATACATGAGCGATTTAACTGCAGCGTGACTTGATCTAATTAACTATAATGAGAAAACCGCCCAGGATGGTCTCATGGAGGAGACTTGATGTGAGACCAAAGCTTGACTTTCTCCAACTGACATTTTATTGGGGCCGCCTGTCTGAAAGGGATAGAGAGACACACATCCCCTGCCTTTATGTTTGGGGAGGGAGTGTAAGTGGGAGGCAGAGACCCAGGAAGTAAGGAGCCCAAGCTCTGGTCTGGGCTGCACTTTCAAACCACTGTGTGAACGGAGGTAAGGCACTTAGCTTCTCAGGTTCCACATTCGTTAAAGGGGGCCAAGGTATGGGCTTGTTACACAATGTGGGGTTTGTGATAACAATGAATGAGAGCACGTGTGAACATGCATTGATAGAAATGAAGTGCCGCGTCCTGTGTGTCATCATGTAACCTGACTTTTATCTCCATCATCTCCAACCAGGGACCTGGTTGAGCCTTTAAAGGTACAGGTGACTTCCAGGCTGAATATCTCCTGTGAGATTCGATCCAAGCAAGAGAGATGGTGGAACTGACCCCTTGGAGTACCTTCGAAACCCCATTACATCAAAACATTCAACAACAGAAATTTCTGGATCACAAAAAAAGGGTTTTTAAGTTCTAAGAGAATACTCTGCTTATTTCAAGCAATTTCTAAAACAACACATCTCGAGGCAACTGCAGTGCTTGGATGCTTTATTATTCCCTTAACATTTGCAATGATGACAGTCTGTGGCAACGATAATGACAGTTGACCTGTGGCAGCGGCAAAAGAGGAGTTGCCCCCACGATAAGCCATTGCCCATGATTTCTCTGACCACCCTATTTAAATGGTATCCTGACCCTGGCTGGATAGCTCAGTTGCTTAGAGCATCGTCCTGAAGTATAGCGGTTACCGGTTCGATCCCTGATCAGAGCACATACAGGAACAGATCAATGTTTTTTTTCCTCTCTCTCTTTTTCTCTCCCTTCCTCTCTCACTAAAATCAATGAAAAGCAAAGACTCCATCTTGTAAAAATAAATAATATACATACATACATTGCATCCTGTACCTTCCTGTCCAACCTCCCTTACCTTGCTCTGTTTTTATCATACTACTTGTCATCAGATTATATAATTATAAAACAGCTCATGTAATTTACTTACTATATTTTTAGTGTCTGTTCTATTTCCTCCCACCCTGCCTGCACCATGTAAACTCTCCAGGAGCAGGGGAGTTTCGTTCAGTGACTTACCCACCAGCACCTAAGAATAATACCTGGCACCTAGAAGCAGCTCATTAAGTGTCTGTGGAACGATGAGATGAAATGTTAATAAAAATGCCAAGCGTGGGCATTAGTACCTGGTAGCATTTGTTTCTTCTCTGAGCCCACCTAGGATGTGAACTATATGTGACTCCAGGATCTGAGCTTTGTGATTCAGGAAACCGACACAAATGTGCAAGATGTCCCAAGATCATAGCCTTTGTTCCTGTGTGAGTCTCACAAGTAAAAGAAGGTGCAGAGAGCCTAGACTGCTCCCACTGGCCCAGGCTCAGTGACTCAGTGCTCTCCCAGTGGCCTGGTTCTGGCAGTGGCCAATGTAGTTGGATGCATTTTGGCAGCCATCTGAGCAGTGTGTTTGGTGGGATTTTGTTGTTGGATGAAGAGTAGGAAGTGCTAGGTCTCACTCAGTCCCTTGGAATCGGGGCCCAAAAGAGTGGGATAATCACATGTCTAGCAACTGGAGATTAGTGAATGAGTTCAACCATATCCTCCCATACTATGAGGACCAGCTCTGTGTGCTGTTACGGAGACATCCCAAGGATATGGGGAGAAATCAGGGTACAGTGAAAGTGTATGTAGTTGCTACTTTTTGTGTAAGAAAAGAGGAAGATAGGAATATATATACTGGAAAGATAAACAAAGAGAAAAACCTAATAAAATGATTACCTATGTGTGCAGGTGGAGAATAGGGTTGAGTGGAAGAAGGTGTGAGGGTGATACCCAAGATACCTGTGTTACAGCAGGTGAGGGAGGGGTGATGGAGGGGTGAGGGAGGGGTGATAGAAGGGTGTAGGAGGGGTGATGGAAGGGTGAGGGAGGGGTGATGGAGGGGTGAGGGAGAGGTGAGGGAGGGGTGATGGAGAGGTGAGGGAAGAGTGATAGAAGGGTGCGGGAGAGGTGAGGGAGGGGTGAGGGAGGGGTGATGGAGAGGTGAGGGAGTAGTGATAGAAGGGTGAGGGAGGGGTAATGGAGGGGTGATGAAGAGGTGAGGGAGGGGTGATGAAGGGGTGAGGGAGAGGTGAGGGAGGGGTGAGGGAGGGGTGATGGAGAGGTGATGGAGAGGTGAGGGAGGAGTGATAGAAGGGTGTGGGAGGGGTGATGGAGGAGTGAGGGAGGGGTGAGGGAGGGGTGATGGAGAGGTGAGGGGGAGTGATAGAAGGGTGTGGGAGGGGTGAGGGAGGGGTGATGGAGAGGTGATGGAGGGGTGAGGGAGGGGTGATGGAGAGGTGAGGGAGGGGTGAGGGAGGGGTGATAGAAGGGTGTGGGAGGGGTGATGGAGAGGTGATGGAGGGGTGAGGGAGGGGTGATGGAGAGGTGAGGGAGGGGTGAGGGAGGGGTGATAGAAGGGTGTGGGAGGGGTGATGGAGAGGTGAGGGAGGGGTGAGGGAGGGGTGATGGAGAGGTGAGGGAGGGGTGAGGGAGGGGTGAGGGAGGAGTGATAGAAGGGTGAGGGAGGGGTGATGGAGGGGTGATGAAGAGGTGAGGGAGGGGTGATGAAGGGGTGAGGGAGAGGTGAGGGAGGGGTGAGGGAGGGGTGATGGAGAAGTGAGGGAGGGGTGAGGGAGGGGTGATGGAGAGGTGAGGGAGGAGTGATAGAAGGGTGAGGGAGGGGTGATGGAGGGGTGATGAAGAGGTGAGGGAGGGGTGATGAAGGGGTGAGGGAGAGGTGAGGGAGGGGTGAGGGAGGGGTGATGGAGAAGTGAGGGAGGGGTGATGGAGAGGTGAGGGAGGAGTGATAGAAGGGTGTGGGAGGGGTGATGGAGAGGTGAGGGAGGGGTGAGGGAGGGGTGATGGAGAGATGATGGAGGGGTGAGGGAGGGGTGATGGAGAGGTGAGGGAGGGGTGAGGGAGGGGTAATGGAGAAGTGAGGGAGGGGTGAGGGAGGGGTGATGGAGAGGTGAGGGAAGGGTGATAGAAGGGTTCAGGAGGGGTGATGGAGGAGTGAGGGAGGGGTGAGGTAGGGGTGATAGAAGGGTGAGGGAGGGGTGATGGAGGGGTGAGGGAGGGGTAATGGAGAGGTGAGGGAGGGGTGAGGGAGTAGTGATGGAGAGGTGAGGGAGGGGTGAGGGAGTAGTGATGGAGAGGTGAGGGAGGGGTGATAGAAGGGTGAGGGAGGGGTGATAGAAGCGTGAGGGAGAGGTGAATGAGGGATGATAAAGAGGTGAGGGAGGGGTGAGGGAGGGGTAATGGAGAAGTGAGGGAGGGGTGATGGAGAGGTGATGGAGGGGTGAGGGAGGGGTGATAGAGAGGTGAGGGAGGGGTGAGGGAGGGGTGATGGAGAGGTGATGGAGGGGTGAGGGAGGGTTGATGGAGAGGTGATGGAGGTGTGAGGAAGGGGTAATGGAGAGGTGAGGGAGAGGTGAGGGAGGGGTGATGGAGAGGTGAGGGAGGGGTGAGGGAGGGGTAATGGAGAAGTGAGGGAGGGGTGAGGGAGAGGTGATGGAGGGGTGAGGGAGGGGTGATGGAGGGGTGAGGGAGGGGTGATGGAGAGGTGAGGGAAGGGTGATAGAAGGGTGAGGGAGGGGTGATGGAGGGGTGAGGGAGGGGTAATGGAGAGGTGAGGGAGGGGTGAGGGAGGGGTAATGGAGAGGTGATGGAGGGGTGAGGGAGGGGTGATGGAGAGGTGAGGGAAGGGTGATAGAAGGGTGAGGGAGGGGTGATGGAGAGGTGAGGGAGGGGTGAGGGAGGGGTGATGGAGAGGTGAGGGAGGGGTAATGGAGAAGTGAGGGAGGGGTGAGGGAGAGGTGATGGAGGGGTGAGGGAGGGGTGATGGAGAGGTGAGGGAAGGGTGATAGAAAGGTGCAGGAGGGGTGATGGAGGAGTGAGGGAGGGGTGAGGAAGGGGTGATAGAAGGGTGAGGGAGGGGTGATGGAAGGGTGATGGAGGGGTGCTGGAGGGGTGAAAGAGGGGTGAGGGAGGGGTGATGGAAGGTAGAGGAGTAGGCTTCAGGAAAGATGGGTTCAGCTGTCTGAGGAGGTCATTCTGAGTTGACTCAAAAGCTATGCCTAGGGGCTTGTCAGGTGATTGGGGAGGAGGGGGTCAGGATGGAGGTGGGAGAAGAGCCCTCTAGGGAGAAATGCACTTTCAGCGATGAGAAAGACCATGGTGACCTGGGTCCCTCTGAATAATTCTCTTGATTGGAGGTCTTGATTAAAAGGCCATATGCGACATGGGGTGGGGTAGCTGGGGAGTGGTGAGAGCGGAGGATGTAAATCAGGCAGGAGGCTGGGACCCAGAGCATGTCTCTCAGGGTTGGGAGTTTGGCTGTTATCTTGGGAGTAGCCATTTGTAAGCAGGGGTCTGATGCAATCAGATTGGTGCTTGGGAAGATTACCTGGGTATTAGAGAAGAGATAATTAGCAGAGGCGTGTGCACCTAGAGGTGGTGATGTCAGTTAGGAGGCCCTCACACTCAGGTGATGGGCATCCCAAACGAGGAAGCATTGTAGTACAATAGGTAGGTATTGGAGTTGCAACGCCTAGGTTTGCACAGCTCCTTACTTTTTTTGCTAGCTGGGTAGACTTGGGCAAATTACTTAATCTCAATGTGCGTCATTTCTTTGGATGTAAAATGGGGCTGATAGGGCATCCACCTCACAGCGTTACTGTGAGGAGTAAATGAGATCATGTATGAACAAGTCCCTTAAATGTTAGCCACTCGTATGAAGGTGGTGGCAGTGGTGATGGAGGGGCCGGACTTGAGAGATGTTAGAAGTAGGGATGACCAGGAAGAACCAGCAAAGTCTGCATGCCGCCCACACTCAGGTGTTGGGTCCAAACTGTGGGGAAGGGGAGCCCAGGTGCTGCTCTGCAGCGGGGCGGATAGCCAGCACTCAGTCCACATCAGACCTGTGATCTGGCAAGAGGATGAAAGGGAGTTAGGACAGGAGAAAGCACTGAGAAGCATTCCCCCCTCCACTTTGATTTTCTAAATCAGGGAACCACTTGTAGACTCAAACTAACCCATGATATTTTCAATCTGACATAGTAGGGGAGAGAGAATTATGGGGAAAGTATATATATATATCAAATATGTTGCCTGACCAGGCGGTGGCGCAGTGGATAGAGCATCGGACTGGGATGCCGAGGACCCAGGTTTGAGACCCCAAAGTCACCAGCTTGAGCGTGGGCTCATCTGGTTTGAGCAAAAGCTCACCAGCTTAGACCTAAGGTCACTGGTTCGAGCAAGGGGTTAACTTGGTCTGCTGAAGGCCCGCGGTCAAGGCACATATGAGAAAGCAATCAATGAACAACTAAGGTGTCGCAGTGCACACCAAAAAATAATGATTGATGCTTCTCATCTCTCCGTTCCTGTCTGTCTGTCCCTGTCTATCCTTCTCTCTGACTCTCTCTCTGTCTCTGTAAAAAAAAAAAAAAAAAGTCAGGATTGGCTAGAGATAAAGTCATTTTCTTGAGCACATCACTGTTTGTTCTCAAAAGAAATTATCTTTGTTCAAAATGTAGAGAATTGAATTAGATAATTTTAATTAAAATCCCTTTCATAGATTTTTAATTAAGGTCCCTAATATTTGAGAGTTTTTAAAAAAAATTAAAGTCAGCATGTAAAACATATTGCCTCATGGTAGGAATGTAAAAATGGTAGGCTCTATGGAGGGGAATTTAGAAATATCTAGTAAAATTACATGTGCATTATTATTTTTTTATTCTTTTTTTTAGATTTTATTCCTTTTTATAGAGAGAAAGGAGAGAGCGAGAAAGAGAGAGAAAGGAGGGAGGAGCAGGAAGCATCAACTCTCATATGTGCCTTGACCAGACAGCCACCTCAGCATTCCAGGTTGATGCTTTATTCACTGCGCCACCACAGGTCAGGCTACGTGTGCATTATTTTTTGACCAAACCGTCTTTTATATAAAATCTACCCCAAAGATACACAGGCAAAAATAAGAAAAGACTTATGGACAAATAATGTCATGGTGGCATTAGAGCAAAATACTGGAAACAACACAAGGTTGTTTGAGTAGTTGAAGAAACCATGGGACATCCATACAATGGGATTCTATGTAATTATAGGAAGGAAGGGAACGATCTCCACAGTATATTATTACATGAAAAAAGCAGAGTGCGGCACTGGCTGGTTGCTCAGTGATGGAGCATTGGCCTGGTGTATGGACTTCCTGGGTTCGATTCCTGGTAAGGACACAAAGAAGAAGTGACCACTGCTTCTCCCCTACTCCCTCTCCTTTTCCTCTTTCCCTCCCATAGCCAATGGCTTGATTGGTTTGAGCGTGGCCCCAGGCGCTGAGGATAGCTCAGTTGCCAAGTGCGTCAGCCTCAGGTGCTAAAAATAGCTTGGTACTTGGAGCATCGGCCCAAGATTGGGTTGCTGGGTGGATCCCAATCAGGGTGCATGCAGGAGTCTGCCTCACTATCTCTCCTCTCACCTTAAAAAAAAAAGAGAGTAAAAAACAGGGTATAGAAAACAAATAGCATATTTTCTTTTATCTCAGACATACATATATATTTGCATATAAGTAAAGAATTGGAAGAAGCAAATCAATAAAAATGATTACTTGTACAGGGAAATGGATGGATGGGTCAGTATAGAAGCTAGATTTTTCTGAATGTATTTTGTTGTGTAGACTTGGCTTTGGAAACCTATAGGTGTTTTTCTTAGCTATAAACAAAATTTAATTGAAATAGAAAAACAATCCCCTAAATGAAGAGCAAACTGAGCAAATTCATGTATCGAGTTGGTAGTGTAACGACACAGAAAATTATTTCAGATAACTTTAAAACAATAATTTGATTATACATCTATAGTGGAACTTACCTTAAGGTCAATACAAATCCCAGATATGTCGTAAGCTGTTTTCAGTAATATTGTTAGTAGTAATATTGTTATTACTATTCTGAATCGCTTTTATGTATATAAATAATTAATTATGTTAAAATAATCAGAAACCAACATTTTTAGTGCATAAAAAAAGACAGCAATTTTTAAAAAGGATTTTATTTATTCACTTTAGGGAGAGGAAAGAGAGAGAAGAGGGGGCGGAAGGGGTGGGAAGCCTCAACTCGTAGTTGCTTCCTATATATGCCTTGACAGACAAGCCTGGGATTTCAAACCAGCGATCTCAGTGTTCCAGGTAGACACTTTATCCACTGCCACTGGTCAGGCAAGACATAGCAATATTATAGTCAAAGATGTTACGTAAAAATCCTGTAATCCTAAAGTAGAATTAGAAATGTCAGTGTGGGCCAGACAGTGGTGTAGGAAATACAGTACTTGCTTCCTCCACAACCACATTTAAATTACAACTAAACTACAGAAAAACCATCAATAAGAACCATCTGAAATCTGGCTGGATGGAAGTCTTAAACTATGGAATTTAAAGAAGAAACCACATGGAGACTGGTAGGAGGGGCGGAGATGCAGAACAGTCTGGCCCCACACCCACTGTGGTAGGTAAAAATCGAGAGTATATCTCAGCTGCAGAGGGTCCCCCCTGAGTGGTGAGGGGTCCCAGCCACACACTAGGCCCCCCATCCCAGGGTTCTGATGTCAGAGAAAGAAGTCCCCATAACTTCTGGCTGTAAAAACCAGCAGGGATTGAGACTGGAGGAGACAGAGGACTGCTGAAGTCCTAGACAGTTCCTCTTAAAGGTTCTGCACATGGACTTACTCAGACTCACTCGCTCTGAGCGTCAGCACTGGGGCAGCAGCTCCAAAGGCACCAGAGACATACAGGGAGGAACTGAATTGCCCAGCATCATAGTGAGAGCTGGGGATAGATAGTTTTCTCCCCGGTAGAAATGCTGGCAGAGGCCATTGTTCCTTTGATGAGCCCTCCCCTAAGAGCTGGCAGGAGGGTGCCATATCTGAGACTCCATCAACCTGGCTCACACTGTTTGTCCCACCCTGGTGGTTCCCTGAGGTCCCAATCCATCCAACTTTCCAGTTCACCCAAGCTGTTTCCAGTGGCTTTTCCATGTGAATGACCACCTGTCTGGGGTCATGGGTCAGATTTTCCTGAACTCTCTTAAACACGCAGCACTGGGCCTCAGTGTGCCCTGAACCTTTTGCTAAGTGGCCTCAGGCCTGGCACTAGCAGCAGCCATTCTTGGTTTGCAGCTTGGCCTCTCCTGGGCACCTTCAAGCCCAGCACACATAGCAGCCATCTGCAGATTGCTTTGTAACTCATGGTGGGTGGCCCTCGGCAGGACACAGATGGCCTGCACCCCCTGGGAAACCCTGAACCAGTACACCCAGTGGACAATTTCAGACCATGTTGAAACAATACCACTCCCCCACTTCCACAAGTGACACACTCAAGGGGCAGACTCAGCAGGCGCCAGAGCCCTGTGAAGTAAGTCCTGCTGTGTGGGGTGGTCCCCTGCACAGCTGATCCTCCACGGTGGTTGGAGGTCAGTGGTCATGGTCATAGCCAGTCCTCGCAGTTGATCAGCCAGTCCTTGCAGCTGACCCCTCCCATTGATGTTCCAACAGCAGTTGAGGCTCAACTACAATAAGAGGGTGTATACAGCCCACCTGGGGGGGGGGTGCATCTCAAATACCCAGCTTGGGTGATCAAGGAGGCTGTGCCACTGGACTCTACAGAACACCTACTACAACAATAAAATGGGCACTCTACCAAGCTTAGGAGACATAGCAGCTTTACCTAATACATAGAAACAAACCCGAGGCTGCCAAAACAAGGAGACAAATAAACATGCCCCAAATGAAAAACCAGAACAAAACTCCAGAAAAAGAATTAAACAGAATGGAGACAAGCAATGTACTAGGAGCAGAGTTCAAAACACTGGTTATAAGGATGTTCAATGAACTTAGTGAGAACCCCAACAATATAAAAAAGGACCAGTCAGAAATGAAGGATACACTACCTGAAATGAAGAATAACGTACAGGGAATCAACTGAAGAGTAGCTGAACCCAAGAATCACATCACTGATTGGGAATATAAGGAAGCAAGAAGAACCCAACAAACAAACTAAAAACCCACCCAATCAAAACAGCAAAAAGGAAAAAGAATAAAAAAAAAATGAGGATAGTGTAAGGAGCCTCTGGGACAACTTCAGGTGTATCAATATTTGCATCATAGGGTGCTAGAAGAAGAGAGAAAGCAAGAAATTGAACACCTATTTGAAAAAATAATGATAGAAAACTTCCCTAACTTGATGAAAAAAATAGACATTCAAGGTCAGGGAGCACAGAGAGTCCTAAATAAGATGAACCCAAAGAGGCCCACACTAAGACACATCATAATTAAAATGCCAAAGATTAAAGACAAAGAGAAAATCTTAAAAGCAGCAAGAAAAAAATAGTTATCTACAAGGGAGCTCCTATAAGACTGTGAGCTGATTTCTCACCAGAAACTTTGTAGTCCAGAAGGGATTAGCAAGAAATATTCGAAGTGGTGAAAAGCAAGATTCTATACAAACAAGATTATTCTACCCAGCAAAACTATCATTTAGACTTGAAGGACAGATAGAGTTTCCCAGACAAGAAAAAGCTAAAGGAGTTCATCACAAACAAACCAGTATTACATAAAATGTTAAAGGAAGGAGAAAGAAGGAAGAAGAAGAAAAGACCAAAAATATGAACAATAAAATGGCAATAAAGACAAAGCTACCAACAATTGAATCTGAAAAATAAAACAAATGAAGAAGCAGAACAAGAAACAGACTCATAGACACAGAGAACATTCTGACAATTGCCAAGTGGGAGGATAGGTGAAAAGGGGAAGGGATTGAGAAGTACAAATTAGTTGTTACAGAAGAGTCATGGGTTTGTAAAGTACAGCATAGGAAATAGAGTTAATGGTATTCTAATAAGTTATGTAATATCTAATCACTGGGGTGTGTGCACCTGAAACTAATACAATAATGTATGTCAAGTGTAATTGAAAAATAAAAACAATTTAAAAATGAAAAAAAAAATCAATTTAGTATATAGTATTACCATTTTTAACTTAATCACATCTGCAAAATCCTTTTTGCCATGAAAAATAGCAGATTCACAGGTTTCAGGAGTTAGGGCATGGACATCTTTGAAGACCATTATTCTTCCTACCATATGGATCAACATATAATAAATACAGTAGGGAAAATGAATTCACTACTATAAAACTCATCAGCCTGACCTGTGGTGGCGCAGTGGATAAAGCGTCGACCTGGAAATGCTGAGGTCGCCGGTTCGGGACCCTGGGCTTGCCTCGTCAAGGCACATATGGGAGTTGATGCTTCCAGCTCCTCCCCCCTTCTCTCTCTCTGTCTTTCTCTTGCATTGATGACAAAATAAAATGTTAGCAAAGAATCCACACATTAGATTCCTTTCATATTAAAGTTCAAAAATAGAAAAATAAACCCTCTAAATATATTGTTTTAGGGATATATATGATGAAATTACAAAGAAAACGATATAAATTAACAAAAGTAATACTTGTTATCTCTGAGGGGGGAGATGGCTGTAATTAAGGAGGGACTTTTAAAGTTTGGTGAAACACTGGTTTTTGTTTTAGTGGTAGTCTAAAGGGTTAGATGTATGTATGTTTATGATAATTTTGTATATCTTACCCCAGTCTCTACCATAATTAAAATATTTTTAAAAAATGTCAACATGAACTCCTGATATATTTTCTGTTTCACAAATGAAAAATTATTTCCTAACTGTCCACTGAAGAGCCTAGGAATAATGACCAGCAGGAGCCACAACCACCTGTAATGTCCAGATTGTGGCTTCTAAATACAGTTTCCCACTAAAAGGAATTAAGATGCCTCAGGAAAATGGCTGATTCCAGGTCTGGAACAGGAAGTATACACAAAATAAGTTGTAATACTTCATATCAGAAAGGAAAGAAACTATCAAAGGCCACTTGTGTCCTGTCAATAGGACTCAGGTGCCAAGTTGAAGCCCCCCCACCAGTGTCTGAATATAGAATAATTTGAGCATTAAAAAGAATAACTATAGTGGACTGACATACATTAAATATATTACAATGTGTGAAGTGCCTGAGTTCAACCTTCACTGGTCCCCACTGATGGGAACGAACTCATTTCTGGTCAAGAGAGGGGAAGAGACATTTACTCTATCCTTTCTTATTGATTACCTTCAGGGTACTATTGATGAGGAAAAGTTCTTTTTTTTATGAATAAATTTTTATTTTAATAGGGTGACATCAATAAATCAGGGTACATATATTCAAAGAAAACATTTCCAGGTTATCTTGCCATTTAGTTCTGTTGCATACCCATCACCCAAAGAGAGATCATCCTCTGTCACCCTCTATCTAGTTTTCTTTGTACCCCTCCCCCTCTCCTTCCTTCCCTTCCCCTACCCCCGTAACCTGTCCATGTCTCTTAGTCTCGCTTTTATGTCCCACCAATGTATGGAATCCTGCAGTTCTTGTTTTTTTCTGATTCACTATTTCACTCCACATAATGTTATCAAGATTCCACCATTCTGCTGTAAGTGATCCGATGTCATCATTTCTTCTAGCTGAATAGTATACCATGGTGTATATATAAAAGTTCTTTTTTTTATTTTTTATTTTTATTATTTATTTATTTATTTTAAAGTTCTTTTTTTTTAATTGAAAGATTCCATCTAATAAGTACAGAGGGAGTTACAGAATTGGAACATCACATCACCATTTTTGTATCCTCTAGTGAAATAATAATGAGTTCAGACAACATGGTCATTAAATGACTGCTATACTGTTAGCTGGAACTGATGGGAGGCTTTATAATGGAGGGACCAGGCAGATGACTTTCAAAGACATTAAAGAAAGACTCCAGGCATCATGTGCCTATTGAGGTGATGCAGTGGGAAGTACACAGCACTATCAGAAATAGAACCTGGATCTTTGCCAGGCTCAACTACTAACTACCAGTTTATAGAAAATACAGAGAAAAAGGGAACATGTCAAAACAAGACCGTGGAGATGACAGTCAACAAACTGGGAAGTGGGAAGGTCTTCAGGTCAGAAGACCTGGTTTCTTCAACAAATAAAATGTAAGAATAAGAACAGCAAAAAGAGTTATATCTAGATTAAAAGAGATTGAAAATACTTAACAGAAAAATGCAGTCTATATTCTTTGGATCTTATCTCAAACAGAATAATAAAATTATGAGATTAATTAAGACACTTGAACACACTGGATATTGGAATTACAGAATTATTTATTCATGTGTTTATGATTGTGATTGTTAAAATTTAAAAAACTATATTTTAGAGCTGTATACCAAATTATTTAGACATAAAATGATGTAGCTGAAATTGGCTCCAAATTAATCATGTGAAGGCTGACCTGTGGTGGGCGCAGAGGGTAGGGCGTTGACCTGGGACACTGAGGTCACCAGTTTGAAACCCTGGGTTTTTGCCCATTCAAGGCGCATGTGATAAATAAGCAATGAACAGCTAAAGTGAAGCGACTCTGAGTTGATACTTCTCATTCCTCCTCCTCTGTAAAATCAAAAATAAAATCTAAAAAAAAAAAAAAAGAAAGTAATAATAGCATGGAGGGTGAGAATGGGCAGCAGGTACAGAATAAACAAGATTGGCCTAAAGCTAAGAGTTGTTGAAGCTCGGTGATGGGGACGTGCAACTTCATTAGATTGCTGTCTCTACTTTTGTATAGTTAGAAAATGTTCATAATAAAAGTATAAATAAATAAATAAATAATCAAACAAACCCCACCAGCTCAGTCAGTGGCCAGTCCTGATGTCATCTGTCCCTGAATTTAATTTTGGGCTGTGAAGTACATATAGTTTTGTGATTGGCTGGCTAGCAAGTAGAAGGGCTAGGATGCTATGTTAGGATGTCTGGCCCCAAAGCTCATGGTCTTTCCACCTTACTCGGTGGAATTGATATCACTCTATGGCTCAGACTGCTGCGGGGTTATTTAGATCGAGGGTGTGTTCAGTTTCACAAGCAGCCGTCATATAAACATGGGAAAATGGGGACAAAAGCAAAATCAGAACCAAAAATCAGAACCGAAACATCAGCCTTGACGTTCTTCTGAGGGAGGGAAATCTTACCCAAGTGAACTAACGGCGGGAAGGTGGAAAGTGCATACCTCCCACCTTGACCTGGCTGCGTCCGCCTGTGGCAAGTGCACCACTCTGGGCTTTGGATCAACAGAGACCCGGGTTAAAGCAGCACGGCTTGTCACTTACTAGCTGTGTGACCGTATGTTCTGCGCCTCTGTTTCCTCTACCAACCTCATCTGGTTGTTGGGAGGATCTCATGAGCTTGTAAGGCCTCAGGTGAGTATTTAGAAGAGAAAGCAGAAGCACAGTGCGCCAAGTTGCCAAGAATCCCAGAGCCAGGCTGGGGCTGGAGTGTTTGGAAGTGCCTTATGACCTGACACCTGCTTTTGCCCCAGCCTTGGCACGTTCTCCAGCACTTTCTCCAGGACCTGGGGGGAGCCTTGCCCAAGTTAGGAATTGCTGTTTTGCCTGTGTGACAAGGTTTAGCGCTCTAAGGGCCATTACTTTCCCACCTAGCCACGTTTTATTTTGTTCGGTGGCCTGATGACCAGGGGCAGCCAGAGAAGGTCGTTCTTAGGTGGATCCGCAGAAAAGTCCAGCTGGCTAGCCGGAGGAAACTTTAATTTCACCATGTTTGCATTTGGGAGGAAGAAGAGAAATTGTTTGTCCTTCCCGAAGAAAGTACCACATTTTCTCTCCCTTCTACCCTGATTACCTCTCCCCACCCCGGCTCTTTTCTTTCTTTCTTTTTTCTCGATTTTTAAAAATAGATTTTAGGGAGAGAGGAAGAGAAAGTTGTTCCACTTGTTTATGCATTCATTGGGTGATTCTTGTATGTGCCCTAACCAGGGATCAAACCTGCAACCTTGGAGAGCAGGGAAGATGCTCTAAACAACTGAGCTACCTGGCGAGGGCTACCCTGTTTATCTCTTACAGCCATAAGTCCCTCCTCCCCCTCTTCCCTCACTAAACATCACAAGACACAGAGTTTCTTCCTGCAATGTGGATCTTTCATTTCATGAACCCTTGAAGAGTTTCTGGTTTAAGAGCGCGCTTGGTTGTCACGTGGTCACCTGGGAAGTGTCCAGGAGCTATACCTTGTGGCCTATGGTCCCTGGGTATCTGGCTCACTCTCCCCTCTGCATGTGGCCTGCCCACTGGCCAGGGCCTGGGTGTGAGGAAGCCTCTGGCCTGGGGCAGCTCAGCCGGAGGGAGCCCTGATTTACGGACTGTCCGTATTTAACCGAGGCTACAGCACTTTTATTAATAGAACATGCTGCATTTCCTTTTTATAAAAATATGAAGATCACTGCACTCAGGAAAATGCCTGGTGACTTTCTGTGTTTAGTGCCTGTTCATCACCAGGCTAAAATTAAAAGTGAAGTCAGGCCCTTCTTGAGTCTATTTTTAACCGAGTTTAGCATATGAATGTGAACGTGAAGTCTTTCTTTAGACCTCCCTTAACTCAATTACTTGCTTATGCCAAGCATTCAGCCTGAAATTCTGAGCTGTGGCCGGGTCTACCTAGAGGGGGGCAGCGCACAGGAAGGTTAGGGTAACAGCCCTATTTTCTGCTATCGGGGTTTGTATGTCTTCACCTATCTGGGCTTCTCTTTTTCTGGAAGGTTAAGGTGGAGCTAGTCATGAGACTGAAAACAAAACAAAACAAAACAAAAAACAAAACGAGGAAAACCAACCAACCAACCCATGGCCAGCCATTCTGTGACACTTAGAGATCAGGTCACCCCTAATTGGTACATATTTTTCTAGGGGTTCCTATCTAGAAGCAGCCACTAGGGTGGAAGGGGAGACACTGGATTGCAGGGGAGACTTTGTCATTCAGGCAGAAAGTGCTAATGGCCCTGGCATGCCACTGAGACTTGTGACAACAGGTGGAGGCTGGGGGGGGGGGGGGGCGGTAACAAAACGTAAGGAGTGCGTTCCTGTCCAGAATTTCCGATGAGTGATGAGAGTGTTAGGGAAAACTTTCAGAAACCCTCTTAAATTCCCTCTTTGAAATCTTTTTAATGTCTCTGCTCTTTGAGGCCTGTGAAAGGAGGGGAGGGCAGAGGGCAGAGTTGATCCTAAATCTTAAGATTCTTGAGCCTAAAGTTTCACTTGAAGGCAGGCAAGGACAAAGGTTCTTTTTTGAACTTCTTCTGATGGCGGTTCCCTGTGGACATTTTTTGAGCAAAACATTTTTTTTTTTGTTTGAAAAAAGCCTGTTTGTCATAATACATCCTGGCCTTTGTTTTGAGAAGTGATTTTGGAAATGGCATTTTATGTGAAAAATACTGATCGCTCATTCCAGTTGTGTCATTTTTCTTTGCACTTTTATGTGAATGCATCTTCAGCTCATGTTGTCCTGAACTCCTTTAAGGTGTCATCATTTTTAAACAGTGGAAAAAACGTCCTTTTTTTTTGTATGGCAGCAAAGCCATCATTGAGCATAAGGTGAAGATTAATTTAAAATGCCAATTATTTTTGCTACTCTGCTGATGGTGAGGTTGTTTATGTCTGGAGAGCTTTGAAAATGTTTCTAGATAGAGTCTGAGAGGGGAGGATGGGAAGGTTATGTGTGTCTGTAGGTGGTCATTTGACTTGGGGACTAGGAGTGATATTTAAACAATAAGCTCCTTCCATATATGTGGTATGTGCATTTTCTGATAAAAGCAATCAAAATAAAATATTTTGTCATTATAGGCCAATACCCTCTGAAAAATCTCTTGTGGGATTTTGCCTGCAGTTCAACAAACCACTTACATACTTGAGTGATCTTTTCAACAAAACTTTGGATTTGATTACATTGCTTTTAATCTCAGAATGTTGTTTTCAATTCTGAAAACATTGCAGCCTCACTGGGTTGCAGTAAATTTTAAGGGACGGCCTCTCCCAGCCAGCCTGATATTTTTGGCTGTGTCCAGTTAGTCAGACCAGGTAGAGGTGGGGGTAGGGAGGGTGGGGCGAGAAAGGCATATGTCTCCAGGGACCTTAAGCACCATGACTAAAGGATGGTTGGGACTTTGTGAACACACAAACCCTGGATAATCAGAGTTGTGAATTCCAAATAATATGTCGGCCATTTCTTTGAAACCATGCGATTTCACCATTTAGTTGTTCAGCTATTTTTGTCTTAGTTTTTACTTTGACTCAACTTTATCCTTTAGTGAATCAAAGGAGTTGTTGCTTTACAACCTTTTCGTTTCATTTTGTTGGCTGGTCCTTGCTAAGGAGAACATTTTTGTCTTGTTTTTTCTTTTAAAAAAGGTTTATTTTTATTGATTTAAGGGAGAGAAGAAGGGGGAGAGAGAGAAAGAGACAGGAACATCGATCTGTTCCTTTTAAAAAATTTTTTAAAGATTTTACTTATTGATTTTGGAGAAAGGAAAGAGAGAGAGAAAGGCAGGGGAGGAACGGGAAGCACCAACATGTATCTGCTTCCTGCATGTGCCTTGACCGGGCAAGTTCAGGGATTTGAACTGGTGACCTTAGCATTCCAGGTTGATGCTCTATCCACTGCGCCACCACAGGTCAGGCTCCATTTGTTTCCATATGTGCCCTGACGGGGGATCGAACCTGCAACCCCTGTGCTTTGGGATGATGCTCTAACAGCCAAGCTCTCTGGCCAGGGCTGTCTTATTTTTTTCTTATCTCAACTTGAACCCTTTGGGAATCTAAGGATTTCACATCTTGGAGGTACAGGGTGCATGCAAAAAATGGATGTCTCCTTCTTAGGGACTGTGGGTGGCACCTGGCACAGATAGACAGATTAGGAAGTGGAGAATAAGGCCATCTTTCATTTGTCTTCTAAGGTGAGACGGGAGCCTAAATTTCTCATGACTGGGCTTTGTGAAAAGCCCCTCACATTTGCCTCTGCTTCTTTCTCCGTTATTACGATTTTATAGGATGCAGGTTAGGGATCCCTGTGGTCCTCTCAGCTGGAGTTTCGGCCAGGTGCTAGCGCCAGCTGCCAGCCCGGTCCTCCTCCGCCCCTCGCAAGGGTGAGCCGGCTCAGAGAACATTCAGATACATGAGCACCCTCCCTGTTGCAAGTTTTCTTCTCCTGCCTCTATGACTGAGTCTCATAAATCCTTCCAGACATACTTCTCTTTCTCTGGGTTTTATTTATAACAGCTCCACTGTAAAACAAAAAGGGACTTCTTTGAAAGAAAAGAGAATAACCAATAATCTATTCATCAGACTCAATAATTTGCCTATTTTGTCTTCATTCCCTTTATGTTTGGTCATGAGCATATATTTTGAAACAGTACACACAACTTTATATTGTTTTTATTTTTCTACTTAATATATTGTTAACATTTTTTTTCAGCTGCATCATCTTCAGAATTTAATTTACCATAACTGTTTGATATTCCACTGAGCTGATGAAAATGTATCGAATTATCAACCAATGAACAATTATGAATTCAGTTTGTCCTCTTATCAATGTTACGGTCATGGACACCTTCAGACACGTAGCTTTGGAATTTCTTCCAGTAATGGGATTGCTTGGTCAAAGGGTATGAATATTTTTATCGCACTTTCTATATTTGTGTCATATTGCTGTACAATAAAGTTGTACCAGTTTTCAGAATCAGCAGTAATTTATAAGGGTAGGAGTTTCACTGTGAAAATTATGAGAGTTTCTTGAGAGGATATGAAAACTGCTTTCCCTGGGTTTGCACCCCAGCTTTGGTACTTGCCATTTACCAGCTGTGTGACCCTGGGAATGTTATTGAACCTCTCTGGGCCTCAGTTACCACCTCTATAAAATGGGGGTAGCCATAGTACCTACCTTAGGAATAAGTTCGTTAATATTTGATGCCTAAGACAGTGTCTATGCAAGTATTATGCACTGTGTTTGTTAAACACCTTTCTCTAGTTCATGATTAAAAAAATAATAGAAATAATGGCTTTTAAAAATCTTTTTACATGTTTATAACAGTATGTCTAAGACACTCTTTATAAATCTTTGTTTTTTCGTTTGGAAAGATATTTTTTTTTTGAGAGAGAGAGAACGAGAGAGCAAGAGAGTGGGAGGGAGAGAAAAACATCAATTTGTTGTCCCCCTAGCCTGACCAGGCAGTGGTGCAGTGGATAGAGCATCGGACTGGGATGCAGAGGACCCAGGTTTGAGACCCCGAGGTCACCAGCTTGAGCGCAGGCTCATCTGGCTTGAGCAAAAAGCTCACCAGCTTGGACCCAAGGTCACTGGCTTGAGCAAGGGGTTACTTGGTCTGCTGAAGGCCCACGGTCAAGGCACATATGAGAAAGCAATCAATGAACAACGAAGGTGTCGCAATGAAAAACTAATGATTGATGCTTCTCATCTCTCTCCATTCCTGTCTGTCTGTCTCTATCTATCCCTCTCACTCTCTCTCTGTAAAAAAAAAAAATTAAAAAAAAATTGTCCCACTTACCATATATCCTCATGTACAAGACACACACTTTTACGATAAATTTGGGGTCATCTGAAACTAGGTGTGTCTCATACAGTGGTCATAGATTTTTGTGTGTGTGTGTGTGTATTTTTCTGAAGCTGGAAACGGGGAGAGACAGTCAGACAGACTCCCGCATGCGTCCGACCAGGATCCACCCGGCACGCCCACCAGGGGCGACGCTCTGCCCACCAGGGGGCGATGCTCTGCCCCTCCGGGGCGTCGCTCTGCCACGACCAGAGCCACTCCAGCGCCTGGGGCAGAGGCCAAGGAGCCATCCCCAGCGCCTGGGCCATCTTTGCTCCAATGGAGCCTCGGCTGCGGGAGGGGAAGAGAGAGACAGAGAGGAAGGGGGGGGGGTGGAGAAGCAAATGGGCGCTTCTCCTATGTGCCCTGGTCAGGAATCGAACCCGGGTCCCCCGCACGCCAGGCCGACGCTCTACCGCTGAGCCAACCGGCCAGGGCCGGTCATAGAGTTTTTTTAACATGCACTTCCCACCTTTATGTGCAGATGAGGAGTTGTATAAATTTTATGTGCCTTGACCGCGGGCCTTCAGCAGACCAAGTAACCCCTTGTTTGAGCCAGCAACGTTGGTCTCAACCAGATGAGCCCTCGCTCAAGCTGGCGACCTCGGGGTCTCGAACCTGGGTCTTCTGCATCCCAGTCCGACGCTCTATCCACTGCACTACCGCCTGGTCAGGCTGTATAAATTTTATGAAGAAAAAAACTTGAGTTCAATAACTTTATGTATAGCGTTTTATTTTTTCAAATTTCAGGCCCCCAAATTAAGGTGCGTCTTATTCATGGGAGTGTCTTATACATGGGGAAATACGGTATTTTACGTATTCATTGGTTGATTCTTGTATGTGCCCTGACCAGGGATGGAACCCACAACGTTGGTGTATCTGGATGACGCACTAACCACGGAGTTATCCGGCCAGGCCCCTGAAAAGATGGATTCTAAATGTTAATTTACAGAACATTCATTCTACTGGGGTTATTCATTTTATTTAGGACTACTTTCTTAGACTTTTAAAACAGAGAGCCCCTTATCCCTTGAGCGTCTGGTCTGAAAGTCAATGTCAGCTGGCGCAAAGGGGCAGAGACTAACAGCTATTTCTCTCTGAGTAGGTCCAGTGCTTCAACCGGGCCTCTCCTCTCTGTCTGGGGTGTGGCAAACGTGTGGGTAGGTGACGGCCTGCATCCCGGGCCCTTCCTTTCTGGTTAGATGTCTGCTAATGCAGGGTCCCCCTTCAATGTCCCACATTGCTTTTACCTGGGGGACTGCAAGGGACCCTCCTGGCTGCTTCTGCATTTCCGCCGCTCACATGGAGCGAATTCTCCCTCCCAGGTAGTGATGCCCCGGACCCTGCGGTTGGGGGCAGTGGTGAGGCTTCGGCTGGACTGGCGGAGGGTGGGAGCGTGGTGTCCCTGGTCACTTAATGGCTCGATCAGCTTTCCTCTCCTTAATCCTGGTTGTTTCTGCTGAGCTCTCCAAACTCAATCCTTGTTTAAAACTCTAGAAATCTGAGAAATCTCTGGGAGCATGTTGCAGGGGGGCCTCCCCGGGCGCCGTGTGTCACCGCGCCAGGACCCTGCATCCCCGCCCCGCGGGGTGGCCTCTCTCGGCTGGCTCCTGCCCTTTCGGACCCTCCGAGTCCTCGGGGTCATCCGCGCAAAGCCCAAGGCCCTGTGCGGTGTGCGCGCCCACCCGGGCGATCGGTCCTAGGCGCCGGGAGGTGGGCGCGCCCGCCTGCTGGGTGCTCCCGCGCCAGCGCCAGCGAAGCTGTTGGGTTGGCAACTTCTGTCCCCTACATGGAGACTTTTCCAGGTCCGGGCGGTCACAGTAGCCCCCAGAGCAATGATCGATTCTCCTGCAATGGAGACTCTTCATTCTCTTAGAGCGACAATACATACCTTTAACATGCTGAGATGTGCCATGCACCTGAACTTCCGGGTTTTTTTAAATAGTTCTTAACATGTGGCTCTTTTAGGAAATAGAAAAGTAGAAAAACCCCTATGGGTCCACTGTCCAGAGCCAGCTGCTGTTTGGAATAGTCCCTTTGTTTTCTTTTTTTATATGTAAATTAATTTTTCTCTCCCCCACCCCCTAGTTTTAATTGTATGGTAATGTCCAGTTTTGAAGTCTTCTTACATCACTTAACATTATTTTACAAACATATATACTAGCTGCATGATATTTTAGTAAGTATAATACAGCCATTCTCCTGTTGTATGGTACTTAAGTGGTTGTGTTTTTCTTCTTTTTTAAAAAAATAATTCTGTGGTAAGCATCTTTTTGCCTAAAGCTTTTTCCATATTAGCTTATAATTATTTGGGACAAAGTCTGGGGATATTTTAAATTTCTTCCCCTCTCTCTCTGAGGCCAAGGACAGCCGAGAGGAATCTATTTACTTTCAGTGCCCTGCCTTTTGAGTACGATAGCCTGTATTGAAACTGGGGGAATGAGGTTTAGTTATATTTCAGGGATTGAGGTGGTTGTAGAGCAGAGGTCCCCAAGCTTTTTACACACGGGGCCAATTCACTGTCCCTCAGACCGTTGGAGGGCCGGACTATAAAAAAAACTATGAACAAATCCCTATGCACACTGCACAAATCTTATTTTAAAGTAAAAAAACAAAATGGGAGCAAATACAATATTTAAAATAAAGAACAAGTAAATTTAAATCAACAAACTGACCAGTATTTCAATGGGAACTATGCTCCTCTCACTGACCACCAATGAAAGAGGTGCCCCTTCCGGAAGTGCGGTGGGGGCCGGATAAATGGACTCAGGGGGCCGCATGTGGCCCGCGGGCCGTAGTTTGGGGACCCCTGTTGTAGAGGTTATCTTGGGTCAGTGTGTTTAAAGTAAAGCCCTGTTGCGCTGGTAGGGTAGCTCAGTTGGTGGAGGCATCGTTCCACTGTGCGGGGGTTGCTGGGTCCATCCCGGGTCGGGGCACATACAGAAGTCAACCAATGAATGTGTGAATGGGAGGAGCAGCAAAATCTATGTCTGTCTGTCTGTCTCTCTCCCCCCATTTCCTCTCTCTCTAAAATCAATCAATGAATTTTAAGAAAATTTAAAAATTAAAGTAGAGCACTATCTGAAATCGTCACGGCTTTGTAACTCAGCAGTTTGAGTCTCACATAAAAGGAGTGTCATTTCCTATGTTTGGCACACCTTTTGGGGGTTGGCTTCCGTTTTGAGGAAATGGGTCTCCCTGGGGCACCGGTGGGGCTTCCCCTGGCAGTTTGAGAATGTGTCCTTCTGGGCAGGGACTGCATCTAACTCTGCCTTTTTAAACACCACCGCCCTGTTACAGTTATATTGCAGTTAGGTGTTAGGGTTGTGGCAGAGAGAGAGAGAGAGAGAGAGAGACTCTCTTCAAGGATACAGTCAGTCCTTTTGTTGATAAGGCGGAAGGGAAAGCATACAAGAGTCGCTTACAAGCGAACTGTGTAGGACAGTATTCATGTTTGAGTTGTTCACAGTCAATTCTTTTTTTTTTTTTTGTATTTTTTTTCTTAAAGCTGGAAACGGGGAGAGACAGTCTGACAGACTCCCGCATGCGTCCGACCGGGATCCACCCGGCACGCCCACCAGGGGCGACGCTCTGCCCACCAGGGGGCGATGCTCTGCCCCTCCGGGGCGTCGCTCTGCCGCAACCAGAGCCACTCTAGCGCTCAGGGCAGCGGCCAAGGAGCCATCCCCAGGGCCCGGGCCATCTTTGCTCCAATGGAGCCTCTGCTGCGGGAGGGGAAGAGAGAGACAGAGAGGAAGGGGGGGGGTGGAGAAGCAAATGGGCGCTTCTCCTATGTGCCCTGGCCGGGAATCGAACCCGAGTCCCCCGCACGCCAGGCCGACCGGCCAGGGCCACAGTCAATTCTTATGTTCTGTAAAATCCACGAGAAAACCTGTAACTGTCACCAGGTCATTATTCTGTGCCTGCCTTCTGTTTCTGGGGCTTTGCTCGCAACAGTGAGCTCTTCAATACAGAGCTGCTGCCTTTTTGCTTGAGTCCTTTGGAATGAGAGCAGGATTTCAATGTCCTGCCATATAAACAAGTTTGGAATATCGCCTTAGAATTACTCTCAATTCCCGGTGCAGTTCCAGATGATGGGCAGACCTGAATTTAGTAACCTGCAGCTGGACGTTTGTGACGTGACTGCTTCTAAGTCTTTGTGGATCACTTAGAAGCTCACTGGATTAATAGTGTTGAAGCTTTTTAATCCAAATAATTTTAATTGCATTAGGAAGCTTGCATTTTAACAAGCTTGTAGTAGGTGCAAGCATTAAGATTGATACTCCTTAAGTCTTTGAGATCAAATATATGATCTGTTATTTTTGAGGATGTTGATAAGACTATTTTTTTAGACTTTTTCCTGAGTTCATTCTGTACTCATAGAGATAATTTAATCATCTCAAATAATTATTTTAAATATCTTTTTTTTTTTTTTTTCTTTTCCATTTTTCTGAAGCTGGAAACAGGGAGAGACAGTCAGACAGACTCCCGCATGCGCCCGACCGGGATCCACCCAGCACGCCCACCAGGGGCGATGCTCTGCCCACCAGGGGGCGATGCTCTGCCCATCCTGGGTGTCGCCATGTTGCGACCAGAGCCACTCTAGCGCCTGAGGCAGAGGCCACAGAGCCATCTCCAGCGCCCAGGCCATCTTTGCTCCTATGGAGCCTTGGCTGATGGGAGGGGAAGAGAGAGACAGAGAGGAAAGCGCGGCGGAGGGGTGGAGAAGCAAATAGGCGCTTCTCCTGTGGGCCCTGGCCGGGAATCAAACCTGGGTCTTCCGCATGCTAGGACGACGCTCTACTGCTGAGCCAACCAGCCAGGGCTAAATATCTTAAAATAGTATAAGCCAATAAATTTAGAATTCTCCCACCAGATAACATGCCTGTTTTATATGGCTGTATGTGTGTGTGTGTCTGTGTGTGTGCGTTCACGCTACTTCTGTATCATTGCCTACAGAGGATATAGAAATATCTCACCTACTGTCCCCAACGGGCTTGCAAGCAAGTTGTGTGGGTAAGACAAACAAAGTAGAAACACCTAGTGAATGTTTCAAGTCCGGATATAATTCTGTATTCACAGTGTATGACTGAATGATGATAATGTTCTAAGTGCCAACCTCAGGCAAATGGTCTAAAAGGAGAAGACTAATGAGGCCTCAGTGATTGGGGAAGACTTCAGGGAGAGGGTGGGATTTAGAGAGGCCTTGCAGGAATGAGTAAGTTTTGAATCATTGGAAGTGAAGTTATTGAATACTCTGAGAAGACTGGTGGAATAAAAAGAGAGCCTGGTTAGGAGAATAAGGTTTTTGTTGAATTGTGATAGAAAAAAGGTTAGATAGGATGGTAGATCTAGGTTCAGGAGGAGCCCAAAGTCAAGAAGAGAAGCTGATCTTTGAAACCACCACTGTAGCCTTCATCATCATCAACAGCCTATAATTAGCAGTTAACTTTTTGTGTGCTTACAATGTGGTTCTAAGGGCTTTTTTTTTTGCATCCTCCAATAACCTTATGAAACAGATAACAATTATCATGTCCTTTTTATAGCAGAGGAACTGCGACATGAAGAAGTTAAGTAACTTCCAGCTGGTGTGTGGCAGAGTGGGGGTTCAGATGGACTGAGTCAGGCGGCCTGACGTCGGAGTCTGTGTTCTTCCCCGTGGGATATTGCTAGCTCTTAGTCATAGTGTGACAACTTCTGATGATGACATTACATGATCCCCCTTGGGTCCCGGAGGAACCCAGCCTGTCAAGTCAGACAGACCTGGGCTCATTTTTCTGGCTCTCCCACTTATTAACTATGACCTCGGAAGTTATTTCTTTGAACCCCGAATTCATCATTTGTGAAGAAGGGAGAATAATAATACAAATGAAATAATATGTATGAATCACCTAGTCGTGGAATGCCCAGCTGGGGGGAAGGGAGCAGGCAGGAAAATGATCGCCACTGTGGGCTTATATTTCGCAGATAGAGCCCAGGCTATAACGGGGTCTCTGAGAAAGAGAAGGAATCAGGGTGAGGAAGACATCATTCGGGTAGAATTTACTTGGTGTCACTTGCAATAATAATAATAGTCAGCCAACATTGATACCAGATGCTGGATCCCGCCTTCTGGAGCATTCCAGGAATGGACTGTAAATCCCAGATGTGATTCTGCATTGCTCCAAGAACTGACTGTATTTC
Organism: Saccopteryx leptura; assembly: GCF_036850995.1. NCBI lineage: Eukaryota > Metazoa > Chordata > Mammalia > Chiroptera > Emballonuridae > Saccopteryx > Saccopteryx leptura. The sequence continues at coordinate 17,644,258 of NC_089515.1, read as the reverse complement.
TCTTTGTTCTGCAAAACATGGAGGTAAAACCAGGACATTGCCGTTGCACTAAACTTCGGCACAGAATCTGGTGCCAACCATGCATTCCAGGGGCTGGAATCGGGATTGCTGAGGTGGTCAGTGCCCTTGCTCTGCTGTTCCTGCTTCCGGATGGTGCTGACCACAGATAATTGCTTTGCACCTCAGAGAGAAAAATGGATATTGGAACGTAGCTTATTTAATTGTCTGTAAAGTTAAACAGTGCATGGAATAATTATAACCAAGACAGAGACATTTAAACAAAACACTTAGAAGAAAAAAAATCAGTGGAAGAAAACCTGTGCTGTAAGATCAAATGCTAATTAGAAACATCACTCAGAATTTATGGAGAAACAGCACTTAGTGCACTTCTCACAGTTGTGTTTCTTCATATTTCAAACTGTTCGCATGATAGTTTTTCTCTGTGTGACATTCTGTGGTATAATCTTCCCTTCCCCTCCCTCCCTCCCTCCCTCCCTCCCTTCCTTCATTTTTTAAGTGAGAGGAGGAGAGATAGTGAGGCAGACTCTTGCATGTGACAATGACTGGGATCCAGCAACCCCATCTGGGGCTGATGCTTGATACCAAGCTATTTTTAGTGCCTGAGGATGATACACTCCAATGGAGCCATCCTCAGTGCCCAGAGCCATGCTTGAACCAATAAAACCACTGGCTGAGGGAGGGGAAGAGCAGGAGAAGGTGGAGGGGGAGAGAAGCAGATGGTCACTTCTCCTGTGTGCCCTGACCAGGAATTAAACCAGGAATAAAACCTGGAATGTCCATACGCCAGGCTGACACTCTATCCACTGAGCCAACTGTCCAGGGCCTGTAGTTTTTCTTAATATTACTTCCTTCAAGAATTTCAGAAGCCACAGGTGTCTACAAAGATGAATAATTTCTAGTCCTTTTCTGATGTTCAGTCTTCTTGGTTGTGATAAACCTATTGGTTCTTGTTTTTGTGTCTTTGTAATTTGGCCTTCTTGGAACCACCAAATATTCTCTGTTGCTCTTAATCTAATATTGGGTTTGAAATTTGAGGGTGTAAGAAGCTGTAAGGAAAAAATAAAAGTTAAAAAAATATGTAGTGTGTCTGAAAATGTGAACATTTTATTGAAATTCCAGAGTCGCAGAAGAATTTCTAAGTTTTCAAATAAGGTTAGAATCAGATGGCTGCTTGCAGCTCTGTTTGTGCTAAATGATATTTTGGAAAAACCGAGGGTTGCCTATTGCTTCATTTCCCAAAATAATAGCTTTCTGAATTGTTTTGCATGAAAAAATGGCTTTATACCCTCTAGAGCTTGCTGCTTCTCAATCAACCCATGGGACACTTCATTCCTCATACGGTCAAGTAGAAGACGTATTTATTGAATACTTACTATATGCTTAGGTACTGTCCTAGGTGCTGAGTGAACAGAACAAGTATGGTCCATATGGGTGGAGTCTACAGTCTAGTGGAGAAAACAGACATAACCTCAAAAAACATACAGATACTGTTAATTATAAAAACCTACCCTGAGATAAATATCATAATATGAAGAGAAATTGGCCCTTGCCGGTAGGCTCAGTAGGAAGAGCATCGGCCTGGTGTGTGGATGTCCTGGGTTTGATCCCCGGTCAGGGCACGTATGAGAAGCAACCATCTGCTTCTCTCTCCCTCCCTCTCTCTGTTATCTCTGTCTTCCCCTCTCACAGCCAGTGGCTCGATAGATTCCAGCATTGGCCAAGATGGGGGTTGCCGGGTGGATCCTGGCCAGGCTACATGTGGGATTCTGTCTATTTTCCCTTCTCTTACTTAAAAGAAAAATAAGAAGAAGAAAAAGAAAGAATTTCTTACAAGCCCGGGCAGGGAAATAGAGCTATGGGAATACTGAAAAGTTTACTCATACAAAACAGAATCCTATTTTTTTTTAAAAAGAAAAAAGATGAAAAATGATTATGTGAAAAGTGTGTAGGTGTCAAGGAATTTAAATACACCAAGTTGCCATTAGTTGTCCTATGAAGTGTCACTGAATGGAATTCTGTTTTAAGACACACTTGATTCCATGGCTATGCAAAGACCATGAGTAGTGAATCTTCTCATAGTTTTGTTCACTGTGGTCAAATCAGCGTCATACCCAGCGCAGTGTCACTATAGAATGGTCCTCCTGAGTCAGGCCCACCATGAAAAACATGACTGGGTAACTTATCTATTATTGCTTATTTGTGGTAAGATGCAGTTGAAAAAAAGTTTATTGATTGATTTTAGACAGAGAGGAAGTGGCGAGGGGTTTCTGACTGGGGACAGACAGCAAATGTACTGGGAGGATGCTCTAACTCAGTGGTCCCCAACCCCCGGGTCGCGGACCAGTACCGGTCCGTGGGCCATTTGGTACCGGTCGCAGAGAAAGAATAAATAACTTACATTATTTCTGTTTTATTTATATTTAAGTCTGAACGATGTTTTATTTTTTAAAAATGACCAGATTCCCTCTCTTACATCCGTCTAAGACTCACTCTTGACGCTTGTCTCGGTCACGTGATACATTGATCCGTCCCACCCTAAAGGCTGGTCCGTGAAAATATTTTCTGATAGTAAACCAGTCCGTGGCCCAAAAAAGGTTGGGGACCACTGCTCTAACCAGTAGAGCTGCCTGGCCAGGGCTTGGGAAGATGCAGTGGGGTTCTGGGAAGCATTCCTGAGGGTACAGGCCAGCAGGATCTGGGCTCTCCCCTCTGCCCTTCGGCCAGGTCCTTTGATCAGTGAGCTGGGCTTCCTTGAAACTTGGGGACTTAACATATGAAGGGGTTGAATTTGATGACCTTAAAGTGTTTCTAGGTCCAAATTTTATTCTCAAAGAAATGGGCGGTAGGAGAATGTTTGGGGGAGAATCACTTCGTACTTACTAATGAAGAAAATAGACTAACAAACAAAATAAAAATAGACTCTTAGATACAGAGAACAGACTTACAGCTGTCAGAGGGGAGGCGGTTTAGTGGGCTGGGTGAACAAGGTGAAGGGATTAAGCAAAAAACAACACATAACCCATAAACAGGCAACAGTGTGGTGATTACCAGAGAGAAAGGTGGGAGAAGGTAGGAGAAGATAAAGAGGGGGTAAGTGGTGATGGAAGGAGACTTGACATGGGGTGTGAACACACAAAGAGACTATATAGATGATGTATTATAGACCTAAACAGCTGAAACTATATAATTTTACTAACCAATGCCACCCCAATAAATTGCAAATAAATAAATAAAATGCAATTAAATTAGATTGCAATTAAATAAGTAAATTGCAATTAAATAAATAAAATGCAAAAGAAAAAAAAAAGACAAGACATTTTCATGGTACAGCAGAAGGCACACTGCGCCCAGAGTCTTGAACGTTTCAGGCTGACTCCTGGAATGACTTCGATTTACACTCATCAAGGTCCAGAGCACAGATGAGCTCCTGCTCGTCTGCCACCGTCATTCAGAGAGCAGTCACTCATGGTGGGACAGCATGCAGGTTCTGGGTTCAACTCCAGAACACAGCACTGAGTAGCCCTGTGCACTCAGCAGGAACCTTGGCCTTCTCAGCCTCGGTTTCCTCATCTGTAAAATGGAGCCTCTGTTTCTCATCTAAATACTCCTCTCTTCTTCCCCGGGTTGGAGCAGGGATGGAAGCTAAGGGGATTAGCAGTCCGTAGCACATAGGACATGCTCTTTTTTTTTTTTTAAACTTTATTTTATTTTATTTATTCATTTTGGAGAGGAGGGAGAGAGAGAGAGAGAGAGAGAGAGAGAGAGAGAGAGAGAAGGGGGAGGAGCAGAAAGCATCAACTCCCACATGTGCCTTGACCAGGCAAGCCAGGGTTTTGAACCGGCAACCTCAGTGTTTCCAGGTTGACGCTTTATCCACTGCGCCACCACAGGTCAGGCAGGACATGCTCTTAAGTGTTCCGTGTCGCCGTCATCTTTCTTGTTAAATTATTATGGCTTCTGTTATTGTTCTGGAGTTGGGCACGTGGTGGGTAGCCCCCTCTGTCTCGGTGTCCTAGCTGTGGTTTTCAAAGCCAAACGTGATTATTTGAAAGTACTTTGTGAACCCGCAGGCCCTCCCTGAGGGCGCAGTGATCGGCTAGAGCAGGTGAAAGCAGAAGGCTGGAGGTCTGTCCTTCTGCAGCTGGGCTGCTCCGAGCGAGGGCGTGGCTGCGGCTGGAACGCAAGTCTGCCTCCCCCCCCAGCCCTGACAGACTGAGGCACATGCACGCGCACTTCCTATCCGGGCAGACAGGCCCAGCCGCAGATGGCCACAGAGCCAGTCATTTGGTGATTGTCATTCACAGCTCATGCTGTCTGGTGCCAGAGGGAGGGCACCCCCATCTCCATGCCATCTCCATACCAATCCTGCCCCATTTTACTCTCCTTGGTCTGAAATTCCCTATAGTAGGACAGCACTGTTTTAAATGTCTTTAAAGACTATTATAGAGACTATTTAAAAACAATAAAACCCAGAAACTAAGTGGTGGCTTTAGAGGCGGGCACCTGTTGTCATGCAGGCTGGCCCTCCGGGAGAGCAATTAGTTTGTTTGGCAAAACCACTGGAATGTTCTTGGTGGGGGCAGAAGTGGGGAGTGGGCGGTGGGTTTGCTCCCGGGGTGTGTTGCCTCCTTCCCAGCAGATGGGGCGGAAAGAATTTCCAGAGGGAGGAGGGACACCCCGCCAGGGAAGGCCCAGAGCTGTTTTCCTGTCCAGATGGCCCATTCATAAAACGCTTCCTCCTCCTTCTCCAGATGGCACTGGCCACCGCCCGCCCGCTTTTCCCCACCTCAGGGATCTGTGTCTCTCAGAGGGGGGGAGGGGAGCGCCGTCAGCTAAAAAGGTGGTGGGAGCCTCCTCGTGGGAGCTCCATCCCTGTTACCACTCACCTGGCTCCCTGTGACGGATGGCCCCGGCCTCCTGCGGCTCGGCTCGTGTTCAGCCCGAGAGCCAGGACCTGCCAAGGCGGTGTGCCCGGTGCTGGGACTGAGCCGCTGGGCCAGCCTGGGCTCCGGCTGACAGCGACAGCTCACCTGGGCGCCAGGAGCATGGGTGCTTGCGGGAGGCAGGCCGGTCTTCCGTGGCTCAGCCTAGTGGGCCTCCCTCCTTGCCCGGCGTGGTCCCCTTAGACCCAGGCACGCAGCGAGGCTGGTGGGAGATGGCTGGTGCCTGGGGGTTGGTTTGCCTGGCGGCTCCTTGCAGAAGACAGCTGCTCTCACACGTGGACTTCCTGCTCCTCCTGTCTGCTCCCCATGGCTGGCCTCCTTCCCCTGGCCCCTTTTTTTTCTTTTTACTTCTTTCTTGCAATCTCTATCTCTGATTCTTTCTCTCTATTCAGGCATAATTGTAGATGTGATTTGCTAAAATTCATGAAGAATCTTGACTGTGTGGCACATCTCTGTTTGGGGGCAGCTGCCTGATGAGAGAGAGGCAGGGGTAGCTTCTCTCAGTTTCTCGTGAACCACGCAGGGACAGCCAGGAGTGAAGGAAGAAGGGACAGACACCTCTGCAGACGGCATTTCACCCCCTCGTCACGGCTGCAGGAGCCTGAGCTGGTGACAGAACGGGTCCTGCATCTGAGGAACACACTATCTCCCTCTGCTGTCAGACCTGTCTCCTCTGCCTGGGGGCTGTCCCCAAACCTCCCTGGCAGACACTTCCAAGGAAAATCCTTGTCCACCTATATCCTAGGGCTAGTTTAGGCTTTGAGAGACCACCGGGGAGAGATTTAGATGTCCCAGTTCATTCTTCTATGTACTTAAGTACAGTGATCCCCAAGCTATAACATGTTTAAAAGCAGTGTTGATTCAAGCAAGAAATACTCTCTGCTAATCCTGTCTGCCTTCAGGTCACTGGCCGGGAGTGTCGTGAAGTTGGAATTATTTTCACAGTTGCCTATAAGCCCCATAAAGACAAACTTTGCTGGCCTAGACAAGGCTGCTATAGCTCCCTCAGCCTCAGACCAGGCTGAAGAGTTTCATCATAATTCTTTTTAACTTTTTTTTTTTTTTTACAAAGTGAGAAATGGAGGGAGGAGGCAGACAGACAGACTCCCGCATGCACCCCGACTGGAATCCACCCGGCATACCCACCAGGGGGCAATGCTTTGCCCATCTGGGGTGTTGCTCCACTGCAACCAGAACCATTCTAGTGCCTGAGGCAGAGGTCATGGAGCCATCCTCAGCATCTGGGCCAACTTTGCTCCCATGGAGCCTTGGCTGCAGGAGGGGAAGAGAGAGACAGAGAGGAAGGAGAGGGGGAGGGGTGGAGAAGCAGATGGGCGCTTCTCCTGTGTGCCCTGACCGGGAATCGAACCCAGGACTTCCACACACTGGGCTGACGCTGCACTGCTGAGCCAACCGGCCAGGGCCCTCTTTTTAACTTTTTATTTTGAAATAATTTTAGACTTATAGAAAATTTGCAAAAATAGCAGAGATTTCCTGTATAATTTTCACACACCTTCCCCTAGTGTTAATATCTTGCATAACCTCCATACATGTATCAAAACCAAGAAAGGAATATTGGTACAATGCTAGTAACCAAATATAGACTTTATTTTTTACTTTAGCAATTATCCCATAAATGTTTTTTTTTTTTTTTTCTATTCTAGGATGCAATCCAGGGTCCCACACAGCATTTAGCTGTTATGACTCCACAGTCTTCTCCAGTGTATGACAATTTTTCAGTCTTTCCTTATCTTTCATGACCTTGACACTCTTGCAGAGTACCGGCCAGTTATGTTTCAAAACAAGGATCACTCAACTTTTTCTGTCAAGGGCCGGATAATTTTTGGCTTTGCAAGCCATATGGTCGCTGTTGCAGTAACTCAGGTTTATGCTGAAGCCTGACAGCAGCCTTAGACATTATGTAAATGAATGGGCGTGGCTGTGTTCCAGTATAACTTCATTTATGAAAATAGGCAGAGATCCAGGTTTGTCCCTCTTGCTGTTGTAAAAAGACCCTAGATCTTTTTTTTTTCTTTTCTTTTAAATTTTTTTTAAAATTTTATTTATTCATTTTAGAGAGGAGAGAGAAGGGAGAGAGAGAGAGAGAGAGAGAGCGAGAGAGAGAGAGGACAGAGAGACAGAGAGAGAAGGTAGGGAGGAGCTGGAAGCATCAACTCCCATATGTGCCTTGACCAGGCAGGCCCAGGGATTCGAACCGGCGACTTCAGCATTTCCAGGTTGACGCTTTATCCACTGCGCCACCACAGGTCAGGCAAGACCCTAGATCTTGATGAGTTCTCATGACCAGATTGAAGTTACGCATTTTAAAATAAGACTCCCACAGAAGGAACGTGGCCATGTCACTACATTATTTAATCACTTAGTTAAGGTGGTAGTAACAGTAAAGTTAAAGGTTGATTTTTCTCCCCTTGTATAATAATATCTCCCCTTGTATAAAGAATATCTCCAGGGAGACATGATAAAATTATGCAAATATCTTGCTCCACCTGTAACTTTCACCTGCTAATTTTAGCATCCATTGGTGAAGCTTGCTTGCAACAATTATTGTCGAGGTGTTCTGGTGCTGAATTTCTATTTCAGTCATTTTGTCTACATTGATTAATTGGAATTAATTCTCTTATTAAAAAAAATCTGTTCTTTCTTCCCCATTAGTTTACTTAGTATCAATAAATGCTTATAGATATTCTTTCAGTTTTTGGATTAGGATGTTCACCATTCTTGAAGTGGCTGCCAATTATCACCTCTTTTAGACTCCTTTGGTCTCATCTCATACTTGACCACCTTCTTGATTTCATAGTTGGCTTTAGACTACTTTGTGGGCATCTGGTGGCCTCAGACCTCATAGGTCTGCACTTCATTAACTTGTCAATGGCAGAAGGCAGTGGTATTTTTCAGCCCAAGCACTGGCCAAGTTTATACACATGCAGTCCACTACACAGGTGGTTGAGTTTCAGTAGGAGGTCAACCTCGGGGCGATTGGAGCTGGTTGGGTGCTGGGTAACTGGTTTTCATTCATCTTGTTGGGTGGAGGAGGAGTTTGTAGCATTTTCTGGTACGTGCCAAGTCAGGTTTGAATTGTGAGTGTGGTCCAGATGGCTAGTTCTTCTTCCTTCTTGCTCTTGAAGAGCTTCCTTTTTTATTCTATTTGTTGGGAAATGTTAAGGGAAAAATCTGGCTTAGGTACAGCATTGAAAGTAAATAGAATTTTACTGCTTTTGTATGCATGTTTCTAGATTAAAGTAAAATATCAGTTTAAACGGCTCAACTAGAATGCCAAACAGGCTTCCAAAATGTAAGTCATCTGATCTTCTTTTAAACACAAAATGAATATGTTGAGTCAGCTTTCTAAAATAGGAGAAACTTCTATTTCCCCCATAATTAAAATGATTCTTTTAGTAACCACATGGACTATTAGATGAACAGCCAATGAATGTGACTCTTTACATTTTTGTTAGCCCTTTAAATGATTTCAGGAAATATTTTTTACACAGGGTTTTTTAATGATTACAGAAGAAGGAAAAATCAAGGGATATTCTGTGTATCCTTCACTTTAAAGGTTCTTTTTTTTTTAACTAATTCATTTTTGGGGAAAGGGTGAGTAAACTTATTCAGCTTTTAAAGAAATACATAGAAAGACTTCTCCCAGAGTATCAGTTAAGGAAAAAACAGAAAGACTAGAATTATCATTTGCCCAAGATATTATTAAAGTCAGAAAAAAAATAGGGAGCTTATATTCTTGTCCTGGTTACACAACTCACTGACAGAGCCTCATAAATTGCAGCTTAATTTCTACCTTCTTCGGGGGAGAAATGTGTGTGCTATGGAGTCCCGTGGAAGTTCAAGCAGGTTTCCACCAGTAACTAAGGAATTGCATCCAAACTCTGCCATGTTTTTTCTTTTTCTTTTTTTAATTCAGTGAGAGAAGGGGAGGCAGAGAGAGAAAGTGAGACTCCTGCATGTGCCCAACCTGGGATCCACCTGGCAAGCCCACTAGGGGGCGATGCTCCGCTCATCTGGAGCGTTGCTCTGTTGCTCAGGATTGGAGTTCTTCTTAGCACCTGATGTAGAGGCCACGGAGCCATCCTCAGCACCCCTGGGCCAACTTGTTCCAATTGAGTCATAGCTGCAGAAGGGGGAGAGAGTGAGAGAAGTGAGAGGGGGAGGAGTGGAGAAGCAGATGAGTGCTTCTCCTGTGTGCCCTAGCCAGGAATTGAACCTTGGACATTCACACGCGGGGCCGACAATCTACCACAGAACCAACTGGCCAGCGTGCCATGCTTTTTCTACATAACTTGTCCATGTCTTCTGAGATGTAGAATTAGATGAAAAGCTGAGCTACTAGTACTTTTTTAAAATTTTATAAAAAGGAACCATAGACTTTCACTTGATGTTTATTTTGCTGTCTATGAGGTAGGCTAATAAAGCCACACGCTTGAGTCAGCTGTAGGTCCCTTGAAGGTTAGGGCCACCAAAACAGTCACTCCCCCAAAATAATGTGAAGGAGATGGGTGAAGAGAACAGCTGGTGATCTGTCTGGATGATTGTGGTAGATCCTGACACATTGAGAAGTGAGTTCATTCCCAAAGGTCTAGTGTTAGCACAGGTCCCTGGATCAGCTTCTCAGAGAGAAACACATGGGAATGATGTGTAGACTGGGTTTGCTCATTTGTAAAATGAGGCCATTGGACCAGCTGTTGGTTTGGGAAAAAAACAAAACCAAACCTGGTGTAGGCTCTTCCTGTCCTGCCTGGGGTTACTGGTCACTGCGGAAGCTCAGCACTTTTCCATGTGACCTTAGAGAGTCATTGTCATCATGTCCTTGGCGGGCATTTCATTCCGTCAAGTGCTCGGTGCATTTCATGTAAGCGCTGGAGCTCCCTGAGATAAGGGTGGAAAGGGCCCTGTGCCCTTCTGAGCGGTGGGTGATCTATTTTCGACTTGGAGACCGGTGACAATTTGTCTTCTGTCAGGTCAAACTCGCAGGGACTTTCTTGTTTTCTGTTCTTCTGTTGACAGCTGTGTCCGTGTTCAGAATGGTCATAGGGTAACTGGAAGATAGTTCTGGCATTTGAGCACCTAGATAGGAAGGGGTGACGGAATGTGGGTTTTTTTTCCCTTTGCTATTTTGGGTAGCAAGTCCCTAGTAGTCCATAGTGAGAGATGAAGAAGTGAGGCGAGACCTCTGGGAACATGGGTGGGAAAAGACGCCCAACTTCTGGTTCGGAATGCACAGAGGGAGAGAGATTTCTACCGCTGGTGGGTTTTAATACTGAAAAAGGGGAGGGCTGGAAGGAAGAGGAAGAATAAAGGTTGGATGTGAGGTAGCCTTGGGTGGAGAGAGGGTAGGGGGGCGGGACAGAGGAGAGAAAAGCAGTTTTTTTTTCAGTCTGTTGGTTTTTGCTTTATGCTGTATAAAACAAATGAAAACTGAAATGCACTGAAAATTGCATTTCTGTTATACTTTTTCATAATGGAAGACCTTTGTTTTAAAATCACGAGGGTGCAGGCTGCCCTGATGGGAGGACTTTGGAGAGACCCCGGTAATCCTCAGCAGTGCGTGACATAAATGTGCATGGAACTTGGTTCAGATGCCAGTTCCCAGCGCCTTGCATCCACATGTGTTAGCTCCTGAACTCGGACTAGTTCTTTATCATCCTCGTCTGCCAAACGAAGCCAGAGCTACCTGCCTGTCTCCCGGGGCTGTTCTGCGTGTCCAAGAACAGGGCTATGCTGCGTTGCTGGAGCGGTTTAGATATTTTGTGAAACCTGTAATGGAAACTAGCGGTGTTGCTCCCAGACCTCACTTTCCTCTATTTATTTATAGTGTCTAGTGATTCTTCCTCCCGTCCCTTCGTTATTCAAGGTCATGGCTCCCTCTGAGATTCTGATGAAAGTATGAAAGTAAGGGCCTCTTTGCTGCAAACACACACACACACACACACACACACACACACACACACACACACACACTCCAGGGGTTCACAGTCTGCAGCCCAGCTGAGAACCTTTGATTTCACTGTGGTTTCTCTTTTATGGAAAAATTAAAATTTGAGCTGAGAGAACTGGATTTTTACAGAAGCCTGGTATTTGGAATAGTCTGCTTGTGTGCCTCTTCCTCTACCATTTATGTTCCCAGTGGAAGAAACCATTAAAATTGTGGTCTCGGGACTTCAGCCATGAAGAGCAAGATTCTCAACTGACAAGAGCAAGATTATAAATTAAAAAAAAAAAAAAGTTAAGCCGTTTGGGGAAGTGGTAAGACTTTAAAAGTAGATAACTCAAACACACCCAAATCATGTTTCCCTTCCCATTCTTAAAATGTCATAGCTAACTAGAGGTTTAATATATATATATTTTAGCAATGAACCCAATTGATGTGATTTAAATCATTCATGATATATTTATAGCTGAATGGTTAAGTTGGATGATGTGACGGAACCTCTCAGATCGTATTATGGTCATTGATGGTTTTACGCATTATTAGAGAGAAGCATAGCTACACCAAATTAAACAGAGACATCTGATCCAGACATCAGTTCAGTAATTTCATGGGAAAAAATAAATCTAAATGAGCAAAAAATGTTGTGGTATTAACTCCAATGTGAGGGTATTACAAGTTTTCCCAGTTAATTAGTAACACATTGTAGAACAAATGTTTGAAACAGAAATCTCATGTTTTAGCATAACAAAAAGACCCTTGCAAAAAAAAAAAAAGGACAAAAAAAAAAGAAAGAAAAAACTCATGGACACGGACAGCAGTGTGGTGATTGTGGGGTGGGGGAGGAGGAGGAGGGGGTGGGGGGATAAGTGGAGATGGACAAAGAATTAACTTGGTCCGCCGCGCCTTCCTCTCTCTCTCTCTCTTCCCCTCCCGCAGCCAAGGCTCCATTGGAGCAAAGATGGCCCGGGCGCTGGGGATGGCTCTGTGGCCTCTGCCCCAGGCGCTAGAGTGGCTCTGGTCGCAACATGGCGACGCCCAGGATGGGCAGAGCATCGCCCCCTGGTGGGCAGAGCGTCGCCCCATGGTGGGTGTGCCGGGTGGATCCCGGTCGGGCGCATGCGGGAGTCTGTCTGACTGTCTCTCCCTGTTTCCAGCTTCAGAAAAATGCAAAAATAAATAAATAAATAAATAAATAAATAAATAAAGAATTAACTTGGGGGAGGATGAGCACACAGTGTGGTGTCCAGAGATGTGTTGTAGAATCGGGCACCTGAAACTTACACAATTATGTTAACCAGTGGCATCCCAATACAATTCAATTAAAAAAAAAGACCCTTGCAATAGAAGTCAAGTTAAGACAAAAAAAAACCCCCAAAACAAAACCCATATCTACATAACACATAGACACACACAACAGTGAGGTGATAGCAGAGGGGAGAGGATGAGGGTTAGGTGAGGTGGGCAGAGGAGGGGGAAATGGGGGCAGAAAGAGACTTTGTTTGGGGGTGATAGGCGTATGAGGCGGTGTGCAGATGAATTTTATTTTATTTTACTTTTTTTTGTATTTTTTTTTCTGAAGCTGGAAACGGGGATAGACAGTCAGACAGACTCCTGCATGCGCCCGACCGGGATCCACCTGGCACGCCCACCAGGGGGCGACGCTCTGCCCACCAGGGGGCGATGCTCTGCCCCTCTGGGGTGTCACTCTGTCGTGACCAGAGCAACTCTAGCGCCTGGGGCAGAGGCCAAGGAGCCATCCCCAGCGCCCGGGCCATCTTTGCTTCAATGGAGCCTCAGCTGCAGGAGGGGAAGAGAGAGACAGAGAGGAAGGAGAGGGGGAGGGGTGGAGAAGCAGATGGGCGCCTCTCCTGTGTGCCCTGGCCGGGAATCGAACCCGGGACCTCTGCACGCCAGGCCAATGCTCCGCCACTGAGCCAACTGGCCAGGGCCCAGATGAATTTTATTGAGTTGTACACTTGTAACTAACCTGTATGGTTCTGTGAACCATGCTCATCCCAGTATATTCAGTTGAAAAAAAAAAAAAAGTCAAGTTAGTAGTTTTAGCTCTCCCACCGCAGTGCTATGTGACCTTGGGCAGGTTACTTCACCACTTTGGGTCCAGGACACAGGAAATGGGACTATGTGTCTTCATTTCTTGCAATGTTTCCATGTTGTGACTTTAATTCTGCGATTACTGCTTTTGGAAAAAAGTCTCATCAGCATTGAACATACATACAGAATAATGGCTAAATCATATGTGCATAGCTCATCCTATTTTTGCCCTTCTAACCAGTTCTGGATTAAGAAATGAAATATTATCAACATTCTAGAAGGTTTCTCTGGATGGATTGCTACTCCTAAATGTGTGTGTGTGTGTGAGAGAGAGAGAGAGAGAGAGAACAATTTTTAGAAGTTTGAAAGCCTAACATTAAAAATCAAAAGCTTTATTCATTTGGAATTCTGTTAATCCAGCCCACAATCCCCTATCCACTGTTTTTCAAACCTGAGTGATTCTGAAGATGGAAAGATTTTAGCAAAATGATTTGGCGACACAGTCCTACCTAAAAGGATGAGTGGCTGGCTGTAGTCTTCATTCATCCGACACGCTGGGACTGCTCATGCTTCTCGCTAAAGAAATGTTCCTGTGTTTGGTGATGGCGCTGCCCCGGACCCCTCGGGGTTTAACGCACAGTGTGTGTGTCATATTTCTGCTTTGAAATCAAAGAGGCTCTAAACCCAAAACAAATCTGGCCCCAAGGATCTTGGCTGAGGGACTGTGGATTCAAACCACAGCAAATCGTTTATAGGTGGGATACCCCAACTTTTTTATTGCTTAGATTTACATGATTTTTATCTGAAAAGTACTATTAATAGTTAACTACCTGGTGTACTACTGGACATTTCTCTCCCAACTCTACATTAAAAAAACACCTTAAATTTTAGACTAGTTTTAGATTTAATAAAAAGTTGCAAAGATACTACAGTGAGTTCCCATTTACCCAGCTTTTCCTAATGTTACCGGTTTATAGAACCAAGGTACTCTTGTCTGTCGACTAAATTACAGACATTATTCAGATTTCTTCAGTTTTCCCACTGATGCCCTTTTTCTGTCCCGGGATCCCATTCGGGATCCTGCATGGCATTTAGCCATCATGTCTCCTTGATCTCCTTCAGTCTGTGACAATTTCTCATTTTCCTTATTTTTCATAACCTTAACAGTTTTGGAAGAACATTGGTCAGATTGTGGCAACATGGATGGACCTTTAAGGCATTATGCTAAGTGAAATAAGCCAGATAGAAAAAGACAAATACCGTATGATCTCATGTAGTTGTGGAGTAGGGGGGAATTGGAGGAAGGTGATCAAAGGTACAGATTTCCAATTATAAGGCAAATAAGTGCAAGGGATGTAATATGCAGTGTAGCAACTATGATGAACACTGCGCTAGGGTACACAGCAAAGTTGTTAAGAGAGTAGATCATAAGAGTTCTTATCAGGAGGTGAAACTATTTTTGTCTTTTCTTTTTATTATATTATATATCTATGAGATAATGGAGGTTAACTAAACTTCCTGGGGCAATCATTTTACAATATATGTAAATCAAACCATCATGCTATATACCTTAAACTTAGCAATATATGTCAAGTTTTTTCTCATTAAAACTGGAAATAAAAGGAAAACTGGCCAGATATTTTGTAGAATATCTTTTAGGCATTTATTTGCTTGCTTGAATTACAGTTTGTCAGGGTTTTTTTTTTATATTTTATTTATTGATTTTTAGAGAGAGGGGAGAGAGAGATAGAGAGAGAGAGAGAGAGAGAAAGGGGAGGAGCAGGAAACATCAACTCCCATATGTGCCTTGACCAGGCAAGCCCAGGGTTTCAAACCGGCAACCTCAGTGTTCCAGGTCGATGCTTTATCCCACTGCGCCACCACAGGTCAGGCCCAGTTTGTCAGGTTTTTAAAATTAAACTTTTAATTTTGAAATCATTATAGATTAACATGCAGTATAAAATAACACAGAGAATGCCTATGTGTCCTTTACTCGGTTTTCCCCAATGGCAACATCTTGAAATCCATAGTCCAATATCACAACCAGGACATTGACATCGAATAGTCAAGATATAGAACATCCCCATTGCCGCAAGGATCCATCATCCACCATCATCCAGTCCAGCCCTCTTGAGCTCTCTTGGTTCAGCGCATGTTGACTGCGGTCTCCTGTGGGTCAGGCTCTGCTCAAGCCTTGTGGAGAAGGAGGTGAACAAGAGAAGCTGACCTGCCCTCATGGAACTCAGCTTCCGGGAGACAGACATGAACAAGGAGACACGTGCACCGATGACAGATGTCAGCTAGTAAGTGCTGTAAACTAAAACAAGAAGACTGGGCACTCCAGAAGAGAAGGAAATCCAGAATTTTAACTTCTCTTAAAAATCGAGAGCCTCGCCATGTTGGGCCAGACTTCCCTCTCAGCATAGTAGGTGGTGTGTGTTTGTTTTTTTCCTCTTTATTCTGTTATTGTGGTGTATTATATTGATGGACTGTTGTATGGTGAACCATTCTTGCATTCTGGGAATAAATGCCACTTGGTCAGGGTGTATAATTATTTTAATGTGCTGCTTAATTCAGTGTGCCAGTGTTTTGTTGATGATTTTGTAGAATATTCATAGGGCATATTAGTCTGTAGTTCTCTTATAGTATCTTTGGTATCAGGGTTATGCTGGCCTGACAGCATGAGTTAGGAAGTATTCCCTCCTCATCAGTTGGTTTGGGGGGAGAGTTTGAGAATGATTGGTGTTAATTCCTTAAATGTTTGGTGGAATTCATCACTGAAATCTTCTGAATTTTCTTTGTTGGAAGGTTTTTGATTAAAGATTCAATCTTACTTGTTATAGGTTTCCTCAGCTTTTCTATTTCTTCGTGGGTCAGTTTTGGCAAACTGTGTGTTTCTCAGCATTTTCCCATGTCAATCATGACCATTTTAATATGAACTATTGGCAAAATAATTACTTCTGTTTGATTTTATTATTTTCTTACCTAAGAGTGAAATTCTCATTTTAAACAGCATGATATCTCTTTACAAAGTAAAGTAGCAAGGAACATGAAGATTTTGCTTATATAATATTATTGTTGATATATAGTCTATTTTTAATAAAATATTTCAAAAATTTAATATTTAGTCAAATATTTAATAAAATATTTTATGGTGTAACTTGTGACCCATTAAAAGTGGGATAGTATATATAAAAGTATCAGGCTGTGGTTGCCAGATGGGAGGGGGATTAGGAGGACGGGTGAAAAAGGGGAAGGGATCAAGATATATAAATTGCCAGTTATGAAAACAGGCACGGGGATGTAAATACAGCATAGAGCATATAATCAATAATACTGTAATAACCATGTATGATGTCAGGTAGGTACTACACTTATTGGGGTGATCACTCCATAAGTTATATAAGTGTCTAATCACTATGTTGTATACTTGAAACTAATATATGTCAACTGTAATTGAAAAATTAAAAATAAGGTTATGAGGCTATATAAAAATGTTTTCAACATACTAGTTACTTGTAGTTTAGATACAGGGCTTCTGTGGAATGTTGTTAAGATATCATGATCAACTGACAATAATCCTTACTCTTGTAAACTGACTTTGTTTTTATGTGGCCTTTAGCCCATTTAATTGGTACAACAGAATGAACCAGTGATATATTTGGCTCGAGTTTAAATTGCTCAAGTTTCTTTTCAGCAACTGGTTCAGACCCAGCAGAAGTAACCCCCATCTGTGTGGTACAAGAGCTTGCTGTCCTTCCCCTGATCCTCGGGGTAGGTGTTTTCTGGTTAAGAGTCATTCATTCAACAGTTATTTGTTGAGCACCTGCCGTGCACAATCACTGTCATAACCGTAGATACCCCAGTGACGCAAAACGCAGAAGCACACAAAACAGACAACGTCCTATGTGTTGGGAGAACCCAGGCATGGCACCAAAACCAAAAGGCAGCTGGTCCTCAAAAAGAAGATGATTCTGCTATTCAAACTGTAGAACCTTTTTGTCCTATTCCTATTCATTGAATGATTCTGGTCCCAGGCACTGTCATCTTGGTTGAGGCTGGGTTGGTCCTTATATCAGAAGTTGAGTGGCCCCTTTAAGGGGCGGGGGATGGTGATGAAGGGGTAGGTAAATATGGGAAGCCTTCCAGAATCATATATGTAGGGTGATATTTTCTCAATAGAGGAAAATATGGCAAATGGAATTGAACTGTTTTATTGCAAGAGGAGGTTGGACTCCGGCTCCTAATGCAGAGAGAGACGAGAGGAGAGCTGAAGTTTGAATTCTGAGTAGCTCTGCTTGAAGTGAAAAGCTGGTGATGATTTAGGTTAAAATAACAATTTCCAAGCTATAGGCCCAGGGGTGTGATTCAACCAGTTTGCACCTGTTCGGCAGAACCAATACCTAATTTTTTGTTGAGTTCGGTGAACTGGTTATTAAAATGGCATTTGTAATCAGGGTTCTCTCTAAGGTGGGCACCTGGGCAGCCGCCCAAGGTAGAAATCACAAATTTACATTCCTTACTCTTTTTTAACATTCATCTACGCAACAGCGTATTCTAAGCGCCCGTATTAATGCTCATTCCATCCATAGGTGAAAAAAATTGCAAGTGAGGCTGCCAATCAAGAAGCAATATGGAAATATCTTAAATAACAGTTTTAATGTTTTTTTTTGTCAGGTATTATTGGATATTTTTTCATTAATATTTTTAAATTCTTTCTTATAACCTAGTTTTGTGTACCTCTTTTATTCTTATTTAAGTATTAAATGCATGAAATAATAAATTAGCTTCGATATATCGTTTTTTATACTTAAAAGGGTTATTTGGGCAGAGAACTAGTTGTGAAATTATTTAAACCCCTCCACTGCATAGGTCTTTCAACAACAGCAGACCAGGGAGCTAGTTTTGCTAACATATAATTTAATATCGCATTTTACTTAGATACCCCGAGAAGTTGCCTGGTGTTGAACTTAAAAGTTCCTTCGATTTTGAAAAAGAGGGAATTGGAGTAAATCTGGCCAGTGGCCTCCTAAGAACGAGTCAGACACGTGTCAGGAAAGTTATTCTAATAGAGCATCCTGTCCATGGTTCAAAGGTGGTGCCTTTACCTCTTGAGTTACATTTTCATTGGGAGGACGGAATTGAATTGTGCAGGTGTTGTCGCTTTCAAAGGGTTTTCACTCCTCTCCGCACGCGATTGAATTTCTGAGGACATCCTTAGATAGCAAGTGAGATGATATCCCAGGGTGCTGAAATTGCTAACTTTTCCGGCCCCTGCTGAGTTGTGACCGAAAAGTCCCCTGCAGTTTAACTGAGGTGCTTTATTCATCTGCAGACTGGAAGCCCAGGATTGGAAATTTAACACGATATAAATAATTAAACCTCAGCTTCCACAGGTGCAGAGGGCATAAATAATCCAACGGCATGCCGCCTGAGCATTCCATATCGTGGGCCATTTAGACTTAATGCCCGGGCACTCACTCGTAACTGAATATGTCAGAAGGCAGCTCCCGCCCGGGACAGGGAAAGGGTGCTATTTCAGAGCTGTGTGCTTGCCCGTCTGCTGGATTGCTGCCTCTGCCCTCAGGCTCTGCTGAAGACCCTTTGCTGGCTTCGTCTCCAGGACACTTCATCTGTCTTCCTAGCCAGACCTGGGTACAGAAATCTACAACCAGCTCACCTTCCCGTTGAATGAAGGAGGTGACATATGGAAGGGCCACCCAGGACAATCACTCACTTAATTAGAGACATTTGGGGAAGCAGATGAGATCGCTGATGGAGGTGGACCTTGAGGTCTTGATTCTCAGAGTCAGGAATTTGAACGTGAGCCCGTTTGAGCGCCTGGGAGTGGCTGAAAGGCGGTGTCCGTTTCTGCTTCCACAGCAAATCCTGTGAAGGGCAGTGCAGAGCGGCGGCCCGTTTTCTGGTGACCAAAGGTGAAAGAACACAGCCGTTCATTCTAATTATGTCTTCATCACTTATATGGCTTTGCACACCACACGGTGGAGACGGAATGGAAATTTGTCAAATGAGCAACTGAGAGAACACTGATGCACCGTGATGCTTTGCACAGCTTCCTAGCTGAGTCTGGTCTGGTCCTGGTGCCACTTGCAGGGAGATCCTGGAGCAGCGGCACCTGCTGGGAGCAGGTTAGGAATAAACATTCTCAGGTCCAGACCTACTGATCCGTATCTCTGGGGTGGGCCTAGAGATCTGTTTTTAACCAACCCTTCTGAGTCTGGTGCCTGGTAAAGTTTACCCCACTGGCTTCAACCGGGGGTGTGATAGAGGAATCGTACACTCACTTCCCCTCTCTCAGGAGAGAGTCATCACAGCTGGTTGCCAGAGAGCCACATTTTCAATCCTTTCATGAACATGCTCCTTCACCCCCCTACTCCCAAGCTTCTCACTAGGACACAGCTAGTCCCCTAGCATTTTCCTTCAGATCTCATGTTTCCAGATTCTCTGCTCAGTCTCTTCTAGGAAAACAGAGACAGGGTGGGTAGACAGCAGCCTTCCATTTGCTGATTGCAGACGCTGACTGTATGCCCACCATGTGCTACAGTCCCCGTCCCCAGGGCCTTGGGCGTGCTGAGGGAGGCAGATACACTGGACTATGTCACTGGGAGCACCCGACGGGGCAAGCTCAGACCTGCACCAGGGTGGGGACGGAGGAGGCTTCCTGTAGGAGGTGCTGCCCGGGCCACTTCTTATAGGATAAGTAGGGTAGCAGCAAGGTGCAAAGATGGTGGTAGGGGGCAGGAGGGACTTTCAGGTGGATGGACACTGCAGGGAGTGCTTTATTCAGCTTTTGGGGACTCTGTATGTACTTGTCATTTTACTTTTGAGAAAACTTATTAAGCCTGACCAGGCGGTGGCGCAGTGGATAGAGTATTGGACTGGGATACGGAAGGACCCAGGTTCAAGACCCCGAGGTCGCCAGCTTGAGCGCAGGCTCATCTGGCTTGAGCAAAAGCCCATCAGCTTGGACCCAAGGTCGCTGGCTCAAGCAAGGGGTTACTCGGTCTGCTGAAGGCCCGCGGTCAAGGCACATGTGAGAAACCAATCAATGAACAACTAAGGTGTTGCAACAAAAAACTGATGATTGATGCTTCTCATCTCTCTCCGTTCCTGTCTGTCTGTCCCTATCTATACCTCTCTCTGACTCTCTCTGTCTCTGTTAAAAAACAACAACAACAAAAAACATTGTTTTAGAGAGAGAGGATGGGAGAGAGAGGGAGAAGAAGAAAAACACATTGATTTGTTGTTCTATACTTATTTATACATTCATTGGTTGACTCTTGTATGTGCCCTGACCAGGGATCGAACCTGCAACCTTTGCGTACTGGGACAAAGCTCTGTCCAACTGAGCTATCCGGCTGTCAGTTTACTTTTTAAATTGAGTTATGTCCTACATATAATATAGTGGATAACTTTTAATTTTGTAGCTTAATGATTTTTTAAACTTATTTATTAATTTTAATGAGGGAGAAAGGGAGAGAGAGTGACAGACAGAGACAGGAACATTGATCTGTTTCTGTATGTGCCCTGACTGGGAATCGAACCAGTAACCTCTGCACTTCAGCACAATTGTCTAACCCAGTGGTCCCCAACCTTTTTTGGGCCACGAACTGGTTTAATGTTAGAAAATATTTTCACGGACTGGCCTTTAGGGTGGGATGGATAAATGCACAAAATAAAATTATGCGACCAGCGTAAAAACTGTGGTATTTTTAAATATAATTGTTGAACTTATGAGACAAGCATCAAGAGTGCTTAGATTGATGTAACAGAGGGAATCTGGTCATTTAAAAAAAATAAAACATCGTTCAGACTTAAATATAAATAAAACGAAAATAATGTAAGTTATTTATTCTTTCTCTGTGGACCAGTACCAAATGGCCCACAGACCGATACTGGTCTGCGGCCCGGGGATTGGGGACCACTGCTCTAACCAACCGAGCCATCTGGCTAGGGCACAGCTCAGTGAATTTTTAAATTTGTCCTCACTGTTGTCAGATCAAAATATGGGACACTTCCAGCTTCTTGAAAGGGTCCCTGTGCATATTTCTTCTAGGTGAAAGGAAACCCCATTCTTACCTGTGTCACCACAGATTCGTGTTTCTTGGGGACTTCTTTTGAATATAAACTTCTTGAACAAAAAATCTACTCTGGTAGCTCAAGATCTCTAACAGATTGACTGTGGCTCCAAATGAGGTCTTTTGGTTTTAATTCATTTAAAAGTTGGGGGTTTTCACATAACAATCAAAAGATCTGGCGACACTGGGCTCATGTACCTTGGTGGGCTGCGGTTGGGTAGGGACTCTCCCAGGGGTGGGATTCAAATAATTTAACAACTGTTTCGCTGCCCTACTGACCTTTTTAAGTATAAAAAAATGATATACTAAAAGGTAGTTTATTATTTCATGTATTTAATACTCAAATAAAAACAATAAAAGAAGTATACAAAACTAGATTGTTATAAGTTTTAAAATATTAATGAAAAAAATGTTAAATGATACCTGACAAAAAACAATAAAACTGTTATTTAAGATATTTCCATATTGTTTCTTGATTGGCATCCTCACTTGCAATTTTTTTTTCACCTGTGGACGGAATGAACATTACTACGGGCGCTTAGAATATGCTGTTGCACAGATGAATGTTAAAAAAGAGTAAGAAATGTACATTTGAGATTTCTATCTTGGGCGGCTGCCCAGGCGCCCACCTTAGAGAGAATGCTGATTACAGGTGTCATTTTAGCAACCAGTTTGCCAAACTCATCTAAAAAATTAGTTATCAGTTCTGCTGAGCCTGTGTGAACCGGCTGAACCCCATCACTGAACTGTCCCCCCCATAGAGGATGGGGCATCTGCTCCCAGGAGTCCCCTCTGTGCACCGCTCACTCCTGGCCAGTTATACTGCTCTTTCCTGCCTGACTCTGTGGGCATTTCAGTTTGCAATAGCTGCCTTTAAGTATTGTTTTGTGTTTTGGTTTGTGGCCTCCAACATGGCTGAGGGCGCCTCATAATTTTTTGTTTACTCATCAGTATTTATTGAGCACTGACCATGAGCCACGCACTCACCGGATGATGGAAACACAGAAGGGTCAGGGGCAGAAAGACAATGTGTCATTTGTTAGCTTGTGGTGCAGCTAACCCCACCCCTATGCGGCACTTCCTGCCTGTGAGTTCAGTTCTCGCTTCCCCCTTGGATGTCACCCGTGCTGGCTGTTTCCTGGTCTCTGAGCCCACCTTGTTCTTATAACGATCACACCTCTGCTGTTACCTTCCCTCTCTTTCCTCCCTGTCTGGCTCTCACCCCTCCCTGAACCTTTTGGCTCACATCCCACCTCTTCCAAAAGTCTCCACTGGGCGTCCCTTTCTCTTGTGACCGCCCCCCTCCTCTGAACACCTAGCAATGCACTTCCCACACCCCTGGCACTCCATTCCATCCTGGAGTTCCTCGTGTTAAAACAGAAAAGGCCTGCTTCTTAAGCTGATATTCATGCCCTGCAGGCAGAGACTTGGCCTTCTGTCTCCTGACACCACTCCATACTGCCTGGCATGGTTCTGAGCATACAGCAGGTGCTTAATAAATACAGAGGAGGCTGCCGATGGCTGCGCCTGGGGGATTGGGGGGCAGAGAGGAAAGCACTCGAGAGAAATGCCAGCCTCCTCACCAGGATTTGCCCTCCCTGGCAGTTGTCCTGTAGGGATCCTGCCTGTCTGCGAGGACCTAGTGTCCTTGCGAGAACGTTGACACCATTCAAGGAGGGCACAGACACTCCGGCCACCAGATCACAGGCATTCTGGGCAGTGTCATGTGAAGTGGCATTTGAGGTTCTCCCCTTACAGCCTGACAGAGTGTCCCTTGGGATGGCAGGAGAAGGCTCGCTGAAGATAGCATGTGGCTGGGATAGGAAAGTGTCACTTTGGTGGCCATGCCTTCAGCCTCAGCTCTGGCCCATTGAGCCTGAGCTATCTGCTCTGTGTCACTTTTCTTCCTGACTCAGTGATACACATGGCCAAAGGCAACCCAATTGCAGATAGCCCTACACCTTGTAACGTGGCCTCCTTGAAAAGGACTTTAGATGTTGGCACAGGATGATGACCTTTCTTTAGTGGACTACTGCTCCCAACCCAGCCGACCAGCCCACAGCAGTAGAGGTGGGAGAAGGTAAGAAGAGCCTTTAATTTAAGGGCATTGGCAAAGAGTTGTCCCCTTTGCTAGGGTTCTGTTATATGTCACTTGGTGTGCAGGGTTCCAACAACTACTTGGCCTCTTGACAGGGAACATGATAGAATGTCAGGACCTAAGCTAATGTAAAATATGTTTTGCCTCGCCAAGTCATGCACAGCCAATGCAAGAAGCCATCGGTCATCCACACGTCTGCACCACGGGCTCCACTGCTGGGGTTTAGCCTCTCCGGAGCCACGTGATGATGGAGGTCAGGCACACAGTGGCTTCTTAGAGCATGCTGGCTTGGAAAAGCATGAAGGCATCCTTAAAAAAAACCACATATTCTTTTTTTTAAAGATTAATTTTTTTAAAGATTTTTAAAAATTTATTTATTCATTTTAGAGATGAGAATGTGTGTATGAGAGAGAAAGAGAGGGAGAAAAAGGGGGGGAGGAGCAGGAAGCATCAACTCCCATATGTGCCTTGACCAGGTAAGCCCAGGGTTTTGAACTGGCGACCTCAGTGTTCCAGGTCGATGCTTCATCCACTGCGCCACTACAGGTCAGGCCAAAAAACACATTAAAAAATTTTTTAATGGGGTGACATTGATAAATCAGGGTACATATATTCAGAGAGAACATCTCTAGGTTATTTTGACATTTGATTATGCTGCATTCCCATCACCCAAAGTCAAATTGTCTTCCGTCACCTTCTAACTAGTTTTCTTTGTGCCCCTCCCCTCCCCAACCCCCTCCCTCTCCTTCCCTCCACCCCGTAACCCCCACACTCTTGTCCATGTCTCTGAGTCTCATTTTTATGTCCCACCTATGTATGGAATCATGCAGTTCTTAGTTTTTTCTGATTTACTTATTTCACTCAGTATAATGTTATCAAGGTCCATCCATGTTGTTGTAAATGATCCGATGTCATCATTTCTTATGGCTGAGTAGTATTCCATAGTATATATGTACCAAAGCTTTTACACATATTCTTGGTTTTTTTTTGTTTTTTTTTTAATTTTATTTTTAATGGGGCGACAAGATACATAGGTACTAAATGAGACAGCGCAGAAGGCTGCGCTGACAACTCTCATACGAGTATCTATGAGAGAGTTATCTATGTCTTCTTCAATAAATCAGGATACATATATTCAAAGATAACAAGTCCAGGTTATCTTGTCGTTCACTTATGTTGCATACCCTTCACCCAAAGTCAGATTGTCCTCTGTCACCTTCTATCTAGTTTTCTTTGTGCCCCTCCCCCTCCCCCTTTCCCTTTTCTTCTCCCCCCTTCCCCCGTAACCACCACACTCTTATCAATGTCTCTTAGTTTTACTTTTATGTCCCACCTACGTATGGAATAATGCAGTTCCTGTTTTTTTCTGATTTACTTATTTCACTTTGTATAATGTTATCAAGATCCCACCATTTTGCTGTAAATGATCCGATGTCATCATTTCTTATGGCTGAGTAGTATTCCATAGTGTATATGTGCCACATCTTCTTTATCCAGTCATCTATTGACGGGCTTTTTGGTTGTTTCCATGTCCTGGCCACTGTGAACAATGCTGCAATGAACATGGGGCTGCATGTGTCTTTACGTATCAATGTTTCTGAGTTTTGGGGGTATATATCCAGTAGAGGGATTGCTGGGTCATAAGGTAGTTCTATTTTCAGTTTTTTGAGGAACCACCATACTTTCTTCCATAATGGTTGTACTACTTTACATTCCCACCAACAGTGTATGAGGGTTCCTTTTTCTCCACAGCCTCTCCAACATTTGCTATTACCTGTCTTGTTAATAATAGCTAATCTAACAGGGGTGAGGTGGTATCTCATTGCAGTTTTGATTTGCATTTCTCTAATAACTAAAGAAGATGAGCATCTTTTCATATATCTGTTGGCCATTTGTATTTCTTCCTGGGAGAAGTATCTGTTCATGTCCTCTTCCCATTTTTTTATTAGATTGTTTGTTTGTTTGTTGTTGAGTTTTATGAGTTCTTTGTATATTTTGGATATTAGGCCTTTATCTGAGCTGTTGTTTGAAAATATCATTTCCCATTTAGTTGGCTGTCTGTTTATTTTGTTATCAGTTTCTCTTGCTGAGCAAAAACTTCTTAGTCTGATGTAGTCCCATTCATTAATTTTTGCCTTCACTTCTCTTGCCTTTGGAGTCAAATTCATAAAATGCTCTTTAAAACCCAGGTCCATGAGTTTAGTACCTATGTCTTCTTCTATGTACTTAATTGTTTCAGGTCTTATGTTTAGATCTTTGATCTATTTTGAGTTAATTTTAGTGCAGGGGGACAGACTGTAGTCCAGTTTCATTCTTTTGCATGTGGCTTTCCAGTTTTCCCAGCACCATTTATTGAAGAGGCTTTCTTTTCTCCATTGTGTGTTGTTGGCCCCTTTATCAAAAATTATTTGACTATATATATGTGGTTTTATTTCTGGGTTTTTTATTCTGTTCCATTGGTCTGAGTGTCTATTTTTCTGCCAATACCATGCTGTTTTGATTGTCGTGGCCCTATAATATAGTTTGAAGTCAGGTATTTTTACACATATTCTTAAAGGGCATGTGTTTCCTCTTTCTCTCTTTCCTCCTCCTCTTTTTTCCCCTTCTCTCCACTGTGCTCCCTCTCCTGTGTCTTTGTGTTGACCTATTTTGCCTTTGGTACTAACCCTAGATTTCCAGGTCACAAGACAGACTCTGGTTTGTAAGTGCTACATTCTGTTACTTGTGGGCTTCAGATGTAGATGCCAGAACAAAGACCTGTACGGGTTTCATTCGAGTTTCAGCTGGGGGCCAGTTAGGGAAGGCCGCGCTGACAACTCTCATACGAGTATCGAACAAAATCACTACAGGGCAGTTGTACCAATGAAGAAATGTTGGGCTGCCAGTCAAAGACCCAACAAACCAGGGACTGAAACCAGCAAGGGTATGT
Source organism: Saccopteryx leptura (assembly GCF_036850995.1). Classification (NCBI taxonomy): domain Eukaryota; kingdom Metazoa; phylum Chordata; class Mammalia; order Chiroptera; family Emballonuridae; genus Saccopteryx; species Saccopteryx leptura. The sequence goes on along the minus strand of NC_089515.1, from coordinate 17,618,154 downwards.
ATTATCTACTCAACAAGAAGTCTGGAGGCAGGTGGCCCAGGGTTGGTTTGGTGGTTCACTGGGGTCTTCGGGGGCCCAGGGTCTTTCCATCCCTCCATCTCGCCACGTCCAGTGAAGCTGTCACGTCTGCGGTCTCCACTTCACAGGGTGCTGACATGGGTTCCAGATCTCCTGTATTTTCATGCCAGCAGCCAAAATGAGAAGTGCAGGTGGAGGGCGTGCAACCAAAGAATCTCTTTGTTTAGCTCTCTCTTCTCCGGGAGCAGAACTTTGCGAGTCACTGTTGCAATGTGAAGACTGGCACGCGGACCTGTGTCGGTCGGGGCTGTCTGCGAGCCGGGACTCCATTTCCTTGCTGACCATTCCCAGCTCTACTCCCCGTCGTTCTTTCTTAAAGTTAGAAGATGTGAAGAACTTTATGTTCACTCAGTTTCTTTCAGCCCAGGCTACATAGTTGGGCTTAATCTCCATCAACCAGCAGGCCAACACTTAACTGAGAATCTCCGTGAGCTCCTGCCTTAGAAACTACAGACGTATCTTGCTTTATAGATGTTACGTATTTTACAAATTAAAAGCAAGACCATCCACCAGTGAAAAGATGACCACTTGCTTTATCGCACTATTCATGTTATGGTGGTGGCCCAGCACCACGCCTGCAAGATCTCTGAGGAATGCTTGTAATGAAGTCTGGCCCCTCCCCCGGGGACCCATTCCCTTTTATTCTGAACGGTGCCTCCTGTCAGCCTAGATCACAGGTAACAAACACACTGGTCACCACGTCTAGCCCGTGGAAACTGAGCCAGAGCTCTCACGATTAGTGTGAAGTTGCAGTGCCCTCTGGCTGGGAGTTTGTCTTGTGAAAGGTTCGGGTCTAGTGCTCCCTGGGTCCTTGCTGGCCCTGAAACCCGGGAAATGACTTCTCTGTCACTGGGGTTGGTCCGCAGGCGCGCACACACACCCCTGCTCTGCGCCACTCCAGTGGGAGAGGCACACTGCGGTTTCATGGTGGTTGTCTCTTTGATGAATGTCCCATGTCCACCCCCAGGGCCGTGAGATTCCTGCATCCCCACTTGATAATCTGAAAATCTTCCCAGCCCTACTCCCTTGCTCTAGGCCGGCGACTCTGGAATGCCGCGTCGGGTCTGGGTTTCAATCCCCAGGGCCCGCCTTGGCCAGCATTTGAAAGAGGCCGTGGGGATAGCGGAGGCCGTTCGAGAGTGCTGGGGAAGACACAGTGCTCCCGTGATGGGACTGCCGAGCTGGGGCCCGGGGCGTGAAGCGTGACGCAATTACACGGTCTTGTCGCAGCTTTCTCCTTTTATCTGCTCCCGGATGCATCCGCCTTTTAGGGCTCCTCACCCTTTCTTTCTGAAATGTGCTCCCAAGTGTGCCCGACTCTTCCCTCCGTTCTCCGGGCTCTGCTGGCAAAGGTGAGAAAAGGAAGATCCCACCTTACACTGTTGCGAGTTGCTCTTACGGGTCAGACGGGTTCACCCTCTCTCCCACCCAGGGGAAAGTTTTATGTTAGAATCCAGTAAGTCTGTTTACTTCCTTTAAAGTTGACAGCATGTGACGCGTATGACTGCCTCTATGATCTGAAGAGTGTGTTATACTTTCAGCTTGCATTCTGGGAATCTTCTAGAAGAGCCACTGTTAGGATTCAGGATCTAGTCTGCTTGGCAACCCTCACTCTTCAAGGGTGAAATGCAGAGATCTCTAAGGGGAAACTTCTGGATCTAGATTGCTTGCTTTATAATCAGACTATATCCGTTAACTTACTTGCTATGTGTCCCTTGGACAAGTGATTTAACCTCTCTGTGCTTACAGTTTCTTTGTCTGTAAAATGGCAATAATAGTACAATGTGCCACAAATCGTTATTCAAAGGATTCAATGAGTTAACATTTATGTGCTTAAAATGTTACCTGGAAATGAGTAAGCACTGTATAAGTACTTGCTAAATAAATAAATTTTACCAGTTGGCGATATGTTTGTTGGTTTACTACTCTTCTAACTGAAATTTTTTTTGAGATCATTGTCGATTCAAATGCAGTTGTACGAAATCATACAGAGTTCCCACCATGTTCCATTCATCTAGTTTCCCCCAATGATAACATTTTGCAAAACTGTAGCGCAATATGACAACCAGAATATTAACATTGCTACACTCCACCTCTTACTCAGACCTCCCCAGTATCATGTGTACTCATTCGTCTCTGTGCGCTTTTATCATGTGTAGGTTCATGCTTTCACCACCACCATCAAGATAGTAAACAGGTCCATCATCACAAGGGTCCCTCCTGTTGCCCTTTATACCTATATCCACATCCCCTCCCTTTCTCAGCAGCCCTTGGCAATGACTAATCCCTCCATTTCTAAAATATTATCATTTAAACACCGTTATGTGAACGGAATCATACAGTTTGCAACTTTTTGGGATTAGCTTGATTCACTCAGCATTTCTTGGAGACTTTCCCAAGTTGTTGAGTGTATCAGTAGTTCATTTCTGTTCCTTGCTGAATAGTATTTTATGGTATGTACCACCATTTATTTACCCAGTCACCTAAGGAAAGACATCTAGGCTTTACCCAATTTTTAGTAATGCAAATAGAGCTACTATGAACATTTGTGTACAGGTTTCTTTGTGAACATAAGTTTTCTTTCTCTGATGTGAGTGCCCAAGAGTGTGATTGATCACTAGGTTGTGTGGTAATTGCATATAATAGGTATTACACTTTGTTATTTAAATTTGTACCTTCCAACAATACATTGATATTCAATTGTTTGACTTAAGTATTGTTTTAGTACTTGTTATAAGTGTTAATGGGCCTCTGGCTTTTTACAGTATGTCCTGGACTGTGGCAAGAGGTCTACAAAAGAAGGAGATTAAAACGGGAGGGTGACAGTTCTTGTCTTCAAGATATGTTTCATCTTGGATCTGGGAATTGAGTAGTTGCAAGGAAGAGCTGACATGGATGATGGGCTGTCAGATTACAGAAGGCTTGACAAAGCCCAGTGGACAGCAGGGTGGGAGGTCAGATTACAGAAGGCTTGACGAAGCCCAGTGGACAGCAGGGTGGGAGGTGTAGGACCGGGGGGAGTGGAGGTTTGAGAAAGGGTCATCCATGTCAGTGCCACCAGTGCCTGCGATTGGAAATCTGATGGTCCTTGGTATTTGAGAAGAGTTTGAAATTACTTGAATTTAAAGAAAAGCATCAATTTCGCATGGAATATGTGTTTTGGGCGAACGTTAAGGATCACTGTAGAACCATAATGCCCTCGTAGGGCGTTCTTAACTTACAAGAGAGCTAAAGCATGGCGTTGCTGGGACACCAGCTGGTTTTAACGAGTCACCGTCATGGACGAAGAGCTGGCCTCCCAGCCAGGTCACCCTCTGGTTTTCCCAGGTCCTAGTAGGATGCTGGTTCTTCCCATGCATTGGGGTCCGTTGAAGGGAATGCAGTGAAAACTCTCCTATTGTGTGTCACACCTGGAGTAGATAATTTTTCACATCCCTACCCTCTGGAGAACAAAATTATTTTCAGTAAAAATCTTGTAATAGGCCCTGGCCGGTTGGCTCAGCGGTAGAGCGTTGACCTGGCGTGCGGGGGACCCGGGTTCGATTCCCGGCCAGGGCACATGGGAGAAGTGCCCATTTGCTTCTCCACCCCCCCTCCTTCCTCTCTGTCTCTCTCTTCCCCTCCTGCAGCCAAGGCTCCATTGGAGCAAGGATGGCCCGGGCGCTGGGGATGGCTCCTTGGCCTCTGCCCCAGGTGCTAGAGTGGCTCTGGTCGCGGCAGAGCGATGCCCCAGAGGGGCAGAGCATCGCCCCCTGGTGGGCAGAGCATCATCCCTGATGGGCGTGCCGGGTGGATCCCGGTCGGGCGCATGCGGGAGTCTGTCTGACTGTCTCTCCCTGTTTCCAGCTTCAGAAAAATACAAAAAAAAAAAAAAAATCTTGTAATGAGCAGTCATTATTTTCTTGATTTATTTCTCCCTTTAGCTTGTAAACAATGAAGGACTGAAAAGCATAGCTGTGTTTTAACGATACTACTTAAACTGAATAAAATATTAAATTAATGAAATAAGGGAAAGCAGGTGACAGCTAGTGTTTTTATTATTTTTTTAAAAATTCTTGGAACACGAAGCCCTGCCTTCTTGCCTGCACGGAGTGTTGCCATGGTGAGAAGCAGGGGTTTGGGGAGTTGGGTTAACTTGAACGTGAAGCCCAGCCATGCCTGTTTGTAGCACTGTGACTGAGCAAGTTACCTTACTAGCTGTCAGCTTCCTTATCTGAAAAATGTAAACTTTGGTTGGGTTAATAATATAATCTGCACAGAGGTCCTGAAGTTGGGTCTGGTGCCCAAGAGGCTCTTTAAGAAATGGGTTGTGGGCCCTGGCCGGTTGGCTCAGTGGTGGAGCATCGGCCTGGCGTGTGGGGGACCTGGGTTAGATTCCCGGCCAGGGCACATAGGAGAGGCGCCCATTTGCTTCTCCACCCCCCCCTTTCTTTCTGTCTCTCTCTTCCCCTCCCCCAACCAAGGCTCCATTGGAGCGGGGATGGCCCGGGCGCTGGGGATGGCTCTTTGGCCTCTGCCCCAGGCGCTGGGGTGGCTCTGGTCGTGGTGGAGCAACGCCCTGGAGGGGCAGAGCATCGCCCCCTGGTGGGCGTGCCGGGTGGATCCCGGTCGGGCGCATGTGGGAGTGTGTCTGACTGTCTCTCCCCCGTTCCAGCTTCGGAAAAATACAAAAAAAACAAACAAAAAAAATGGATTGTGTTTCTTTCTCCATCGGGAAGGCGCAACCAGCCCCAGACCCTGAGAAGAGCGTGGGCTGACTGGCTGCCCCCTTTCACGCTTTCTGACCTCCGTCAGGAAGAGCAGCAGCTCTGTCTAAGCACCATGCATTTGGTTAAGTGTCTCTATCGAACACATTCCCAGGGTTCTGAGATGGGTCCGTCAGATTGCCAGCTTGGGTATGGAGAGCTCTTCTGGCCTCTCCTGGGCTGGAAGAGTGGGGGATTTCAGGACGATATGATCAGCTTGTCCATCAGAAGGGTAAACTTCAGGAACAAAAGTGATTGTCCTTTGCTTCGGAGACAAGAGGTTCTGCAGCTGTTTCTGCTAATGGAAGGGGCTTGGTTATCACGGAGGCCTTTTGCAAACCACTTTCCCCTCGTTCTTTACCTCCTGTTCATACAGATAATTGCCAAGGAATGTAGTCTAGACCTTTCACTGGCTTTTGAGTGAGCCTTTTATAGCAGCTTAGAAGGAATTCTTGGTATTCTTCTCATGTATGAAAGATCAGGCTATTCTTATGCATAACCCAGCTCATGTTAAACATGGCAACACAATTAAAGGACCCAGGGAGGCACTAGGAAGACCGCTTTATGTAGCAATTTTACTTTTGTCATAAAAATGAACCTGTTGTACTTTAAAGGCACTAAAGAGAATTCCTAATTTTATACAGTTTGATCTGCCAAGTGATAGGTTTTCTTTTCCTTTACTTTCAAAGGAAGCCTGTTTAGTGATGGCTTTTTGGAGGGCAGGGAAGGAAGCACATAGTTTGTTATTTATAGAAGAAAATGTGTTACAAAGTTTATCCTAGGAAACTACCTCATGTAAATAATCTCGGATGTAGATTTTTGGATGTGGAATGGAGCTTAAGGTTTTATTCTTGAATGTTTTGTAGTTCTAAAATATTAGCTGCATAGCTAATTCATTTCAACAGGAAAATACATTAGGAAACATATAAAACTTAATCATTATCAAGTGAAAAATATACTGGGGTGTTTTGTTTTTTTTTTAATGTTTTCCCTGGCCTTCTCATCCTGCTGATCAATGTATTGCTTAGAGAAAGCTGAACACTTTTAGAAAACATATTGAATGATCTCAAAGTAAAATATGATAGATCTGAAGTCTTTAAAATACAAGGTAAAGACTTGGTAATCATATGGTTAAATTAATGTATATAGGCAGGGCTTGCCTTACTGGTGTGACCTGTGCTTAGAAGGGCCTGTGCTGGTTTAATGTTCTGTTGTCACTGTTTTGAAATTCTTAATACTTTTCGAACAAAGGGCTTCACATTTTTCTTTTCCACTAGCTCCCCAAGTTACATAGTTACTCCTATGTATTGGCTACTTGGTTACTCAGCTTCAACTATATAGTTTTGGGTTTTTCCATTTCCAGATTAACAAGCTAGACATTTACCAGCCTTCCTTTTTTCTCTGCATGAACAGGAGGACCATCCTAATGACCTTTAATGTGGATACATTTCTTTTCAACTATTTTCAAACTTCTAAGTGCTTATTGAGTGAGGGGCGTTTTGGAACATTTTAATTTTGCTGCATTCGATATAAAAGTAAAATCCCATTTCTTCACTGGCATCTAAGCAGATACATAGATTTTTACTAGATGATAAATGAAAAGACACTCCTGTCTGTCAAATTATTAATGGCGGCTATTGCCGGAGGCTGAGTTTTAGAAGATTTTCACGTTTTCATTTTTACAGCTGTGAATTTGAGCTTCTGCAACAAGCAGGAGTTATTATTGTAACTGGCGGGGCATGGGGGATATCATGCAGATTTAAAGAAAACTTCTATCTGTTGCAGCTTTAAAAAGAGGAGCAGTTCCGTTTGGTTCCGACAGGGAGGTCGCCCCGCGGAGTTGGGGTTCCCACTCCTGCGGGGCGGTCAGGGAGATGTTAGTTCAGATGGCTTGGCACGAGCGTGGCCGAGAGTAGGCAGTACTATTTGTGGCAGAAACATTCAGTGCGTGTTTGTAAACGCGGGGGGTGATCCGGGCCTGGCATTAGACTTTACACAAGGCACTGGTGGAGGACTCACCTGTCATTTTAAGTCCTTGGCGATCAATTGTTGTGCTTCTCGGTCTTTCTTGTTTCACATACTCCACTCTCTCTTCAACAGCACATCAGAAATATGTTGCTTTTGGCCAAAGCTGCAGCTTGCCTTTGAACCAGGACAGGGCTGGCCTTCTACTGATGCGGGGTCAAGTTCAGTGCGAGATAAACAGCTTTGGCCTCTAAACCCTTGTTGACATCTCACCATGTATGGTGGCAGTGCTAAAGCCCTCCTGCCACTTGTGAATAGGCCAGGATTTCAAAGCCGGACCCAGAGTAAAAGAACCAGGGGGTGACCCTGGCATTCTGTTGGGCACCTGCCTCCGCAAGGGCAACCCCACTGGGTTGGATGACTGGACAACCTGGGACCAGCCCCACTCCAGCTGGCTTCTGCCAGGCCCCCTGCTTGGGGGAACTTCTCCCCTGACATGGGGGTAGTAAGGGGTTGGGGGGAGGTCATCTATTATTTTTCTGCCTGTGCTGTCTGTGGGCAGAAATGCTTTAACCAAAGGCTTTGGCAAATCTTACACATAATTTAAAAGATAAGATAAAATTTCAGTCCCTGGCTGGGTGGCTCAGTGGATAAAGCATCATCCCGGTGCCCCAGGGTCGCACCGAGGTCACAGGTTTGATCCTCAGTCAGGGCACGTAGGAGAAGAAATCAGTGAGTCCACAGTAAATGGAACAACTTAGCATCTGTGATCTCTTTAGCTCTAACATGGGAGCTGACCAGGGAAAACAGATCCCGATAGTTGGGCTCTGACCGTATGGGGCATTTCTTTATATCTGAGGTTAGTTTTTAGCACAATTGGTCAGTGGTTGTGCTAAGCAGGATATTCCCCAGTAAGCTGGAAGTGTGGTCCGGACTCTGAGTGAGGGTGATGATGCAGACATTGTAGAGCATGTGCACGTGCGCTCAGCACTGGTCTGCGCACATCTGTGCACTCACTCATTTAGTCTTCACTACGACGCTGAGAGATAAGTGCTGTTCTCCCATTTTCTGGTGCCTCTGGTTCTGAGCTTAGAAAACAGCTGACTATCGGGGCTGTCTTGTTGGGCCTCCTGAGATCCCTGCTTTTTCTCCTTCAGGTCTCTGCCTCCCCGCACACACCCAGCCTGCCTTAGCTCTCCTCCTCAATAGGGAAGAGACTGAGGACAGAGAGAGAAGCTTATGTTTTGGCGGGGGGGGGGGAGTATGGCTTTCTTGAAGAGAGGCTGGCTCACCCCTGCTCCTTCCCCAAAGTGGAGCTTTTCCCTCCCAAAGTCTCTTGTCAAGCCTGGGCACTCCAACGGCTAGTTCCCCAATTGGAGATCATTTTGTTAGAATCTGGTACCTGCTCTGGGCTCCTGGCACAGGAGGAAAAGGGGGCAGAAGTTCCCCACCTGGAACACTGGACCTTAGGGTGTAACATTGGAGCCAGAGTCTGCGTAGCCTGGGAAGGTTGTCTTTAGATGCCTCTTCTGTAAGGGAGCATCCAGTTTTTCTAAGGTTCCCCTAAAGGAGTGGCTGGTAGGGAGGCTCTTATCAGTGTCCTGGGGCACAGAGAGCGCAGATGAGGTCGTGTGTGTGTGTGTGTGTGTGTGTGTGTGTCTGTGTCTGTGTGTGTGTAGAATACTAGTAAGTAGTAAGTGTAGTAATCATGAACAGAGATGAATCCTTTTACACTAAAGGCTACTGCAGTTTAGTGGCTACTGCAATTTAGTAGCTATTGTAATAGTCTAAGCACAGCATGAGAAGACTTTATAGAACTTTTCAGTCTTTATTGATTGAGGCTTATAAAAACGTTCTAGAGACCCTGATCACTACTTTTCTGTTACATCATAGGTGTGCACTTCATCACCTGAACTCAAAGATATGTTTCTGTGTGGCAGAGCAGTCTTTTTTCTGTCATTCTTTAGCTCCTCTATTAGTATATCTGCTGTACTCTCTGTAACACTCACTGAATAGCTGTCAGTCATTTTAAGTCATCCTCACTTTGGCTTCTGTATTTTGAGTGTCTCCTCTTTCCTCTTTGTCCCTCTGTGCCTCAGTTCCCCCAGGCTGCCTGCTCTAATGGTCTCCCATTCTGCCCACTGTCTCAGTTCTTGCTCTGTATTTCCTTCCGCTCATCAGGACTCTTAATGTGAGAATTGCAGAAGATAAGTAGTTAGCACAGAGACTGGACTAATAAGGCAGAGACAGAGAAATAGGCTTCTATATGCACCTCTGGAAAGACGTCTGGAATCTTGGGTTCCAGGCCTGGCTGGGCCACAGTCCTGCTTTGTGGTCCTAAGCAGGTCTCCAACAGAGTAACACGCCGCAGGGGTTAGCTAGCATGACAGCTATTGTTGGTTATTAGTTAACCTTTCTGGGCCTCAGTTCTCCTCCCATGTTCAGTGAGGGACATGGCTCAGATGATATCCTGAGTCCTTTCTACTCTCATTATAGGTACAGCCAGGTTAAACTGGGTAATAACCCTGATTTGGGTAAATCACCAGGCAATACGGACCAGGCCTTAAACCTCTCTGTGTCCCTGTGATAGTTGGGACACTAAAGAGGTGGAGCCGTTATTTAAAATTTAGCACCGCCATCTGAACGTTTATGACATTGATAAGGAATTTTTTTTATTAATTAAAAATATGCGTTTCTTGCAAACTTGAGAATAAATGAATGAATACTACTCAGCATTGTTTAGTGGTTTGAAAGACCTTTCACATTCGTTAACTTAATGTCAGTCTTCCAACCATTCCCTATAGCAAGTAGAGCAATAGGGAGTCTAATGCCAGTTTACAGAGAGAGGCACCGGGGCTGAGGGAGGAGGTGGACTTTGTAGGTATCCCAGCTCCTGAGTGACAGATCCGGAACAGAATCCGGGGTTCCCTCTTCCTGAGCTGGTACATTTTCCAGCCCACCAAGGGCTGTCTTGTTAGACTGGCTAGGCACAGTAAGAAATATTTCCCTGTAAAAACTTACGGTATTTAGATGCATTAATCCCTGGAAGATGCCTGTCCCACAGGATCGGAACCCGGGACTATATGGAAGCCCAAGTGAGAATGCATTTTTCTTGTCTACCATGAGGCCCAGGGTAAAGCAGGTCGGTGCCTCAGGCTAGAGCGGTGGAGGTGCCCCGATCCTGCCGATGGGATGCAGAGAGAAGAGTCTGAGACCCCACTGAGTAGCTAGTTGGGTCTTGGCATACTTAGGATTGGAGACCCTCTTAAGTAGGAGACCCTCTTAAGCAGTGGTCCCCAACCCCCGGGCTGCAGACCGGTACCGGTTTGTGGGCCATTTGGTACCGGTCTGCAGAGAAAGAATAAATAACTTACATTATTTTTGTTTTATTTATATTTAAGTCTGAACGATGTTTTATTTTTAAAAATAACCAGATTCCCTCTGTTACATCCATCTAAGACTCACTCTTGATGCTTGTCTCGGTCACGTGATACATTTATCTGTCCCACCCTAAAGGCCGGTCCGTGAAAATATTTTCTGACATTAAACCGGTCCATGGCCCAAAAAAGGTTGGGGACCACTGCTCTTAAGTGTTATAGAATATTCCCTGATTCAAGAGGCTCATGACCTTGGGTCTTGTCCAGGCCAGACAGCTAGAAATGTAACCATATCTGCAGTCCTTGGAGGGCGATGAAAAGGATTTATGAAGGAGGAGCTCACTGGCAGATGTCTCCGGCACCATGGCCGCAATAAAGACGGCCGGCCGGCCTAGCACGGTCCCTCTGAGGCGTGCTTTGCTTGCGGTGCTTACAGGCATCCTGGGTTAGCCACCTGGCCATTTCGGCTCCTAGGAGCTGCCGGAGGGACAGGACACAGAAGGTGCCAAAAGCTGCCAACCCAGGTTACCCCTGGAAGGTCAGTCACATTACTTGAGAGCAGGAAATTTTGCCCCCAGGTTTGTTGAATGACCTGCTGATGAGAATAGCTGTTAACCACTATCAGAAGAAGCTGTTGTCCCCCAAAAGCAGGCATAGCCGCTGGGGGTTGTGGGTGGCCCGTGGCCAATGGGAGCCACCAGTGGGAGCAGCAGGTAGAGTGCCAGGCTGGGGAGCCCTCCAGTGGTCCACAACCCCATGGAATTTTAGAGGAGGGGCCACATGGTCCATCTGCCAACATACTTCTCAGTAAGGAGAAGAATTATTTTCCGCTAGGTGACCTTCTCGGAGACCCAGCAGCTCAGGGTGGGGGTTTCCAGCTGGCTTGAATTGTTACCTGGTCTTCAGATTCCTGGTGAAGGGTGGCTCAGAGGAACAAGGGTTACCCTGGTTGTAGGCACCTTTCCCGATGCACTTGAAAAAAAAATCAGTTCTGGCTGGTTACTCAGTGGGTTAGAGCATCGCCCTGAAACACCAAAGTTGCGGGTTTGATCCCTGTCAGGGGAAGAGACCTATGAACGCATAAATAAGTGGAACCACAAATGAATGCTTTCCTCTCTCTCTCTCTGCCTTCTAAAATCAACAAATAAAAACATTTCTAATTAAAAAAAAGAAAAAATATCAGCAATTCAGCAGTTTTTTAAAAAAATATTTGTTGTTAATAATCATACTTCTTTTGCTCTGTCACCCTTTAATGATGAACCCTCAGATAGAAGTGCCTGTGTCCTAGTCTTAGGCTCCCATTCAGCGTACTGTCGCCATCACTTTATGTCAGTCACTCCTTCACCACGCATGGTCAAGTTCCTTTGACGGGCCAGGCCAATGTCAGCCTTGCTTTATTTTACTTATTTGTGCTTTTTAAATTTTAATATTTTAAAATTTTATTTTTTTACTTTAGAGAGAGGAAGAAAGAGAGACAGAAATATTGTTCAGTTTCTGTATGTGCCCTGAACAAGGATTGAACCAGCAACCTTTGCATGTCAGGATGATACTCTAACCAGCTGAGCTATATCTAGCTAGGGCTTGACTACAAGCTTTTTTATTAAGTCATAATAGGTTTATGTTAAGCCACAAAATCCCAGTTGCTTAATACAGTGAAAAGTTATTTCTCACTTATTCACTTGTCCTACATGGGTTGGTGGGCAAACATCAAAGGGGCTGCTCCATGCAGTCCCTCAGGGACCCAGGATGATGGAGGCTCCACCACCTCATTGCAGTGCTCACGGGAACACATGCTTCTGGAGACAGGAAAAGAGTGCCGAAGGGTCTCACCCAAGCAGTTAAGTACTTCAGCTTGGGGGGTGGCATCGCAGCTACTCGCAACCTCTGGGCCAAAACTAATCACACAGGCCTGCCCAACTATACCCAACCACAAGAGGGCCCAGAATGTGTTCGGTGTGCCAGGATGAGCACTAGAAGGCTCCACACAAGCTTTTTATTATGTTCTTGGTTCTCTCATTTACTTGAAGCAAAGCTATCTCAGGAAGGCTCACAATTCTCATCTGTAAAAGGGTTGGGATATAAGTGATGAAGAATGGAGTATATGTTGTTAATGCCCAACTTGGAAAAAACTAGTAATAAGTATCCAGTTCAGGCATCGTTGTGTGAAGGTGTCTGTCTTTTCCCTTTTCATGTGATTAGTTTTGAAGGTGGTTAGGGATGGAAACAGCCCTCTGAGCAGGTCCCAGATTCCTTGATCCAAGCAAGGTTTGCACTCACTTCCTACTGTGACAAAGCAAGGATTGTCCCACCTTACTACCACCCCGTGCTGGAGCGCCAGAGTGCCTGGCTTCCCTTGTTCTGTGGGCCTGGGTGAACACGATCGTAATTGAATTACAAACAACATGATTAAAAAATGCATTGTTGGCTCTGGCCGGTTGGCTCAGCGGTAGAGCGTCGGCCTGGTGTGCGGTAGACCCGGGTTTGATTCCCGGCCAGGGCACACAGGAGAGGCGCCCATTTGCTTCTCCACCCCCCCCCCTTCCTCTCTGTCTCTCTCTTCCCCTCCCGCAGCCGAGGCGCCATTGGAGCAGAGATGGCCCGGGCGCTGGGAATGGCTCCTTGGCCTCTGCCCCAGGCGCTGGAGTGGCTCTGGTCGCGGCAGAGCAACTCCCCGGAGGGGCAGAGCATCGCCCCCTGGTGGGCAGAGCATCGCCCCTGGTGGGTGTGCCGGGTGGATCCCGGTCGGACGCATGCGGGAGTCTGTCTGACTCTCTCCGACTGACACCGGAGAGAGGCAGTTTCTTCGCACTGGGGCTGCTGGCAGAGAGGGGGTGAGTTGGGGGCTCCAGGCAGCCCTCTTGTCTGCCGTGTACTGGTGTCATTTGAAATTGAAGGAGTGGGAGGTGGGGCAGGGGACAGAGGTGTGGCCTCGTGTCTTGGCCCCGCATACAGGGGGCCTGGACTCAGTGACACCCCGGACGTCCCAAGTATAGGAGCCACTGCTTCCTTGTTTTGTCTCAGTGACTTTGGGTCTTTTTCCTTTTTCCTCTTAGCTCTTATATTGTTCAACACATTAGACGTTGACCTATCCTTCTGTCTTGCTGTCCTGGAATGTCATTTGCCTGAGAAGAGAGACTTAGCTCTGTTTCCTGCAGAATGAATCTCTGGTCCCCAGAGCAGTGTTCGGCAGGTCCCAGGTCCCTCACCTGTTGGTTGAGTGAGTGTAGAAATGTCCAACCGGGACTCTTTCTGATGAGGGCCAAGCCTGCCGTTGGAACTGGGACTGCCTTCTCATGGTCAGCCTGGGTGGGCAGTGGGAGTGCATGCGCTCGTGAAGGCCATTCCCTGTGGGCTCCGGCAAACCCTGCCAGGGCAGGAGAGGTGGGTGTGGGCCTGTCTCCACCTTTGGATCTGCCCAGGCAGCCTCCTCCCAGAAGTAAATCATGGCAGCGCAGACATGCCTGTTCACTTAAGCAGAGGGCCAGTCAGCGAGCTCGGCAGCAGCCTTTGGAATCAGTGTCATCGTGAAAAGCAACGTGTGGCTTCCGACTCTGGTTCTGCTGTGTAAGCGTCTCCCTCCTTCTCACAAAACATCTCAATGTAGCCCGGTATTTGGGCCTCCCTGCACCTGCTCATGTCACCAAACTATAAAACGGAGGCCTAAAAATAGGTGCGATATGCAGATGAAGGCAATTGATTGTGGAGCTCCCTGCCCTACTTCACCTGCAGCCCAAGTGCTGGGTGCAGGAGCTCAGAGGCCTCTCCCAGTCTCGGGAAACGCACCCCCGAGACCTCAGGGGTTGGAATGAGACGTATGGCCGAGGGCTGTTTAGTCTCTTTAGTTGTGGAGGGGAGGCTCCCCTCTTGGGCACTTGCCCGACCCCAACTCTGACTCTGCCTTTGGTTAATTTTTTTTTTTGGTGGGGGGCTGTAGTTTGGTAATGAAGTTAATTGTATTAGAAATGGCTGTTTCTGTCTGGTGATTGCTAGAGGGGAAGGGAGTAAGGGGCAGATAGCAGAGGGTAGAGGGGTATAAATGGTGGGGGAAGGAGACTTGACTTGGGGTGGTGAGCACACAATGCAATATACAGTTGATGTATTACGGAATTGTATGCCTGAAACCTATGTAATTTTATAAACCAATGTCACCCCAATAAATTCAATTAAAAATCTGTTTTAAATCCTAGTGATATTCTAATATGAACAGTAACAGTATATTATAAATATTTGCTTCTTGACTATGAAATGTTTTAAAATCTTTATATTTAAGATTTAATGATCCCATCGTAACATGACTGTAGTTTTCTCATGAATGAATGTTTTTCTTTTTCTTTTTTTTTTAATGTATATGTTGTTGGCCTTTGGTAAAGTTAAATTATTACCACGGGTAAAAAAAAAATGACTTTCTTTTGATGACAGTGACCACCTGGCTTTTAGCTGCTATCAGTGTTTGATCATTGTTATTAAGCCAGAGGGTTTGAAATGATCAGTAGAAAGATACATTTCAAGCACAATAGCAGGCATTTTAAAGATTAAATTTTAATCACACGAGTCCTATATAACTACTTTCTGCTTTTATTAAAACATTATATATAAAGTTAAAGTCTCTCTTTTCCCCATCACAGTCAATTTCAGATTCTGTCCCGCCCAGAATCAGTCACTGCCATCAGTTTGTATCCTCTCCTCGGGTCCCAGGGAGCCCTGAGCACAGGGTGGATGGTACTAATCCCACCTCCAGTGGTGCTGACAAAGTAGCTGCAGGGCTAGGCACGCACCAGGGGCTGCACGCGCAGTCTCCCAGCAACCCTGTGAGGTAGGAGGGACGTGCCCTATAGTTGGTAACAGCTCTATTGAGAAAGGTAAGTCAAGTAACTGTAAAATTCTCCCTTTTAATGTGTACAGTTCAGTTGGGTTTTTTGTATATTCACAGAGTTGAACACCCATCACCACTGTCTCATCATGGCACAGTCTCTTATCCCCAAAAAGAAACTGCAGATGCATTGAGAGTCGCTCCTCATTCCTCCGTGGACAACACCACCTGCTCCCACAGGTTGCCAGTGGCTCAGGTTGAAACTGCTCAGAGCTGGGAACTGAGCCCCGAAGTGGCTTCACAGCCGATTGCCACTTCCTTGTGGAAGGACAGAGTCTAAATGCGTCCCCCTGAACTCCATCCTTTTTACCTGCTGCTGTGCAGGCGTGGTGGACCCGGATTTCCTCAGTTCTGTGTCTCGGGTGGGGGACTGTTGAGTCACATTCTTTCTTGAATCTTGGGTTTCTCTGCCCACACGGTGCCTTGTAACTTGTAATGCCCGATGACGTCCCTCCAGCCACCAGTGTGCCGGGTCACAGCGTCGCCCTGCTGGCGGTCCAGGGTGTCGCACTTCAGCAGGGCACACAGAGCGGGTACCTTCTTTCTGTGTGGCCAAAGCAGGTATTTTTGCTGCATGTGAATCATCTGAGGAGTGAGAACAGTGTGCAGGGAAGACATGATCATCATTTCGCCCAAAAGCATTTTTCAAGCGCCTATTGTGCGTGCGCCTGCCTTACTATGGCGGTGCTCTGTGTCCCCTCCCAGGGACTTGACCTCTCAGAGCTTGATGGCACCTCTAGCACACCCAGTCTCTGTCTTCAAGAAGTTTTAAGTCTTCAGGTTGGAGAAACACTTGTGAACCACCGCGTTACTGCAAGAGCGACTGTGATAAACGGTCACTGAGCTGCTAATAAAGTGACAGGCACGCCCTGTGAACTTGGGCAGTCGCTGCCCTTTCCCTTCCGCCCAGACGGTAATCATTCTTCCCCTGTTTAATTCACGAGGATGTCTTGAGAATAAATGAGACTGAGAGTGTGCCAGCCCTGAATGTGCTAGTAGCTCTGACATTTTGGTGTCAGCGGTCCCTTTAAGGAGCCGATGAAAGCTTTGGACTTTCACCTCAGAAAAAAACGACTCTGGAGTGCACACCCGCATGATTTTTCAAACAATTTCAATTTCATGCTCTTTAACGGACATCCTGAAACTCCTCCATGAAGCCCTGTGGGGCTGTAGATTAATAACACCTATTCCAGGGCTTGTTCCCTGAAGGGTGTTTTAAAAATTCTGGACAGCAATTTACATTACTGTTATCAAGAATACTGTTTCCAGTTATTTGTGTGTTTAAAACCTTCTTTATTAAAAACAAAATTATTTGCTAAGAGTCCCTTATGACTAGGGGTTATTCAGAGTCTTGAATGACAAACATAAAGCAAAAGGAAGGTAACCTGACCAGATTTTTCTCTTGTTCTTGTGTATGTATATAAAATAAAATAGAAAACAATGGACAAGAAAGAGACTTAAAAATATATATATATACATATCAATATATGCACTCACACACCTATATATACACAAACGAAGCACATAAGTCTGGGTTTTAAGTGTGACATCTTCCTTGGCTGTAGATTTTGGGAACAGTGGAGCGAGCCCACAAAGCTCTTTTGGGGGGGCAATGTTAAATCTATTGCTCTTGTCAAAATAATTTTATGGCACATAGCTGGGGTGGCGTGTGTGCAGGGGAGGAGGGCATACCACACCAGGTTTCCTGAGACGCGGACCCAGGATTGACAGGCACAGCTTGGGCTCTGCACTGGGGGGGGGGGGGGGATCTGCTGCGTGTGCAGCCTCCTCCCCGCCCCGCCCCCTCCCCCGCGCTGGCAGCCGCGTTGCCGTGGCTGACACCATCTCCGACAGGGGGCAAATGTGCCATTGGCCACCCACTCGCCCCCGCCTACCCAGCCTTCTCTCCGCACACACACGCCCCCACCCTGCTCGCCTGACGCCTGACGCAGTCCTTGCACCGGCCTCCTGGTGGAATGTCCTGTCCCGGGAGGCATTGCATCACCGCTCTCCAGGCCTCTGCTCCGGAGGCTGCTGTGGCCCTGACCATGAAAGGGCCGAGGTTTGAGTTTCAGGGCTGCCAGGGTGTCTGTGTCGTAGGTGGCCTATCTCGGAGTGGAATGGTAAGGTCACAATACCACCCAGCATCTAAACTGCATAGTGGGTGTTTTTTTTTCCATTCTAAAGCACTTTCTGAGCTCTCCCCTTATCCTCTGACGGCAGGGGCTGCTGGACCAGGCACAGCATGGAGCGGGGGACCCCCTGGTCACCCGTCTTCAGCTCTCAGGGAGGCCCGAGATGTGGTCTGACCACTGTGTGCCCCGGGGAGAGTCGCCTTGGGGCTGAAGTATGATTAACTTCAGGCCCCCACCCACTGGATATGGGGTCACAGGAAGTGATGGACTCTTCAGTATGCTCTTCAGTCTCCTTGTCTGTGAGGTGGGGATGACGACACCTACCTCCTTGGGTTTCTGTGGGGTTAAGTGACAACGCAGAGGGACTACAAGATTTGGGGGTCCCCGAGACCACACTCATGATATAATGTGTTAGAAAAACTTACAGAATTTACTGTCAGCTGTCATATTCACAGTGACTTTGAAAGGATAAGATGAAAATAAGCCGAGGAAGAGGTTCACAGGACAGAGTTGAAGAGAGTGCCACGCGCGGAGCTTCCCGCTGTCCTCTCCGGGGGATTGGGCAGGGCACCCCCTTTTCTTGTCATTCATGGATGACAGTGCACATGGTGTCTCACCGACCAGGGAAGCTCACCTGAACGTTGGTGTCCAGAGGTTTTCCTGGGGCTCCGCCACTCTCAAGTCGTTGTTAGACTGTCTGGTGTGGCCCAAGGCCCCCAGGTAAACAGACACTCTTGTCAGGCAGGACAATCGAAGCTTGGAGGTCGCCTCCTGGAGCCAGGGGCGAGGCAAAGGCCAGGCCGCTCCCTGGGTGAGTTCCATTCTTTACTACACAGGGATGGTGCCCGGATGCGGAAGAGACACTTCAGGGAATGCCGGGGGACCTCATTTTTATGCCCCAGGGTCAAAGTGAAGGGAATTGGATTTTTTTCCCCTTTCTCTCTTCTCTTTATGGAGAGTGTCATCACTCATCTTGCCTATTTGAAGTTAATATCAGTGTTTGTTTGGCCAAATAATAATGCCTGTCATTCATGTGATGCTTTAAACGTGCCAGGCTCACCTGTACTTCTCTGAACCATACAATAACCTGATAAGGTAGGTAGACAGGTGTCTTTACCCCAATTTTACCTGTGAGGCAGGGACATCACAGGAGGTTCTTCGTGTTGCCAGGTCTCAGGTCTGGCTGTAGGGATAAAGGTGGCCGTCGGGGGTACCTTTCACCTCCTTCTGTAGACTCCCTGAGCCTGGCTGCTCTGGTTTATGTGCACGGCCTTGAACCAGATGGGTCTAGGTTCTGATCCGGCCACCGCCACGCCCAGCATGCGTGATCTGAGGCGGATTCCTTCACTGCTCCCCTGTCCAATAGGATTGTTGTGCGAATCACAGGAGCTCAAGCATGTGAAGCACAGGCTCATAATGCTGGTAGCTGACGTGGGATATTAGTGCTAAGAGTGATACTTGTTCACTATTTTTATGACAGCAATAACTTGAGAAGCATTTTGCTAGGTGTGTAAGAAATTCAGAACGAGAAGATACCTTGAAGGCAGAGAAGGCAATCTGTGGTGTAATCATTCACCCTTTTTAGATACTTGCCAGACAAGTGTCTGTGCAGTCTTTAAAACAATATTCTTCCCTCCCAACCTGCCTCCTGCTGCCAGGTGTCTCCACCTTCCGTTCCCAGCACCTGGCTCTCCTCCCTGCCTGCCCTTCCTCTGTCACCTAGGAAACTCCTGCCCCTTCTCCACAGCCCACCTCCTCCCTGACCCCAGTGGGGGCTCACACCCCCATCCTACTTCTCCTGCCTTTGAAGCAATTTCACGTTTCTTTGACAGTGTGACTAGTATCCATCTCTTCTGCGGGGCCCCGGGCTCCGTGAGGGCGGAAGCTGGGGTTATATCTCCCCCATCGGGCACCATGCTGGGCAGTTGTACCAGCCCGATGGGGTCTCATCTGGGCTCCAGGTGTTGCTTCTCACTTTGTGCCCTGGCTGCTGTGCCCACAGCTCAAGGGAACTGCACCCACCTACGCTCCCCACCCCCTTCTCCTGTAGGATGTTGAAATGCTGGAGTGTTGCTCTGTTGCTCTGCTGACCGCCCCTCTCTGGGGAATGTTAACTGTCATTTTCTTGCCCTTTAAAGACAAGTCCCAGATCTGCGCTGGCCCTTTGCTCTGCGTGCTGCTCCTTGGGTGGAAGACGCAGCCTTTTCTCCCTTCCTTCTTGCCTCTGTCTTAAATATCATCACCCCTTAAAGATAGGAAATGCTCTGACGTGACGCCTGCACCATTGACAGTGCCCTTTTGGGACACAGAGTTCTTGACTACTGTGTGAAGTCATTCTTGGGAACGTTTTCCACGCTGCTAGCCCCGGAGCTGGTTCACAATGTCTTAATTCTGTTCATAGCTGCTCCCCCCCCCCACATTTCTTTAGGACAGAATCTGTGACCTCACCTCCCAACTCTCACCCCCTGCTGGGGATGCTGCTTGTGTAGGGGTGAGCAGAAGTATGCGGCAAAGCCACGCAGCACAGCACCGAGCGGGTGTGTGGTTGAGACAATTGTCGATGTGGCTTCCAAATACCTTCAGGAGGGGGTGACTTTCGGAGAAGGCTCCTCTGGATAAATGATCCTGCTATACGCAGAGGAGGCAAACATCATGATTTGTGGCCTTGATTAACGTCATGGCAAATCGGGTGCAGCGCCTTTACCATTCCTGGGGCTATTGTCCGTGGTTCCTGTTTAGCCTGAGAAATACTGGCTTCGCTCTGGCCACCCGGCTCCCACACTTTCATGACTCAGCACTTTCTGGCTGCCTTTGACATGCCTGTGACTCTGCAGAATGCCCAACAACTGACCGCTTGGCTACTTTCAAGCTCACTTTAAAGATTATCGCCTCTCGAGCCAGGTAGGACATATCTTATCCCCAGCGATCTGGTTTGCTCTTAGGGAGCACTTTCTAAAAAAGAATGGTCTGACCGATGAGTGACTTCAGCTAATCAGTTTGTGTGGGTGTATTGTTTAGCCATGCTTGTCTTTTAACTGACTTTTTCAGTTTGCCTGGGAATGTCTGTTAAACCCCATTCCCTAGATTTATTCTTTCCCTTTTTCCTTAAGAATAAAATCAACCCCTCCTGCCCTGTCCATCAAATGAGGAGATAATTTTCATCATTCACTGAAGGTCTACACTACATTCTGTCTTGACTCATTGACTGTTGGACAAAAACTTGAAAGAAGCATGCTAATTCAAAAATATTTTCTTGATTGGTTCAGTTCTTTTTAATGCCCTAGAGCAGGGGTCGGGAACATTTTTGGCTGAGAGAGCCATGAGCACCACATATTTTAAAATGTAATTCTGTGAGAGCCATATAATGACCTGTGTACGTTATGCATTATCCAATAAAAATTTGGTGTTGTCCCGGAGGACAGCTGTGATTGGCTCTAGCCACCCGCAACCATGAACATGAGCAGTAGGAAGTGAGTGGATTGTAATACATGAGAATGTTTTATATTTTTAACATTATTATTATTTTTTTATTAAAGGTTTGTCTGCAAGCCAGATGCAGCCATCAAAAGAGCCACATCTGGCTCACAAGCCATAGGTTCCCAACCCCTGCCCTAGAGTGTGTGATAATTTGTCTCATTTGTACCCTCTTGGAATGATGCCAGGAGCAAGTCAGAGAAACTGATTTGTACCTCCTTTGATGCTGATTTACTCTGGAGATGTTGAGTAAAAAGGGTGTTGAAATTATGTGGGAGGGAAAGGGAAATGGAGAAGAGACCTGAACAAGAAAAATTAGGTTCAGAAATATTGCTTTGTCAATATAGGAATGAACACATGAGTTGGCTTCAGGAGCTCAGACTCATTTGTAACTTTTAAATCGTTTATTTTTTTTGAGTATTCTTTGTACTACAGGTATTATTGGAAATGAATTCCTTTGTTCAATCTCTTCCCCCTGTTAAAACTGGATTTGTGGCCCTGGCTGGTGGCTTAGTGGATAAAGCATTGAGCTGGCATGTGGACATTCCAGGTTTAATTCCTGGTCAGGGCATACAAGAGAAGTGATGGTCTGCTTCTCCCCCCTTTTCTTCCTCTTGCCTAGCCTCTCAGTCAGTGGTGCGGCTGGTCTGAGTGTTGACTCCGGGTACTGAGGATAGCTCAGGTTGGTCTGAACATGTCAGCCTCAGGTGCTAAAAATAGCTCTGTATGCGAGCATTGGCCCCACCTGGTCTGGGTGCATGCAGGAGTCTGCCTCACTATCTCCCCATCTCTCACTTTAAAAACAAACAAACAAACAAACAAACAAAAAACTAGATTTGCATCTGCTACTAATTTTATGTTTTGGCCTACTTCATTTAGTCCTGGGGGCAAACTTATTGTATC
The DNA here is from genome assembly GCF_036850995.1 of Saccopteryx leptura. NCBI lineage: Eukaryota > Metazoa > Chordata > Mammalia > Chiroptera > Emballonuridae > Saccopteryx > Saccopteryx leptura. Next base: position 17,596,607 of record NC_089515.1, on the reverse strand, counting down.
CTACAAGCGAAGATATTAACATTTTGGCATAGATCCTATTTAAAAATTCCCTCATATTCTCATATCAAGAGGGTCCTTAAAATACTTGGACCACAATTCAATCCACTGAGATGAATAATAGTAATATAATGATGGATATTTTTTTATTTGTAAAATAGGGTTGCCAAGTGGATGGGGAAGGTTGTGAAGGTTATGTATGTATCTGCCACACCTCTCAGGTAGCTCTGTCATTGGCAGCACAGTGACCCTGGGCTAAACAAGTTTATATACAGGATCTGGTTTAATCTTCACCGTGGACCTTTCAAGGATGTGTTTCTCTCTACACTTTACTGATGGGGAAACGGAGAGGGCCATCTGCCCAGCGATACGTGGTGAGCCAGGATTTTTACCTGAGTCCATCTGATTTTAAAGGTGTGATTTTAACTAGTCCCTAGAGCAGGGGTCCCCAAACTTTTTACACAGGGGGCCAGTTCACTGTCCTTCAGACCGTTGGAGGGCCAGACTATAAAAAAAAACTATGAACAAATCCCTATGCACACTGCACATATCTTATTTTAAAGTAAAAAAACAAAACAGGAACAAATACAATATTTAAAATAAAGAACAAGTAAATTTAAATCAACAAACTGACCAATATTTCAATGGGAACTATGCTCCTCTCACTGACCACCAATGAAAGAGGTGCCCCTTCCGGAAGTGCGGTGGGGGCCGGATAAATGGCCTCAGGGGGCTGCATGTGGCCCGCGGGCCGTAGTTTGGGGACCCCTGCCCTAGAGGAATGTATGTTTAAGGAGTATAATCATAACATCAAGAGACCTGAGGCCAGGAGGGAGAGTGGCTGGGCTTTTTACCAGCTGACCAAACATATAAAACATTTCATAGATTATCGTTTTGTTTTTTGTGTTTTTGGGTGGAGGTGGGAGTGATCTAACAGTGTCATCTCTTTCTAGCCCCTGCTCAGAGGTGACCTGCTCCACAAGTCACTCCCAAATAACCCAAATGATGACACTTGGCTGCAGCCTTTGTTCTGATGTCTTCTCACAAGCTGTATACTATGCTATTACTTGGTTTATATTGGTTTGGGCAAAAGTTAAGTTTCTGTCTTCTATATGTATATTTTTCTAGTGAATCCAACTGAATTAAATGTATTATTTGAAGAAATTGCATTCAGTTCATAAAGATGCAAACGATTCAGAGGTGTATATAATAATAAGTAAATCTCCTTTCTTAACTTTGCTTGTTTCCCCTCAGTTTCTTGGGCCTCTTCTCAGAGATATTCTCTACTTTTATAAACATCTGTCTGTATGCATATCTTTTTTTTTAAATTTTTTTTTAAATTTTTTGTATTTTTCTGAAGTTGGAAACGGGGAGGCAGTCAGACAGACTCCCGCATGCGCTCGACAGGGATCCACCCGGCATGCCCACCAGGGGGCGATGCTCTGCCTATCTGGGGCGTTGCTCTGTAGCAACCAGAGCCATTCTAGCGCCTGAGGCAGAGGCCATAGAGCCATCCTCAGCACACGGGCCAACTTTGCTCCAATGGAGCCTTGGCTGCGGGAGGGGAAGAGAGAGACAGAGAAGAAAGAGAGGGGGAGGGGTAGAGAAGCAAATGGGTGCTTCTCCTGTGTGCCCTGGCCAGGAATCGAACCCAGGACTCCTGCATGCCAGGCCAACGCTCTACCACTGAGCCAACCGGCCAGGCCTGCATATCTTTTTTTTTTTATGCAAGAGGAATATATGTATACTAGTTAGCTGCACTTAATAGTTTTTTAACAATATATCTCAGAAAAGATTGTTGCCTATCATACAACACCCTTTGTGCTTTTGGTTTGATTGAATAGAATTCCACTGTGTGAATTACTATAATTTATTTGCCCAGTTCCTTATTGATCAAGGTTGTTTCTAATAATTTGCTATTACTGACAGTGCTGCAGTGAACATCCCTGCACATGCATATGTGTGTGTGTGAGTCCATCGGAAAGACACATTTCTATAATTAGGATTGTTGGGTCGAAGGTGTGTATGTCTTTTTTTCTTTTTAACATGAATACTATCCAATGTATGAGAGTGCCTGTCTGCCCCACTAGTCAGCCATCAACTCTAGGTTGTATGCCTTCTAGTTAATGCCTGCCACTACCTATAGAAGTCAGGACACTGTCCTACATACAAAAGGTGTGCAAGCAATGTTGCTAATTAACACATATCTTAGTAGGACTTTGGGGTATTTGCCCAGGATTGCTGGTTTCATGGCTTGAGCATTCAGCCCAAGGAGTGAAAGGCTAAAAAATGTAACCATAGCTTGGGCAATGAAAAAACACTGCTCCCCACCCTTTGTCCTGAGAGCACAGTAACTGGGCAGAGCTGGCCCTTCCCTGTGCCAGCCAGCCAGCCTTGGGCAGCATAAATGCATCTGCACAGAACATTCACACTTTCAGACCCAGGGAGTTTGAAACTCAATCTTTTGGCAGCGAATCCAAAATAACATGCACTTGGGATTGTAAAATCACAACTTCTTTGCAACCAGAGAGCTTGGGAAGAAGTTGCTCAAAGCAAGAAAATCATAGTGTGCTATTTACAAAATTAAAGCAAATGAAGTCCACCTTCCCAACATGCTTACTTCTCTTCAGTGCTATTTGCACAAAATATCCCCAGTTTTCAGTGCATTCCATTACTTGTTCCCTTCCCCAATCACATACTGTATGTTTATCAACATATTGACAGCTCTATAGAACAAGATGTTTTGTTTTATTCATTTATTTATTATTTTTTGCTTTACATTTCACATTTTTGGATTAGGTCACACAATAATCCTGTTTGTATTGGTGTTTCTTGGGAGAGCAAGTTTAAGCATCTAGTGAAAGGAAGGAGGGAAGGAAGGAAGGAAGGAAGGAAGGAAGGAAGGAAGGAAGGAAGGAAGGAAGGAAGGAAGGGAGGGAGGAAGAGAGAGAGAAGGAAGGAAGGAAGGAAGGAAGGAAGGAAGGAAGGAAGGAAGGGAGAGAGAGAAGGAAGGAAGGAAGAGAGAAGGAAGGAAGGAAGGAAGGAAGGAAGTATGGAAGGAAGGAAGGAAGGAAGGTAGGAAGGGAGAAAGAGAGAGAGATGGAAGGAAGAAAGGAAGGAAGGAAGGAAGGAAGGAAGAAGGAAGGAAGGAAGAGAGAAGGAAGGAAGGAAGGAAGGAAGGAAGGAAGGAAGGAAGGAAGGACGGAAAAAGGGAAGGGAGGGAGGGAGGGGAAGGGGAAGGGAGGGAGGGAGGGGAAGGGAGGGGAGGGGAGGGGGACAAGCCACCCCAGATAACAGAAATGGAGAAGAAAGGGACACAGTGGCTGCAAGTGCCCGTGTGTCTGGGGCACAGAAGTGCGCCAGCAGCTTCGAGGGCCATGCTCTGACATCTTGGCCTGTCGAGATTCAGCACCATGTAATGGAGGAGCTGTCCTCCCCTGTCCTCTCCTGTCCTCCCTTAGTAAGCTTTCTCCTGAAGGATAACACACCTGTAGAAATAATAAGCGAACAGTCGATGCATTTTCATGCTGTGAGTATATCTCTAAAAACTGAAATCCGGACCGAGAAACAAAATATTACCAACACCCAGGAGCCCCCTTAGCCCCTTTCTAATCACTACCCCCTGCAAAGGTCATTAGATTGTTACCATCCTGACTCTGAATTTCACATAGTTGGAATTGCACAGTGTGTTCTCTTTTGTGACTTTCTTCTGCTCACTGTTACATTTGTGCAGTTCATTCATGTTGTAACAAGTAATGGTACTGTGTTGATCTTCTCTGCTGTGTAGTATTGTGTGAAATGAAAAATATACATCGTGGCCCTGGTCTGTTAGTTCAGTGAGTTAGAGCATTGTCCTGAAATGCCAAGGCTGTGGGTTCAATCCCTGGTCAGGGCACATAAAGGAAACAACCAATGAATACACAACTAAGTGAAACAAGAAATGAATGCTTCTCCCTCTCTCTCTCTCTCCTCCTTTCTCCCTTCCTCTGTCTCTCTAAAATCAGTCAATAATTTTTAAAAATCACAAAAAAATATACCATAATCTTTTTATCTATTTTATTGTTAATGGATATTTCTTATTTTAGTTTCATTATAAATACTGTCGTGAACATTTCTTTTTTTGCATCATAAGTTTTATTCCCGATGCGAGACGGATTCCCTCCACCCCCAAAATGAACCGTAGGCTGCTCTGGAGAGAGCTAGGAGCCTCTCCCACCATCTCTGAGGAAGGAGTCGGAAAGGCACGTGCAGGGTTAAGGAACACCTTGCAGTTCCCCAGACAACTTATCTGCCCCCTTCTCACTGAGGATAGCTCTCCCCATTATTAGTCCTATGAACTACTCATCGCTTAAAAAAAAGGGGGTGCCTTCACTATTAAAAAAACCAAAAACACAACATCTCAAGTATGGGTGGAGGTGTCCTGTGCCGGAACACTGGGTCAAGGACCGTGAATAGAAGTGGGGAGGGAAGGAGAGGAGGAGCCATCCCTGTTTCTGCTGCAGGGCCTCCTTCCTTGTTGCGTCCTGTAGTAACTGTATGTCCACCTCATTGGCCGGCAGCTGCATGTAGCGGACCATGGAGCCACGGATGAAGCAGTTCTTCACTGATAACATGTGAGGGCATTTCTCAAGGTCTGTGACACTGATGTCGGTTAGTTTGAAGTTGAGATGCTGATCTACAGAATGGAGAGTTCCACAGATGCTCAGGTCATTCTTGAGCTCCACGACCTCATCCTTGCCCACAAGGCACTTGAAAAATGAATAGAAGAACATGGCGCTCACACAGCGGGCTGCGGGTTGGACCGGGAAGGCGAGGCCCACATGCCCTGATGCGGTGGGCAGGAGGCCGTAGCCGGGTGGGAGCCCGCGCGCGGGCTGTCATGAACATTTTTGTACTCTTCTTTTGGAGAACATATATACAAATTTCTTCCAGGTATACACCTTGGGGTAGAATTGCTGAATTATTGGGATTGTGTTACCAGGGGCCAGATCCCACTTACCAGTACATTCTCTGTGGTCATTCATTCATTCAGTCACGCATGCATGTGCCAGGCACTGTGCAAGACACAGAGATATGGTAATGAGCAGACACAGATGTCATATCTGCTCTTGTGTAGGCATTAAGCAAACACCGAGGTGAGTGGTGTGATTGCAGCGAGGTCAGTGTAAGGAGGAACAAAGCAGAGTTTCATGAGGGCGTATACGTGGGAAATGGATCTAGACTCGAGAGGGAGCATCGTCAGGGAAGGAGAAGAAGCCGCACACGCTGAGGTTTGAAGGATGAAGAGGAGTAAGCCAGGAGATGGAGAGGGAAACACTTTCCGTGCAGTTAGGAGAGCCTGTGGGACACATTCCTAGAGCCGAAGGTGCCACGATGACCAGCATTGGGAGTGGTGAGGCTGAGATTGGGAGAGGGTTGCAGACCTTTGTCTTAAAGCACTGAGAAGCCGTTGAGGTGTTTCAGAATGTGGGCACACGGTCCTGTAGGAACCATGAGGACCTCTCCCTTTATTATCTTGTTTGTCCATTCTCCTGTGAAACAAGGTGTGGGTGGGCTGGCAGTGCGAGTGGAAGGGTGAGAGCTTGCAGAAGGGCTTGTCAGCCAACTGGACGACCCCTCCTGGGCCTTGGCAAATGGCCCTCTTAGGGCTGTGTGGGTTTTGTGTGACCATGAGTACAAAAATCAAGAAACTCTTGGTGATTCTTCTGTCTCTCACTTCTCCCATTGGTTTTTGTTTCTTTTTGTGTTTTGTTTTGGCACCTTGCACATAAAAAAGGCAACTGAGTCCCAACCTGAAGCCCTTGTACTTGTGACATGAAAAGCTCTTTATAGGTCTCCCATTAATACATTTCTTCAACCTTCCCTGATCCACGACAGCACCTGTAGCACTCCTGCCAAAGTGAGGCTCCGTTCTGGTCACAGCATGCCTGGAGTTGACTTTCTGCTTTCCTTTGTGATGTCCCCCTTGCATAGAAGGGACCCTCATTTATCCACTTAACCCAGGGGTCAGGAACCTATGGCTCGTGAGCCAGACGTGGCTCTTTTGATGGCTGCATCTGGCTCACAGACAAATCTTTAATAAAAAAATAATGTTAAAAATATAAAACATTCTCATGTATTACAATCCACTCACTTCCTACCGCTCATGTTCATGGTTGTGGGTGGCTGGAGCCAATCACAGCTGTCCTCCAGGACAACACCAAATTTTTATTGGTTAATGCATAATGTACACGGGTCGTTGTATGGCTCTCACAGAATTTCATTTTAAAATATGTGGCGTTCATGGCTCTCTCAGCCAAAAAGGTTCCTGACCCCTGACTTAACCCAGTGGTCCCCAACCTGTTTTGGGCCACGGACCGGTTTAATGTCAGAAAATATTTTCACGGACCGGCCTTTAGGGTGGGACAGATAAATGTATCACGTGACCGAGACAAGCATCAAGAGTGAATCTTAGATGGATGTAACAGAAGGAATCTGGTCATTTTTTAAAAATAAAACATCGTTCAGACTTAAATATAAATAAAACGGAAATAATGTAAGTTATTTATTCTTTCTCTGCAGACCGGTACCAAATGTCCCACGGACCAGTACCGGTCCGTGGCCCGGGGTTTGGGGACCACTGACTTAACCCATTCTCCAAGTCCCAGGTTAGCTCACCTCTGCAGAAAGCCTTCCCTGATTACCCTCACTCACGTTTATTTACTGTATTCCTATTTCTAACAACTGTTGTTCCTGGGGACAGAAGCCATATGGGCGGATCACTCTATTTCCTAGAGGAAGTTTTGAAGAAATCTATTTAACATAAATTGATCTCTTGACTAATGAAACAAACTTTTGTAATAGAGCCTGTAGGAATTAAAGTCAGGTAGATATTCTTGTCTAGTGATTCTCAGTGGGGTAGATGGGTTTCATGTTTGGGGATTCCGGGAGATGGAGGTGGAGAGTGTAGGATATGAAAAAGTGGTCATAGGAGAATGTAAATTACAATTCCATATGAGGCAGTACTACACACCCACCATAATTATTAAAAATTTTAAAGACTGAAAATACCAACTGTTGGTGAGTTTGTAGAGAAATTGGAACCCTCATTCATTGCTGGTGGGAATGTAAAATGGTGCAGTCACATTGGAAAACAGTCTGGCAGTTCCTTAAAAATGTTACAGAGTTGCCTGACCTGTGGTGGCGCAGTGGATAAAATGTTGACCTGGAAATGGCGGAGGTCACTGGTTCGAAACCCTGGCCTTGCCTGGTCAAGGCACATATGGGAGTTGATGCTTCCAGCTCCTCCCCCTTCTATCTCTCTGTCTCTCTCCTCTCTCTTTCTCTCTCTCTCCTCTCTAAAAATGAATAAATAAATTAAAATGTTACAGAGTTACCATATGGCCTAGCAATTCCACTTCTAGGTCTATACTCAAAAGAAATGAAAACATCTGTCTATATGAAGACTTGCACGTGAATGTTCATAGCGACATTATTCATAATAGCCCCACAGTGGAAGCAACTCACATGAATATTAACTGATGAATGCATAAACACAACATAGTCTAGCCATACAAGGGGATATGACTTGGCTATAAAAGGGAGTGAAGTACTCATACATGCTATTGGAACCCTCACACACTGCTTGTGGATGCTAAAACGGTATAGCCATTTTTTGGGACACAGGCAGTATCTACTAAAGTTAGGTATATACCTCCACTATGACCACACCTGTCTACTGTTCGTTGTATATCACGAGCAGTGAGTATATGAGTGCGAAAAAGACATGTGCGAGAATGTTCAAAGCAGCGTTATTCATAAGAGTTCTAAATTGGAAGCAACTCAGTTGTTTTTATCAACTGGCAAGTGGAGAAGAAATTGTCACATGTTTGTACAATGGAATACCACTGAAAAATTTAATAGAAGTGCTGGTGCACACTCAGTCTGAATGAATGTCGCTGTTATGTTAAGTGAAAGAAGCCAGATACCAAAGAATATGTATGATATAATTCCATGACGTGAAATTTAAAATCACTCAAAACTAGCAGATATTAGACAAATGGTTACCTTGTGAGGGAGGCAGGTATATGAGAGAACCCTTTGAGGTACTGGAAATATCCCACATTTCCTGATTGGGGGTGGTGGTTAGATGGGTGTATATGTATGTTAACGAGACTACTGCCCTTTATTGTACAATTCTTATTTCACAACAAAAAACTAATTAAAATTGCATTATTAAAATTTTTTAATTACTTAAAAGTATTTTAAAATGCATGTTTCTAAAACTGAATTAAATTTAAAACATTTATAAACCAATCTTAAACTTGTTTTTGTTTTCAAACTAGTTGTAAGCTCCTTGTGTCAGGGACCCTGGTTTATTTCTGTCAGGGTAACTGCCAAGCCGATAAAAGGCCCAGCTGCTGCTGCTTTTTTTAAAGATCTTATTTATTGATTTGAGAGAGAGAGAGAGAGAGAGGAGGTGGGGCAGGATCAGGAAGCATCAACTCATAGTATAGAATAGATATATAGTTGCTTCCCATATGTGCCTTGAACCGGGCAAGCCCAGGGTTTTGAACCCGCGACCTCAGCATTCCAGGTTGATGCTGTGTCCACTGCGCCACCATAGGCCAGGCAAGGCCCAGCTTCTTAGGGGAGCTTTCCTTCAGGTCAGCAGAAATGATGGGGGGCCAGGGAGCTTGCCCAGCTTTAGCAAGACTACTGCAATCAGTCTGTTCTTCTCCAAGGGAAATGCAGTGAATGGTGCCCAGCTTCTCCAGACAGTGATAGAGGGAATCTGGTGGAGGAGCTCTGTGAGCCGTGGGCAGTCCCATTTGTCCGTCATTCCTCCGTGGGCGCAGGAGGCCTGTGACGGGAGCCCAGACCGATGGCACTGAATGGGGAGGGCCCGGTCTGCTTCCGAGTTAGTAGAAAGTAAGTGTTCGAGAAGTCCCGTAGTGTCTCCGATTCTCCTTCAGGGAGCTGATCCGTTGCTGAAAACGGTGCGGGGAGGTGTCAGTGCATTTCCAAGAGGTAAGTGCTGCTGGCGGCACTTCCGGGGGCGGTACTTCCGGCGGTACACAGGAAGTCAGACGGACGTCTTCCGGCTGCGGAGGGGAGCCTGGGCGTGCGAGGACGGCTCGCATCCGAGTTATGCCGTGTGTACAGTACGTGCCTCCTTTAGTCCAGCTGAGGGCTTTTGAAATCTTGCCTTTTTTGTAGGAAGAGTTTTGATCACGGAAACTGCAGGAATCTGCCACTGGGGAGGGTGTTCAACAAACATTTATGGGGGGCCTTCTCTGTGTCGGCAGGGGTCACAAACTACCCTAGACATGGGGCATTCCACAGGGAACAGAACAGACAAAATCCCCGTCCTGGTGATGCCACGTTCATCCATAGACTCCTCTCAAAGGAGGATTGCTTTGTTGGGCTTCCTGAACTCTTGACATGGCAGACAATTCTACATGAGGGAGGAGTGCTTATGAGGAGGCACAAGGAAGAAAGAAAGCCTTCTAGCTAGAACTGGATTTGAGGGCTGATCTGGTGGGGAGGCAGAGTGGAGCTTGAAAGAGCCTCAGCATCAGTTTGAATCCCAGCCTGGGCGCTGTCCTAAGGGTAGAGCTTTGGGCAAGCTGATTTATAAAACTTCGATCTGTAAAGTGTCATACACTCACCACGGGCAGGATTGTTGTAGAGATGAACTGAGATGGAGTGTGTCCAGCGCTTGGCCCAAGTACAGGGCTGCCTTGGCCATGGAGCTCTGAGGCTTCCCACACCCCCCTCGCATAGCAGTAAGAAACCCATACTCGGTGGCCCCGCCTGCTCCGTTTTCCCAGCCCCAGCTGTGCCGTCTCGCTCTTGCTTTCTGCCCCAGTGCCCGGACCAGCTTCAGCCTCCCTGATCCTCAGAAATGCAGACTTGTTTGGGAACTTGGGCGCTCAGACAGCTTGGCATTTCTGGCCAACTGCTGAGCTGAGTGAGACAGGTCCCTTGTCAAGGCCAGGGCCAAGGAAGGAAGTCTGGTCGGAGGCCCCGGGGCTGCTCACTCCGGATCTCTGGAGAGAAGGCTGTTTAGCATGTTGTCAACATCTATGGCTTGGGTGTGGGTTTGATGACCTTGACTGTGGGTTTGGGTGGAGCGATGTTGACATTGGGAGTTTAAGATGCTCTTGTCTCTGATGGGATCGCGTAGTGTAGGTCACCAGGCTTGTGTGGTGAAGAGAAAGCTAACTTGTTTTTGGAGATTGGGTGTTTTGGAACCAGCCAAACCCAAAAAGGCGGGGCAGACCGACCTGGGCCCCTGAGTTAGTACCAGCTGGATGTGAGTGTCTCATGGGCGAGGGTGGGGTCTGGAAAAAGAAGGAAGGTGGACCAAGGTCCAGATGGAGAGGGAGGCTGCAAGGAGCCATGGGGTGCAGTGTGGGAGTTGCCTTTCTGCAGAGCTGGGTTAAGGATCTGCCAGCGAGGGAGAGCCCACCTTCCTTCCTGCCTCAGCACAGCTTCCTCCTGACGGGGTTCAAGGGGGGTGTCTCCTTGACCTACACTGAAGTGCCCTGGGGACTCCTTCTTACCTTCATTGCTCTCCTTACTCAGGAGGACAGCAGCAGATAGAGCATCATTACTCATATGAAAACTTGTTCCAGGAGCCACTGTGCAGATGCATAGGACAGTCACGTTAGCTCTACTGTGTTCAGAGAGAGGGTGTAGAAGCCAGTCGGCTCCAGCTTGGGAGAAACCAGTGAGCCCCGGTGTTGGGAGCTTTTCTGTCCAAGGAAGCATAGCTCTCGCCCTTCTGGGCTCAGGTGCTTCTCTACCTTACTATATGCATTTGTCTTTTCCTTCTGATTCTATGGCGTTCAGGGGGGCTTTCCTTAACTTCCAGACCAAGATGGCAGACCTCATCTCTGCATCCCTCCGCAGCTCCCACCGCTGCCTCTGGCTGGCCTTGCCTCCCCGTGTCTCCCGTCCATCAGCACATTCTTTGTCCTTGCTTTCCATATCAGTTTTCATCTGAGACCTCTTCCACCCCTCCCCAGACCAGAGTCCTGGGACTAAGCTGAAAGGCAACTTATTTTTAAAAATGTTTAAAAATACATATATATGATAGCCCTGGCTGGTTGGCTCAGTGGTAGAGCATTGACCCGGCGTGTAGAAGTCCTGGGTTTGATTCCACCCTTCCCCTTCCCCTCTCTCTTCTCCTCCCACTCAATTAGTTCGAGTGCATTGGCCCTGGGCACTGAGGATGGCTCTGTGGAGCCTCTGCTTCAGGTGCTAAAAATAGTTTGGTTGCGAGCATGGCCTCAGATGGGCAGAGCATCGGCCCCAGACAAGGGGTTGCCAGGTAGATCCTGGTTAGGGTGTATATAGGAGTCTGTCTTTCTATCTCCCCTCCTCTTACTTGGAAAAAGAAAAATACATATATAACATTGTGTAAATTTAAGATGTACATGTTAATTTTACACATTTATATATTGTGATATGATTGTCAGTGTGGCAATAATTAGCACCGCTATCACATCACTTATCTTTTTAGTGGTTGTAATCATGTAGTACTGGTCTCTAAGTACATTTAATGATTATAATACATTATTGTGTGTATTCACGGTACTGTGCATTAAATTTCTAGAGCTTATTTACTACTTATTATAAGTTTGAACCTTTAAACAACACCTATCCCCCCACTCCATTCACTGGTAATTACCATTTCACTCTGTGTTTACAAAAACAAAAGAACAACCCTTCCCACAACCCTGTGAGTTTGGGATTATTGTCCCACTTTACAGACAAGGAAACAAAGGCATGAGAGAAAACAACTTGCTTCAGGTCATGGGTAGCAAAAGCCGGGCTAGGATTTGAACTCAAAGCACTTCTGACCACTGTCCACCATCAAGCCAAAGGGGGTGTTCTGGGTTCTTTCACAGGCTCCTCTCAGAATGTGAGACCCGGGAGGGCCCTGAGCCGTACCCAGTTCAGGGAGGGCCTGGGACTTTGCCTCTGGCTGAGATCTTGACTCATAGCCAAGTGCTTTGTTTTCTATCCACATAATTGAATGTTTCTTCATTTTCCTTTCTTCTAATTAATTTTAGAGACAGAGGAAGGGACAGAGAGAGAGACAGGTGTCTGTTCTGGGTATGTGTCCTGACTAGGGATTGAACAAGCAACCTCTGTGCTTCAGATTCTGCGCTTTGGGTCCATTCGAATCAACTGAGCTCTCCAGCAAGGGTGCATAGTTTAATGTTTCTTATTCATGTGTTTGTTGAGATTCTCCTTTAAGAAGGGCCCATGTTGGGCCCGAAAGGAATTACTGTGTATCATCTCTGCCCTGATGGTCTTGACCATCTTTCATGGCAGAGCTAGAATTGCACCAGGATGAAAGATATTCAGAGACCTTGGTACTGCTCTGGGGTTGGGGGTGGGGTCAGGGTGCTGTGGTAGAGAGATGTATGTACGGCATAAAATAACCTAGTCATCTTCTTAGTTGTCAAATCATTCTAGCCCACAATGCCCGGTGCCAGCCTCGGGCCTGTGTGCAGGCCTTCCTCCCTCACTCTTCCTGTGCTGTGTCCCTGTGGGCTGCATGTCCGAGGCTCCTGCTGGGTTTGGCCAGTGCAAGGTGCTGGTGAGGGATTGGAGGCAGGAGGAAGGGACGTGTCAGGGGATTTCCGCCCCTCTGTGGCTGATGGCATTTCTGGCTGTGGCTGACTAGTTTCCTGGACTCTACCCGCCCCCTCCGGTCCCCACCATGTTTTGTTTGCCTTCTCACCTGTGTAACACATTCCCTGGATTAAACTCTCTTTGTCTTAAACACTTAGAGTGGTTTTTCTTTTCTCAATTGGGTCCTGACTCATATAGCCATCCTCCCCCCTCCCAGGTGGTCACTGCTTTGTTCTAACCTGACACACCACTCTGTTTTCATAATGCATTGGCATATGTGTCTTCTCCAATAGTCACGGCCTTCTCAGGGGTTGGCATAACTCATTCAATACCAAGTCCTTAGTGCCTTTCTGTCACTGTTACTTGTGACATGCTCAGTTACTGAGCTGAATAAGTAAAGGAGAGCATGTGGCAGGGTCTGAAAATCATGAGATCAGAATATGCAACATTCAAAATGTGTACGGTGGTCAGATTTCGCCATGTGGACATACGGATGCTCCTCCCCCATACAAACACTGGTGATAAACTAAACTTCTGGTCTAGACCACAGATTTTTAAAACGTAAATTTGAGATTATGCCAGTTATCTACCCCTACATTTCGAGCCATCTCAGAATTTAGCGGCTGAGAATAGTGTACTGTCTCACGATTCTGTGGGTTAGTGCTTGCGCTGGCTGCAGCCGATCATGTCTGGACTCACTCATCACTACGTGTGACAGCGGCTCACTGTGACTGCTTGGTTCTGGCTGACCTCACTCCTGTGTCTGGGGCCCCAGAAGAAATGGCTAAGACATCCAGTCCATTCTGTCCACCTGGAGTCTCCTCCTCAAGGAGGCTAGGCCGGGCTTGTTCCAAAGGTGGTAGTGTCCCCAGAGGGCGAGGTGGGAAGCTCAGAGGCCTCAGGAAGTGGAGGCGTGGAAGTCACCCAGCATCATTTTTTGTGTTTTCTTTTCCAAAGCAAGTCATCGGTCCCACCCAGATTCAAGGGATGGGAAAATTAGACTCTACCTCTTCTGGGAGGAGCTTCAAAGAATCTGTGAACATACTTAACATACCACACAGTAGTTACCCTCATTACAAAATGTTCTTTCTTTTTATTTACCTTTTATTTATTCATTTTAGAGCGAGGGGAGAGAGAGAGAAGGGGGAGGAGCAGGACGCATCAACTCCCATCTGTGCCTTGATCAGGCAAAAGCCTGGAGTTTCAAACCAGTGACCTCAGTGTTCCAGGTTGATGCTTTATCCACTACGCCACCACAGGTGAGGCCAAAATGTTCTTTTTTAGAATATTCAGTACAGTCCTACCTTAAGTAGAGCCTCCTGGAATAGTTTTAAATAGTGACTCAATCAATTCAAGGCCTACAAATGAGCTATATATACATCAGTGATATTTTAGTTCTTTTTCTAACCACCAGATGGCGGCATTGCTCAGTCGACCTGGGGTATTTCAAGGCCAGCACCAAATTCCCCCTGGGGATGCCCTTACAGCTGAGGGACTTCTGTGATTTTGCGTTGATGGGGCTGGGTCCAGGTTGGCGGTGCTGACTACAGAGGGGCCTGGGATAAGGACTATCATGGGCATTAGTTACTCCTCTGGAAAAGGAAGCACAGCTCCTTTTGCCTGTTTTCTAGAGTACTTTTGTGGGAACAGGATCAAGGATTCCTCTTCACCTTCCAGAGTGAGAGTCTGCAAATAAGGCGCTCAAGTATCATCTCATCACAACAGACACATTCATAAAGAATTATTGTTCCTAATAATGTTTGCACACCTGTGAGTTTCCTATCAAAATTACTTTATATTGATTTCATTACAGTGTTGTAAATAATTCTTTGTGTATGTGTGTGTGACAGAGACAGAGACAGAGAGAGGGACAGACAGGAACAGAGAGACAGGAAGGGAGAGAGATGAGAAGCATCAATTCTTTGTTGCGGCACCTTAGTTGTTCATTGATTGCTTTCTCATATGTACCTTGACGGGGGGGAGGGGGGGCTACAGCAGACTGAGTGACCCCTTGCTCAGTCTGGTGAGCCTTGCTGAAACCAGATGAGCCCACTTTCAAACTGGTGACCTCGGGGTTTTGAACCTGGGTCCAGTCCGATGCTCCATCCACTGCACCACCACCTGGTCAGGCTGTAAATAATTCTATACCAGTATTTTCTCTACCCTTTGCACCATTATAGTTCTTTGTCAACTTCGAAAGGACAGTGTATGAAAAGCTGATGCCATCTGCTTAAGATCTGTGGTCTAGTTCATTGTACTGTGCCAGTGTTCGGTCCTGTGGTGTTATATAAGATGTTATCATTGGGGGAGGCTGAGTAACAGGGACAGAAACCTCCCTGTACTATTCTTACAACTTCCTGTGAGTCTATAATTGTTTCAAAATAAAAATTTTTAAAAAAAAGCTCTTTATAAATAACCCCCACCCACCTGGTTGTGTATTACTAGTGCTGCATTGTTGTTTGGGAGAAAAAGGTTGGACATGGATTTAAAAAATTGTTTTAGTGTTCTGCCAGAATAGCACCCTCTCCTCCCACTTCAAACCCACTGGCCACTTCCGGAGAGGCTGCATGGCTCTCAGAGCACCTGCTGGACCAGCTGGTCGCCCGTTCAGGGCTTGGAGCCAAGGACATGGAGGTGTGTTTGCCTCCCTTCCTCCCCTCGGCCCTTAAAGCACTTTCTCGTCTGGTGTCTTCATAGTGTCTTACAGCAGCCCTCTCAGGCTCCCAGGGAGGCACTCTCATTCCCATTTTGTGGATGGGAAAATTGACTCCAATGGGCCGAGGGACTTGCCTGAGGTCACAGGTAAGTGGCCCGCGCAAGGCTAACATACAGTCCTTTGAACTGAGATTTCTCCTGCTAACTCCTAAGTGGACTAAAAAGAGAAAATACTTTCTTAAGGGAAGTAATAAAACTGCTTTTGAAGTGTGGCTGTTTAAACCCCAAGCCGTATTTCACACATTTTTTTCTAATTGGCTTGCTCTATTAAAATGCAACCTGTAATGTTCATGCAGTATTCGAAGTAGAGAAATGAAACTTTCTCTTATGAATAAGCAGAGAAAGTGGTGTTCACACTCCACCTCCCACTCTGCCCCCATCAGTGAGAAAACATAGGCAGCAATGGGTTAGTTCTGTTAGTTCTGGCAGAAAAAGCATTTCCTGAGATTCAGTCAAGGGCCAAAGGAGACTATTGTTATGTTTTGCTCACCAAAAAGAACAGTGGGTGGCCTGACCTGTGGTGGCGCAGTGGATAAAGCGTCGACCTGGAAATGCTGAGGTCGCCGGTTCGAAACCCTGGGCTTGCCTGGTCAAGGCACATATGGGAGTTGATGCTTCCTGCTCCTCCCCCCTTCTCGCTCTCTCCCTCTCTCTCTCCTTTCTAAAATGAATAAAAATTAAAAAAAAAAAAACAAAAAGAACAGTGGGAACTTTCAGATAAAAAAACAAATGAAAACCGTACAGCCAGCGTGCTCTCTCGTCTCCGTCACACTCGTGAAGTCAGTAGGCCCGGCAGGGAGCCTCTGCCTGGGGCCTGCCCACCGTCCGGCAGAGGGGCGGAGACCAGCGCCCGGCATCCGAGGACAGCGCGGCGCCGATGCTTCCGGGACAGGCTTTTCTGGAACCATGGCCGCTGAGGCCGGTGCACTCAGAGCGGTATCTGTCAGGGAGGATGCGCTGGGCCTGGGCTGGGTGTTGAGATGTCACGAGGTGGTTCTCTGCTGACTCAAAATTGCAATGAAAAACCGGGCTCTTAGAATCAACTCGTAATCACACTTGCTAGCTGGAATAATTATTTCTATATTCTCAGCCTCAATGGTTCCCCTCCCCCCCCTTTTTTTGGTGGTACAATACCCATCACATCACATTTATTATTTTAACCATGTTAAGGTGTATGATTCAGTGTTAGTAAATACATGTACAATGGTGTGCGGCCATCGTCCCATCTAGTTCCAGAACTTTCTCATCGCCCGCAAGGGAGGCCCTGTGTCCACGACACAGTCCTTCCCTCCTCCCGTAGCCCCTGGTGACCACCAAGCTGTCTTCTGTCCCTATGGATGTGCCTGTGGTGGACATGTCATATAAATAGAATCATACAACATGTGGCCTTTTTTTTTTGGTACCTGGCTCCTGTCACTCTACCCAGTGTTTTCAGGGGTCATCCATCTCATTCATTTTGGCCTCAGTTTTCTAGTCTGAAAACTTACCATGGTAATGACACCGTGGGCATGACTGGAAGACTAAAGCAGGTCATGCCCTCAGGGGCGCTTGTGTGCAGGGGGGAGAGCCATGCATCTGGTTCGCTCTGATACAAGGCGATGACACTGGTCACCTTGGAAAGAGCACCAACGTGGCCCCAGCTCAGGGGTGAAAGGTGCATGGTGTGTTTGGATAAATCCAGGTGGTCTGGGTGACTGACCCGGGAGGCCTAGAGGGAGGCGAGGTGGGAGGTGGACCGCGCTCAGAGCTCACTCAGTGCCTTTCCGGCAAGTCACTCGTCACTGGACTCAGTGACAAGCAGAAGCCATGAAGGTATTGAGCAGAGAGTGAAGCACTCTACCCTGCTCTTCAGGAAGATGGCTCCTGTGGCCTGGTTTGGGTTGGGGAGTGATAGGAAGGGGTATTAGCATAATCCAGGCAAGAATGTTGACCAGGGCATTGGCAGCCGGAATAGCCAAGAGGAGATGAATTTTCTATTCATAGTGCAGACGGACTCAGAAGAATTTGGCGTCTGCCTGCGTGGATGTGGGCTGAGGGAGATGAGGAGGTGAAGATGGCCCTTCACGGAGCAAGCGGGAGGCCCTCCCGGTGGCGTCCTGGGTGGCTTCTCTCCTTTCAGCTTTGTCCCATGTTGGGCTGTCTGGGACAGACGCTAAGTAATACAGGAGTGGTGATGACGCATGGGGAAGGCGTGTGGGTCCTCTTGGCAGAGCCCGCGAGTGGCTTATCCTATCTTCTCAGCTTGCCCTGGTCCTTCAAGCCAGCCATTCAAAGACTCGCATTTTCTGGCCTTCGTACAAACTTCCTTCAGGGGCTTTGGACTTTTCAGGGACTGAGCAGACTGTCCCTTTTTCCCGGCTCCTGCGGTGGTAGTACCTGGGACTGTAGGGCTTGTCCCCGCTTTACAGATGACGTACTTAGATACTGAAAGGTTGCCTATAATGGTATGGCAAGTGAGTGGTGGGGCTGAGACTCGAACCCAGGACTTCTGCTTTAGGAGAAGGCTGACTTTCTCTTCACCATCTGTGCTGCTGCCACGTTTCACTGAGGAGTAGACCACTGCCTTCAGTCACTCTGCTTTCCCCCTGGATGTGAAGCATTCCTTCTTTTCCCTCTGTCCAGCTGTTTGCTTGAACAAGGAGGAGGATAATTTGGGGTCAAGAGAGCGACAGTCATCTTGTCTCCTGACACTGACGTTCCTCAGGCAGTGAGCTAAGAGCTGGGGACAGGGACCTGGGGTAGTGGCCAATGGCTTAGCCAGGAGCAGAGGGAACAGGGGCTGGAGGATGAAGGAAGCGTGGTTTTTTCCTTCTTTCTCACCCTTCCTCACCACAGGCACTTTCTTGTCAGGAGGTCCTACTGGTGGTGGTGTGTGCACAGACTCGGGGGACAGGCCTGGCCGCACGCCCAGAAATTGCATTCTTGCCGAGAAGCCAGAGGTGTGTGGCACGGCTCCAGCCGACCGCGTGAGCAGCCCCGCCCGCCTCTGGCGCTGCTGTGCTGCACAGAGGAGGGGGCCTTGTGCATCCGGAAAAATCAGCGACCCCTTCCGGGGCCGGTTAATCTCTTCTTAGTCAGTTCTCATTAGTATGGGATGAACAAGGAGGGAGGCAATGAACAGTCCCCAGAGGGCAATCAAATCCAAAATCCCTGAAATAATTCACTTTTAAAAAACCAGAATCCTTCTGTTTCCTTTATGAAGCCCCAGAGGCTCACTTCATGAGCTATCATAAAGTTAAGTATATGTGCAGTCTCTCTCTCTCTCTCTCTCTCTCTCTCTCTCTCTCTCTCTCACACACACACACACACACACACACACACACACACACACTTAAAGAACATTTGTCTTAAATCCAGCTGGCCAAATGTCGCCCCAGCATCCACCACGTTTGTTTAGGTCAAAGAAGCAGGAAGTCTCAAAATAAATACCAACTAGTAGAGTTTAAAAATGTATATAAGCCAGCAATTATCAACCTTTTTCATCTCATGACACACATGAACTAATTACTAAAATTTAGTGACGCATCCAAATATATATTTTTGCTGATCTGACAAAAAAAAAAAAAAAAGAGTAGGTACACTTTTGATTCATTCACACCGGATAGCTGTTGGTGTGTTGGCTGTTGTCATTTTTTTTATCTGATAATCTAAGGGAAAAGAGGTCAGTGCCCCTGACTAAATAGTCGGGTATTGCATGTTTTAAAAATTCTTGAGGCACACCGGTTAAAAATCGCTGACATAAGCCATCAGCAGACAGGTACTGTGCGTTTGTTGTGGGACAAGCATGGTCATATAGTGGAGGAAAAGATGTGTGAGATTTGGGCCTCGCTCTGAAGGAGCTTGCTAGTTGGGAAGGTACTGTCTGAGAACATATAAAAGGCAACTGCCATCCTACGGTCAGCATCGTGCTTGTAGGGAAACCTTAGAAGCATTTCTAATTAGAGTCAGAAATAAGATAAGGACACTACATATCACCACTGCTATTCAACATTATGCTGGAGGACCTAGCCAATGCAACAAGGCACGAAAAGTAAGTGTAGTTATAAAGATGGGAAATATGAGACAACATTCCTCTTATGTGAAAATGATATGATTGTGTACCTCCAAAATTCAAGAACTTCCTAAAGTATGTACTAAAAGAGGTAAGCAGAGTTGCAGAGTATGGCACCAACATACAAGGAGCAATAGCATTTCTGTCCAACAACAGTAACCTATTAGAAATGGTATAGGAAAAAAATATTGTTCATAATAACAACTAAACTACATGATACCTAGGACTAAATTAAATAAAACACATATAGCCTTTAATGGAGAAAATCATAAATATCATCACAGTGAATAATAAATGGACAACAATCTGTTCATAGACAGGACAACTTATGAGCATAGAAGCATCTCATTTAAGACAATTCTAATCAAAATCCCAACAGGATTTCTCTTAGAACTATACACACCAATTCTAAAATTGATTTGGAAGAGCAAGGTACATAAATAGGTCTGATACTTACTTCTGGGGGAAACAGAAAGAACAAAGGGATCAATAAAACCTAAGAATCCCTGGGAACTGGTAGCCGTACATTATAGACCAGTGTGAAGGGCTGCGCTCGGCACTGACTCATCCTGAGACAACAGGCTTTCTATAGAAAACGATTAAATCTTATCTCGGCAAACGGAAAGACCAGTCTCAGCTAGTCCTAAACATTAAAAACAAAACTTGTGCACTGTTAGAAGATAACTCCAGGAGATTATCTTTATGACCTCAGGGTTAAAAAGAATTTCTTAGAAAAGACCCAAAAAAACCAAGACTCAGAAATGAAAAGGTTGATACATTTGACTGTGCTAAAATAGTATTATTTATGGGTGTCCAGTATATGAATATGGCTTAGGCGTGTATATATAGTTATTGCCTCTGGAGACAGAGGGAGGAGAGAGGATGAGACGGGACTGAACTTTCCCCAAAATGTTAAAAACACGTGGAAATGTTAATGCTAATTAAGTCTGGATGAATATTTTTGTATTTAAAAAATTTATTTCAGGAAAACACAGAGTCCTTGCTTCATCAGCGCGCACATGCACACACACACACACACACACACACACACACACACAAACAAAGGAAAACACAAAAGCAACCACCGACTCCGATCAGCACGCAGTGTGGAAACTGCATACAGTGTGTTAAGGAAATTGCCTGCCCCGAAGTCTGCCTGTGGTCCGGGCACTGTTATCAGCAGGCTGTGTCTGTGAGTGAGAACCTTCCCCCTGGAAGGCAGGAGGGTCGGATTGGACTGGCTTGACTGCCTGCTAGGATCCTTGCCCTTGCCAGCTCTCACAGTTTCTCTTCTCTTGGTGGGATAGGCTACATTTGCTAGAGCAGCAGGGAGTGGGGAGAGGACTGTCACAAGCATAAGCTCTGTGAGTGCATGGAAGTGATCATCACCGCATTCGGTTCTCACTGGCCTGACCTCTTAATTCACAGACCCTGCCTGATTTCTGTCAAGCCCTAGACTTGCTGTTTGCCTTGACAGGGTGGGTCTGGGTGCCCTGTAATGATGTGTGCTCCCTCCCAAGTGGCAGGGAGTCCTAATTAGCTGGGGCTGAGTAGGAGCGGCTTGCTGCTGACCTTGATGTACCAGCTTAATTGGTCTCCATTACTGCTCTGGAGTCATAGCCTGAAAAAGAGCCAAGAAATACACCTGGGTCTGGTGAGGCAGGGGGAGCAGGCATGTCAGGGCTCTAGGAAGGTAGCAGTATTTTGATCAAGGTGGTCGTCAGTGGGCTGGTAATCTAGAAACGGGAGTGTTGGCATCTGACCTCCGCTATGGTCCCCTTGGCCTTTCCTGCCTCAGTTTTCTCCTCGGTGACATGGAGAGACCAGCGTGATCTCTGAGATCATTTCCTGTTTGCCGAGAGGAGGCTTTGAAAACAGAAAGGGGGTAGTGGGTACGGTTTTCCACTGGGTCTGAGTGTTTGTGACTTCAGTTATTACTGCTCTTAATCTGAACAAGGAGTGTAACTGAGATCTGTCATCTTAAGTAATTGGTGTGTGTGGACAGATCCTTCAAACTTAACATGATGTCCCTGTAAAACCGGTCTGGGAGCTAGATGATAAGAAAATCAGGGTTGAAAGACAGGGCATCCTCTCATGGCCTCTCTCTGCTACAAGAATCAATTATAAAAGACTCAGTTGCATATCTAAGTTGAGAGGTAGTTGTAGTAGGAGCAGATTGGGGGTGTAGACACACATGTCCCCCATTCCTCCTTAACCCTGAGCAGTTCCTGGGTCTGCAGCAGTGGCTGCTCCCCCTCTCCCACATGGTGCTGTTTCCCTTTGGTATGATGCTCGGCTGTTTGAGGGTTTAGCATCATTATTTTTGGCAAGTGTTTCTTTGGGAAGCCACTCCCAAATCCAGGCTTGATTGTGTCCTGTTTATTTTTTTAAATCCCTGCTCTTGCACCATTTGAATGGTATCTTTGCATCGGTATTAAAGAAGAGTCTTGCAAAAGCACTGTTAATTACCGGCACTCACACATTTCTGGCCAAGAGCATGTCTTTCTTTAAAATGCAGAATAATTAGAGGCAAGGGGAGGCCGACTGGTTCCAGGGCCATCTCAGTGCAGCAGACTTAACCCTGGGAAGTCCCTTGATGGACTCATGGCATGTGGAGTGTTTGTCCAGGGAAGGCAAATAAAAAATAAAATTGTGCCTTTTTTAGAAAAAAAAAAGAATTAAAAATTATTCTCAATAGACTCTCTAGGTGAAGTCACTATAGCCTTGGCCAAATCCTTCAGCTTCGCTGGACTTGGGCTGCCTCATCTATAAACTGGGTGCAATAAGGATTTACTTGTCTGTAGATGGAAGGCTGGATGAGACCGTGTCTACTGTTTTCTGATTTGCTAAACACTGAGCTACGTATGGACATGAAGCTGGGATAGAAGAGTCTGGACATACCAGCGGAAAGGAATAAATATGTGATTTTTTTCCCAATCATTTGTCGTTGTAGAATATTGCATCTGCACCAGAAATGTTTCAAGCATACATGCAGAGTTTAAAAAGTCCAGGCAAACACCTATGTAACTATCACCAGGCCAATGGGAGGCTATTGGCTCCCAGAAGCCTCTGCGTGCCTCTGAGCCATCCTGCCTGCCTTCCTCGCTTCCACTTTTATGGTAACACCCTTGCTTTGCTCTATAGTTTTACTACCTGTGTTCCTTCTGCTACTTTGAAATTCACACATTTCTTCTGTTCTAAATATTGCATTTGTACTTAGAGTTTAAAGATCATCAAAACTTTAATTTCCCATTGGGTAATAGCAGGTCTTGGGAGCACTGTAAAAACCTCTACCCCTCTTTGCTTATTTTCTCTCATTGCCTGTTTTAATTCCATGTTAAAAAAAAAAAAGAACACCACAACATGTTCTATTTTGTACAGTCAGCGTACATTTAGATGGACCCGTGCATTTGCCACGCTTTTGCTCTTCATTCCTTTTTGGGTTTCTATTCACAGGGTTGGTAAGTGCTTCTAATCCCTGAATTGTTTAAGGGTCAACTGTATTAAAGATATTATTCAGCTGTCTTCTGGCTTCCATTTTTGAGGTTGAGACATCATTTCTCAGTTTAACCATCATTTGTCTTAAGGTAACGTATATCTTTATTATTATTATTATTATTATTATTATTATTATTATTAAGTGAGAGGCAGGGGGCAGAAACAGATTCCCACATGTGTCCTGGCCAGGATCCACCCAGCAAGCCCCCTACCAGGTGATGCTCTGCCCCTTGGGGCTGCTGCTCCGTTGCTCAGCAACTGAGCTATTTTAGAGCCTGAGGTGAGGCCATGGAGCCATCCTCAGTGCCCGAGACCAACTTGCTCAAACTATTCAAGCCATGGCTGCGGGAGGGGAAAAGCGAGAGGTCAGGGGAGGGGGGAGAAGCAGATGGTTTGTTCTCCTGTGTGCCCTGACTGGGAATCAAACCCGGGACTTCCTTGTGCTGGGACGATACTCAATCACCAAGCCAACCTGCCAGGACCAACCTATATCTTTTTTCCTTTTATAAAAGATTTTACTCAAAAAAAAAAAAAAAAAAAAAAAAGATTTTACTCTTGGTTTTGATCACTATGATATGGCAAGGTGTGCATTTCTTTATATTTATTTTGCTTGAAATTCTGTGGGTCTTTTAAATCCATGGTGTCTTTCTGTAGTTCTGGGGAAAACTCAGCTGTTACCTCCTTGGTATCATCTCAACTCCACTTTCACCTTCCTTCTCTTCTGGGGCTCCAGTGAAATGTATGTTGGACCCTTTTACTGTCTCCTCCGTGTCATAAATCCACCCTTCCGTGTTTTCCACATTTTTGCTGCACAGCTTCTTCTGATCTAACCTCTGGTTTCTAATTCTGTCTTCTGTTGGTTTTAATCTACTGCCAAACACTTGTGTTGAGATGTTAATGTTACTGAATTTTCCCTTTCTAGAGATTCTGTTTGATTCTATTCCAGGTCTGGCAGGTCATTTTGTACAGTCTTTTTTCTTCCCTGCAGATGTTTGCAAACCTATCGCGGACTTTTTCAAGTGGAAGCATGTATAAACTTAGTAAGTCTGCAGCTGAAGCCTGTCCAGGTCTGTTATTACTCTCAGCTGTTTATACTGGTTCTCACTCATATCGCCTTATTTCCCTAGTTGCATGATCATCTTTAACTGTTTTTCTGGCTGCTGCCCTTAATTTTTTTACTTGTGGAGATGATCCAAGGCTTGGAAGAAGTGAACTTTCCCCTTCTGACTGCTTTAGGGGCACTACAAGTTGGGGACCACTTCAAACCAAATTCATTGCCTGTCTATGCTGTAGATTTCTGGGGTGAAATATGTGTGGTGGCTGGGCTGTGGCCACATCCTTTCCAGAGTAGTTGATCCCCCTTCCTTTTCCTTCTCTTGCTCTGCTGAGGTACAGAGCAGCCTTCTTTCTATGCCTGTGGGGTTAGGGAGGAACAGCAGGTGACGGGTTAGTTCTGGCTCATCCTAATCCTGAGAGGGCAGCCTTTGGGACCCAGCTCAATACAGGAAAAGGTGTCCTGTAAGTCTTTACATTGAATCTGCTCTGTGCCTTGACGTCTGCCACTGTTATCCCTCAAGCATCCTCAAGGCAGAAGTAACTATGACTTGCAAATAATCCTCTAGTTTTTTTGGGGTTCTAGCTTTCTCCCAAAACTCACCTGGCAGGCTATACTGTCTTTTCAACTCCTTGGTGATTTCTTTTCTTTTCTTTTTTAATTTATTGATTTTAGAGGGAGAGGAAGAGAGAAAGAGAGAGAGATTGGGAGAGAGAGAAACATTGACTTGTTGTTCCACTTATTTATGTATTCATTGACTGATTCCTGTATGCGCCCTGACAGGGATCAAACCCACATCCTTGGTGTATCGGGACCATGCCCTAACCAGTTGAGCTACCTGGCTAGGGCCCCTTGGTGCTTTTAAGGTGACTTACCCAGAGCTTTTTCCAGTCCAGAGGGTTTATCAGAATAGCCCACTACCTAACCCACACTTATGGGGAATAGCTGTTACATTTTTATTGTATAAAATGATACGTTGTGTTTTAACAGCCATTGCCTTTAGGAACAACCACTGCCTTTGTACTGTAAGTGCAAAAAGTTCAAGGGAATGTAGGCTTGCAAGTTTTTATTTGTTTTCGGAGAGCTGTAGTAACCATATGGAAAACCAATCTGGTGTAGACTTTTGGGGGCAAATGGTGTGAGACTTTTGATGGATTATCCTATTAACATAAACCTGAAGAACCAGTTTGGCTTGACGCTACTTCTTCCATTGATTGGTCAATGAGTGGCACCATTGCCTTGAAAAAATAACCACCAAAGGAAAAACACTCTCGGCTGTTTCCCAGCGACCTCAGCCTGGTCCCGAGCTGCCCTATAGTGGCCAGGGTCCAGCCTTTTCAAGCTAGGGGCAGCTGTGAGGGCAGCTGGTTGTGGTCAGACTGCAGAGACAGCATTAATGCACCGCCTCTCCTCCCATGCCCCGGTGCGTTAGCACTCCAGCGTGTCTGACACTGCGGGTGCATTCCTGACCATGGCCGGGGAGAAGCAGACACGCCCGGGCCAGGTTTCCCAGTCCAGTCCTTGGCTCACCCTCAGCATCACGTTTTGACCAGTTGGTCTTGGATCACGGCTTTAAACCTTTAAATCCCAAATGTCAAGAATGAATTCTTGACTCCTGGGTCCTCCTGTTTCAAACTTGAACGGAGACCTCTGAAATCTAATCAACATGAGGAAAAACCTATACATCACTTGTTGGATCAGAAAACATCTAAAGGACTTGTACTGTCTGGAAAGCACCATGCTGGGTATTGCAGAGTCCTTGACCTCAGAATGCTTCTAATCTGGCCCCATGCAGAGAACGCAAGGGTGGTCACCTAGGAGGGAAACGGGCCTCTGAGGCTGATTGGAAGAGTGATCTGTGCTGTGTGTCATCCCATTACTTAGGAGGTTTATTTGGCTGATCCGGCTGTCTGCTGTTCCCTTCCTTCCCCTACCTCAGTGACCGTCCCTCCCAAATCTGGGCTCGCATCAGTGAGTGTGATTGTGCCGTCTGGAGGAGGACCATCCTTTGACCAAGGTGTACAGGTGGCTGTGCTTCTTTGCTTAAGACTCAGCCAAAGACAGAGGAGAGAGCCTGAAGGCAGAAGCGAACCTTGCTGCCCATCACCAGGCTTCATGCGATCACGGCCAAGGAAACGAAAATTAATTTGCGATGTATGCATCACAATAGATGTAATTTCCTGGGAGTCATTTCAGAATGGATATTAGGGTTTGATTACTAATATGTGTCCAGAATGAAAGATGTGTTCACCCTGCCAATTCTCTCAAAACCCATTGTTCTGCCGTGTTGTTATAGAAGTGAGTTTGGTGCATTTATTCATGAAAGCCATCAAGAGAGCAGAGCTTCAGCAAATAATTGCCACGTACGCCTTTAAGAGGAAATCAGCTTAAAACCAGACTTGTTTCCTCAGCAAGAATTAGAAGGCATGTTGCAAAAGTTTCTGCACGCTGCCCTGTTTCCTTCTGGCAAGTGGTCAGGCTGTTAGCGTCCAACCCGCGTCCTCAACTCTGGCGGTTCCCTCCTCGTTTGACTCTGAGCACAGATTCTGCCTGCTCTCGTTTTTGCTTTCTGTTTGTTGATTAGTCTCCATTCATCCTGTGTGTGATTTTTCCAGCCTCTGCTCCTCTGACTGGATTGCTGTGTTGCTTGATCCCAGACAAGGGCGACTTTTATACTCAGCTTATTATGAAAGCTCAGTGAAATGTGACATGTGGTATGTTTTGCGGCTTTTATATCTTTATACTCCTCTGGTGTTTGGCCAGGAGGATCCTGTGTATAATGCTCTTGCCATTCACATTTTAATTGAAGTAAATAATAAAACCAGTACTGCCCTGGCCAGTTGGCTCAGTAGTAGAGCGTCAGCCTGGCGTGCAGGAGTCCCGTGTTCGATTCCCGGCCAGGGCACACAGGAGAAGCGCCCATCTGCTTCTCCACCCCCCTCCTCTCCTTCCTCTCTGTCTCTCTCTTCCCCTCCCGCAGCCAAGGCTCCATTGGAGCAAAGTTGGCCCGGGCACTGAGGATGGCTCTATGGCCTCTGCCTCAGGCGCTAGAATGGCTCTGGTTGCAACAGAGCGACGCCCCCTGGTGGGCGTGCCGGGTGGATCCCGGTCGGGCGCATGCAGGAGTCTGTCTGACTGCCTCCCCGTTTCCAACTTCAGAAAAATACAAAAAAAACCAAACAAACCAAAAAACAAACAAACAAAGAAAAACCAGTAGTGGGCTGATTCCTTCTCTACCTCCTCCTCCTTTTCTTCCAGAGGGGGGCATCAGAAAGCACTCATAGAGTACACAGGGTATGAAGACACCAACTTCTTACACTTAGTTTAGATCCCATCCTGTTACGTACTTGCTTTTGTAAATGCATATGGAGGAGAAGTGATTCCATGGTGGAGGGTGTCTAACACTATATTAGAGAGTGCTCTGATCTTTTGCAAAAGCAGAGAAGGAAGACGGTGCAAGTGCTGGGCCAATCGGGTCCCAGGTAGAGGTAACAAAGGCAACTGGAGTCCTTAGAGGAGAAACTGGACAGAGTTGGGTCTTAGCTACACTGCTCCTATCTGGGCACTCCAACAACACTGTCTCCCCGGGTGCTCTTGATCAGGGTCCATGGGAAAATGAGCTGCAGCTGTCTTGGGTGGTGGCTGGTGTGCTGTGATCTCAGAGTGATGGGCAGGGCATAGACCCTGTGAGTCCTGTATTCAACAGTATTTACTGAACTGCTTATGCCTGGTACTCTTCTAGGCACGGGGCATGCAGCAATAGAAGAAGCAGACAAGGTCCTATTCTCGTAGAGTTTCAATTCCAGGAGAGGGACAGGCAAGAGAGCACAGAATAAACAAGGTCATTTCAGATAGCGATAAAGGTAGGATGAGGGGTCAGCGAATAACCATATGTCCCGATTTAGACTCCTGGTCTGAGGTGGCGTCTTGGAGAAGGGACCAGTCACTCGAAGATCTGAAGCAGAACTTTCTGAATGCTGGAGAGGTTACCTACTGTGCTGTTCAGTATGGTAGCCACGAGTCCCGTGTGGCTGTTGAATGCTTGAAATCTGGTTAGTACAACAGAGGGACTGAGTGTCAAATTTTCTTTAACAGTAACTTCAACTTAAATAGCGACAGGTGGTTAAGAGTTATCCTACTGGACAGTGCAGAGCTAAAGGGAGGACATTCAGGTAGAGAAAATAGGTTATGCAAAGGTCCTGAGGCTATGGGCACCCTGAGAACCCAGCATGGGCTTTAAGTCTGAAAGCTATGTTCTGTCTTTAAAGAGCAAATCGGAAAATCTTGAAAATGCTTCCTGCCTCTGTTTCGTGTGCCCCTGGAGCACTGCCAGAGGAACAACAGCTAACCAGATGGGAATTAAAAACCCCTGCCCAACAAAGAACCCGTTTCCTTTTCTAGGAAGGGCTCATTCTCACTGGCTGACTCACAACTTGACGGGCTTCCTCTGCTCATGGCCGTGGCTGGCCTCTGTGCGGGGATGTAGCGGGTACACAGGTGGGCGGAGCTTGTTCACTCATGGACCCAATCCTGTCTTTGTTCTTGCCCTGCCTCTTCCTATAACAAGACCCTGAAGCATCCATTGTAGCTTTTTCAAGGGGTTGCATGGCCAATCCTCCTTACTGCCTTCCATTCATCCCAGGGGCCTGAGACCTCATCTTTTCTGTCTTCACTCCCCCTCACCCCCTACAAACGATGGCATAGCCAGCCCTGGTGATAAAGAAAAACGGGGTGGGGGGGGTGAGAGAGTTTCACAGTGAGTTGCCACTTACGTTGAAAGAGTTAGAAAAGGAAAGAGGTGAAGAGAGAGACGAGAAGAAGAATGTTTCCGGGAACGTGTCCAGTGGTTTCTCACATGCCGCACATGCACTGGGATCTCAGTCCCTGGAAGCCTCGGTACCTGCTGGCCCAGTGGGGGGCTATTCCAAGCAGCCGCTGGTTCATCCCAGCACAGCAGGGGAGGGCCTGGCCAAGGCAGGGACCAGCTCTCCCCTCCAGTGTGGCTGGAGGGTCAGCTCCAGCAAGATTCCCAGCCCAAACCAGCCACGACAGGGCCTCTCCTGGCTCAGAGTGCCGAAGATTAGAGAGAGGAGGCTCAGCCACACAGGCTAATCCTGGGCTAGCCTGGATTAGTCATCGGTTGCCACTTTCTTGTCACTCAAAAGAAAACACAATTACCTAGCACCACCCTGAAAAAAGTATATAAAACTGAGCCAAGGGGATAAAAATGTTACACTGGAGACCGTGGGTCCAAGCCCACTTCTGGGGGCTGAGCAGAGACTCTTCCTCTTGGTCCTGCCCAGCTGCCGGCAGTGAACTCAGGGCCCCCCGCCCCCCGCCCCCAGGCCAGCAGTGGTTTGAGGTGGGGCCGGCCAGGGGAAGGCAGAAAACTTAGAGACTGTCGACCGATTTTGAGCTGTGGCATGTACTTAAAGAAGCTGTCTTGATGTTGACAACCTTGATCTCTCTGCTGAGAAGTCTGAGGTCACATAATGAACTTTTGTTTTCCCCTGATCAACATGGCAGCGTGTTCCTTCTGCTTTGCGCAAGGTGCCTTCCTAGAAAACAAGTTGAAAACCCTTTTGGATCACGTGTTCTGGTCTCCAGGAGAGGTCGAGCATGGTCATGCCTTACGCAGCTGCCCGGTTCTGATTGTGCCTCGCCCTTAGTTTCGCCTGGGGTTCTCCAGGTGAGAAGGGCTTGCGGCAGGAAAGGCTCTGTTAGAGAACTTCAGTGGAAGGTCCTTGTAAGCCAGACGGCTCAGAATTGGCCAAAACATTACTTTTTTCTTCCACTGAAAAATAAACATGGTTCTTAAAGAAAAGCTGAAACATTTAGAAAAGGAGGGAAAAATTGACTTAAGATTCTACCATCTAAACACAACTGCCCATTAACATTTTGGTGTGTTCCCCAGTAGTATTTTGTTTTTTCTACCTAAGGGTTGTTTCGCTTTTGACACATGTCTGTAACTACATATAATACATGATTTTGCGCACTGGATTTTAATTTAACATGAAATAGTAAGTGGATAGTAAGCATCACTTTTGATAGCCATGTGGTAATGCCCTTAAGTTCCTGTGTACTTGGCACTTGGGTATTTTGGGCCACAAGGACTTGGTAACTGGCTGGAGGTCACACAGTGAGCTGGTGATGAAGCCAGGCACAGCTGAGCGTTCCTGACACGCACCGGTTCCCAGCCTTTCACTGCCTTCATCCCTCGCACGTGGGCTGGACGCGTCCTGCCAGTGTGATGCTTGCTACCCTGTTGTGTATTACCCTGTGTATCACCCCCCAGACACACACTCCGCTGAGGATCACTACAGCTCTGGGACCTCTCCCCAGGAAGGGAGGCCAGATTATTCCCTTCCATCGTGTCCCCTCAGGACATTCAGTATCATAATAAAGAGCAGTTTTCATCTGGGCCAGATTTGCCTTCTGCTTTTCCCGAACCAAATTCCACCCCCAAGTTCCCATTGCCCATGTGTTCATCAAGCTCTGTGCAGGAGAAAGGATTAGCCAGAGGCAAGAGGGACAGGCTTGGTTGTCCAGCAGATGGCCTTGGGAACTGCTGTTGTCAGGATGGATGAATGATGTGGCTCCCACTTCCTCCCCTCCCCCATGTGGAGTTCATCCTCCTATTTGGCCTTGGCTTCATGGGCATGTGTTCACAGAAGGCCATTGCTCAGAAGCCTTCTGTGCTTGGTGCAGTGCTCTGCTGTCGCCATATTGAAGTTCTTCATCACTTTTGAACTGCGACCCTGCCTTTTCCTTTTGCCCTGGGCCCCACAAGTTAGGTCACCTGATTACACTCAGAACACCCCTTATCTGCAGCACTCATCTTGTAACTCTGTTATTTATACTTATGACTCACCTTGCACTCTGGGAGGTGTTTTAGTAAAAGGACAAGTTCTTTGGAGTCAAACAAACTTGGTTTCAAATGACCACATCCTGACTTTGAGACTTTGAGCAAGCTATCCAGTCATTTGGAGTCTCAGCGTTCTCATCTGTGAAGTGGGAATAATGATTTTAATTTTTTAAGACTTATGAAGAACAAGGGAATATATGAAGGGGTCGCATAACGCCTTGTGTGTCCACACTTAGAATTACCCTGTGTTCCTCCTTCCCTCCTTGCCTGGCACCGTATACAGTAGGTGCTCAACATGTGCTTGTGATGGTCAGTTTGTGCCTCTTCATTTCCAAATGGGACAGAGTTTGTGTCCTAATCTCTGGGACCACACAATCAGAAGGGCTCATTCTAAGTACTGACTTTTCTTCTCCTGAGAACCACACTCCAGGCCATGGATCAGGGCACCGTTTTTGTTTGTTTGTTTGTTTGTTTGTTTGTTTGTGACAGAGAGAGACAGAGAGAGAAACAGATAGGGACAGACAAACAGGAAGGGAGAGAGATGAGACGCATCAATTCTTTGTTGCTGCTCCTTAGTTGTTCATTGATTGCTTTCTCATATGTGCCTTGACCGGGGGGCTACAGCAGACCGAGTGGCCCCTTGCTCAAGCCAGCAACTTTGGGCTCAAGCTGTGAGCCTTGCTTGAACCAGGTGAGCCCTCATTCAAGCTGCTGACCTCGGGGTTTCTAACCTGAGTTCTTCACATCCCAGTCCGATGTACTATCCACTGCACCACCGCCTGGTTAGGCCCATTTTTCTTAATAATTAAGTTCACCACCCATGTATCACACTATGGAGCTCACAATGGCAGATCCTCAGCCAGAGCTGGCTGCAAAGGGACTGGCCTGTTGGACACATACCTTCTACCATAATTCTGACTGTAGGAATGGTCTTTACCCCATCTCCTGTGGCCGATTGTAGCCATCTTGCTCCAGGGCCTGTGCTCTTAATCACTACATACCTCTGCTCTCCTCTGCAAGCAAGAGCAGAGCCTTAGATACAAGTTTGGGAAGTTGAGTGTGGGAGAGCGCTTTTTAGTGAATTATCATTTAAATTTCCCCCCAATCCCTTCTACTCCTTCTTCCCTTTGGCAATCATCAGCTCGTTCTGTATATCTATGGGTCTGTTTCTGGGTTTTTTTCAGTGTGTTTATTTGTTTGTTTAGATTCCTCATAAGTAAAATCATACAGTATTTGTCTTTCTCTTTGACTTATTTCACATCATCGAATACTCTCTAAGTCCATCAGTGTTGTCAAAATGGCAAGATTTTGTTCTTTTTTTGTGGCTGAGTAATATTCCAATGTAGAAAACATAGCACAGCTTCTTTATTCATTCATCTATTAATGAACACCTAGGTTGCTTTCATATCTTGGCTATTGTAATTAATGTTGTAATTGAACATAACAGTACATATAGCTTTTTGAATTAGCGTTGTCTTCTTTAGGTAATACTCAGAAGTGATATTGCTGGGTCTTGTGGCAGCTCTACTTTTAATTATTTGAGGAATCCCCATACAGTTTTCCACAGTGACTGTACCACTTTACAGTCTCACCAACAGTGTTGATGGGTTCCCTTCTCTCCACATTCTCGTCAGCACTTTTTATTTGTTGATTTTTTTTTTGAGAGCCATTCTGACAGGTATGAGGTAGTAGCTCATTGTGGTTTTGATTTGTATTTCCCTGATAAATAGTGACATTGAGCATCTTTTTATATGTCTGTTGGATGTGTCTATGTCCTCTTTGGAGAAATGCCCATTTTTAAATTCTTTTTTTGGGGGTTTTTTTTTTGGTGTTAAATTGCATGATTTTCTTATATATTTTGGATATTAACCTCTTATTGGATTTATAATTTATGAATATCTTCTCCCATTCAGTAAATTGTCTTTTCATTTTGTTGATGGTTTCTTTTGCTGTGCAAAAAAATTCTTAGTTTGAAGTAGTTCCATTTGTCTATTTTCTATTTTGTTACCCTTGCCCAAAGAGACATATATTTTTTTAATATTTTATTTATTGATTTTTAGAGAGGGGGGGAGAGAGAGAGAAGGGGGAGGAGCAGGAAGCATCAACTCCCATATGTGCCTTGACCAGGCAAGCCCAAGGTTTCGAACCGGCAACCTCAGTGTTCCAGGTTGACGCTTTATCCCACTGCGCCACCACAAGTCAGGCTTAAAGAGACATATTTAAAAAGATATTACTAAGGCTGATGTCAAAGAGTTTACTTCCTTTGCTTTCTTCCAGAAGTTTATGGCTTTAGGCCTTATATTTAAGTCTTTAATCAATTTTGAGTTTTATTTTGTATATGGTATAAGAAAGTAGTCCAGTTTCATTTTTTTACATGTCTCTGTCCAGTTTCCAGTTTTACTTCCTTCCTGATTTGGATGCCTTATATTTTTTTGTCTTGTCTGATTGCTGTTGCTAGGACTTTCAATACTAAGTCTTTATCCATTATTATTCTTGCCTCCTTCGTGATATATTAATTAACCATATAGGTGAGGAAGTATTTCTGGGATCTCTATTCTATTCCATTGATCTATGTTTCTGTTTTTATGCCAGTACCATACTGTTTTTATTATTGTAGTTTTGTAATATAGTTTGAAATCAGAGTGTGTGATACCTCCCATTTTGTTCTTTCTTAGGATTTCTTTGGCTATGAAGGGTCTTTTCTGCTTTCCTATAAGGATTTGTTCTAGTTCTGAGAAGAATGCCATTGGTATTTTAATAGAGATTACAACAAATCTGTATATTGCTTTAGGTAGTCCAGACATTTTAGCAATGTTAATCTTTCTAATCCATGAGCATGATATATTCTTCCATTTATTTGTATCTTCTTCAATTCCTGTTTTCAGTGTCTTACAGGTCTTCCACCTCTTTACTTAAATTTATTCCTAGGTATTTTATACTTTTGATGCAATTGTAAATGGGATTGTTTTCTTAGTTCTCCACTTTTTTGTTCATTATTGGCATATAGAAATGCAGCAGGTTTCTGTATATTGATTTTGTATCTTGCAAGTTTACTGAATTCATTTATTAGTTCTAGTAGTTTTTTGATGGAGTTTACATTTTTTATGTATATTATCATGTTATCTGCAAATAGTGAAGGTTTTACTTCTTCCTTCCCAATTTGGATACCTTTTATTTTTTTGTCTTGTCTGATTGCTGTGGTGAGAATTTTCAATACTAAGTTGAATAGAAGTGGTGATAGTGGGTGTCCTTGTCTTGTTCTTGATCTTAGAGAAAAAAGCTTTTAGCTTTTCGTCATTGAGTATGATATAGCTGTGGGTTTGTCATATATAGCTTTATTTTGTTGGAGGTATGTTTGCTCTATACCCACTTTGTTGAGAGTTTTTATAATAAAAGTGTGTTGAGTTTTGTCAAATGCTTTTTCTGCATCTATTGATATGATCATATTATTTTTATCCTTCATATTGTTGATGTGATGTATCATGTTAATTGATTATGGATGTTGTATCATCTTTGCATCTCTGGAATAAATCCCACTTGTTCATGGTGTATAATCTTTTTAATGTATTATTGAATCTGGCTTGCTGAGTATTTTTGCATCTATAGTTAATCAAAGATATTGGCCTGTAATTTTCTTTTTTTGTAACGTCTTTGTCTTGTTTTGGTATCAGAGTAGTGCTGGCTTTGTAGAATGAGTTTGAAAGTGTTCCTTTCTCTTCAGCTTTTTTTTGGAATAGTTCAAGAAAAATAGGTGTCAATTCTTCTTTAAATGTTTGCTAGAATCTACCTGTGAAGTTGTCTGATCTTGGACTTTTGTATTTCCGGGGAGAGTTTTTTTCTTTTTTTAATTACTGCTTCAGTATCTTTTTTAGTGATCAGTCTGTTTAGATTTTCTATTTTTTCCTGGTTGAGTCTTAGAAGGTTTTATGATCTTAGAAATTTACTCACTTCTTCTAGGTTGTCCAATTTGCTGGTATCTAATTGTTCATTGTACTTTAATAATTTTTTATATTTCTATGGTGTTGGTTTTAGCTTCTCTTTTTTATTTATGATTTTATCTATTTGACTCTCTTTTTTTTTTCTTAATGGGTCTAGCAAAAGGTTTATCAATTTTGTTTATCTTTTCAAAGAACCAGGTCTTAGTTTCATTGATCTTTTCTATTTTTTGATCTTTATTTTGTTTATTTCTGTTCTGATCTTTATTATTTCCTTCCTCCTGTTTACTTTGGATTTTGTTTATTTTTATTTCTATAGCCCCTTTAGGTATAAAGTTAGATTGCTTATTTTGGATTTTTCTTGGTTCTTGAGGTAGGCCTATATAGCTATGAACTTACCTCTTAGAACTGCTTTTGCTGCATTCCATGAATTTTAGAAAGTTGTTCCATTTTCTTTTGTCTCAAGGTAGTATTTGATTTACTGTTTGAGTTCCTCTTTGATCCATTGGTTGTTAAGTAGCATGTTGTTTAGTTTCTACATATTTGTGTTTTTTTCCAGTTTTCTTCATATAGTTGAGTTCTAGGTTCACCCCATTGTGATTCTAAAAATGCTTAGTCTATTTCAATCTTCTTAAATTTATTTAATCTTATTTTATGGCCTAATATGTGATCTGTCCTGGAGAATGCTCCATGTGCATGTGAAAAAAAAATTGTATTCTGCAGTTTGGGGATGAAATGTTCTATAAATGTCTATTGGGTAAACTCTTATCCTAAGAAAGTTCTGAGCATAATGAAATAAGACAGACTGAGGAAGGGCAAAATGTTCAGTCCATGGTTGGAGCTCCACCTTGCACCTTGGAGAAACCTAGCAGATCATGGGAGAGACCTAAGGCCTGAGTAGAAATGCATCTGCGGCCAGGTTGGCTGGTTCCCATAGGTCAGGATCTGGGACTGGCGCCTTTAGGTGTCTGTGACTGCGTCATGGGCAGAGAGCCAGGTGAGCCTGGGGCAGCCTGTGGGCTGTGACTAAATTAGGAAGAAAGAGTCCTTGGGCTCTCTGGGGAGCTCACTGGGCAAGTGGGCCTCGGGTGGAAAGCTGGAAGAGGGCTATTTAGACAGAGAGGACTGGCTTTCACTTAGACTTTTCAATCCTCTACAGGAACACCACACAGTGAGTCCTAGCAGGAGAGAAGCTTCCCTGTACCAGTGACCATTCCCCTGCCCCACCTCCAAGGGTGTATATAAAATAGGAGAACCCGGTGAACTTTAATCCCTACTCCTTTATAAGCTATTTTGGGGAGGTTGTACCTTATTTTAAAAAAAAAAACATAACCTCCTGGAATATTTTGAGAGGGGATTATATTGGATACTGGGCATCACAGATGAACATCAGACCTTCCAGACAGAACAAACGGATGATGGCTGCTTTACATAACCTGGCAATGGGGTACCCTTGGACAACAGGTTTTGATTTAGAAAATCACGCGCAGGTTGTTTGGTTTGATTGCATTGTAAGTATTATAGTGTAAAAGTTGGGAAGAGGATGGACACAAAGTAGTGGGGGGACGGTGGCTCCTTAAGAGATAAGTGATCAGGTTCCTAAGTAATTAAACTGCAAATCAGGCCAAGCTCAGCCTTGGACCCCAGGCATTCAGTAATTCCTCACAGAGAGGGCTTCTCAGCTTTCTTTTCGTGTGTGTGTGTGTATGTGTGTGTGTGTGTGTGTGTAGAATCATATTATCTGTGAGACTTGTGGAAGGGCTTATCCTTATGATAGTTTCTCAACTGTGGCACTATTGATATGTTGGGCTGGGTGATCCTTGTTTATGGGTTCTGTCCTGATCATTGTAGGATTTTAGCCACATCCCTGACCTCTCTGCTCAGTAATGACATGAGCCACCCCCAGTTCTGACAAACAAAATGTCTCTGGCATTCCCTGGAGGGGGGGATACGGGGATCACCCCCTGTCAAGAGCCACTGATTAAAACAGAAGACGGTCTATTTTTCCTGCTGAAAAGTATAAATATTATAGTTATCACTGGGCTCACCAGGTGAAAGGAGGGCTCACCTCAGTCCATCTCCTCCATACACACAGGAAAAAAGAAGGGGTCACTTATTAGGAGGTTTGTGGTTGGCAGTCAGTCTGTCGGTGCTGTCTGATGCGGCTACATCACTAACGGTCCTTTTGAGGTATTCTCAGGACCAAATTGTCACCTGTAAAAACCCAGAGTTAAAAACAAGCAAGTAAACAAACAAAGAAACAAACCACGATCACTATCACCACCACAAACAAAAAGTAGGAAAATAAACCAGAACAGGAGGCTTTGGAATCTTATTAAAAACGACCACGTGCTAGCCCTAGTCCCTCCCACCCCCCTTCTGAAGTGTTCTCAGACGCTGGCCGGGGTGTTGATATGTGGAGAGGCTGAGAACATGTGGTGTAAACATCGACTGATATTGTTTGCCATTTACACTCAGCATGTGTAATGCGGCAGGAATGGCTCCTGGTGGCATGTGACTCCCCTTCCAGATGGGCATGCGGACACCCGGGCCGCTCTTTCTCTTTCACTCTCTCTCGCTTTCATTCGCCCTCCGGTGCCCCTTCCCAGACTCCTGAGAGTTGAAGTGGAAGCCTATCATGATTGGCATGCAGGAAGCTGGTAGGATGTCATGGGAATTTTCTAGGGAGGCACATGCGCGACACCCAAAATGACTCCCCGTTTCCGTGGCCTCAGGTCAGCACTCCATGCCAGGCTCCCTGGTATTTTTCAAAAAGGTAAGGTTGCATGAGGTCACCCTACCTTTCCCCGGCACGGGGGAGAACCAAGGGTTTCCTTTTATTCCCTGGTCTGGGCAGCACTTTGGACCAGGCTCTTGGCGCTAAGCATTTGTGCATGAGTGTGCGATTTGTCTGTATCCCCACCCCCTCCTGTTTAAAAAAATGGTAATAAATGATCCACTGGGTAACATGTGACCTAAAACAGCTCCCCATGACCCCAGTGAAATCAGCAATCCCAATGTCAGGGTGTCTTTTTACACCAGTTACTAAACTCTTTCATAAAGAAAAGTCGGTGAGCGCAGGGAAACAGCCTGCATTGTCCCAGCCCGGAGGGAATAGAAGGGGACGTTTTCGGCATCCTGAACCTTACGAATGATTGAGGTGTTTTGTGTTCGTTGCTGGAATTTGCTGGTGATAAAAAACGAATGCAAAGCCGCTTGCAGTGTTTCTATCTTGAGTGCAGAGTAGGACTCGTGAAGCCGTGAGGAGTGCCGCGTTAGAATTCACGAGCCGGGGATGTTTTGCCCAGAAAGAATGCTTCCAAGCACCTCTGAAGGAACTGTGATATGCCTTTCAGCAACTATTAGATGTCTTTACATAAAGTTCAATTTGAAAGCAAAACAATTATTAAAGTCCCCAAGCAAGCAAGAATGTAAGTGTATAAATTTCTGCCGCGAGGCTCAGGGGACGTACTTGGACATGGACATGATGATCCCTTAGCAAGCTCAGGCACAACCAAACC
This sequence comes from Saccopteryx leptura, assembly GCF_036850995.1. Classification (NCBI taxonomy): domain Eukaryota; kingdom Metazoa; phylum Chordata; class Mammalia; order Chiroptera; family Emballonuridae; genus Saccopteryx; species Saccopteryx leptura. Next base: position 17,558,341 of record NC_089515.1, on the reverse strand, counting down.
CGATTCCCCTCATTTCTTTGTCCGAGGCGGTTAGAAGTAGCTTCGACACCTTTGGGAAAGGGATCCTGGTTTTCTACTTGCAAGTGTGTAAAAAGCAAACCCACTTTCATACTCCTGTAAAATGGCGTGTATTATGTATTGGATGGACATCATGGGAAATTTTTGGAACCTTAAAAAAAAGTCCATTATGGAGCCTTGCCATTATTTTCTGCCCTATATGCATCGGAATCATTTTTTCTCTCTTTCCCGTGTCAGAAAACTGAAAGGGAGAGAGTTAATATTTTCACACACTCGTTCCCTCCCCCACACTCATACTCTTAACAGCTGCCACATATGATTTTGTGGAATTTGATATTTCAAATGAAATGACTTCCTTATTTTTCATAGTAATATAATAATCAATTTTACCATAGAGAGCTGTGTACATGTCAAGCCTTGGCCGCTCCTAATTAGCAATGGATGGGGTAGCAGAGGAAAGAGTTGGAGGGCAGGTTTGAGTGAAAAGTCAGCCACCAGAGTTTTAACCATTCTCTCTTGCCTCCTCCGCCTGTTTGGATCTTAACCACAAGTTTTAGTTTATGGTTGATCTGACAAATATCTAGACTAGCACATGCAACCGTCACCGATGGGCCTGCCCCTCTCACTGTTGCTGCTTTGTCTTTTATCTTCCCTCTCTGCAGTAACTTTCATGTGGCCACGGCTTTGTAAAATTGAGGCAAAAGCCAGACGTCACCCGCATAGACTATTCTCTGCCTTGGGTGGCACCTGTGTTTTGTTGACTGTAGTCAGAAAGGTATGGTCTGTTTCTTCAGGCACCAGAAACTCCCATCCACTTTTGGGGAATGGAAGCTTTCTCAAATAAATAGTTGGCAGGTCTGTTTATGAAGTTTCAACCTCAAGACTCTCATTTACTCTCAGGAATTTAGAAGAATTAAACAGTGCCCATCTGCAACACAAGCACAGAAACATACACCTCGTATTTCACAATTAAACACTTAGCATAGTCTACTGAGGTCTGCGTTCCATGTGCTTAGAGACAGTCATAAATTCAAGCGAGTCCAACAAGTATTTGTTCAGCGCTTCTAATCTGCCTGGCACTGAGCCAAAGCCGCTCAGGAATGTGAAAGGTTTAAGATGTGGATGATGAATTCAAGGTGCTTATAATGTAGAAGGTAAAAGAGTCATCTGCCAGAAACCTCACCTGGCTCTCTGCAGCAGAGACTCTATGCACACCCTCGGAGGAGTCTGGCCACAGAAAGTACTTGTTGAACTGTGTGAAAGATGTTTTGGCAGGGCTGAGAAATACCGGTAGATCGCCCACGGTGTATGCGACCCTTTGTGGGCTAATAAAAACTTCAGTGTTTATTCTTAAAGATAATGTAAGACAAATGGCCTTACTGATTTTAGTGACAAAAAAATGGTTTGTGGAGTTTAAAGTGATAAAGAACAGATTAAGTTTATTCCTTTATAGATTGGTGGGCCTCAGACTTCACAATAGTCACGGGAGTTATTAAAAATCCTAGGGAATAGGGTGAATTGGAATCTCTGGACATGTGGCCCAAGCATCTGTATTTGTTAAAACACACCAAGCAATTGCAGTGACTTCCAGTTTGAAATCTAGAGATAAAGAAAATTTTATTTAAAAAGGGTTTGCTGACCTGTGGTGGCGCAGTGGATAAAGCGTCAACCTGGAAATGCTGAGGTCGCCGGTTTGAAACCCTGGGCTTGCCTGGTCAAGGCACATATGGGAGTTGATGCTTCCAGCTCCTCCACACCTTCTCTCTCTGTCTCTCTCTCCTCTCTCTCTCCCTCTCCGTCTCTCTCTCTCCCCTCTCTAAAATGAAAAGGGTTTGTTTGTTTTTAAGCCTTCGGTGAATTTGGAAAGTGGATTTTTATTGTAGTTGCGATGTTGCTTGACTGAAGTATTTTTTGCATTCTGGAATCTGACCCTCTGTTCTTTGCATTAGTGAACTCAGTGTGAATAGAGTTATGCTTTCTTCCTGCTCAGCAAACCTGATAACATGATGCTGAACTAATCAGTCTACTAAGTTATCTGAGGTTTTGTGAATTTGAGTGTTTTGGTTCCAGGAATTTAAATATTGAACATGGTGATGGAGTCTTTTAAAGAAAGGTAGGTATAAGTGAAGACGTGTGCCCCCTGAAATCATTTTTGCAGCGTTTAAAACTTCCATGAAAATGAAGCTCTCTCTTGGTGTCCTGGGAAGCTCATTAAACACAGAGGCGGCTCATTAAATACATGGTAGTTAATGCATTTTTTATAATAGACTGTACATTCTTAGGGTTGGAAGGTAGGGTCAGTGGTTCTCAAAGGGCAGCATCATTATCACCTGAACATGATACACTTGCAAATTCTGAGGCCTTATCCCAGACCTGCTGAGAAGGAAACTGGGTTGAACCCAGCCCTTGTGTTTTAAGTGCTCTCCTGATGCCTACCGAAGTTTTTTTTTTTAAAAAAAATCACTGCTTTTGTTTCCCCTCATCATTTTAAAGACAGGTCTGTTCATTACAGGTTGAGTGCCTCTCTCTGAAGTCACCCAGAACTAGAGCAGCAGCAGAGGCAAGAACTCGGATCTCTCAGTGTAAAATCTATCTCTATGCCACGGTCAGACCATCCTAACTTTTCCACGTGCCATCAATAACAGCTTTAAGAAAACACCCACCACCCTAAAATCATAAGGCATAAACGAATCTTAAATGATGTCTCATCTGACCCTCCCATTTTACAGATGAGAAAACTAAGTTCTACAGGGTAAAACGAGTGCAATAAAATGCGTAGCTATTGGTGGCAGAGCCTATTTAAGAAGTGGGACTAATGACACCAGAAACAGTGGCTCCGCCACCAGTACCCCTAGTGCCTCTTCACGTTCATATGAACTCCATTTGGCTTGGACCATGTTGGTTAAAATGTCCATGTTAACAAGCAGGCAATTGTAAGAGAAGACCAGCTATTTTGATTGAGAATTTTAATTCTTTAAAATTAAAATCTAAAATTTTATCTTGGCTTAAAATTAGCTTGAATTTTAGAATGCTTCCCAGGAAAATCTCAGCGATAGAAGCTACTGAAAAGAAAGGTTAGAGAACATAGGGGCCATTCATTCCCTGAGCATATGTTTCATCTCAGAATCATGCAGATTAGATACTTCCAGCTCCTCAGCTCGCTCACTGGAGCTACATTTTCTTCAGATTTAGTTAAAAGGAAAAATGTGGCAACAAGTCTGTTTGTTGAATATTTTAGAACTTTATACTTGATGTGGTCAGTGGTATTTACATAATTTCCACAGTGTTCAAAGACTGCGTTTAATCCACAGTCTCTGCAGGCCTTCATCTTCAAAGCCTTGAGCAACACACACAGAACATGTGCCCAGGAAAACAGATTGAGAATGCCATACGCAGCTATGGTCTCGCACACGTATACACAGATAGGGGGTGTACATGTATAGAGGTGCTTATTGGTTCCACATACCCACCCTGTGCCTGGCACTGTGACATTAAACGGGACACACAATTCCTGCTTTCAAAATGATGAAGGACCAGTGAGGAAGTCGGATGAGCCACTGGGTAGACAGTTGTGAGAAAGGTTGAGAGGAGTTAGAAGAAAGTGTAATTGAGGCTTGAGGAGTAGCAGAGCATTGTGGGGGGTTGTAGAAGGGGCACCAGCACACACTGGATGGGGGCAGAAATCAGAGAAGTCTACCTGGAGGAGGTGACATCTAACTGCATATTGAAGGATGGTAGTTAGCTAGGTGAGGCGAAGCAGGGAAGAGCTTGTCCAGGGAGAGGGAGCAGTATTAGCCTATGCACTTCTCAATATTTTATTTGCCTGTATAGACGTGAACATTTGGCTTTTTAGAGACCTTTGTGCAGCAGTTTTAAAAAATATATATATTTCAGACAGCTTGTTTGTCCATCTCAGAAGGTGCCCATGTTCCCCAGAAAAGTTTGTCGGCTCAGAGGTCCCCGTACCTTAGGCGACGGAGACATGGCCAGCTTGCTCCTAACCCCAGAAGTCAGACCAACTCCCTCAATTTGAGCCTGCATAAAACCAGTGAAACTCTGCCCGACATGAATTTCCTGAAGAATTGTGTGTCAGACAAACCAACTCCGGTCCCGAATGGATTCGAGCTGCATTTTACTGTGAAAGCCTGGGTCTGTCTGTGGAATGCCTTTGTAGGGGCACTTTTGGTATTTCTTTCCCTAAATCTTCATGGTTAGAGAGAAGAGAGCCCCTCCCTGTGCTGAACGGCCTGCCCAAGAGATTAGAGGGAGAAGAAATTAAATTAGTTCATGCTGGCTGGCCAACAACGCATCCGTCTGAACAGAACCACATATATATTTAACAATGCTTTCTTTAGAAGCATTCCCGGGAGCTTAAAAATAGCTTAATTCATGAGAAATCATCATAATAATAATAACTATTATTATTATTGAATTCAATAATTATTATTATTGTCAACCGTCACCATGCTTTGTAGCATCTGCACACCATGTTCGATCTTTACAACAGGGCAGATGTGATTATTTCCATTTGACATATGAGGAAATTAAATCTTCAAGTCATCAGATTTCAAAGGTGGAAGTACCTTAGAGATCCTTTTATATCCAGTTTTCTCATTTTACAAAAAAAAAAAAAAAAGGGAAGTTGACTGACCTGCAGTCTGTAGGAAATACACAGTGGTTATGAGACCAGGCTGGGGTCTTCTGATATCTAGAAAATATCTCTTTTTTTTGCTACATCACACTGCCTTCAATACTCAGTGCGATCAAAGAAACTTGGGAGAAGATACATTTGTGTCTTTAGGAGAAATATTGTTGAAACCAGTCTTACATGCTTTTTTAATGAACACGTGGATGTCTAAAAAGAGTCCTTTATTTGTATACTTTCTCTGTTTATAGATAGCTACAGATAGATATCCAGATAAATAGACAAACACACCACAGGTAGTTGTCACTAAGGAGGTGCAGGTGGAATTGGACCAGGCAGAGGCTCAAGGGGGAACTTCAGCAGTATACTTGTATTTTTTGATAAAAAATATCCGAGGCAAAAGTGACCCTAACTGCGGCATTTGTTCATTTTGGTGATGGGCAATGAATTCACAAGGATCTGTTGTGTTCTTCATATTTCTGTAGTTTTAAAATTTAAGACAAAACAAATATGAATATTAAAAACAGTCACCACTTACAATACCATTGTCTTCTAAAATAAAGGATTTTTTAAAATTATTTTTATTTATTTATTCATTTTAGAGGAGAGAGAGAGAGAAGAGGGGAGGAGCAGGAAGCTTCAACTCCCATATGTGCCTTGACCGGGCAAGCCCAGGGTTTTGAACCGGCAACCTCAGCATTCCAGGTCGACGCTTTTATCCACTGTGCCACCACAGGTCAGGCAGAAAAATAAAGGATATTTTAAAGAAAGAAAAACGGTACAGAAGAGGAAGGGAAAAATCTAATATACGGTTCTTGGTGGCAACTAAACATTAATTGACTCTTTGCTTTCAGTCTTTCCCATGTACCACTAGCAGAATGTATGCTGTTTTCTTTGTATTTGCTGCGTTGCGCATTCTGCTCTGTACGTTCTCAGCCCTCCTACTATCGCCAGCAGGAAAGGCAAGCCCTCTTTGTCAGTTACAAGGCTACCAGCTGCTCCTTTGTGACTACACGTCTCCTGGTTCTGAGAACCTTACTCGGTCCGCTGGAAGTGGTGCCGAGCATAACGGACCAACAGGCTGGGGGTTTGATACCAGATGCGTTATTTAAAACCACATTCTGGGGGTGTTAAGTTTAGTTAACTTAGTAAGTAAACTTATTGTGGGAATCTTTTCATGAAGTGCACATATATCAAATCATTATGTTGTACAACTTACATTTATACAGTGTTATTTGTCAGTTACATCTCAGTAAAGCTGTAAAAAAAATTTAAAGACCACTATGACAAGTTGGGAGAAAAAAACTCAGAGAGTAAAGGAAAAAGCTTTATAATTTAGAACCTTTGAACAAACCGAAAAGATGAAACAAAACAAAAATATCATGCCTGAAGAGGTAGGGCCAGGGATGCGGGTTTAGAAGCTCCTGTAATGAACCTGTAACAGGAGACAGAATATTGGCCGGACAGTCAGAAGGCTCGTTCAAGTCGCAGCCAGCTCCCTCATTCACTGGGTGCCCTCAGACGGTTCCTCTGACCTTTTGTGGTCTCAGTATTCCTAATATAAACTGGAAGTGGTCACATTTGACTTACCTATCCATATGGTTGTCCTGGAGATCAGATAGCTAATGAGGCGAAACCACTTTTTAATACTCCAAGTGGCCTTGGCCGGTGGTGCAGTGGATCGAATGCTGTTCTGGAGCACCGAGGTTGCTGGTTCTCTCCAGGGCTGCCGGCTCAATCCTGGGTCATTGGCTTGATCCCGAGGCTGCTGGCTCAACCCCAAGGTCACTGGTTCGAGCTCTAGTTAGGGCACATATGAGAAGCAATCAATGGCTACACAACTAAATGGAACAACAAGTTGATGCTTCTCTCTCCCTTCCCCTGGCACTCTCTCTCTCTTTTTTTCTCCCTTCCTCTCGCTCTCTAAAAAAAAAACTCCAACTGAAAAACATGAAACAAAAGAGAGATGACAGGATTATCATTACTGCTATGACTCTCCAAGAGGTGTCATGATTATATGAATCATCATATGGTACCATCATGGCTGAAGCCCAAACGTGGGATAACACCAGCACTGACCAGGTAATCTTGAAATTAGTCATAGAGGCCTAACTAGTGATAATCCACCCATAGCTCCATTGTTACCAAGAAAATGGCATTCACCAAAAAGTGCACGATCTCACTCTGCCCCCCACCCCCCAAAAAGGAGAAAACTCTATGGTGATGTTGGTGGGGGCATGTCCCACTGTAGTGGCTCCATTAGGCCTGAGGAATGAGGAGGACTGGGTTTGACACCCTCCTCTCCTCTGTTTAGAGGTGTGGCTTGAGTTGATTAACATATTATGTCAGCTTCATTGGGCTTCACTTTTTTCTCTGTAAACTGAGTGGGTTAATCTAAGCCAGCGGTTTTCAACCTGTGGGTCGCGACCCCGGCAGGGGTCAAACGACCAAAACACAGGGGTCGCCTAAAGCCATCGGAAAATACATATTTATTATACAATACATTTTAAAATATGTATTTCCGATGGCTTTAGGTGACCCCTGTGTTTTGGTGGTTCGACCTCCGCCGGGGTCTCAACCCACAGGTTGAGAACCGCTGATCTAAGCGGTCTCAAGGCCTCTTCTTGGTCGTAATAATATTTGTGATAATTAGCTAGAGTTTGAACTTTAGCCCCGATATTACTGTAGTATTATAATTGTCATCTTGTAACCTGGCATTTAGGGACTGTTCTCAGTGGTTCGGATCCTGACCTCACTTCTAAGAGCATTACAGTACAGTTGAGAGTTTATGATTTGAAGCTCAGCTCCTAGGAGGCAACAGGAGGGCAGGACCCAGCAAAAACTTGATCCTGATTGTATTTTACTGGATTTGGCCGTGTTATAAAGGTCTGACCAAACCTGGAAAACATTCTCTTGCCTGACCATGAGCCCTCTCACCTGGATTATGTTTTATATCTGAACACATAAAACACAGCCCATTCATTGCTTGGCCTGGACAGGGAACTGAGTTGAACTGGAAGTGAATTTACAGTCCTGATTGGTTATCTAGGAAGGTCTTGTGCTTCCTGAGAATGTGACCTGTGAGGTCTGTTTAGATACTACTGTGCTGGGCTGCGGTTCTTGGCTTTTGCTTCTGGCTGGCTGGCCATGACCAGGGGAAAGCCGTGAGTCTGTACACACTCACCCACTGGACTTCAGCTGTGGCCTCCTTATTCCATGGCCCTTTGCCTCTGTTCTCGAAGACTTACCTGGTTCGCTGAGCAACTGTTATAACGCACTCTGTTCCCTCTGAGTCCCAGTCCCTGCCCTGCGCCCTGCTCTCTGAGCAGATGTCCATCCTTGTTTTTTCCTTCTCTTCTCTCCATACTTACATTGCCTGTGCTCTCTGTCCTCTATCTCGGTCTCTAAGGAAGATTCGTTGCTGCCTTGGCAGAGCTCACTCGGCATCTGCACTGATGATGACAACGACGAGGTGATGATAGCGGTAGTCATAGTAATGGTGATGATGATAAGAAGACTGGCTGTAGTAATAGTTGCTGCGACATTTGTTTAGAGCAGAGGTCCCTAAACTACGGCCCGCAGCCGCATGTGGCCCCCTGAGGCCATTTATCCGGCCCCTGCCGCACTTCCGGAAGGGGCACCTCTTTCATTGGTGGTCAGTGAGAGGAGCACATTGACCATCTCATTAGCCAAAAGCAGGTCCATAGTTCCCATTGAAATAGTGGTCAGTTTGTTGATTTAAATTTACTTGTTCTTTATTTTAAATATTGTATTTGTTCCCGTTTTGTTTTTTTACTTTAAAATAAGATATGTGCAGTGTGCATAGGGATTTGTTCATAGTTTTTTTTTTTATAGTTCGGCCCTCCAACGGTCTGAGGGACAGAGAACTGGCCCCCTGTGTAAAAAGTTTGGGGACCCCTGGTTTAGAAAATGCTTACTTTGTGCTAGAAACCGTGCGGAATAATTTATGTACACCCTATCACTTAACTCAGAACAAGTTTTACCTTAGATAGAACCACTCCAACTTTAACAACAAGGGCCCCAAGGCTTACAGAGGACGAGTGTTTGCCCACAGTTCCCAGCTTATAAATGGCAAACTAGAATTCATACCCAGGTGAATACTAAGTCTGCAACCTGAGCTCCTCTCACCCCTCACCCCCACCCTCGTCTGCATGCAGAGCACAATCACGTTGATATGGCTGCTGTTTCGCAAATATGACCGAGCTGGTTTTAACCCATTCTACCTTGAATCTTTATCTCTGAGGATGTGAGTGACATATATCACTTCCTCTGTGGAGGACTGTTTTCCGAAAGCGAAAGGTGTGATGGGCTCACACAGAAAATGTCCCGTTTCCAGTGACCTCCCAGACAATGCCGCACCATTAATTACCTCTCTACAGCACCTCACGAGTAGTGCTGCAAATTGAACAATTTGCAGAGATTCTGACAACTCTTTACTTACTTGACCTGTATCACTAATGCCTTGCATAAAGCCAGTTCTTCGTGCCACAAACATAGCCTGTTTGTTGTTAAAAAAGCGAAAGGTATCTCAGTAGATTAGCAGTTGCCTCCTTGTGAATGTCAAGGTTATTATGTCCCCAGCTCACAAGACCACCTGTGCAGCAAGGGCCAGATCTCTGAACTTGCGAGTGGTTGTTGCATAGCCCACACCCCAGTCTCGTGACCCCCATGCAGGGCTCTTACTCTGCCCAAGGTGAAGGAGCATTTTGTTCCCGGAACTCCAGGAAGCAGGTCTCTCTAATTAGTAGACATTTACATGAAGGTGACTGCCTGCGTTTCCCCTGCGTGACCTCTTAGCTGCTCAGTCTTTACAGTTGGTCCCCTCCGCAGAGAAAGCCGGGGAATGACAGACATCTCTTGAGTCAGTGTGGGGCCATGGAGGGGAGATGCATAAATTAAATGTGGATGATTCAAGTAGGTTGGCTTTCTTCTTACATTATTATTTTTCTTAAACAAATGAAGGAAATGCACTGGTGTGTGTACAGAAGCCCAAGCAGGTCCAGGGGAGGTGTTCCCCTGCGGTCACTCAGGAGCTGCCTGGGCCCCTGTCTCCCGGCCAGTGGATTTGGGTTGGCATTATTTACAAGCAGGCTCTCCTTACGTGGTGGCTCAAATTCAACCACTTTAGTAACCCAGGCATGACAAAAAGATGTCTCTCTCTCCTGATGACGCCAACAAAACGTCAGGGAGTGTCTGTCCACCCTGAACTGGTCACTGTAGCCAGAGGGTTCTGACTGGCCAGGTTTGCATCACATTGAATGGGGATTACTATTCCCATTTTACAGACGAGAAAATTAAGCACACTTACTGGAAAAGTTAAGTGACTTTCTCTCATCCCATAACCAGTAACTGGCAGGCCTCAGACCACCCTTTCACCCTACAAGCTGCCTCTCACTAACAGCCGATCAACTTTGCGTCTGTAGATGGATGAATTAGCCTAGAACGTTTGCGTGTCTTTGTTCAGAGTTCTCTCTGTCCTTTTGTTTCATTTGTTACATTTTTCTGAAACAGCTGAGGCTTGAACCACTTCCTCCTGTGCCTTACTGTTTTTTGATTACTCCTAAGAAATAGTCAGCGCTCTCTGAGTTGGCCTGTCTTCTCTTGAGAAGATGTTTCTTTTCCATCTCTGTGTCCCCACCACCTAGCAACTTTGCCCAGCACATAATAGATGCTCAGCCCGTGTGGGCTGAATGGGCAAATGCATGAACACCCGTTGGCCCCTTTAATGGCGTCCATGCCGAGTGGAGGTCCCCGGCCCCTGTCTGTGTCTGGGGCGTTCTTGCTGCCTTTCAGAACAGGATGGATCACATCACAAAAATCGTGCTGAATTTCCAGCACCCTGACTCAAACAGAGAAATGACGGTGCCTCCTCCTTGTGCCCCAGGAGTAATCCATCACTGCATCCTGCTTGGGACTCGGAATAAAACGTGGAAGAGTTTGGGACAAATAATGAGCATTGTCAAGTGGGGACAGCTGTTGCTCTCCTGGTGGATACAATATGTTGCACATCCTTTAGGCCCCGAGGGATTAAACCATTCGAAACAGTTTTCATCTGGATCTCTTAAATCTCCTGGCATTAAAGAGGCAACTATTTCTCCTTTATGTTATATTTTATTTTTTAAACTATTGAGAGAAATGCAGTTTTAATTTTAAAAAATCTTTCTAAGTGAGCAGTGAACCAAAGATTTTAATGTAATTATGCGCCGTGAATTCTTTGTAACCATTAATGGCTCAGAAAGGCAACATCAGCCCTGGGGAGAGGAAGCCCTGTGGGGGCCTGGATGAATCTGAGCGGCTGTGATGTGTTTTTTCTGTGAGTCTTTTTCTGTGGTTGTGTGGTAGCTTCTCTACCTGTGTGCCAGTCTCCTCCTGTCGAGGTCTGACTGTCTGACTGCACACCGAGCCACTGCACAAGTTTAGGAAAAGTGAAGATGTAGCAAGTGTATAGAACTGTTCCCCAGACCCAGAGGCATCCCTACTGTGGCCTCTGGACCTTACAGGGGTCCAAAGGGACTGCATCTTTGCATCTCCCTTGTGCCAGAAGTGTTTTGCATTGTGAAGTTATTCGGTATTTCTTTCAACAGAGGGGAGGACCACAGATAAATATGGGTAGAGATCAGTGGTCCTCAACCCCCGGGCCGCAGACTGGTACCGGTCCGCAAGAGAAAGAATAAATAACTTACATTATTTCCATTTTATTTATATTTAAGTCGGAATGATGTTTTATTTTTTTAAAAATGACCAGATTCCCTCTGTTACATCCGTCCAAGACTCACTCTTGACGCTTGTCTCGGTCACGTGATACATTTATCCATCCCACCCTAAAGGCCGGTCCATGAAAATATTTTCTGACATTAAACTGGTCCGTGGCCCAAAAAAGTTGGGGACCACTGAACTAGAGATAGTTCTGGGGCTTAGTGAGGGCTGTTTGTTCCAGGGTTAAAAGTTGGTTTGAATGGTCTGAGTTCTCATTAAGATTTTTTTATTTTTTGTTTTGTTTTTGTTTTTTTGTGTGTGAGATAAAGAGAGAGAGAGACAGATAGAGGAACAGATAGGAACAGACAAGAAGGGAAAGAGATGAGAAGCATCAATTCTTCATTGCAGCACCTTAATTGTTCATTGATTTCTCATATATGCCTTGACCAGGGGGCTACAGCAGACTGAGTGACCCCTTGCTCGAGCCAGCGACCTTGGGCTCAAGCTGGTGAGCCTAGCTCAAACTAGGTGAGCCTGCGCTCAAGCCGGCGACCTCAGAGTTTAAACCTGGGTCCTCTGCGTCCCAGTGTGACACTCTATCCACTCTGCCACTGCCTGGTCAGGCTCTCACTAGGGTTTTACGGCCACTTTGTCTCTTTGTTAATGAGGGGGCTGGAAGAGTTAATCCCTAAGGATCTGCAATTCCCAGCTTTCCCCAGCTTTCGTAGGTTGCCATTACTCCAGCAGGGGAAGAAAGTTGACTTTGAAGAGGAAGAGACCTCTGGGTTTTCCTGGCTCCTGCTTGAGTTCCTAGAGGGTCTTCAGACACCTGGTCAGATGGATCTCTGCTGTCCAGGATCTCTGGGAACATAAGTTCATACTGACAAGGTCCACCAGTGTCCCCTCGGAGCGGAAGCCTCTTTTACATATAATTTTCTTGGTGGATTGTATTAGTTTGCTGTTTGCTTCTGTAACATATTACCACAGATGTAGTGGCTTGCAGCAGTACAAACTGCTTACCTTACTGTTCTGGAAGTCAGAAGTACCAAATCTATCTCACTGGGCCAAAATCAAGGTGTTACCAGGGCTGGTTTCTCCTGGAGGCTCTAAGGAAAATGCGTTTCCTGACCTTTTCCCACTGTTGAAGGCCTCCTGCATTCCTTGGCTCATTGCCCCTTCCTCCAGCTTCAAAGTCAATGTGGCATCTTCTCTCCTCACTGACCTCTGCTTCCATCCTGGTATCTCTCTCTGACTCCCATCCTCCTGCCTACATTTTATAAGGACCTTTGTGATTGCATCAGACCCACCCAGCTAATCCAGGATAATCTCTCCATTTCATGCTCCTAACTTAATCGCCTCTGCAAAGTTCCTTCTACCGTGCAAGGTGACATTGTACAGGTCATGGGGATTAGGATGTAGATATCTTTGGGAGCCATTATTCAGCCTACCACAGGGATTATCCATCAATTTCAAAACCTTAACTTGGACAAGGAGGAGGGTATATTGAAACTCCTGCTTTGGAATGGGGGAATCATAGACCGTCCCCTTGGTGGTTGACTCTAGCTGATTGCAGTTTAAGCTGTGTACAACAGCAAAACCCATTTGCTTTCTGGGTACAGGGGGTCCTTGGGTTACGACACACAGTCCTATTGACAGTGATATAACCTGAATTTTGGTGTAAATCGAAACACACCCTAGCCTAACACAAACAGAACACTTGCGCTTTTAACAGTCCAAAATGGCGCAGGTAAGCATACTTGGGGACGCCAACTCCCTCACTCATCTGCCTCATTACTGCATATTCTTCCACTGCGTGCAACCAAACTAGTTTGTCCACATAGTTTGTAGGTATGACACTAATGGCGTGAGCCAAAACACTCGTGTCTCAATTTTTTAAAGTTTTTATGGGAGTGAGCCTTGTAAACTCGAAACGTTGTATGTTGAGACTATTGTAACCCAAGGAATCCCTGTATATTTAGATTCTCCTTTTTGAATTGTAGGAGGGCCTTTATTCGTAGAAATGTATACTCTCAAAAGAGGTGCCCACATCTCCTGAAAGCCACCAGGTTCTGATGAGCCACACCCATTATCTTCCCGCTTATTCTGTTCATGACGGTTACTGAGTGTCCGCCAAGTGCACAGAGGCATGCTGGGGAAATCACAGTCTCCCAGACATGCTCCTTTCCCTCGTGGAGCTTTATGTCTGGGGGGGGGGGGGGCAGGAGAAAGGCACATAAACAATTATTTTTAACATAAAGCAGGATGTGCCAAGTTATGTAACAGCGAGGAACCAAGGTAGCAGGGGGACATGAGGATGACATCACTTCTAGCCCCTCGGGTGTCAGATTATATGTACCAATTTTTGGTTAAAAATATGTTTCCTACAGCACCTGAATTTTAGGTGATTAATTTGTGAGCTAAAAATGCTAGGATGTTTAAAAGTTAGGATGGTGGGTCTTTCTCTTTACCTAAGGGTTCTCAATTCAAAAGAGGTATCTAGTTCGGATGATTCATATGAAATCACTTCTACTCAAGATCGATTAAAGCTGGGGACAATAAGAATTTGCTAGGCAAAGCAGAAGTCGAAAGGAAATGGTCTTACTTTCTGCTGGATCCGAACGGGGACGGTGTACCCTGGGCTGTCCAGCCTCAGGGCAGCACGTGCGTCCATGGCTGACCTCCAAACCCCCAGCGGGGCTGCTTTCCTGGGTGGAAAGGCAGCTCTTTCCCCCGGGTCCTTTCCGAGCTGCAGGAGAACCTCCTGCAAGAGCTCCCTCCAGCCCTGACCACAGTTTTAGAAAATACAGCTGACTTCTCCTGGAAAAACAAAACCAACCTCTTCTTACTCTGGTCATAGAAACCAAGTTGGCACCTCATTATCGCCTTGTTAGCAAGGACAGGCTGTGTTGAGGACAAACCTGGGAGGAAGGGTTGGCTCCGTGTGGGCAGGGTTTTGTGTTAAGCTTAATTGCTTGTCTAAAGCTCAGCTAAATACTACACAAGCAGAAATCTATCATCAGACTCTTGACCATCCTCCTCTTCCTTTCATATTCTCACCTACGTAGATAATTAGCACCTCCGTCCTGATTTGTGCCTGGGCCTCACTGGGGCCACCAAGGCTCTGCTGCAACCAGCACGACTAAGAGGAGAAAAGGTCTGCAACCACCTTTAACTGAGAACCCCCAGCCCCCCAATATCTTCCAGTGCAGCCCCCCAATATCTTCCGGTTCGTTCTGCCCTGGGAGCACAGCAGGGCTGCTGGCTGGGTGATGGCAGTATCTCTGTAATGACTTACAGCAAATTCTTGGTTTCTCACAGGATGGGGACATAGAAACCCAAAGTCATTTTCATCTGGCTCTGAAATGTGTTTTGTACTTGCATTTGAACGTGGGTGTGCCTGATGTTCTGAGAACTCACTTCCAAAAGGACAGGGGGGCAGCCCATGAGACCTGCCCCGAGAGGGCTGAGAAACTGATGCTTCTCCACAGCCGCCTGGCTTCTCAAAGCCTTGCTGGCGTTTGAATCCCACGTCTGTATTCACTAACTGCGAGTCTTTGTAAGGAGGTCACCTCACCTCTCTGAGCTGTAGGTCCTGGCCCTGCATCGTTGGGGTGAACGTTTCCTACCCCATAGGACTGATGGAGAGATCACAGGAGATCATGCAGGCTAACTAAGCGTGGGTCACGCAGTAGCGTCCCAGTCAACGTGAGACTCTCTCTGTTCCCCTTCTTCCTCACGACCTCCACACCGCCCCCTGCCTCCCGCCATTCTCTCAGACCGATGCGAAGCGCCGAGCCAAGCAGAGGCTTGCTTCCCTCCCAGTGTCTCCAAAGCGGAGAGATCTGACGTGCCACACACTTTCCACGTTTCCCTTTTTCCTGAGCTGTGCCCTGCCCAACCTCTCTCCTTTGTTTCATCTTCGTCAGACATTTACTGTGCAGAACCGGGAACGTGGACACCTTGTCTAAAGTGTTCTGGCTCTGCAGTTTCTATTCTGCATTTCTTTTCTTTTCTTTTCTTTTCTTTTCTTTTGTATTTCTCTGAAGTTGGAAACGGGGAGGCAGTCAGACAGACTTCCGCATGCCCCCGACCGGGGCCCACCCAGCATGCCCACCAGGGGGCAATGCTCCGCCCATCTGGGGCGTTGCTTTGTTGCAACCAGGGCCATTCTAGTGCCTGAGGCAGAGGCCACAGAGCCATCCTCAGCACCCGGGCCATCTTTGCTCCAATGGAGCCTTGGCTGCAGGAGGGGAAGAGAGAGACAGAGAGGAAGGAGAGAGGGAGGGGTGGAGGAGCAGGTGGGCGCTTCTCCTGTGTGCCCTGGCCGGGAATCGAACCCAGGACTCCTGCATGCCAGGCTGATGCTCTACCACTGAGCCAACCGGCCAGGGCCTCTATTCTGCACTTCTGAATGTATAGCCTGGGTTGTCCATGGTCATCCGCTTTCAAATGTACAGCTTCATTCTTCCCATTCAGATGTCCTGGGAATTCCTGCTCATCAACATCCCAAATACATTTCCCAGTTCCACCCATAAGGGATGTTTGAGACCCAAGAAATACCATCTTACAAGAGAGCTCTTGACTGCAGGAACCACATATCCCAGACTTCCTGGAAAAGTCTGTCCCCTTATACATCTTGATTTTTGGTCCAGGAAACGCCATAACCAACCAGCAGAGGTCATGTGGAAGACACGTTCAGACAGAGCACCCCTGTTGTAATATTCTGTGCACACCCACCACTGCCTATGGCCTCAAATTCAGATTCTTCTCTTGTAAATGTCCGGTTAGTCTTTGTGCTGGTTGGGTTTGAGAATGGACTCAAGGGAGCATGGTTCTTGCTGCTTTTGGAAGTGAAATAAGGACCGGATGACATGTGTTTGGTGCAAATACACACAATTTATTCTGCCTGCAGTTTTGAAGCCTGCTTTTTCACTGAGCATCAGAGTATATGGATTTTCTCATGCCACTGACTTTTGGGGGGAGGGTATAAGTAGTGACCTTACCAAATTCAAGACAGTGCTTACCATCAGCAATGATAGCGGTCAGGGGTGGATGGGGACATTTTGCTCGTTGGAATGTTTTCTGTCTTAAGCTCAGTGCCAGGTACATTTTTGAATGTCTTAATACTTACATACTTGCATACAGAAGTACTGAATGTCTACTTAATATTCTGTTCTGTAGCTATAATCGCAATTTACTCAGTTTAAACCTTCCCTTCCTGTTGTCAGATATTTATAATTTTCAACTATGGACTCTTAAGTAATAAAGTACTATTAAACATTTTGGGAGTCAAGTTTTGTCTGAATGTTAGCTCACTTTCTTAAGGTAGATTTATAGGCTTGAATTACTGGGTTAAAGTATATGGCTATTTGAAGGGCATATTCCGTGGCTACCTTTTAACAAAGTTGTGTGAGTTTAAGACAATCATTGACATGTGTCCCTCCCACTTTGTCTCACACCAGCACTGAGTGCTATTTTATTATTATTATTTTTTTAATGTGATGCTTTCCTAGGCAAATATTTGCTTCTAATAGTGTTGGCTTGTATTTCTTTGATTACTGGTGAGCTGGAACATTCTGTCATAATAACTTTTGTATTAGAGTTTTATTTTTAATGGATGCGTCTGTGTGAACACAGGTTTTTCAAGACTCACAGATATGTGAGGCCCTGTGGGAGGTCTTGTTTACATGGGAGGGGGACCACGAGTAAGCACAGAAAGAGCCCCCTGGCCTCCTGGGTGAAAACCAACTGTGCCTCTCGACCTCTGTCTTCCTGCAGTGCCGCCAAGCTCCTGGACAAGAACCCGTTCTCGGTCAGTAACCCGACCCCTCTGCTTCCTTCGCCTGCCAGTCTCCAACTGGCTCAACTGCAAGCCCAGCTTACCCTCCACCGGCTGAAGTTGGCACAGTCAGCTGTCACCAACAACACTGCAGCCGCCACGGTCCTGAACCAGGTCCTCTCCAAAGTGGCCATGTCCCAGCCGCTCTTCAACCAGCTGAGGCACCCGTCTGTGATCAGTGCCCCCCACAGCCACACGGGAGTGCCCCAGCATGCTGCGAGCGTGCCCAGTGCCCGCTTTCCCTCTAATACAATTGCCTTCTCGCCCCCCGGCCAGACACGAGGCCCAGGACCCTCTGTGAGCCTCCCCAGCCAGCCCCCCAGTGCCGTGGTGATGCACCCCTTCAGCGGTGTCATGCCTCAGACCCCTGCCCAGCCGGCTGTCCTCTTGGGCATCGGCAAGACCGGAGCGGGTCCCACGGCAGCAGGCTTCTATGAGTATGGCAAAGCCCCCTCCGGCCAGGTCTATGGCTCTGAACCTGACGGCCAGCCCCTCTTCCTGCCAGCCTCAGCCTCCACCTCGGGCAGTGTGAGCTATGAAGGACACTACAGCCAGTCAGGGCAAGACGGACAAGCTGCCTTTCCCAAAGACTTCTACGGAACCAACTCCCAAGGGTCGCACGTGGCGGGCGGGTTTGCGGCTGAGCCTGCGGGGGGCCTGAAAGGCGAGGTGGGCGCGCTGCTGCAGGGTCCAAACAGCCAGTGGGACAGTCCCCATGGATTCTCAGGCCAGAGCAAGCCTGACCTCACAGCCAGCCCCAGCCTGTGGCCTCCAGCCCCCAGCCAGCCCTACGAGCTGTACGACCCCGAGGAGCCCACCCCAGACAGGACCCCCCCTTCCTTTGGGGGTCGGCTAAACAACAGCAAACAGGGCTTCAGCGGTGCCCGGCGGCGGGGCAAGGAGGAGCAGGCAGTGCTGTCCGTGCGGCCGCTGCAGGCTCACGAGCTGAATGACTTTCATGGGGTGGCCCCCCTCCACCTGCCACACATCTGTAGCATCTGTGACAAGAAGGTATTTGATTTAAAGGTGAGTCATCCAAGACCATCTGGGCGCCATTGCTGAAACCTGGGTGGGCTCACCACTACCACCCATCACCCAGCTCTCACTGTTTATGGGCGAGAAACTGGCCCGTTTGGGATTAGCTATCAAAATGTTGCCATCTGTACCCTTAATTAAAATTATAGGTATTAGAAACAAAAGGAATTTTAGAAATGTATTAGGGCCGGTTCCTTGCTTTAAGACACATAAGAAATTCTTCCCCATGTCTGGAGCTGAGGATGCTGTTGCTGAGCTGCTGGCAGGGGGGATCAGTGACCTGCCTGGGTTACAGAGAAAGGACTGGGGACTATATAGACTCTCCGCCTCCTTGATGAAGGCTTCTCCTCTGAGGTACCCGTAAAAGGCACTCTTCCTGGAGTGCATATATTCTACTGAGTTTGAAAGGGGGGCCCTGGCCGGTTGGCTCAGTGGTAGAGTGTCGGCCTGGTGTGCAGGAGTCCCGGGTTCGATTCCCGGCCAGGGCACACAGGAGAAGCGCCCATCTGCTTCTCCACCCCTCCCCCTCTCCTTCCTCTCTGTCTCTCTCTTCCCCTCCCGCAGCGAGGCTCCATTGGAGCAAAGATGGCCTGGGCGCTGGGGATGGCTCCTTGGCTTCTGCCCCAGGCGTTAAAGTGGCTCTGGTCGCAACAGAGCGACGCCCCGGAGGGGCAGAGCATCGCCCCCTGGTGGGCAGAGCGTCGCCCCCTGGTGGGCGTGCCGGGTGGATCCCGGTCGGGCGCATGCGGGAGTCTGTCTGACTATCTCTCCCCGTTTCCAGCTTCAGAGAAATACAAAAATAAAATAAAATAAAATAAAAAAACAAGAAAGGGGAGGGGGAAAGTGAGCAGAATTTTGGTTTAGAGGCAAGAGAAATATTTTCAGGCGGGACCTAGGTAAATTACTATAGAGGGCCTCAGCATGTACCTTAGAGAAATGGAGCTAGAATCTCCTGACATTTCCCAGTGGTTATAAAATGCTTCAGCCCCAGCAGACAAAGGCCCATTATAGTATAAAGTCCACCCCCCTAAATGTATTGATGGTGCAGTGAACTATTTCAAAGCAATAATAATTGTAACAACTAACATATTTATGTATTAAACCTTTTCTGTGTGTCAGCATTAACTCTCCAAAGCGGATTCTATTCTCATTCGCACTTTACAGATGGGAAAACAGAGACCCAAAGAGATGAAATTAATTGTCCGGGGCCCCATAGCTAGTAAGTGGCAGAATGGAGAGGTTTGAATGTGGGTCTGGCTTTCCCAGAGTCTGTGCCTCATATGCTATACTGCCTTCTGCCTCTCCTCCCCACTGCATTTCATAACGATCCCTACTTGATAGGAGTCACACTACATTATGTCGTGTCATTCTTCTCTGCTTGGGTCCCATGGTAGAAGTGTGTCCTGTCCCTCAGGTGGGAGACACCCCTTACCTCCAGTCTCTGGAGGAGGCTGGCTGACCTGAGAGGCAATGGAGGACTTTGTCCCCCCTAAGCCTTTCCTGAGGCTTCGCAACTCCCTGCGAGTAGACCTGCCCGAGTCTCCCATCTGGATATGGAAGCGGGTCGGAGGTGTGGTGGGACCATGGGTCCACTGAGAGGGGAGGAGGGAATCAGGTTTGTGTTTGAGCTCCTGTCCGAGATGGGCAAGGGCTGTGGAGGCAGTGCCAGTGGAGGGAGGTATGGATGGAGAGCAGGAGCCGGTCAGGAACCGGGAGGGAGAGGAGGAGGGGAGGAGAGCGTCTGCAGCCTCTGGGTGCGCTGAGCTCCCTGCCTGGCCGGGGAAACCTGCGCGGGTCCCTCTGCCTCCCCATGGACTCAGTTCTGCTCGTCATTTCTGTCTCCTTCTGGCCTAGGACTGGGAGCTGCACGTGAAAGGGAAGTTACATGCTCAGAAATGCCTGGTCTTCTCTGAAAAGTAAGTGCCATTCAGGAGAATGTTTGTTGTATGTGCCCAACAGGTATTTGACGAGCACCATGCTTCATGGTAGGTGCTGGGGAGACAGCAGAGAAAAACACAGGCGAAGTCCCCGTCCTCAAGGAGCTTACACTTAATGGGGGTGGGGGGTCAAATGATAAACAAAACGAACAGTGAATTCTGTAGTGTTCCTGGTGATAAATGCTAAGTAGAGAGCAATAGCAGGGCAGGGAAGAGAGAGAGAGAGAGAGAGAGAGAGAGAGAGAGAGAGAGTGTGTGTGTGTGTGTGTGTGTCTGGTCCTTGCATTTTATTTTTATTTTTTAAAATATTTATTTTTATTTAATTAGTTGTGTTTACATAGATTCTAGGGTCACCCCGAATGCATCTCCCTTGCCCCCCTCCCTACAGTGCCCTCTCCCCTATCATCCCCTTTCCCTCTGTCCTCTTTTCCTCTGGTCCCTTTGATCCCTCCTCTGTCTCAATTCCATTCCTCAGTTCACATTGTTCCTTGGATTCCTCAAATGAGTGAGGTCATATGATATTTTTCTTTCTCTGCCTGGCTTATTTCACTCAACATAATAGTTTCCAGGTCCCTCCATATTGTTGCAAAAGGTAACATTTTCTTCTTTTTCATAGCCCAGTAGTATTCCATTGTATGTATGTACCACAGCTTTTTAATCCACTCGTCCACTGATGAACACTTGGGCTGTTTCCAGATCTTCACTATTGTGAGCAATGCTGCCATAAACATAGGCATACAGATGGCCAATAGACAGATGAAAAAAATGTTCAACATCACTGATCATTAGAGAAATGCAAATTAAAACCATAATGAGATATCACCTCATACCAGTCAGGATGGCACTCATCGACAAAACAACACACGATAGGTGCTGGTGAGGATGTGGAGAAAGGGGAACCCTCCTGCACTGCTGGTGGGAATGCAGACTGGTGCAGTCACTGTGGAAAACAGTATGGAGATTCCTCAAAAAAATCGGAAATGGAACTTCCCTTTGACCCAGCTATTCCACTTATATAGGAATATACCCCAAGAACACCATATCACCGACTGAAAAAAAGAAATGCACCCCCATGTTTATGGTCCTTGCATTTTAAATGGGAAGGGACTTTTGCTGAGGACAGGCACCTCAAAAGAGGGTAGAAGAAGCTCATGGCTGTCTGGGGGACATGCACTCCTGGTAAAGGAAACAGCGTTTCAAGGCCCCGGTATGGCCCTGGGATGCTCAGGCAGCATCAGTGTGACCAGAACAGGATGCTGGGTGAGGACCCAGGAAGGGGCCAGAGCCCAGAGTCTGAGCCCTTGGCCTTGTTGTAAGGGCTTTGGTTTTGTGCTTTGAGTATAACTGGAGGCTGAGCAAGGAGTCATGCGCTCTAGCTCCATTGAACAGGCCGTGGTACCCAGGCTGAGAACAGGCAAAGGCAGACACCCAGAGACTAGTGAGGAGGGGCTCCAGACCTCGCAGAGAAGAGGATGTCTGGCCCTGACTGTAGGACAGAGGATAGGGTTAAGTGTATGGAAGTGAGCACATTCAAAAGGCCTCCCTTTCTTATTCACAATAGCCCAGAAGGTGGAAGCAGCCCAGATGTCCCCACAGATGAATAGGTAAACAAAATGTGGCCTGCACATACAGCAGAATATTATTCAGCATTAAAAAGGCAGGCATTTCTGACACATGCTACAGCATGGGTGAACCTTGAGGACATTATGTTCAGTCAAGTAAGTCAGATACGAAAGGACAAAAACTGTGTGATTCCACTTGTAGGAAGTCCTTAGTGTAACCCGATTCTTGGAGGCAGAAAGCAGAATGGTGGTTGCCGGGGCCTGGGGGCGGTGAGGAGTGGTTGTTTAATGGGCAGAGAGTTTCAGTTCTGTAAGATGGAAAGAGTTCTGGAGATGGATGGTGGTGATGGTTGCAGAACTCTGTGACTGTGCTTAATGCCACTGAATTGTACGCTTAAAAATGGTTAAGTGGGTAAATTTATGTTATGTGTATTAAATTTTTTAAAAAATTTATTTTAGAGAGGAAGGGAGATAAAGAGAGAAGCATTGAATTGTTGTTCCACCCATCCATTCACTCATTGGTTGATTCTTTTTTTAGCAAGAGAGAGGGACAGACAAGGACAGACAGATAAGAAGGGAGAGAGATGAGAAGCATCAGCTTATAGTTGTGGCACATTAGTTGTTCATTGATTGCTTTTTCATATGTGCCTTGATCAGGGAGCTCATCTGATGAGCCAGTGACCCTGGGGTTTCAAACCTGGGTCCTCAGTGTTGGCTGCCGCTCTACCCATTGTGCCACCTCCTGGTCAGGCTGATTGGTTGCTTCTTATACATGCCCCAAGTGGGGATCAAACCCACAACCTTGCCATATAGGGGATGACGCTTTAACCCACTGAGCTGCCCAGCCAGGGCCATGTTATGTGTATTTTAACAATTATTTTAAAAAGGTCTTCTCTGGCTCCCCCTGTTTGTTTTTTTTCTTGTGGTAAAATTCATGTAAAGGATACAATTCAGTGGTATTTAGCACATTCACAAGGTTGTGCAAACATTGCCACTATCTAGTTCATTCCCCCAACATTTTCATTGCCCTGGGGGAAACCCCAGAGCCACTCAGCAGTCACTCCTCACTCGCCTTCCCCCAACCCTTACAACGAATCTGCCTTCTATATCTGTAGATTGGCTTCTTCTGGAGTGTTTCTATCTTTGGGCTATTGTGACTAGTGCCGCTTGTGAACATTTGTGTACACGTTTTTGTTTGAACATCTATTTTAAACTATTTTGAGTCTATTCCTAGGAGTGGAATTTCTGAGTCATACGGTAATTCTTTATTTAACTCACTGAGTAACTGGTTCCCCGTTTTCACCCCTCTCCAGCGCGGGTGTCCGGTGTTTAATCGGTTCGTCGGAGGGAACTCTGTGTGCCTCTCCCAACAGCCCAGCCGTTTATAACCCTGCTGGGAACGAAGGTGAGTAAGGAAGGGCCTGCAGGTCAGCAGCTGGACCCAGACGTCAGCTTCCTGAAGGCTAGGACCTCCTATCTTTAATGACCAGACGTCCCTGCTGTGCCCTTCTTACACATCTAGAGAGGAAACAGATCCCAGGATACTGAAATGCAGGGGACCTGCTCTCTGGGCTCTTCAACTTTTTCTGACATATTTTAGACATAAAGTTTTGCTGCTTATCAACATGCCCCGAGAAGTAAGCAGAACAATTACTAATCAATATGTTCAGAGGGGATTTTCATTTTTCTCTTCCCACTTATGTCTTAGAAGTGACCATTGAAGGTAAATAACTAGGTCCTCACCCAGTGCTGTGATTTCTCGTTTAGATTATGCCTCCAACCTTGGAACAGCCTATGCCACCATTCCGGCAAGGTCATTTACGCAGTCAAATCCCGCCTTTCCTCCGGCTTCCCCCGGGACAACCGTGAGTACAGAAGCGTTTCCTCCATGTTGTCATCATTGAGGTGTTTGTATCACCTGCTGTGCCTGGCTGTGCAGCACAGAGGAGCTGGGAAGAAGCTGGGCTTGCTGTGGCTTTGTGCAGTGTGGGCACACATGTCACTGGACAGAGGTCGAGGCTTGTGTCATGCAGTCGAGCGAGTGTTGACAAATCCCACAGATCAAAACACTGACATAAAGTTTTAAAATTGAAATCACTCATAGACTTTCTAGCATTCAGCACTGGTGTAGGGGAAGAAACAGAAGTCTGCGTTTGTGCGTGTGTGTTTTGCAAGACGTTGCTACTGTATTGTCTCGGACCCTTCCCTGTGAGTGGGGACTTCCGAAACGTGGAGCAGTGCTGTGTCTGAGAGCAGTGACCTTGCACTAGCGGTATTCGCTGGCCCCTTGGGGAGATCCCTGCTTCGGCATACCACTTTGTGTTTAGCTGTGTTTGCAGAGGCCTCTCTCTCTGCAACATGCTCTTCATTCCCCCAAGCTCTAAAGCTCACCCTTCCTTTTCTACCGATGATCACACCCTTGTTCTCTCTTTTGCTTTCCCACTGCTATAGCCTTGTCCCCAGGAGCTATCTGACTTTCCGTTCCCTGGGAACACAGGGGAGGGGGCGGAGGCGCAGAGCTGACTGTAAAACAAAGTGCGTTTGCTAGAGGGCGTGTGGCTGTGTGTTTTGCCTACGCCAGTCTTTTTTTCCGTTCAGGATGTGAGCAGCTGCAGCCTCTTCTGTGCAGCGTGCAATGAGTGAGCAGAGAGAAGCTCCTGACAGCAGGCCTGCACGTGCTGTCCCCTCCATGTGTTGTCCCCTCCATGTGCTCTGCCCGGCATTCCTGCAGAACTTTCAAAGGGCAAGCTGAGCAGTGTTGGTTTTAGGCCCTGGGGGGTGAGGGAGGGGGGAGGCGAGGAGGTTAGAGACAGGAAGTAAGATTCCTATTTGTTTTGAGATATTTAATGGGAGAGGTGCTTTCAGAGAGAGCCTCCGGCTGCAAACCCAGGTTTTGGAGAAAGAGAATTTTGTGGTCTCCCTTTCTGCATGCTCAGAGCCACAGCTGGTCAGTGGCAACTCTGGGTCAGTCTCTGGAGAGCAGAATGTCTGGGTTCAAGTGAGCTCTGTCATTTGTTTTTGACTATGTGACCTTGTGTCCCAGTGAGGGTGCTGGCATCTTTAGCACAGCCCTGGCCCCAGAGCCTGTTTCCCCATACTGTGGACCATGGAGGCATCTCTATACCCACAGCTCGTTCTGAGACCCTGGCACTGAGGGGAAGGACACTGGGACCCAGATGGGGAGGCTGGATTGGGAAGCAGATGGGCCAGTGCCTCTGCCCCATCCTCTGGAACTGACCCGTGAACCAGAGGTCCTCTCCTGTGGTTGTGGAGTCAGAAGTTCAAGTTCTAGTTCTGAAGCCTGCCAGCTATATGACCTAAGGCTCCATTTCCGTTTCCGTAGGGGGACAATACTGCTTTAATAATGACCTTGGAAGGTAAACTAAAGGGCTGGGTGTTCAGCTGGCCTGTGTGATTGATTGTTTTGATTATGCCTCAAATCTTAGAGCATTGTTTGTGGCCATCTGAGCACAGTCTGCCAAACCAGTGGTCAGAGCTGGAAGGTGGGAGAGAGGCTTGGGGTAGACCAGAGTTGTCCTGCCCTAGTGAAGATCAAATGAGACCCCGTGGGTGACGATGATTTGTAAACTGGGTAGTGCGTAAGAAGTAACAGTGGCTGTTGCTGACTAACAGATCCTTTTAATCTGCCCTGGGGAGACCTGCCCTTTCTCAGGCCAGCTCTGTCTGCTCTCAGCGTGACTTTGGGCAAGTCTCATTGTTCCTTGTGCTCCCGTAATTTCTCTAACCATACCTGCCGCCCCGAGAGCTGTTGGGAGGCTCCCTTTACTTACGTTCAGGGCAGACATGAGCAATCTGCTGACACGTGATCATTCATGGGTATAATTTCCTCCAAATGCCTCGAGACAGGAAGGTCGTCTGGCCTGAGTCTGAGGAGAAGCAACACACAAGAAACATTTTGCTTTCTGCGCCAGAGGCCTGCAAGAAGGACATGGAGAGCCCCAGACACTGCAGGACATAGTGATAACGATAGTGGACATTCATATACTGCTTTTTTTTTTCTAAGACTTTGTTGGCCCTGGCCAGTTAGCTCAGTGGTAGAGCATCGGCCTGGCGTGTGGATGAATGGGCCTGTGTTCAATTCCCATTCAGGGCACACAGGAGAAGCACCCATCTACTTCTCCATCCCTCCCCCTTTTGCTTCTCTCTCTCTCTCTTCCCCTCCCACAGCCACAGTGCTGAGGGTGGCTCCAAGGCCTCCGCCTCAGGTGCTAAGAAGAGCTTGGTTGCTGAGCAATGCCCCAGATGGGTAGAACATTGCCCCCAGTGGGTTTGCTGGATGGATCCTTGTAGGAGCACATGCAGGAGTCTGTCTCTCTGCCTCCCCTCCTCTCACTGAATGAAAAAAAAAAAGATCTTGTTGATTGATTTTTAGAGAGAGGGAGAGAGGACGAGAGAGAGGGCAAGACAAATCAAGTCATAGTTGCTTCACTTTAGTTGTTCATTGATTGCTTCTCATATGTGCCTTGACCGGGCAAGCCCTGGGCAAGCCCCAGGCCTCAGACTGGCAACCTCAGCATTCCAGGTCAACGCTCTATCTACTCCACCATCACAGGTCAGGACATTCATATAGTGCTTAATGCATTCTTAGCATTTCTGTATGTATTAACTCATTTAATCCTCCAGATAACCCTGTGAGGTGGGGAAACCGAGGTGCAGAAACACTGAGTGCCTGGCCTCAGGTCACACAGCTGGTAAACAAATGGAGGCATCGGGATTTGAACCCAGGAGGCCAGGCTCTCACTTTTTTTTTTTTTCTTTTTCTGAAGCTGGAAATGGGGAGAGACAGTCAGACAGACTCCCGCATGTGCCCGACCGGGATCCACCCGGCACGCCCACCAGGGGGTGATGCTCTGCCTCTCCAGGGCGTTGCTCTGCCAGGACCAGAACCACTCTAGCGCCTGGGGCAGAGGCCAAGGAGCCATCCCCAGCACCCGGGCCATCTCTGCTCCAATGAAGCCTTGGCTGCGGGAGGGGAAGAGAGAGACAGAGAGGAAGGAGGGGGAGGGGGTGGAGAAGCAAATGGGCGCTTCTATGTGCCCTGGCCGGGAATCGAACCCGAGTCCCCCGCACGCCAGGCCGACGCTCTACTGCTGAGCCAACCGGCCAGGGCTAGAGGCCTCACTTTTAACCTCTAAGCCCTGCTGCCCTTCTCTGAGGGTTTCCGAGCTCTCTTCCTTGCTGTGATTGTCTCTTTGGTAAACTCCCTCCGCTCCCCCCCACTCCCACTCACAAGCTGTTAGCAGGCTCTGCGGCTCCCGGGGGGTGCAGGTCCCTCCCAGGCCTTGGCCAGCCATCGGAAGAGGAGCAAGGTACAGAGGCCACTCAGACCCTGCACCCGAATTCTTTGTCACCATGACAGCATCTCCCAGGATGAACTCGGACTTTTGACGGCATTTTCTACAGACCCAGTGGAGGGAGAGAGGTGTTATTTGACTGGCTTTATCATCATATGCTCTGTGATGTCTTGTTGGTCACACGAACCTTCCCAAGGATCTCTGGGAAACAAGGACAGAACCTGCCCAGCCGGTGTCCTCACCAGTGGCCGGATGGCCACATCCTGCTGTGGGCTTCCGGTGCTCTTGTCTGCCGTGCCTGGCAAATGGAATTGAACGTAGTGTCTCTCTCTTTTGGAAAACCTGAAATACAAAAATAGTGACGTTTGAAGACAGCCTGAGACATGAAGAGCCAGTGAATCCGCTGCTCAGAGATAATTTACCAGGCTCCTTTAAGGAGCAGGGCCGTCCCGCAGAGAAATGACTGATTTTTTTATTTTGCCTACAAACACTGATATCCAAGGATAAGCAGATATATCAGAGGTGATTACTCTGCTAGCAAAGGGCGCTTTGTCCAGTGAGCTCCTTGTGCATATTCTACTGTTTTATTCTGCTTACAAAATGTGTTCTTGTCTTGTGAAAATTCAAACGGAAAAGACATACTTAACGAGCGATTGAAATTCCTCCATTATCCCGCTGCAGCCCCCATGAGAGCCATGAAAGCACTCATGGGCTGGCTTCCCTCCAGAGCCTTTGCCTGTCCTGGGCGAGGGCTTCCTCCATCCCACCCCCTTACATACATCTCAGAAACACGGGTTGTGGGAGACCAGCAGGGGACTCTGCCCTTGTGGTCTCATTATTGTTCCTGCAGCAGAGAGCGGCCCCTGCTTCTCAAGCTCCCTGTCTTTAAGCAGGACACAGTGACAGGGACCCTGGGAATGGGCCCGGAGAAGGGTTCTGAAGTGCCACACGGTGTAAACCGACCGCAAACCCCCATCTACCGCCAACACCAAACTCAGGCTTGGCTGCTAAATTCACACTTGTCTCAGCTCTTGGGGAGTGCCGCCTTTCCTTTCCATATTTATTGTCAGTAGAGATGGGGAGGAGGAGACTCAGGCCTGTCCCCAGCCCCTCCTCCCCTCCCTCCCAGGGTCCTGGGAGGGCGCATTCACTTCCACCAGAGCGTCTGCCATTTGACAGAGCAGCGCACTTAGTCTCTGGCTGCCGGAGTCGTCGTAAATAGAGTAATCGGGTTTCCTGAACGCCTGCGGGGCCTCTGAGGCTGTAAATAGTTTTCCTGCACCTGCCCAAGATGGACTTCGCCTGCTGGCTGTCCCCACGAGACCGCCTGGAAGTTCTCACAGCCACCTTGGGGATTATTTAGTGCCAGCTCCGCAGATGGGCCTCCCTGGCCTGGGACGATCCGCATTGTTTTTATGGTTTCTTTCTCACCAGGACCCCACACACCAGAAAGCTTATATACATAAATAAGGACGTGGAGGCATGGGAAACATAAATTTGGCGGGAGGCCGGAGGTTTATATCACAGGTTGCCCCGCAGATCGCCGGCTGGTTCTGGAGCATCTTTTCGCCCACTCCGGCCTTCTGGGCCCGTGGTTCGGGGCACTGTGGGCACCTGGGTTCCAGAGGGCACTGATTGATGTGACAAATGATACCCACCCCTGACCAGTCCAGCTCTGTCATGGCTCCTGTCCCCTTGGTGGGAGCCAACTTGTGCATTTTCAAAGAGAGCAAAGAGCCAGGAAACAG
This sequence comes from Saccopteryx leptura, assembly GCF_036850995.1. Classification (NCBI taxonomy): domain Eukaryota; kingdom Metazoa; phylum Chordata; class Mammalia; order Chiroptera; family Emballonuridae; genus Saccopteryx; species Saccopteryx leptura. The sequence continues at coordinate 17,529,525 of NC_089515.1, read as the reverse complement.
GAGACCAAGTGGGGTTTTCTTTTTCTTTTACAACTCTTAATTTAAAAAAAATTTTTTTTTTATTGATTTGAGAGAGAGAGAGAGAGGAAGGGGGGGATGGGAGGGAGAGAGAGAGAAGCATCAACTTTCTGCCCCACTTAGTTGTACCATTTAGTTGTGCACACATTGGTTGCTTCTCACATGTGCCCCAACTGGGGATTGAACCCGCGACCTCGGCGCACCAGAATGACACTCTATTCTCTGAACAACCCGGCCAGGGTTCCTTTTACAAATCTTAATTACATCTTCTTGTTGCAAAAGCAGTACAAACATAGTGTAAAAACTTCAAACAGTAACAGAAATGTAATAAATAGAAAATCTAACCTAGCCGAGAAAACTGAAGGTAGATGTCTTTTACTCTAATTATGTGTTTCTAGCTAGTGTACATGTACATGTATAATTACTCAAAGTACATATTTTTGCAAAAATAAGATAACACCATGTAATCTGTTGTACAACTTGGTGTTTTTGTTCACTTGACATAAGCTCACAGTACATATTATTATTGCTTTCTAGACATCTTTGTGCATCTGAACACAAAACCTTGTCTTATGTATAACATTATCTATTGTATGCATTTACCATTAATATATTAAGTCTGTGACTGATCGATTTTACAGTGAGACCTGAGTTGTAATCATAAACCTACTGCTACTTCATTGCCCACAGATTAAGTTCCTTACTTCTTCTAGGCATCACTGTCCACATACACTGTGATAGGTGTGGACCAGATGACCTGCCAGTTTTAAAATTTCATGACTCTAAAGTTTACATGTTGACCACTCTAAGACCCATAGGCAAGTCTGCCACCAATAAAAGTAGATTTGCTCTAGGTCAAAGCTAGTATGTTTTATAAAGTATTTGAAAGTGTTAATAAAGACATCTGTTGCTTATCCTCCAAGAGCCATAGCTATGGAACTCATACCCATTTTGCTGTCTGTACACTGTGTTCAAAATCAACACCACAAGGAATAAACATTTGCCCTGTGTCTTTCCTCACGTGTCTTTAGCACAAAACCAACAGAGGTCCACAGAACAAGCGCCAGGTGTAAATTAGGTCACTCCCAAAGGAGATCTCTCTGGAGCGCAGAAATTGTTTATTGAAAATCAAACTTGCCTGACCAGGCGGTGGCGCAGTGGATAGATAGAGCATCAGACTGGGATGCAGAAGACCCAGGTTCAAGACCCCGAGGTCGCCAGCTTGAGCATGGGCTCATCTGGTTTGAGCAAAAATTCACCAGCTTGGACCCAAGGTCGCTGGCTCAAGCAAGGGGTTACTCGGTCTGCTGAAGGCCCACGGTCAAGGCACATATGAGAAAGCAATCAATGAACAACTAAGGTGTCAGAACGAAAAACTAATGATTGATGCTTCTCATCTCTCTGTTCCTGTCTGTCTGTCCCTGTCTATCCTTCACTCTGACTCTCTCTCTGTCTCTGTAAAAAAAAAAAAAAAAAAGATCCAACTTAAATGTGTAGCCCTCGCAAGCACTTGGAGAGACTTCTCTCACCCCACAGGCCTGTTGCCCTAAACCACATTTTTATTGCGGCTTAGTGAGTTATTTGAACTGGGCCTGTTCTCTGAACTCATCTGCAAAGCCTGTTCCCACCTGCACCAGAAAAAGGTCTCACTCAGCCTTCCTACATATATCTGTCTGCTTCTTTAATGTTTCCACCAATTTATACAGAATTTGTGGGTGAAAAAAAAAAGAATTTGTGGGTGAGTTGAGAGGGCTGGGACCCAGGCACATGAACAATCAGAAACAGCATCTGGTTTTAAATAAGTGACCCCAGCATATGAAAATGGACAGCCCAGGCCCCTGATCGCATGGGGGGCATTCCAGGTGAGTGCTAGCCGGCTGGGAAAGAACGATGGTCCCTTCAAGGGACTAATTAGGGCTTTGGTTACAACCCTCAACGCCTTAGCTCTCTTAGGGATTTGACCTTGGCCTGGAAAGTTTCAAATGCACCTGTCACGTGGGTGCCTCCAGGAAGCTCAGCAGGCAGAGCTGCAGGTGGGAGGTTAATGGGGCCCATCAACACCTCACACCAAAACACCAAGTTGGCGAGGTCTTACTATTTTCTCTAAACGCATCTACTCCTGCCCAACCCACAGCTTTGAAAACATATTTTTGGTAACACTTAATTTTAATATAATTCATAATTACTGAAAAGTTGCAAGAAAGGTTTCAGAACCATCCGTATCCATTGTACTCAGATTCACTACTCCTTACATTTGGCTGGTTTATCATTCTCTCTGTGTGTTGTTCTGCCTCTTTGTGCATCTCTGTTGTCAGTTTGGTCATCTCTTGTCTGTCTCTCTGTCAAGCCATCCATCCATTCATCCGTCCATCTGTCTCTGTCTATGTATTCATCCAGTCATCCATCTCTCTGTTTATCTTTCATCCATTTACGTAATCATCTGTGCCTGTTTTTTCTTGAACTATTGGAGACATTGTATCTCTGCACCCCTAACTACATTGTATCTCTGCACCCCTAACTACATTGTATCTCTGCACCCCTAACTACTTCAGTAGGGATTTCTAAGAACACAGACTTTCTCTTACATAATCGTAGTGCATCTCCCCCCCCCCCCAGTCTTTATCACCATAGCACACCCTTTAACTGTTAACGGAAAGGAGACAAATATTTATTTATAGGAGCCTGCTGGATGCCAGACATTGCGCCAACGCGCTTTACAGACATGGTGGCACTTTTGTCTTCCAAACAGTCACCTGGAATCAATTTTTGTTTTCCCTGTTTTATAGACAAGCGAACTCAGGCTTGGAGAAATTCAGTAACTTGCCCAAGGGTAGTCACTGGGGAGCAGATGTAGGTCTAGCTGACACTTCATTCACTGCTCTGGGCACTGGTACCTGCAGACTAAGGCATACGCTTGATGAGTGTCTGTCCTTGAAGAGGTACCAGGCCCGTGTCTCCCTAGTTCATCTCAGTGTATCATCTCAGCTGTGGCAGGCCCCGTGGACACAGAGCCACTCAGGGAACAGCAGAGCTCATCAGAAGGTGCTCGCTGGAAGCTTGTCTTCGGCCCTATCAGAATGAAACCACCACCAGCTCAGACAGGCATGTCTGAAAGATGAACATGCTTGTGAGTGCATTTATTCTGAAACAGATGACCACGTACGGAGGAAGGACAGACATTGCACTCATTGCGACCGAGGGTGGGAAAGACACGGGTTTCCTGTTTATGCCTAACACAGTTGGGGCAAGTTATCATTATCCTGGATCTTCGGGTTTAGCTTGGCAAGGCTTCTGGGAGGAGTGGGAGGTTCGAACTTAGAGCCACATGAACATGGCTGTTTTACATCTGGAAAGGACGTTAGACGTATAGGCGACCGCCCTCATTCCAGACACTGGGAAACTAAGGTCCAGAAAGGAAAACTAGTTTGCCCCTGTCATCATGTAGCCAACCAGTGGCCCAGCAGGGGCTTGAATCCAGGGCCCCTGTCTTCCGGGATGAGGTGCTTTCCACTGGCTCAGGAAGCCTGAGCTTTTCCCAGCCCAAACCCCTCCAAATTGTTTTTTTTTTTTTTTTTTTAAATTTTATTTTATTTATTCATTTTTAGAGAGGAGAGAGAGGGAGAGAGACAGAGAGGGAGAGAGAGGAGAGGGAGAGAAGGGGGGAGGAGCTGGAAGCATCAACTCCCATATGTGCCTTAACCAGGCAAGCCCAGGGTTTCGAACCGGCGACCTCAGCATTTCCAGGTCGACACTTTATCCACTGCGCCACCACTGGTCAGGCAGGAAAGAATGTCTTTTCTTTTCTTTTCTTTCTTTTTTTTTTTTTTTTAATATTTTATTTATTGATTTTTAGAGAGAGAGGAGAGAGAGAAGGGGGGAGGAGCAGGAAGCATCAACTCCCATATGTGCCTTGACCAGGCAAGCCCAAGGTTTCGAACCGGCGACCTCAGTGTCCCAGGTCGACGCTTTATCCCACTGCGCCAAATTGTTTACTCTCACCTCAGGCAGCCGCTATCCTGCATTCCATGTTTGGAAACGTACTGTATCTGCCAAAGTACTCATAGTAGTAAATAATTAACCAGTTACTCATTTTTATTAATCAAAAACACAGACATCCCAGTCAGACTGGCTCATCAGCCTATGAGCTCACCAGGGTTATACTGATAGAGTCAAGAAACTAAAGTATGACCTCAATTCAGGTTTTTTTAAATGTCGAAAATAGTGTCCCTCCCTTGAGGTATTACTACCTAAAGACCCTAAAGGACTTATTAGAGAACCCAGGCTGGGAATTTGTTTATAGCTTCCTCTTCCTGCTCAGAGACACTCCAGGTTGTCTGTGTCCCCAGTGAACAAATTTTACCCTAGATGTGCCATCTAAAGATGGCATTCCTCCTTCCTCTTACCTCCCCGCTTTCCTCCCTCCCTCGCTTTCTGGCTCATTCAGCTCTGCCACAGGGCACATGCCCACTAATAGCCACATTTCTCTAAAGCATTCAAGAATAAAGTGATTTTAAATATATAATTCTACAGCTTTTACGAACCAAATACAGTATGATTTTGAACCTGATAGAGTTTAACAAAAAGATGTTTTAGACCGATGACAGAAAAGAATGTAGACTGAACTTCCTACATCAAATCATTGCCAAAGAATATACAGGTGCACCCTGGAGAGTTTGCGGGTCCGGTTGCAGACCGCCACAATAAAGCGAACCACACAATTTTTTTTTTGTTTCCCAGCACTTATGTTTTACACTATACTGTAGTGTAGTCTGAAGTGTGCTGTAGCATTTCGTCTAAAAAAATATACACACTTTAATTTAAAAATACTTGGCCTGACCTGTGGTAGTGCAGTGGATAAAGCGTCGACCTGGAAATGCTGAGGTCGCCGGTTCGAAACCTTGAGCTTGCCTGGTCAAGGCACATATGGGAGTTGATGCTTCCAGCTCCTCCCCCCTTCTCTCTCTCTGTCTCTCCTCTCTCTCTCTCTCTCTCTCTCTCTCCCTCTCCTCTCTAAAATGAATTAAAAAAATTAAAAAAATAAAAATAAAAATACTTGATTGCTAAAAAATGCTAACAACTATTACCTGAGCCTTCAGAGAGTCGTAATCACTTTGCAGGAGGAAGGTCTTGCCTTTGATTTGTAAAAAAGGCAGTTATCTTTGGAGCGCAATCAAACAAGAGATGCCTGTAACACATGCATTTTTATTTTCTAACTGGATGGGGTTTTCACATGCCCTGAAGCCAGAACAATACAAAGCACACCCTTAACACCGTGAGTCTCAAGATTTTCATGCCAAGGCGAACTTAGAAAATGATAAACCGAACAACGCCGGTTAAACTGAAGACGCCGCTCATGGTCCCTGGAGGTACTCGGCCAATATCTTGGCGTACCTAGAATCGCTTGCAGTTTGCCAGTTGGGGAGCTCCAAACGAATGTAATTAACTGAAAGAATACTAACTATCACGTGGTGACACCTTAAAGGACAACGAAAGACTCAATAAAATCCTACTTCTATTTCTGATTTAAAATCTTGGGAGGAAAATGGGTGCGTGGAATGCATTTTTAAAATTGAGTGAAAACCTTAATTATGACCCATTCATGTCCGGGCCTCTCTAGCCAGGTCTGCAGCAGGAACTCATCTCGCTGTTCAGGGACTGGTGCTGGGAGGGTGTTTGTTCTTCCAGGCCTGTGCAGCCGGCCTGCAGCAGCTCTGCTTGCACTCTCGCTCAAATAAAAAAAATTACAAAGCCTCTCGAATTGCTTTTTCAGCCTGGAGGAAACAATGAGAGAGGCTCTGGCCCTTGTGCCCGATCACTAGGCAACTGGAGAGGGGGTGGGCCCAGCACCACCCTGCACGTCTGCTCTGCTGTCCAAGCACACATTAGCCCAGCGGCCAAACACAGCGAAGTCACATAGGGCAGAAGCGTGCCCTGCTAGGAGGCGGCAGGCCAGAGCGCCCAGGCTCAGCCCTTCGGTCTATAAACTCAGAGGACCAGCCGCTTTGCTTTGCCTGAGAGCTCAGCTGGGTCTGTGTCTGCTTGTGGACCACTCACCCTAATGAGAGGTGCCTCTTAACTGCCCTGCTCCTGTCATCCCTGGAGAGCCCTGGGGGCCACCTGGGCCACACACTGAGTCTTATTCCCCATTGGGAAAGTGTCTGACCTCTGGACATGGCAGATGAGGACATCTGAAAGGGCACTTGGGTTTCTCCAGTTTAGGGCTGAACCATAAAAGGAAATTCTTACAGACGTTCATTGTCCTCAGCCCAGATGGGACAGCTGAGGGCTTTTTGTGGTAGAATTACCCAAGTAATAGCCCTTGTTAGGCATGGGACCTCAGACTTTCCCGCTGTGTTACCTTAGCAAGCCAGCCGCATTTAATGTAATTAGATGTCGAAGTTCACTTTATTGTAGAAAATGGTGATTATCCAAATGTAGGCCATGCTATTAGAACGTGTTTTGGGTTTGGAAAATTGTATCCTTCTCATGCATATTGGGTTGGCTTATGGTTACTAATTCTCAAACCTCCCGGAGGCTCAGGCTGATTAAGGTTTGCACAGACCAAACAGACACTTCCTTCTTCCCGGAGCCTTGATTAGGCCCAGGTCTTGGCTCCCAACTCGGTTCCTTAGCAGTGCCTTTGGGACTGCCAGCTGCACTGTGACAGCAGGGTGCTGGGCCCTGGAGTTAGTCTGGAGCCGCTCCTCTTATGTGTCAAATACACTATATTGAGCTGGTGAGCAAGCTTGTGTTTGAAGAGAGAATTCCAAAGGCCAACAAAATTTTGAAAGACGTATTCCTAAGCCACTGTGGCTGTGAATGTCTCTGTGTATCAGGGTCCCACACATCCTATCTATGCTTCTTTTCTTCTTCACTGGAACTTTTAAAAATTATAAGTCAGACAATATGAGGTATATAAAAGAAGGTTAAATATCTCTTCCCCTCCTTCCTCCCCGTCTGCTCTTTGAAGATGACCAGTGTTGACAAGTTGCAATGTATCCCCCCTCTCGACCTTTGGCTTCTGTGCTCATGTCCTTTACCATGCTTTTCATTGGGGAAAATTTCAAGTAGTCAGAACAGTCAAGACTAGTATAAGGATCCCTGTCCCCACTCCCCCAATTCCAGTAATTATCAAAGTTTTATAATCTTGCTTCTTCCATCTCTTTAGCTTACATTTTTTATTTTTTTGTTTTGTTTTACAAAAATGGCATGCTACTCAGCAACCTGTTTTTTTATTTATCTTAAACATTATTTCTTTCTCTCTCTCTCTCTCTCTCTCTCTCTCTCTCTCTCTGTTTTTCAATTAAGTGAGAGGCAGGGAGGCAGAGAGACAGACTCCTGCATGTGCCCAGAACCGGAGTCCACCTGGCAAGCCCAGTAGGGGGCGATGCTCTGCCCATCTGGGCCATTGCTCCATTGCTTGATAACCCAGCTATTTTAGCACCTGCGGCTAGGCCATGGAGCCATCCTCAGTGCCCGGGACCAATTTGCTCAAACCAGTTGAGAGATGGCTGTAGGAGGGGAAGAGAGAAAAAGAGAGGGAAGGGGGAGAGAAAAGGGGAGGCGTGGAGAAGCAGATGGTTGCTTCTCTTGTGTGCTCTGACTGGGAATTGAACCCGGGACTTCTGCACGCCAGGCTGAAGCTCTACCGCTAAACACACCAGCCATGGCCGAACATTATTTCTTGTCAGCTCATCTACCTCCTCCTTTTAATGGCTATGTAGTCTTCCATTGTATGCTTAAACCACCATGTACTCAACCATTCCCCTATTTTAGACATTCAGGCTGTTTCCAGATTTTTTTGTAAATTCCTGCAATAACTATCCACATACATAAGTATTTACATATTAATAGATGTTTTTCTGTAAGATAGATTTCCAAAAGTGGGATGGAAGGATCATGGGCTATGGATGTTTTAAGTCTTATTAACTCAAGTATATATATCAAATATATATTATTGCTCAAGTATATTTTCAAAATATTGTAGGTCACCTCTCATCTGCAACATCTACCCCTTTTCTCAAAGCTCTTGGTGTTATTGTTCATCAAAAATGTAACGAGCCTGACCTGCGGTGGCGCAGTGGATAAAGTGTCGACCTGGAATGCTGAGGTCGCCGGTTCAAAACCCTGCACTTGTCTGGTCAAGGCACATATGGGAGTTGATGCTTCCTGCTCCTCCCCCCTTCTCTCTCTCCTCTCTAAAATGAATAAATAAATAAATAAAATTTAAAAAAATGTAACGAATCTTTTGTGCAAAGAGATGGCATAAAAATCGATGCTTTTATGTGTTTGTGAATGAATTCTGCATTGATTTTGTAAACTACAGTTTTACAGTCATCTGGGGGAAGCTAGCCATTAGAAACAATTGGAACAGAGGGCAGGAGGAAAATGTCTTTTGAAGACCAACCACTGCTCTTTGTCTCTCTTAGTTTGCACAGCGGAAAACGGGAGCTGGCCGTGTGGTGCATATCTGCAATCTTCCCGAAGGAAGCTGCACTGAGAATGATGTCATCAACTTGGGGCTGCCCTTTGGAAAGGTCACCAATTACATCCTCATGAAGTCTACTAATCAGGTAGGTCTGGGCACTTTCACACTGATACGATCACACAGTAGTAGTGATCCACCTGGTACACTATATATACATATTTATATAAATAATTTTTTAAAAGAACCTAGTCTTTTTTTTTTTAAGTGAGAGGAGGGGAGGTAGATAGGCTCCCGAATGCACTCCGACTGGGACCCACCCAGCACCCCTTGCATGGGGCTGATGCTTGGGCCAGCCAAGCTACTTTTAGCACCTGAGGCCAATGCTCAGACCAAACAACCTATCCTCAGCACCTAGGACCGATGCTTGAACCAGTTGAGCCACTGGCTGTGAGAGGGGAAAAGAAAGAGAATGGGGAGGGGATGGGGAAGAGAAGTAGATGGTTGCTTCTCATGTGTGCCCTGACTGGAATCAAATCTGTGATGTCCACATGCCAGGCTGATGCTCTATCCACTGAGCCAACTGGCCAGGGCCAAAAAGAAGCTGTTCTTAACATGAAGAGGTAACACACAGCTGGACTTCTGTTGGGAAAGCACAGAGGTTTTGTCGGCAGTGACGTTTGTTTCCCCTTGTTTCACCTACCTGTTCTTGTGGTGGTTACTTGCCTTTGTGAGGAACCTAAAAGTAGGACGTGCTTTGGGAGGAGGTGCCTATTAACATAGAAAAACTAACTGGCCCCCAAAACAGTAATCCACGGACTTGAGTCTTTTTGCTGTGTTACCAATCCCCTGAGCTAATGCTATATATAGTCTTACCTTCTAAGCTTCTCACAGCCAAGGGGTTGGATTGGAGCAAGCCAGCAACTGACTGGGAACAGGTATTGTCACTGATCCTTGCCATTAACTTCTGAGACCCTTGGTTCACACAGCCAGAGAACAGGTAGCAATTGAGAAATGCCTGGTAAGTCTAAGGAACTAAAGACCTTTCCCTCATGGGGACTGACTGAGTCCTTGGGAATTAATATGTTTGTCTTCATTTTTAAAATCAGTGAGGGAGTTTACACAGAGAAGAGCCTGAAATAAGAATATTTTGTGTTTGGTTGTTCATAAGTACTTTTATTTTATGAGTCAGAGGAACAGGCATCAGAGGAATTATTTTCTTGATTAAAACATGAACTTGGCAAACTCACAACCACATCGCATTGTCCGTGGTCTTCCCCCTTCAACCAGGACTGAGATCGCTTGCTTTGTCTTTCTTCTTGCTTCTCAGAATTCTATTCTGGGGTAAATGTCCAAAATCCAGCTTGCCACAGTAATGCAGTGAAAGTCACTGAATTAATACTCGCATTTGACAGGTAAGAGCTGGAGGCGCTAAAATGTTTCTGCGAACAAAGAGACGCTTAGAAAGCTGGATGGCAGAATGTGCATAACACCCCAAATAATCTTGACTTCTGGTCTCCCACACTCTGCCGTAGACTGTGACAGCATAGAGGAAGCATTGCCGAGATTCAAACACAGGTGTGAGGGAAGAAGAGAGGAGTTTGTTCAAGGAAAATGCAATGGCAGGTGCTCACAGTGAGGGGCCTCCTGTCACAGAACTCTTTCCTTTCTCAATGTCGAGGGACCAGATTGGAACAAACCAAACAAATATAAGAAACAATAACGACGAATTCACACGATAGCTAACTTGTTGTTTTTTTAAAAAATCAGAACAGTTAAATAAAGAGGACAAATGTTGTAGAGACATAACTGAGTATTTTCCTCTCTCTTTAACTCATAAAGACATCAAGGACGTGACCATCCTTCAAGCCTAGGGAGCCCCCAAGTATTTTAGTATATTTCTGAGAGCTCAGATATCCGGAGCTCGTGCCTCTATTTTCTGTCATTGCCACCACTAGATAGCAAATTTGACAGGGATGGGCCCAAGGTCACTTGTGCCACAAAGTCACTCTCCCTTGCTCCACCCCATCCACTGGGAAACTGCTGGTAATGGACTCTTCCTATCCCAGAGGGGCTCCTGTGGCGATGTAGCCCAGGATGGACATACATAATTAAGAATAATGTTTGGTAACCATGGGGATCAGGAGAGGAGCCATCTTATAATGAGCTTTTTGGTGAAGGTAATAAATAGATCTCTTTGAACAGATGGGATCAAAGAGAGCTTTTCCTTGCACTTTTTTTTCTTTTTATTGAGGAATGAAATACATACTCTAAAGTGCACTAGTCTTAAGTGCACTTCTCCATTAATTTTTTACATGTGTACACCCATATAGTTACTACACAGGCCAAGATATGGAATGTTTCCAGAACATCAGAAGGTTTCTCCAGGCCCCTTCTGAGTCAGTACCCCACCCTACCCAAGGGGGATGCTGAACTCTGACTTCTAGCACCATTGATTTTGTTATGCCTGTTTTTGAACCTCATCTACTTGGAATCATACCTTGTACTGAATTTTGTTCGAGACCATTCATGCCAAGTCCAATGGGTGTCCTTCCGTTCTTTCCTAGGCCTTTTTGGAGATGGCTTACACAGAAGCTGCTCAGGCCATGGTCCAGTATTACCAAGAAAAATCTGCTATGATCAACGGTGAGAAGTTGCTCATTCGGATGTCGAAGAGATACAAGGAATTGCAGCTGAAGGTAAAACATTCTGTCGTTCATTCAGTCATTCAACAAGCAACAGCTGAGTGTCTCCTTGAGAAGGAGAGGACAGAAAATATGCAAAAATTACCCACTGCCTTTGAGGATATCACAGCAGATGACAAACCATTATAACGTGGCGAGAAACGTGCTCACTGATATTAAGTACAAAATGCCAAGGGGGTCTCAAGACAGGCAGACTAACTACTTGGGATGCGCAGAGGGTTGACAGGGTAGGTCTTGAAGGGTGTAAAGTAAGAAGGGAACGGTGCTTGCTTTTCAGATGTAGAAGTTCCAGGCATAAACCCTGAAAATAACCTCCTTCTCCACCCATACAGGTCTTCAGTACCTTTCTTCCTTTGTCACCCTCCTTGATCTTTCATTCCCTTCTTCACCCTCTGTATTTATGTCTTCAGCCCCGTGGAAATCCTTCTAAGTAGGACATGACTGAATTGGCCACTGTCAGAACTCAGGGATGAATTCAGTTCATTCCAAACAGGGCTTTTGTTTTTGTTTCAGCTTGTCCTACATTTATCTTTTCTTGTTTGCTTGCTTGCTTTTGATTTTATTGTGAAGTACAACATACACACAGAAAAGTGACTAATTGTGCATTACACAGTTTAAAAGCACTAATGGGTGAAGCCCCGTAAGTCCCATAATACCACCACCAAAGTCAAGAAGTAGGGCATCAACAGTACCCTGAAGCCCTCTAAATCTCTCCTCGTGCTCAACTCCTCCGTCTCCACTCCATGACTTTGAGGATGATTATTGCCTTCCTTTAACTTACAGTTCTACCACCTATATCTGCCTTCCTTAATAGTATAGTTTATATACACATATCACAGAGAGATAGAGGGCAGGATAGTAAATCATGGCGAGAAGAGGGGAAGGCAGTGGGGGGAGGGGGCAAAGGGGGTGTCAAGGAGAACATGGGGGAGAGGGAGGGAGATATATTTGGGGGAACACTTGTAACTATGTAAACACAACACATTAAAATAAAAAACTAGTTTTGCTTATTTTTGAACTTTATATGAATGGAGTCATACTCTCTTTTCTTTCATGTCTTGCTCTTTTCACTCAACATTCATATTGGCTGTGTCTATTTCTTTTCTTTAATTCATAAATTAAATTTAATGGGGTGACGTTGGTCAGGAAGAATACACAGGTGTCAGGTAAATATCTCCATAGCATTTGAGCGGTTGATTGTGTTGTGTACTGTGGATACTACTCAGCCATAGAAATGAGGATACATCGCCATTCACGCATAGGTGGGATATTTATTTTCATTGTCATGTAATTTTTTAAAACTGAATTGCTTAGAGTGACGCTACTTAAATAATTATGCAGGTTTTTAGGTGGTTGTATAAATTTCTCTTGTATGACCTCAACTTTATTTACCCATTACTCTGTTGGTGGACATTTTGAATTGTGTCCTCCTTGAGGGCATTAGGGACAGTGCTACTGTGAACATTTGTAGACGTGTTATCCTGTACACATGAACACTGTCGTATGATGAGAGGTGGGTACATAACTAGGAGGGGGGTTGCTGGATCCAGGCATGCATACCCTCACATTTACCAGATCGTAGCCAGCTCTTTTCAAATTCAGTTGTCCCAAACTTACACTCCTACTAGTAGTGCCTCAGAATTTTCAATGGTCCATGCTCTTGCTAACATTTTGTCTTGTCCTTTTATTTTTTTAAGATCTTATTTATTCATTTTTATTAGAGAGAGGAAAGAGATAGAACAGGGGGAGGAGCAGGAAGCATCAACTCCCATATGTGCCTTGACCAGGCAAGCCCGGGGTTTCGAACCAGCGACCTCAGCATTCCAGGTCGACACTTTATCCAGTTCACCACCACAGGTCAGGCCTTATCTGACTTTTTAATTTTTGCCTCTCTGAGGAGAGCATAATGGTTTATCGTGGTTTTATTTTTTATTGTCCTGATTACTGATTGAGACTGAGTTGCTTATGTGTATTGGCTATTCCCTTGGGCTCTTCTCTGTGCAAGGTTTCTTTTCAAAGCCTTTGCCTGTGCTTTTCTTTGAGCTATATCTTCTCAGTGGTCGGTAGGAGTGCCCGTAACTAGAGGACTTAATCTGTTTGGACTTATTGTAATCGATGCTATATTTGTGTGTAAATCTACCTTCTTATTTTGTGTTTTCTACTGTGCCATGTCATAGGGGTTTTCCAGGTCGCATCAGCTCATTCCAGGTTCCCTTGGGGTCCATCCTGTCTCAGACCCACAGCCCTCAATCTGCCGTCAAGGTTGAAGTGAGAAGGCAGAGACTGCGTAGCTGTTTCTGGCCAGGACTAGCATTCTGACACGTCTGCAGATGTAGATTGGGTATATGTCACCCAGCTGCCAAAGTCCTGCCTCTGCTTTGCTTGCTGTCTTGCTTCTGAACTTCCTTTGCCAACAGTCCTGGCAGAACCTGGCATTTCTTTTTTTCTGACTAATGAAAGCATGTGGCTTTTCTCAGACGAGTGAAAGATTCCACCCCATTCTCTATTCTTCTGGATTCTCCCCAGGGGCTGAAGGTTTATTTCAGTACTGAACACCCCATGGAGCTTTGAACTTTGGTTTCCACATGAAGTGTTGCTATAAACTCTAATTATGATTAATAGCAGTGCTCAGCTTCTTAAGGTACAAGGCACTGTAGTACCTTACCGAGGGAGGTAGTTTGGGGCAGGTTAAAGAGGCCATATGGTCCAGACTGGCATTTAGCAGATGTTGCGCCCACTGTGGGCGGGAACTGGGCCGGCATCATGGATACGGAGGGAGCACGCTTGTGCAGGAGCTCACAGTCTGGTGAGAGGAAAAGCAGGTCAGCACTGGGCCCCCACAACCGTGTGAGTGGTGCCACCCTAGGCTCTACCCCTTCCTGCTTTGATGAGCTTGGACAAGTTGCTTCACCTCTGTGAGCCTCCGTTTCCGGAACAGTAAAGGACTATACCCTGAGCTCTTTGGTTATAAGCATTTTTTTTTTCATACTTTGTGTCTTTGATTCTCACAAGCCACTGCTCCTGTGGGGTGTGTAGGGTGGATAATCACAGTAATTGTAACAGTATAACAGTAACAAGTGTATGTCCCTTTGATTGAGTCCTGGTTCTCTGGGCCAAGCAATGTGCCAAGTGCTTTACACAAATACATTATCTCTTGTAATTCTGACATCACTTTTGTCAAACAGGTATTATTACCTCGGATTTACAGATGAGGAAACTGAGGCTCATAGAAGTTCAGTAACTTGCCCAAGTTCAAAGTTACTGGAAGAGCCATGATTAAAACCTAGGACTCTCTGGGTTTTGTACTATATTTGCATCTCTATATTGTGTTACTATGGTCTCCATTGTCCATATGAAACATCAGAGAGAACTCAGGTATTTGCTGTAGTCACCCAGCCAGTAAGCAGCAGAGGGAACATTTTAATAGAGCTTTTCTCAAATGTTAATGCAGCTCTTGTTCAAACATCTATTCAGTAGGTCTGGGGCAGGGCTGAGAGTTTGTGTTTCTAACAAGCTCCCAGGAGATGCTGACGTAGCTCAGACCACGCTTTGAGCAGCAAGGGTCTAGACCACACGGTTGTCTGGCCTTTTATAAGGGTCTTCTGCTCCCCAAGCTGTCCCACCGCCTCTGTGTGAAGGCGTCGCAAAGCATGTTTCAACCACATAGCAATGCATGCATCATGATCCCTAAGTTGACATCAGCTAGGACATTTTTTTGCAAGGAACAGAACTTTATCTCAATTAAGCATATTGACTAAAGAAAAAGAGAGAGAGAGGGAGGGAGGGAGAGAGAGAGAGAGAGAGAGAGAGAGAGAGAGAGAGAACTCATTGGCTCATGTGACAAAAAATCCAGGAGTAGCCCTGGTCGCAGGTGTGGCTGGACTCCGGGCACAGGTGCTGGCAGTAGGCGGGCTTCCCTGCACTCTGCTTTCTGCTCACTTAGCTTTGTTTTGGGGGTCTCCCTGGGACGGCCCCGGCAGCCTCAGGCTCTTTCCTCTAGGTGGCGTGATGGCTTCATTGACTTCAGCAGCTCTCTCTCTCATCCTCCCATTTCCTTCCCCAAGAGCGAGCCAGAGTTTTTCCAAGTAGCTCCCGTCAGAGTCCTGAGAGCTGCTCTGGTCATCAGACTAGCTTAGGATGTGTGTCCTTCCCTGAACCAATCTCTGTGGCCAGAGGGAGGCTGTGCTGTGATTGGCGAGGTCTGTGCCACCTGCTGCCTGCTTGGAGTAGGGCTGGAGAAAGGGGAATGGCTACTGGGAAGGTAGATAGCAAACGTTATATCCATCCGTGTGTCTGGGCCAAAGGAGCCACCACGTGGGGTCCTGCCAGGGCTTGCAGAGGTGGTGGGGGGCTTGATTGGTCTTTCTCCTCTAACTTTACCTTTTGCTCACCAGGCAAAGTGGAGGGGGAGAGAGAGGGGGTCTTCAGGTACTTTTCACCTCCTGTCTGGATGTATCTCCATGGCATAGTCTTGTCTCCCTATGTATTCTTTGTGGTATGGGTTCTGTTCTTCAGGGCATTTGGGGCAGAACCCATCACATAACAGGTGTCCAATGCATGGAATGAATGAGAAAGAGAAAATCTTTAGCAACAACAGAAAGTGAATGTTTTTCTTCCTACAGACCTGGATGAGAAGATTAGATTATTTTCCAGCTTGTTCTAGAGCAGGGGTCCCCAAACTATGGCCCACGGGCCACATGCGGCCCCCTGAGGCCATTTATTCGGCCCCGCCGCACTTCCAGAAGGGGCACCACCATCTCATTAGCCAAAAGCAGGCCCATAGTTCCCATTGAAATACTGGTCAGTTTGTTGATTTAAATTTACTTGTTCTTGGCCCTGGCCGGTTGGCTCAGCGGTAGAGCGTTGGCCTGGCGTGCGGGGGACCCGGGTTCGATTCCTGGCCAGGGCACATAGGAGAAGCGCCCATTTGCTTCTCCACCCCCCCCCCCACTCCTTCCTCTCTGTCTCTCTCTTCCCCTCCCGCAGTGGAGGCTCCATTGGAGCAAAGATGACCCGGGCGCTGGGGATGGCTCCTTGGCCTCTGCCCCAGGCGCTAGAGTGGCTCTGGTCGCCGCAGAGCGACGCCCCGGAGGGGCAGAGCATCGCCCCCTGGTGGGCAGAGCGTTGCCCCTGGTGGGCGTGCCAGGTGGATCCCGGTCAGGCGCATGCGGGAGTCTGTCTGTCTCTCCCTGTTTCCAGCTTCAGAAAAATACAAAAAAAAAATAAAAATAAAATAAATAAATAAATAAATAAATTTACTTGTTCTTTATTTTAAATATTGTATTTGTTCTCGTTTTTGTTTTTTTACTTTAAAATAAGATATGTGCAGTGTGCATAGGGATTTGTTCATAGGTTTTTTTATAGTCTGGCCCTCCAATGGTCTGAAGGACAGTGAACTGGCCCCCTGTGTAAAAAGTTTGAGGACCCCTGTTCTAGAGACTTCTCCAGAATCACGGCATCTTACATGCAGAAAAGAACTTGGAGTAATTTAAACCAGGGTCTCTAAGTTAGAGAATTTTCAGGGCAGTTTTACAGTCCTCTTGCTCAGAGATTCCCCTTCTGGAGGTTTGGAGTGGGCTTAAGGCTCTTCAATAGTATGGGGGCCTGGTTTCAGAGCCACCGGCCTAGCCAGCCTCATAGCCACAGAGGAGGTCTCTGGCCCTGGGCAGCAGTCTCGTGAATGGTCCACGATGCTCTCAGGAAGATGAAATCAGCAAATGATGGGAGGGTCTTCTCCAGGCAAGACGTTGTGCCGAGAGCTGTGATGAGGATGAGACGCGGCCTCACATGGGGAGACTTTGCTGTCTAACTGGACAGACAAGCTGTTCTTGTGCAAAACTGTACAAGATTTAAACAAGTGCATAAGTACGGAAGCTTCTAGAAGTTTAGTGGCGAAAGGCAAGGCACCTTGGTTGTATAGAGAAGGGAGAGGTTACTGAGTAGATAGGGTCTTGAAGGAGGAGACGAATTACCTACACAGAGAGGGATCCAGGGGAAAGGAATCAGGTGGGAAGAGAGGTAGAGCCTGGAAAACAGCGAGATTGAAAAGCACCGGGGCTCACAGAACTGTGTGGCTCTGAGGACTCGGCCCCATCTGGAGGGCTTCCGCATCTTCCCATGATGCTCGAGGCAAGTGGAACGGCGGTGGAGGGCGCAGCGGGCACGGAACTCTCTAGCAGCTCCTTTTACGTTGGGCCAGCACTCATGGCTTTTGTCAGTGCAGCCTGCGTGCCCTGAGCCCTCGGAGGATGCAGACGGGCCTTATTGTCTCACCTGTGGATGGAGAAAACGACTCCCACCCACAGCAAACCTTGACCCCAGGTGACCCAGCCCGCGTGGGGCAGAGTTGGGCCTGCCCTTCCTGGGCTGAGGTTCTCAGGCTTCGGTGCCGCCCTATAAGTGTGCCAGCACTAACCTAGGACTGCATGGGGCTTGGCATCTCACCCTTCTCTTAAACGTAGCACGACGCATTGACCATGGGCACTGTGAATGGTCCCTTACGGGTATTGAACCACATCAATATCATCACAGAATAGATGAGAAATATACCGTGTCTGAGATTTGCTTCAAAATACTCTGTGGGGTGGGGGAGGGGTATATAAATGAAACAAGATTGGTCCTAATTGTTGATGATGCAAGGAGATTCACGGGGGAGGGGGGGGTTCAGTGTACCGTTCTCTCTACATTTGTGTGTGTTTGAAATGTTCTGCAATAAAAAGGTACCCAGAACATCCATGTCGACCTACTCCATTCTCTCCCATTTTCACCTTCCTGCAGCGATTACAGCTTTGTTTTATTCGCCCCCTTCCCACCTTTAACCACAGAAGGAAGAGGAAGGTTGAGAGGATTTCCTTAGGGCTGCAAGAAGCTGATTCTGTCATTTGCAAGTTTTTGATCACTTCTGTCCTCTTCTCAGATGGCAGCTGGTGAGATATTTGGGCCGAGAATGCCAACAATTTGGAATTGTCACTTAAAAGAGGAACTGACCTCTCTGGTCCTCAGAGTCTGGTCGCAATGCCAGTGACCACCAGCCCTGGCATACAGT
This sequence comes from Saccopteryx leptura, assembly GCF_036850995.1. Taxonomy (NCBI): domain Eukaryota; kingdom Metazoa; phylum Chordata; class Mammalia; order Chiroptera; family Emballonuridae; genus Saccopteryx; species Saccopteryx leptura. Next base: position 17,511,332 of record NC_089515.1, on the reverse strand, counting down.
GTACGTCGATTGTCCTGTCCTTTCTCTGTAGCCCCATCCCTCCATCTCACCAACCTGTCATCTGGGAACAGGTCTGAGGCAGCACCTGTCCCCTGCGGGGCTCAGTGCTGGTGCTAGCTGTGCAGAGCCCAGCAACCTGGTGACCGTCACACCGGGAACATGGGACCTGAAAGTGGCCTCGGCAAGAGGTTCTGTGGTTGGAAAAATAAGGGGCAGGAAAGCATTTAAGCCATGAGGAGGCTCTTCTAGCCCCCAAAGAACTCTGGGTGCATCTCTTTGACCCTTGGGGAACTGTATGGGTCACTAGAGGATGTTTTCCTCTGTGGCGTCTGATTGGCTGGCCCTGCCCACCATCATGTGGCACACAGAGGGGAAGCGGAAAGGCACACTCCTTCTCTCACCCCCGGCTTTCCTGCATCTGGGCTGGAAGGAACAGTCAGGAGGAGCTGAGGTTCCCAAAGAGCAGAAGAAAAGTGTTGGGGACCTTGAGGACTCTTTTAGCTACAGAAAGTCCCCCATCCAACCCCCTCAGTCAATTTATAGGTTTTGAAAAGTGGCAGTGGTACCTTCAATCCAGCTTGGGGGGCACATTCTAGGCTCAAGCCTTTGCCTATTCTAGCAGGCAAGGGGTTTGGGGCCCAGATGTGGCCTCCCCAGTGATAGCAGATCTCATCACATGTCCCTGCACTTGGTGCTGGTGGCTCCTGCCAGCTCTCCTGAGCTCTGCTGGCCCAGGTGCTGGCCGGTGTGGGGGCAGAGTTGCCGCAGACCCTCGGGACCAGCAGTCCGAGGCTGGCCTTTCCCGTGGTGATGCAGGTGGGCAGCTTCCACTGCGTGTCCCCAGGTGGGCAGGCAACAAGAGACCCAGCTAGTACGATTACCTTCAGTTGCACCTTTCCGTTCTGCCCCCAGGTAGTGACGGACCACCCTGGCTGAAGGACAGGTGTCTTTGGTGGAAGGAGGCAGCTAGGCGGCAGCCTTCTTCTTGGCCCCTACCTGCAACCTCAGTTTCTCTCTTTGCATGACCCTGGGTGTCTGCTTGAGGCCTGATTTAAGCTGATGAGATGCAAGCTGGCAGTGCAAACCCTGGCTGGCGGTCTGGTTACCTGTGAGTGACACTCTCTTACGCTTGGAGAGGGTCAGCCTTTAGAGCTACAATCTGATAAAGGGGACTACTTGCCAGAATTATGAGGCCTTCTTTTCAGGTGGATATCCTCACCAGGTGTTCCTGGGCCTTTTCGTGAGCAGGGTTGTACTGGCTTCTTTATCTATCTATCTATCTATCTATCTATCTATCTGTCTGTCTATCTCTCTATCTATCTATCTATCTGTCTATCTATCTGATCTAATCTATCTATCTATCTATCTATCTATCCTATCTATCTATCTATCTATCTATCATCTATCTATCTATCTGATCTAATCTATCTATCTAATCTCTCTATCATCTATCTATCTATTTTGGAAAGAGAGTAACTTGTTGTTCCCCTTACTTATGCATTCATTGGTTGATTCTTGTGTGTGCCCTGATAATGAACTGAACTCTCACCCTTGGTATATCGAGAGGACGCTCTAACCAACTGAGCTACACAGCCAGTCCTCTTGACCTCCTCCTTCATGACCACAGGGGAAGGGCTCACTGCCTTCTCTTTGTCATTCTTTTCTTTTTTAGTTCAAGCAGACAAGAGATTCCTCTCTGGTTGAACACTTTATACTCTTTTCCTCTGTCCTAGCCCTGACCTCTCTTCCTGAAACCACAGACAGCTCTCTCATCCTCTCCTTGACTTGTGTTTTTCCAGCCCAACTCTCCATCTTAACAATAACACAGAGAAGCAGCCGTGCACTCAGAGGACTCAGAGAATTCTGGCCCCGGCTGGATAACGTAGCTCACTGCATCTCTCCGGCCCTGGTTTTCCCATCTGTAAAATGGGATATATGATGATTCCTGACATCTGTATAAGTCTGCGATTTCACAATTCTTTATAAAATATATTGGAAAGAAAATCAAAGATAAAAACAGCCATTGATTAAATTTCTTAATTAAATTCTTTGTCAAAAGTTGACATCACAGACCAAGGGTTTTTAGACTTATTGAGATGTAATTACATATCATAAAATTCACCCTGCTTCATATATTTTCAAGGAATGGATGACTTCTGTGTAGTCTTTTGGAAGATGCTTTCGCCTTTCTTTTGTGCCCATGAATTTCTTTTTCTAATTGTTTCTTTCTTACTGTTTTGTTACTGTTTTTCATCCTGGGCTCAGGAAAGGGTTTTGGTTGGGATTTGGAGGCTGGGTAGGTCCTGTCCTGGCACAGCCACCAAAGAGTGACTTCTGGCATGGGTGGGGCCTTTGGGTGCCTGGCATCCTCAGCCATGCACCATGGCTCACAGCCCATGCTGCCCGTCCCACACATCACGCGCCCAATGGCCACCGTGGAGGAACACGCTGGAGTAAGGTGTTGTGTGGGTCACGGAAAGGGTCTTGGAGTTGAAATACCTTTTGTCGAGTCTGATTCTCTAACTATCTCTATGGCCTTGAATGTGTTCCTTAACCCAGCACAACTCTAGGAGTCACTGTCTACGTGGAACACAGAGAGGCTGGTGACCCTGGAGTGGCCTTAATCCCTCTGAGTCTCAGTTTTCACGTGTGTAAAATGTGGAGGATACATTCGATGATCTTCAAGTCTCTTTCCAAGTTATAATGTCTAACTGCCCTCCTTCCTTCCACTACCCCCCTCTTCCTCCTTCTTTCCCTCCCTTTCTTTTACATCATATATATTTTATTCAGGAAGGGGTAGGAGGCAGGTGTGAACAAATGCTACTTTCTCCCAACACGTGGATGGTGAGCACGAGGCTTCTTCCTTCCCCAGCTCAATGGACGCCATGTCCCCAGGTCCACTCAGCCCATCACCGCTTAGCGTTATGCTCATACTCCTCCTGCCTGGGGTTAACTTTTTTTCCCCCTAAAAAGGCACTTTCCCCCCACTGGTGGAATGGACAATGCGCCCAGGTCCTAGCTGCTTCCCTAGGTGTTTGCAAGGCTGTCTCTGGTCTCATGGTGACCTCTCTCCTTTTGTCTAGAAACCTGGGAAAAACGTGGCTGCCATCATCCAGGACATTCACTCCCAGAGAGAGAGGGACATGTTCCGGGAATCAGACAGGTGAGACCCAGGTCCTAGATCTCAGGCCATATGCTGGCCATTGTACAGGCTCCTTTTTCTCATTCTGAGGAGTATTTGTTTGAGTCATGCCCCTCCCCTTGCTTCTGCCTGTCCATCAGCCTTTCTGGACCCTGCCTTTCCATGTGCCTGATGGGACACAATAGTCCAATCAGAGGTGCTGCTCAAGTTAATCCGCAGGAAAATGCAGGATGCTAAGCTTCCTCTCTGCTGCTCCTCCTTTGTTAGAAAGGAATCCAGGAGGGGATCTGTGCATAATTGGCTCTCAGGAGCAAGTCTGTACTCTGCTAAAACAGCCTGAAAGAGAGAGAGGGGGAGAGAGAGAGAGAGAGAGAGAGAGAGTGTGTGTGTGTGTGTGTGCTATTTAGGGCCAGCTTTTGATTTTTTCATGGCTAAATAAGGTATAGGAACAGGAATGGAGATGTTCTCCTCAAAAGCAGTTACTTGACTAGTCACTCTGAGCATTGAATGCATTCACTTTTCCAACTTATTTCTCCCAACTGAAGTTGTGACCAGGCCAAGCCGTGGCTACAAGTTTGCCACTGTCCCTGCCCTACAAAGACAGTTCCTGTGGAGAGCCAAGGTGGAGAACAGCAGAGCTGGGGCACCTGGCCTGTGTGCCTTGTGATCCTTACCCAGGGCTGCCGCAGATGACACTCTAACATCACTGCAGGGTGAGCCCAGGCTGTTTCCCCGGTGACGGTCAAGGCAGCCTGTGATGGTCAAGGCAGCCGGTGACGGTCAAGGCAGCCTGTGATGGTCAAGGCAGCCGGTGACGGTCAAGGCAGCCGGTGACGGTCAAGGCAGCCGGTGACGGTCAAGGCAGCCTGTGACGGTCAAGGCAGCCGGTGACGGTCAAGGCAGCCTGTGACGGTCAAGGCAGCCTGTGACGGTCAAGGCAGCCGGTGACGGTCAAGGCAGCCTGTGACGGTCAAGGCAGCCGGTGATGGTCAAGGCAGCCGGTGATGGTCAAGGCAGCCTGGTCCCAGGCAGCCACGTCTCCGGGCCTCCTGTTCAGTGAGGGCTGCGTGGTTTGCCTGGATTTGGGAACCAAATGAAAATGACCCTCCTTTTATCTATTTATTATTATTTTTTTCTCTTCAGAGGTATTAATGTCAAAGGTTAAACATTTTTCAAGTTGCCCATCCTTTTAGAATGTTGGGTACCTGACAGTATTTACTTGCTAAATAAGGGAACACGTTTCTGAATCTGTGTGTGTGTGTGTGTAGCTGTTCAGGTCTGGTATTTTTGTTTCTTTGTTTGGTGTTTTTTAAACCATGATTACTTGGGTTTTTTTAAACCATGTGTAAAGCCGGACGTGCTTTCTGTAGTTCTGTGGAGGGAGGGCGGGTACTAGGAGATCTCGCTCCAAACCGTAGGCCGATTGGGGCTCCTTTTCTGGGTTCTAGTTTCTCCATCTGAAAAACTACCAGGTCAGTGCTGCAAGGTTTCTTCCAGCCCAGAATGCCCCTCGAGCTCTGATTTTGGATCCTTCGAGCCGCCCTCCCCTCCTCCCCTCCCAGCTCTAGCATCCCTCTTCTGTGCCCGGGATCTGAACAAACTGAGATGATAAGTAAGGAAAACGGAGGCCAAAATGTTGCCTTTATGCTGCTAGAGGCGGAGGTGGGGAATGGCTTCAGTCCTGCAGCCCAGAGGCCGGCTCATTGGCCCTGAGGGCGAGGCGGCCTTGCCCAGCAGGTTGGAGCAGGGCACCATCGTTCACACCGCGCCCGCCCGCACACCCCTGGGGGAGCTGAGCCTCCCTTCCAAGAGGAAGAAAGATGGCGCTGAGCCCAACCAGCCCAATTGTGCATCCCAGTTCCAGGAGTAGGATGAGTAAGGGGACAGAGCAACCAGAACTGTGCTTAGGGAGGCCCCGCTCCTGGGAGCCAGGAGGGAGGGAAGCCTGCTCGCGGGCTGCTGTCTGGCGGCCGCATAGCCTTGGTGAAGAGCGTCTGGCCATGGGGTCACATGCACTGCGTCTACAAGGGACTGGGGCGATCTAGGCGGGCGTGGGGAGGTATAGGTGCAGATTCTAAACCCACCTCTTTGCTCCTTCACAGATACGGCCCCGAAAGGCCACGGTCTCGCAGTCCAGTGAACCGGTCGCTGTCCCCGAGGTCCCACACTCCGAGTTTCACTTCCTGCAGCTCTTCCCACAGTCCGCTGGGCCCCTCGAGGGTTGACTGGGGCAATGGCCGGGACTCCTGGGAGCACTCTCCCTATGCCAGGAGAGAGGAAGATAGAGACCCAGCTGCCTGGAGGGAGAACGGGGAGGACAAGAGAGACAGGACGGACACGTGGGCACATGATCGCAAACACTACCCTCGGCAGCTCGACAAAGCCGAGTTAGAGGAGCGACTTGAAGGAGGGAGGGGCCACCGAGAAAAGCACCCGAGGTCTGGGTCCCCCAACCCTCTCCACTCCGCATCAGGCTACAAGAGCCGAGAAGATGGCTACTACCGGAAGGAGCCCAAAGGCAAACTGGACAAGTATCTAAAGCAGCAGCTGGATGTCCCCGGGAGGTCCAGGAGGAAAGATGAGGCCAGGCTGCGGGAAAGCAGACACCCCCACCCGGATGACTCAGGCAAGGAAGATGGGCTGGAACCGAAGGTCACCCGGGTCCCTGAGAGCACCAAGGCAAAGCAGAGTGAGAAGAACAGAACCAAGAGACCCGACAGAGACCAAGAAGGAGCCGACGACAGAAAAGAAGGCCGAATGGCAGAGAATGAGGTGATGATGTACTCTCCTCCCCAGGTAAGGAGAGGCACATCCCAAAGGGTGGCAGTATTAATATCATGATGCTGAACATTTATTGAATGAATGAAACGCTTATTGAATATACCAGGCACTGTGTTAAATACTTTTTTCTCAGTCAAGTCATTTAATCCTCACAGCAGCCCTATGAGGTAATAAGATTAATAATCTTGTTATTACTATAGACGAGGAAACGGAGGCACAGAGAGCTTAAGTTAGTTACCCAAGGACACACAGCCAGGAAATGGCAGAGATGGAATTATACCTCAGTGATCTGACTTCAAATGCTATAGCATCCTGCTGCCTTTGCTAGAAGTTAGGGAGGGACGTGATGCAAAGGCCTTCTGTGTTCCTGTTTGTCCAGGGCGGAGTGCCCCAAGGTGTTTGCACTCCCAGACTCTGCTAGGGGAGATTAGATCGTTGGTCCACTCTGTCTGCTCTCCTGCCAAGAGCATCTACCAATCCTGGGACTTCAATGGGAGGCGTAAAGGAGAAGCAGCCAACAGCCCCTAAATTATACTTGATACCCAGGGCTTGGTGTGTTTCTCTAGACCAGGGGTCCCCAAACTTTGTACACAGGGGCCAGTTCACTGTCCCTCAGACCATTGGAGGACCGGACTATAAAAAAACCTATGAACAAATCCCTATGCACACTGCACATATCTTATTTTAAAGTAAAAAAACAAAACGGGAACAAATACAATATTTAAAATAAAGAACAAGTAAATTTAAATCAACAAACTGACCAGTATTTCAATGAGAACTATGCTCCTCTCACTGACCACCAATGAAAGAGGTGCCCCTTCCGGAAGTGCGGTGGGGGCCGGATAAATGGCCTCAGGGGGCCGCATGCGGCCCGCGGGCCATAGTTTGAGGACCCCTGCTCTAGACACTGTCCACAGTGTTTTACTTCCATTGCAATGAAAACGCTCAGCAGTTGGCTGGCGCCTTCCACTGAAGCATCTGAAAGAGCTTACAACCTGCTGCGTGTCTTGAGTTCACACAGTGGGTCACCAGGAGGACTCAAGGTTTCTTGGGCACAAGGTTTCTATTCTAAGGTGGCTTACATTTCCTTCTTTCCAGAATCACCTATGTTTATATAAGAGTGGAATAGTAGGGGTTCATGGGTCTGCCTAGAGAACCCAGTTTTTAAAATCCTACATGCACATCTTCTACTCTGACCCAGGAGTTGGTGGCAATCCTAAGTCCAAATAAGGAGCTGAACACTGAAGAGTCACCCCTTTGGCCAGCACTTTAGCATGCCACTTTGCCAGGTAGTGTGCTCGGCACAGGGAGGTCCGGAGGTGAGTAGGACACAGCCCATGTTATGGCAGAGACCGAGGTCTAATGGTGGGAGCCAATCTACAGAAACAATTTACATACGCTGGAGCCCCTGCTAGAGTGGAGGGATGGATGAGCAGTGAACTGTGGTGTGGGCAGTGAGCTCGGCACAGAGGAGGAGACATTAGAGCTGAGCGTTGAAAGTGGGGGAAAACCATTTGGGAAGCAGCAAAAACAAAATAAGTGAGAAAGACCTGCTTGAAGAACCTGCAGGCAAGATGACTGTGTCTTTTGGGCATAGAAAAGGATTACGTTTTTTAAATGTAAAACCTTGGCTTTCATACAAACAGGAAATGAATGCATGTCAAAGATGCTATGAACTCATTAAGGCAGTGTTCCCCAACCCCCGGGCTGCGGACCGGTACCAGTCTGTGGGCCATTTGGTACCGGTCCGCAGAGAAAGAATAAATAACTTACATTATTTCCATTTTATTTATATTTAAGTCTGAACGATGTTTTATTTTTTAAAAATGACCAGATTCCCTCTGTTACATCCGTCTAAGACTCACTCTTGACGCTTGTCTCGGTCACGTGATACATTTATTCGTCCCATCCTAAAGGCCAGTCCGTGAAAATATTTTCTGACATTAAACCGGTACGTGGGCCAAAAAAGGTTGGGGACCACTGCATTAAGGGATGAGGGAACCAATAAGAAAGAGGTAAAAGCCAGTCCGGAGGAGATTCTAAAGATCAGGCGACATGTAGAGGCAGTCAGGAACATGGACATGAATTTGCCAACAAAGGCAAAACTGACCTCTTGCACAGGAAACTTGGGACCAGATAAAATCACAGCTTCACCAAGTAAAACTCCTTTGCATCCCTATGGACAAGAATCATCTGCACGACTATCAGTTAACTGCACTTATGGAGTCACAAAGCAGCTCAGTTCAAGTTAAGGTACAGATGGCTGTAGAACCAGATACCCTGAAGGGTATGCTGGTAAACTGCCCAGCACTCCATCAAAAGAACACCCGGTGATCTTTTGACCCATCTCAAAGTGTGGCACAATTTTTCCTGCCTGGCCTAATGGGGGAAGGAAGGTCAGGAGATGAGATTAGAGACTGGGTAGGGGGACGCGAAGACCTTGCACGCCTCGCTGAGGTTTGAACTGGATCCTAAGGAGCTATGAACGAGGGGGTGTTTTTTTTGTTTGGGGTTTTTTTGGTATTTTTCCAAAGCCAGAAACGGGGAGGCAGTCAGACAGACTCCCACATGCGCCCAACCGGGATCCACCTGGCACGCCCACCAGGGGGCGATGCTCTGCCCATCCGGGGCATCGCTCTGTTGCTCACCAGAGCCACTCTAGCGCCTGAGGCAGAGACCACAGAGCCATCCCCAGTGCCCGGGCAAACTTTGCTCCAATGGAGCCTTGGCTGCGGGAGGGGAAGAGAGAGACAGAGAGGAAGGAGAGGGGGAGGGGTGGAGAAGCAGATTGGTGCTTCTCCTGTGTGCCCTGGCCAGGAATCGAACCCGGGACTCCTGCACGCCAGGCCGATGCTCTATCACTGAGCCAACCGGCCAGGGCCAAGTGGGTGTTTTTTAAAAAGAGTGTACAGTCCTCCCTCAGTATCCCAGGACCCCCTGCAGATAGTAAAATCCGAGGATGCTCAAATAGCTTATATAAGATGGTGTGGTATTTGCATGTAACATACCCACATCCTTCCATATACTTTAAATCATCTCTAGATTACTTATGTAATACCTAATACAATGTACATGCTATGCAAAGAGTTATCATACCATGTACTTTAGGAAATAACGACAAGAAAAAGAAGTCGGTTCATGTTCAGTATAGATGCAACGGCATAGTTCATGTCAACAACATAACTTTAGTTTTTGAGGATTTATATCTGAGGTTGGTTAAATCTGCAGATAAGGAACCACCAGATATAGATGTGCTTGGTGGTATCCAAGGTGCGGGTGACAGGTCAGTGACTCAAGAAAAGGCACAGAGGGGCAGAGAACAGAGGCTCATACTGCCTGTCCGGAGCCTCTGTCCCCACAGCAGAGGGTGGGGCTGCCCCTTCACACGCACACCCACACTTCAGAGACTCTTCTTTGGGAACCTTGTTTCTCCTGCTGCTTCTCCCGCCCTTCATTGGCTTGCACAACCCTTGCCCAGTTAAGGTGACACATTGCAGGTCACCGTGAGAGCTCCTGAAGAAAGCCCCATGGCTTTCCCCACAATTCCGTCCCTCTAATTGGTTTTAGCAGCCCTAGCGTGGGGTCAGCAGGGACTAGTTGGGGTCCCCTTCAGATTGGTTCTGTGGGTTGGAAGCCAGGGACCCACCACGCTGTGTTGGAATAACGGCAGAGCAGAGTCTTCCTCACTGATCTCGAACTCTGTGCTGTGATCTTGAGAACAAGCCAGGTTCCCACAGGGCTGCCCAGGACTCAGCTAACAGGCAGGAGGGACTGGACTTGGGAAATGAGGCAACAGGGCTGAGGATGGTGTCCTTGCCTTTCTTCTAATATGCCAGGCGCTTCCTACCGCCGGGCCCTGCCTTACCCCCAGGTCCACATGGGTCCCTCCTCACCTCCTCTGTCTTGACTCATGGCCACCTGCTCCGCACTTTATCCTGGCCACTACATACAGTGACCATGGCCCCCTTCTCTTTCTTCCCTGCTTTGCCTTCCTCTGTAGCACTTACCTCCTTCTCACCTATCCCCTAATGTCTTTATTATTTTATTTAGTATCTATCCCCCCACCTCCGAGTGAAACCTCCATGAGGGCAGGCGTTTGGGCTGCTGTGCTCACTGCTGTGTCTCTAGTCCCTAGATTAGAGTGGGCATTCGGTATGTCCTTTGTGGAAGAAGTGAACGACTGAACCCAGACTCTGGAGGCGAAGGCCTGGCTTCTGAGAACCAGGTCACACCCTGTTCTTCTCTCCCTCAATTTTCTTGGTTGTGAAATGGATGTGATCACAAGGCTGTCGTAGGACTTTAATGAGCTTCTGCTCATTAGACACCCTCTGGGATCTCTGCAGAAAGGGCCCTGGGCTGGAGGAGCTGGTGTCACTGCTGCTCAGTGTATGTGGGTGGCCACGTCCATATGGAAGAGCCAGCCCTGACTACATTGTGCTCCTAGGAAGGAGGAAAGGAATCAAGCCACTGTCTAGGGAGAGCGTGGGAAAGAAGCACTCCTCCGCCCAACCAGAAGGGGGATCAAGGGTTACAGACCCAGACGCCTAGAGAAGAGAAGCCAGGCAGGTGACACAGACCAGAGCACATGCATGAAGCCCGTGGAGAGATGGGCCATGGCGGACCGAGGAGGCGGAGCCTGTCTGTCGGGAGCTGCCAGCCACAGCTCAGCTCCATTCTGTGGCTGCCATCCAGGGGCACATGCCCTGGGCTGTCGGACCTCCCATTTCTTACTGCAAGGCCAGAGTCCAGAGAACTGTTGAATTTTCCCATGTTTTAGAAACTGTATACACCAAAACATGGCATGGGCCAGATGGAGCCCCAGGGTCCCCAGAGTGTAGCCGCCGTATAAACAATCCAGAGGAGGGAGAAAGAGAAAAGCACTCACTCTCAGTTCAGGGCCCAGACAGAGGCCCAAGCACACTCAGAGGCAGGTGCCAACTTGTTATTCACTCCACCCTTTCCTACCAGTCTCCATTCTTTTATTGACCAGCATCCACGCAGCACCCCGCAAGGAGGCGCAGCTGTGAGGAAAGCTGAATGACCCCCCATCTCGCGGAGCTCGTGGTCTTGTGAAAAGACATGCTAATCAAATAATTCCTCAAATGAGTATAGAGTGCGAGTGTTAAATGCTAAGAAGGAGACATACATTGCTGTCAGTGCCTGTAACTAATCAGAAGCTTCCCTAGGTTAGGATGTGACTGTTGGGATTTGAAGGAATGATGAGTATTTACTGGGTGAAAAGGAAGAAGAGCAGACAGAGGGAAAAGCATGTGCAACTGCCCAGTGGCTAGAGGCCACTCTTGCTGGAGCAGAGAGAGCCTGGGTTAGAATGGTGGGGGGGCGAGGCTGATTTGTCCACAGAGGCCACATTATGTAAGTCGTTGGAGGCAGGTTAAGGACGTTTGTTTAGTGCAAGGGGAGGCAAATGATATGTTTAAGCAAGAAGGTGCAGTGAGGATATGGTGGCTTTTGCATTTTGGAGTGATCATTCTTGATTGCCTTGGGGAGAATAGACTTTGGAGGAAGCTACAGAGAAGAAGGAGACCAGTTGGAAGGTGGTTTAATGGTGGCCATGGCCCTGTGGTAACAGAGTCCTGCTTGCAACAATCGGCAACTGAGCTGGTGTGTTAGTGGAATGCATTGGTAGCATTTATCTGTTCCCTGCTGTCACCTGGAAGTGGTCCCAGGGCCAGGTGCACTGGAAGGCTCTTCTCTGCTTCCTGTGCCCCCAGGGAGGAAGAGCTGGTCTGGGGGGGGGGGGGGGGCTTCTGGCCCAGCCAGGCTGCGCCTGCCTCTCCCAGCTTGAATTGTAAAGGCTTTCTCCACTGTGTTGACCTAGGAATGCGGCTGCGCTAACTGCTTGGGAAGGGTAAGGGTTATTTATTTTGATAAGGGGACGCCATGGATGACTTGTTTAGGGAGATAAAAATAAAGAAAAGTGGTCCCCTATTGGTAGATGTTATCTAATAGCTAGAAAGGTACTTGGAGCTGCTGTGCACTTAGGTGAGCTCGGGAGACGTGAGCAGGGATTTCGGTGGAATATTGTACTCCAAACACTGGAGAGAATAGGGACTTGAGGATTTGAACTGTCTTCCCTTGCCTGGTAATAACTGGTTAAACCAGTCAGCTCTGAGCTCCTGCCCCAGCTGGCTCCTCTCAGCTCAAGAGGGGTGTGTCTGCTCTTAAGAAATCAGGAGTCACTTGCTTAATTAAGCCAACCGCAGCCAAAAATGTCAAGAAAATGCAACTTGACCCTGAGAACCCCAGGAGTAGTCATTGATTTGGTGGGCAGAATTTCAATCGTAGGGGAATATCTTCCCCAGTCCTCTGTAACAGGAGTTGGCAAACTTTTTTCAACATGCCAGATAGTAAATATTTTAGGCTAGGTTGGCCGAGGAGTGAACTTGAGGATATTATGTAGGTACTTAAATGCAACTATTTAAAAATGTGAAAAGTATTATTAATTCACAGGCTACAAAAAGAGGCACTGGGTCAGGTTTGGACCGAGGATTGTTTGCTGACCTCTGTTTTAAAGGCCGGTGAGAGACCCTAATTCTCAAAACAGACATTTGCTTTCAATTGTTCAATGTCCCAGTCATGAGCACCATCGTGAGGGATTTGAGCTGAGAGAAGGGAAGGAGTGGCCATTTGGGGCAATAACTCTCGGACAGAGATGGGACACAAGAGAGGTGAGAGGGCTGCCGACTGTGTGACAACCCCGTTTGTTCCCATAAGTGGCCTGGGAGTGATTTTTTATGGTGAAGACAGGACTGTTGGGGAGATGTCACCACGATGGCTGTTCACGCCAAGGTCAGCTCACCCTTGGGCCCTCTCTCACCCTCCTTGTCTGCAGGTTTCACAGCTGCAAAATGTACCCCGTTTGCCAGGGGTTTGTGAGGTCCTAAAGGTATCAGTCCAGTCCAGAGGTTAAGACCATTTCTGGGCCTCCGTTTGTCTGTGTGACCTTGAACATGTTACTTAACCTCTCGGTGCCTCAGTTTTCCCATCTGTAAACTGAAGGTGATAATAGCACCTGCGTTTGAGGAGTTCTTTGAGGATAAAAGACATGTATGTGCAGTGCACCTGACGACAGGGAGCCGTGCTCAGTGTCACTTGTTTCCTTCCGGCGTTTCTTTTCTCCTTTGCCACTGCTGACTGTTGATTTGGTTTGTTCTCTGCTTCCTTTGGCAAGGCTGGGAAAGAGGGCCTGGAAGAAAGGCCCCCATCAGTGGACAGGCAGGAGAAAGAAACGGGGTCCTCTGATCCAGAAAACACAAGAACAGAGAAGGTAAAGTTTGTCCCAGATGCCGACAGTGTAGCCACATCTGCACAACAGCCATTGGGGACCAAGCTGCAAGAGTCCCCGTGCTGCCCAGTGATGCCTGCTGTGTGGGATGTGTTTGCGACCCCCCACCCTGCCTGATAGTGGCTCCGTGAATGAAGGTGTCTTCCCAGCACTTCCTGGAGGAACGGTTGTGCCCGGGTCCGTGGTGTCATCTGTTTAGGGAGATCTTGACTGCATGCCTGGGCTCTGCCGTACTCTAGAGCAAGTTGGCTGTGCTCATAAGAGAAACATGTGCCCAGAAAAGACTTGGGCTTCAGAGCCAGGCTCCCAAAATAGGCAGGTCCCTTGGGAAGGGCTGGGACAGAAAGGGGGGCTTTGGGCACTCGATCTGCGGCCCTGACCTCAGCAGGCCCAGACCCCGGGATTAACAAGACATCTCCTGTGCTCGTAAAGATTATTTTACATAATTAAAGTGAAAAACCCAGTTACAGTGCTGGACCTGCCACAGCTCAAAGACATGTCCTTGGAATGGGGCCAGCTTCGTGCCTTACCGGTCAGGAGAGGTGGAGAGATGAGTATTGCTGGCCAGGAAGCTGATCTCCTAAATCTGGCTGCTGGGTCTGTAGGCTGCTGGGGACACCAAGGGGAAAGTTTCAGGAGGGGCCAGTCACGAGCCAGGCTGTTGTAGTCACACCCTCGCTGGGAGAGGGGACTTGGAGGAGTGGTTGGGGGACATCGCCATTTACATTTAGCAATGCTTTTCACACAAGGAAATAGCTCCAGCCAGTTGGTCTGTTTAGAGTTTACAACTTAATCATTCATTTGTTCATTCAAAAGCTATTTATTGAGCACCTATTATGTACCGCTGGTTAATCCTTTGAGTAGTGAGTTTTTTTCATGCTTGCTGACCCCCTGGAGTGAGTTTGTTGTTTTTTTTTCCCAAAAAACAAAACTAGTTACAGTTACAGTTTTATTAACTTAAAATCATGTTTGTTTGATAACTGATATATGGAAATAAGAAAAACATACATTTGCCTTTTTTTAATGTTGCCTTACACATTTTTAAAATAAAAATGTTTGTTATCTCATGTACGATTGTACTCTGGATGGTCAGGAGGCACGAGGATGTACATGAATGTTTGTACAACTCAAAGAGTTAAATTCTTTGTACCATTTTAAACATAGTAGATTAAGCATTAAGGGCTTATTCCAAATCCTGTGCTGTTTTGAGCTTCGTCTTAGGGATGGATCAATGATGTCGGATTTTAGTGGTTTGCAGCTTCTAATTACTCAGTCAATAGTCCCAGATAGTAGGGATGCTCAGGATGGTTCCGGTTGGAGGGTCCTGGGGTTGAGGCTTGTGCTGGCTAGTTGAGGACTGAGACCTGCCGCTTAGCCCCCCTCTGACCTCCATTCTTCATTTTCACCCAGGATCAAGGTTGGGACAGCGGAAGTGAGGCAGAGGATGAGAGCTGGTACCCCACGAACATGGAGGAGCTGGTCACAGTGGACGAGGTAGGGGAGGAAGAAGATTTCATCATGGAACCAGACATCCCAGAGCTGGAAGAGATCATGCCCATTGACCAGAAGGACAAAATGTGCCCAGACATGTGTCCCTGTGTAACGACTGCCTTACGCCTGGACTTAGCCAAGGAATTCACCAAGGAAGGAGTCAAGACCATAGGTAATGGAGCGACAGAAACCAGCCACAAGTCTCCCAAAGAAGTGCCTTCTGCTTCCACGAGCTGTCCCAGTGACACGGACGTGGAAATGCCTGGCCTAAATCTGGAGGCTGAGCAGAAGCCAGCTGAATGCGCGACAGGCCTCTCACTGGAGGGTTCAGATTGCTACGAGAAGCGGGCAAAGGGAGCAGAGAGCTCAGATGTTCGTCTGTCCCCTACACTCCAGCAAATGTCTTCTCCCAAGCTAGCCGAGGAGAGGGCCCGGCAGCCCAGCCCATTGCTCGACGACGGCAAAGCCAAGGGGCCTCCCGAAGACGGGGCCAGTGAAGGCAGCCCCCGGGAAGAGAAAGCCAGCCCCCCTACCGAAACCGACCTCCAAAGCCAAGCTTGCCGAGGAGTGACGACCCAGGGTAACTACCTCCCTTTCCTCTGGGGTGGTTGGGTTGATGGGACCACCGCTCCTGCAGAGACGCAAGTGGGCACAGACAGGCCAGAAGGAACATAAGTGAGGTTTCCACCAGCATTCCAGCCGGTGCAGAAAGCGAGCTTCTAAAACCCTGGTGAAACTGTGAGAGCATTCAGGCAAACGGTGCAGAGGCAACCAGGAGATCACATGTTTTCTGAGCAGCAAACTCAGCTAGGACAGACTTTTCTGAATTTATGGGAGCCCAGATGGACTCTGGCAACTAAAATTAGCAAAAGTTTTGAGTTATCGGCTGAAGTGCCTGGGGGCAGCAAGCCGCCTCCGCGCCTGCAGGACAGAGGACCACCCAGGCTGTTACTTCTGCCGGGCGGGGCGTGTGGGAGGCCCAGACAGCAAGGGCAGGGGGGAGAACAGGGCCTCACTAAGGGGTGTGGCTGGTCCCTCTTCTTCCCGCCCCAGACCCACTTTCTCACTTTCCTCTCGGGTCTGCTGGTGAAACAAGGCTGGTCTTGGCACCTCCTCGGCCTCCTTTGGAGGTGATGCTGTGTCTGTGCCTGGCACTATGACATCATGAAAAACAGAGTTTAAAATAGGCTAAGCCCTGTCTCCTCTGCCAAGTGGAAACTGAGATTCATGAAGGGCTCTGGAGGCAGGAAGGGGGAGTCGCCCTGCATGTTCTCCCCGGGAGAATGAGCAGTGATTCATTGCACAGAAAGCCAGCTGCATTCCAGAGGTTGCAGTCAGGGGGACAGGAGGGGGGGGAGTGGGGGGGGGCCCGAACTACAGAGGAAAGCCTGTAACAGAAACACTTCGACCCAGTGCTCTGGTGCAGGCTCAGCTGATAGGGAAGCTGGAAGCTTGGGCTTCTTCAGTGTCAGGCTGACCTGAGTTGTTGCACCTGCGTGGAGCTGAGTCTCCATGGAAACTCTGTCTCGAGCTGCCTTCTTGTTGCTAGAGAAACACCGAGGCCCAGGCTGTGGCCAGAGAAGGAAAAATACAGGAGGAGTGAAACGTTCGCTTTGCTCTGATGGAACCCCTTTGCTCTACGGTACAGGTCTCAGCATGAACTGGTGTTCATGGCTCATTAGCTTACGCACTATTTGGAGTTCACATATAATAACACCGCTCTACACGCTTGGGGTGAGGGGATGACGTGGCCTCTTCCGCCAGCCTCGGTGCTCCTGTGGACGTCAGCACAATTTCTGGGCTTCAGTAATCCTTCCTTCTGCAGAGATGATGGAGTGATAGGGACTTGGGAGGGAGTGGGCGTGGATCGTCCCCACCCAAGGCCTCAGCAGCCATTCCCCATGGGCCCACTGCAAACATGTGCCAAGTTTTCTTGTGTGTGGCATTCTTTTGGCAAGGGAAGAGAGCTCTTCAATGATAGCTCTCGGGTTCTAATGAGCAGTCCTCACCCTGGTCCCATGTCCATAAGCAATCCAAGGGCCCAGTCCTGGTCATGCAGCGCAAGGAATAGAATTTCGGGGGTTCTTGGAGGCACGTTGTGTTTCATTAGTTCTTTGCTTTGGCTCATGTTTTGCAGAGAACTCCAAGTACATGGAAATGAAATCTTTGGACGTGAGGTCACCGGAATACACCGAGGCGGAGCTGAAGCAGCCCCTGTCTTTGCCTTCCTGGGAACCGGAGGATGTGTTCAGTGAACTGAGCATTCCACTAGGTAGGTGAAACGCACAGTTGTTCCTGGGCACTCAGCTCCAGGAAATGATACTTCCCTAGTAACATCTCAGAGGCTCGACAGGGCTTTTCGTCACTCTGTTGTTGTTTTTCATGTCTGATGCAATAACCTACATTTGCAAGGTGCTACTTGGAAGTCTCTTGCAATTTCAGTCTCTCCCAGGCGAGCAGATCTGTCATAGGACCAGGCCCGGAACAGCCGTGCCCGGGGAGCCTGAGCTCAGAGACTGTTTTCCCTGTCAGAGAATGCTTTGCTCCTGACCACACAGCCCTTACACGGGCCAGGAAGCAGGCCCCAGGGCTGCCGCAGAGTCAGAAGACAGGAACCACTTCTGCTCCTGTCTGCCTTGCCCCAGCCCTTCCCAAAACAGTGCCAGTTTGGGGGTTTTTCCCCTCCTTTTGAGTAACTAGCTTCTCTGAGGCAATAATGTTGAACAGACTGCATTGCGGGCGGACTCTATATCCCCAACAGTGAGAGCATTGAACAGCATCCTTTTATTTTCTGGGTAACTGCTTGTCCTCAGGAATGTTTTGGGGGGGTTTCTTTTCTTGTCACTTAAGTCCTTCTTAACAACTCAACTAAAAAAAGAGAGAGATCAGGAAAAAAGAAAAAAAAAGAGAGAGAGAGGAAAAGGTGTAAGGATAATTTTCTTGGAGGCCTTGGGAGTGGGAGGTACTGTCAGAGTTCACGTGGCCAGAAGGCAACCCAGCCAGAGGCAGAATGGAGTAGAGCTTTGTCCAGGATAGTAGCTGGTGGGGGCAGGGGCCATGGAGAGGGGAGATGGCTCAGGCCCCAGCAAAGGGGTGGCAAGGCCTTACATAGAGCAATGGGTTGGGGGTTCCTAGTTTCCTGTAATGTGGAATTAGACCAGATCTGTGGTTTTCCATGGTTCAAGGTTGGAGTGGGGCCAGGAGGGAGGTTAGTAATACAATCACCTAGGACACATTTTTAAAAAGGAGAGTTAACCAGGATTTCAAGGTAGGGAGTAAAGGCCCTTGAAGGAAGTTCCCTGGGACCTTATGACAGGACAGCAAACCCAGGGACTCCCACTTCAGCCCACATCACCTTCGAGTCTCTGCCTTGACTCTAAAGGCTTGGAAAGCAGTGAGACAAAGGAGGAGGAGCAGCTGCTCCGAGAGTGAGCTTGGGCAGGTGCCACAAGGAAGTAGCGACCTGTCGGTTCTGTAATGACCACTGCCAGGGACCGTGTGTCTGCTCTGTCAGGGAGGGGCCAGTCAGCATGGAGGTTCACCCATCTCATCAAGTTTCTCATTTCCTTTTCATCTCCTTTAAAAATGTTCTTATTTCTGTCCTTCAAGTGTGCCGTTTTTATAGAGTCAGACTGAAAAGCGAATGTCCCCCCCCCCCCTAAATTTGCTGCATAGCCTCTAGCATGCCTCAGGGCATAAACTAAAAGAAAAGCAAAATGCTGACCTTCGAGTGAACTAAGATGATTGTAGGAGGGCCAGGGCTGTTTTAACCGAGGAAAACAGTTGCACAGGCTGCCTTTCAGGAAAAAGGTACTACTCTGTTTGTTCATGGGGTCTAATTGGCACATGCAAGCAAAAATTAGGAATCAATTCTGCTACCTTATGATCTGTGTCGTTTTATTATTGTTTTTTATTACACAAAGTGTGAAAGATTACTGTAACAAATTTTGAAAAGAGCCATATAATGTAAGTATTGAATGTCGTATCTCTTTCCTCAGGTTCTCCGCAACTCCAGAGGTAGCCACTGTCATACCCTCACATAGTGTTCCTCCCACAAAAATAGGATCACACTGTATACATAATGTTCAGCAATTTGCTTTTAAGTGTAGCAGTGAGTCTTAGAGATCTCTTCATGTCAGTACATAGAAGATTCCTTCTTTTTAACCATTGCAAATGTTCCATCTTAAAAGATGTACTGTAACTTATCAAACCATTCTGCTGGTAAACATTTAGGATGTTTTTCATCGTTTCTCCCCATGATTAAATGCTATCATAGATAAGCTTTTCTTTTTTATCATCTGCCATGCAGACACCGTTCCTGGTGTCTTATCTTAAATGAGATGCATTATCTCATTTAGGCCTGTAAACTCCAATACGGTTGGTAATATTTTTATTCCTGTTCCACAGATCAGAAATCTGAGATGCAGGGCTATAAAGCTTAAAGCTTGGCCAAACAGGAGTCAGGTTTTCAAACCCAGTAGTTTGACCTCTGGAACCAAACTTCTGGCTGCGCCCTAACCCTGTTGCTACCTTTGTCTGAGCGCCAGGTTTCTGTAGGACAGCGTCCTAGCCTGGGGGTTGTAAGGCCATCTGTATTTGCATTTCAGATTTTCATAATTACTACTAAATTGCATTCCAATTTTAACTGCTACCTTAAGTGAGTGTTCTGTGTCCAAATCCTGGCCAACATTGGATATGGTCCGTTTTTCATCTTTAGCAATCTGTTAGGAGGAAAGTGGGGTCTCATGCTGGTTTTATTTTTTAAGCAGCTCTATTGAGGTGTAATAAAGCCTGACACTTTGTGTGTGCATGTACCTGTGAGATCGTCACCACCATCGAGATAGTGAGCCTTTTCCTCTCCCTTGCAGTCTCCTGATACTTCTTTGTAATCCCTCCCTCTTCATACATACCTCAATCCTCAGGTAACCACTGATCTGCTCTCGGTCACTAAATATTAGTTTGCATTCTAGAATTTTGTATAAAGGGAACATACAGTATTACCAATATTGTCTGGCTTCCTTCACTCAGCATAATTATTTTGAAATTCATCCGTACTGTTGGTTGTGTCCACGGCTGGTTTCTTGTCACTGTGAAGGAGTGTGGCACTGTGGATATGAACATACCACGTTCGGTTTATTCAGTCATCTGTTGATGGGCATTTGGGTTGTTTCCGGTTTGGTGCTATTATAAATTGTAGTTTTGTACTTGACTGTAGTCTTTGATTAGCCTTGAACCCCTTTATTTCATTGATCTCTGGGGGTAGGGAAAGGTGTATGGTACTATTTTCTGCATTTGACAGGTGAGGAAACTGAGGCCCAGAGACTCACCTAAGATGACATGGCCACTTCAAGTCAGAAGTGAGGATTTCTCTTTTTTTTTTTTTTTTTTTTTTTTTTTTATTTTTCTGAAGCTGGAAACAGGGAGAGACAGTCAGACAGACTCCCACATGCACCCGACCGGGATCCACCCAGCACGCCCACCAGGGGGCGACGCTCTGCCCACCAGAGGGCGATGCTCTGCCCCTCCGAGGCATCTCTCTGTTGCGACCAGAGCCACTCTAGCGCCTGGGGCAGAGGCCAAGGAGCCATCCCTAGCACCCGGGCCATCTTTGCTCCAATGGAGCCTCGGCTGTGGGAGGGGAAGAAAGAGACAGAGAGGAAGGAGAGGGGGAGGGGTGGAGAAGCAGATGGGCGCTTCTCCTGTGTGCCCTGGCCGGGAATCGAACCCGGGACTTCTGCACGCCAGGCCGACGCTCTACCATTGAGCCAACCAGCCAGGGCCGAGGATTTCTCATCTAGACCACTCTGCCTTCCTGTTCAGGCAGCACCATGTAGGGAGGTGGTTCTGTGCAGCGGTTCAGAACACAGACTGTGGACTCTGACTTCCTGGGTTCAAACCCAGCTGGCTTGGGAGAGGGCAAATAGCAGCTTATTTAACCTCTCTGTTTGGCTCTTTCACCTATAAATCGGGGGTAGTAGTAGAAGCCTACCATGTAGAGTTATTTTGAGAATTAAATGAATGAATACTTACAAGGTTTTAGTGTCTTCCAGTCGGAGGTCTTTAGAAAGTGTTGTCTATTGTTGTTATTTGTTCATGAAGTAGTTAATTAGGTCTCCTGTGTTTCTTCCAGGGTGGGTCCCTATTGCAGAGAGACTTCTAGAAAGGTGGGGCACAACTTTCTGGCTTTGTCCCCGTGGAGAGCAGGGAGGCAGAATGAGAAGTGCCAAGGCCTGGGCACACATGGGGAGGAAAGTGAGGTGAAGTCCCCTTGCTCAGGGACTAGGGTGGGCCTGGGGGGCACTGGGGACCACAGGCATGTGAGCCTGCCAAGGCCTGCTCTTACGCAGAACCAAAGGGCATTGCCTGCAAAATGCCAGTTCCCTTTCCACCCATCCCAGGCTTTGCTAGGATGACGGAGTTATAATTACTCGCGCCAAGAGCTATTATTAGAAGGCAATGCAGCTTTAATTATCGTACCTAATAGAGGCTGAAAAATGGGAGGATCGAGTGGCTCCAAACTTGTCAGGGCTGTGATGCTACCTCTTCCCTTGGCCCTGACATTTCCGGAGGCATCCTGAGGCGGTGTTGAACTTGCAGAGCCTGTGACCACTCCCAGTTACACAGGGCAGTTACCAGGCCTCTGGGGATCTTCCCTGCTAGGACTGCCCCTTGCCCCCATGCTGTCTTCCGACCCGCCACGGGGCAGGGACCCGGAGAGGGTGCTGCCCTGCTAGGGAGTCTGGGCTCTCCTCCTCCAGGCGGGCGGCAGGTCAAAGGCATGGGCAGTTGGCCTTTGTGGAGAAATGGTAACACGTGTGTGGCAACTAATATTTTCTGAGCACCAGGAGAAATGAAAGGTGCTTTCCCATCGCACCGTTTCTGGTAAGATTACTCTTACACCGCTCACAGTAATTAAGGGATCAGGGAACATGCAGATACTCCAGTATTATCAGCCTTTTGGACAGTGCATTTCCACCAATGAAATAAAGTTGGTTTTGCATCTCATTTGCATAATCAAACAACTTTCTTTGACTTGTTTGCTTTTCTGATGTTCTTGTTTAATAAAAAAAATCAAAAGCTTTTTTTATCACTTTATATTCATTTTGAAATAGCCCTTAATTTTTGTGCAGTGTATTGTACAGATGAGGAATCTTGTCTCCGAGACGCTGAAAATGCACCTGCAGTAACACTATGTTAAGTAAAAGCGCTAAGTCTCTCTGACTGAATTGCATTTTCCTTCCACTATACTGGGGCTTCCAAGGTGTTTCTTTTCTTTTTGGCAGTGGAAGCTTTTGAAACCTCACCCTCGCTCAGAAGGCCCCAGATGGTAGCCGGCTGCATCCTTTCTGGGGCCAGGACGGGCTGGAGGCCCCCGGGGAACCTGGAGAACCCTGCAGACCTCTGTCGGGGTCTGTGGGGAGAACCCACAGCTTCTTTCCCAGTCGGCCAGCCTGCGGGTCCCCCAGGGTCTGGGACGGGCAGAGGGGTGGCTCCGATCACAGCCTGCGTCCTGCCCGGTGGCCTCGGGCTGGCGCCTCTCCTTTCCAGTGCGTTGAGCTTGTCGGGTGAGAGCCTCTGCTCCCTGGGGCGCTGCAGCAGGGGCAGAGCTGCTCGTGGGAACAGGAACGGAGGACTGAAACGGGCCTTCCGCCACGCTCCTTTGGCAGCCGCAGCAGAGCCAGGGCCCTCTTGGGAGGTGGAGGGGCGAACTGCCCACTCCCAGGCACAGCCGAGCCATGTCCCTCCTTGACAGTGAGAGCAGGTGGACAGGGAGGAGGGCGGGACACCGAGCATCCCTCTCCCTCTGGCGGCTGGGCCTGAGGGAGGCCGCCCCGTCTGGGGACCACTGCAGACCGTAGGGGCCTGCAGCTGCCACGTGGCATTTAGAGCAAGCAGGCTGGGAGGCTGCCGGCCCAGAACCACAGCAGAGCCATCTGCCAGTGCAGGCCTCCCGGCCTCCCTCCCGGCCTGCCCCTCCATGCTGAAGAGGGGCTTTTTTGAAATGGAAAGGAATAATAATAAGAAAGTTGTAATTACAAGTCTGTGCTTGTCTACGACAGAATCTCCTGTGCACAGGAGGAAGGAGGAGGCACATGAAGGGAGCCGCAGACTTGGGGACACACGCAGCACACCGGTAGAGGCCTAGCCTGTGTCCCTCTCTGTTTCCCTGCCGTGCGGCTCCCAACCCCCTCTCCCCTCCACCCAGTGTGGCCAGCTCTCCGGGAACCCCTGTGTCTGCACACCGGGGCGGGGGGCAGCCTGAGAGCGGGGTCTGAAGTCATTCAGCCCCAACCCTTCGGGTCTGCGATGGGGCCTGCCTCTCTCAGCCCGCACCTGTCTTCCGCTGGCGCTGGACAGCCGGGTGCCTAAGGAAACGGAAGTCCGGAGGGCGGCCCTTCCTCTCCCCGGACCACATCCGTTCTCAGAGTCCGGTCTGTGCCCTCTCAGACCCGGACTCTTTCTACTCTGCCGACAGTGGCTTTAAGAAGAACACTGTGACCCCTAAAACACCTTGGCAGAGGCTGGACCAGCCACCATCCCTTCAAAGATGTTTTCTTTCCATAGAATCAAAGGCCTCCCAGAATCCTGAGACATATGTTAACAAATAACAAATAAAATACTGTTAATTGATGGTTCCAATGTACAGACTGGAGAAAGGTGGAGAAATGTTTATGATATATTATACTGTTACATGAAAAAGGGAGGAGACACCTTGCATGTAAGGGTATAATTAAAACTGCCCCCACCCCCTAAATAAAGGGCTCAACCTATCGATAGCGTGGAAGAAAATGTTTTGATTGGAATAACTCCGGGTGATTGATTTTTCCTCACTTTGGTTTATATAAAAACGTTTTTTTTCATGAACATAATTCTAAAATCAACAAAAATGAGAGCATTCTTCCAGAGTCCTGGCCACAACCACTGCAGAGAGGGGCAGAGTGCAAAGGAGTGACATCCGACACGGAAAGTGTCAGACCTCCTTCCTCCTCCTTCCCCAGAAACAGGCTGGTACTGGGAGAGCTGGCACCTCGTGCCCAGAGGCAGCCGGGGACAGACACTTGCTAAGCCAAGCCCTCCTTACATTCACGGTCACCTGTGAGTGAGGTGGGTGCTATTCTCTTGATGCCTGTTTTGCAAATGAGGACACTGAGGCTTGGGGAAGCTAGGTCACCAGCCAAAGGAACAGCAAGGGAGAGCTCATTTCCAGCAGAAGGCTGCAGGGCCACAGGGGCCTGTTATCACCTTCCTGAATACCTACCTGTATACCCCCCATCCTTCTGCAGGGGTGGAGTTCGTGGTACCCAGGACCGGTTTTTATTGCAAGCTGTGTGGGCTCTTCTACACGAGCGAGGAGATGGCAAAGATAAGCCACTGTCGCAGTGCTGTCCACTACAGGAACTTACAGGTAACAGGTGCCCTTCCCTGCCTAGCACGGATTGGGGGAAGAA
This sequence comes from Saccopteryx leptura, assembly GCF_036850995.1. Lineage (NCBI taxonomy): Eukaryota > Metazoa > Chordata > Mammalia > Chiroptera > Emballonuridae > Saccopteryx > Saccopteryx leptura. The sequence continues at coordinate 17,487,163 of NC_089515.1, read as the reverse complement.
GGGCTCTCTGGTCTCTGTGTCTGACTTTCTCTCTCCTTCCACCACGTGGAGACCTGACTCCGCCACGCTGCTCCACATGGGGGCTGCCTCCCTGTGGTCTCAGCATCTATCTCCACTCTGAAACTTAAAACATTCTATTGGGTTGGGTCTTTTGTAACTGCCTCTCTTTCTCTACTGAGTAACGAGTTTGTGTTCACCTGGCCCATGAAAGGGGGGACCCCATTCACAAGTTCTAGAAGTTTCAGATTAGGTATTTCTTTGTATTTCCCTGTTCCCCTGTGCATTGTCCCTGTATTTGCTAGAATAAAAGGCACTATTGTACTCTACTTAAATGATCATCCATACTGCAACTATTTGTCATAGGCCCACTACGTACCAGACACTGTTCTAGGCACTGGGGATACAGCAACAACAACAAAAAATGCAGACAAAACCATGCCCTCGTGGAGTTTCCAATCTAGTGTAGAAGATAAGCAATAAATAAAATAAGTTGTATAGTATGTTAATATAGGATGTATAAAAATATTCTATATACCATATTTCATCCAATCTAAGGTGCCATCAACTGAAAGAACACTATTTTTTGATACTAACAAGAAAAATAATTGTTGAAAACTAAACGGTGAGACTCAATTGTAAAATGCATCTCAATTTCAAAGATGTTAATAAGTGAAAAAAAAATCTTATCAATGCAATATAGTAATATGCTCTATAATATACACCTAACTAATATGTAACATATAGAAAGCGGTTTCATAACTAACTTCTGGTATAGGCCGGGTTTAGTTACTTAATAGAAAGCATGGTATATCAGATGCCCAGGGTCAGTACCTCTAGCACCTTCTGTTTTTACTACAGGAATCAGACTAGTTTCTTGACACACAAGGCCTCAACTCAGAAGACCCTTGTAGTAGCAGGATGCTCTAATTCCAGAGCAGGCATTACTGTCACAATGAAATTGTTAAAAGAGTGGCTGACCTGGTTCTTAGCCAGAGATGTGATCCAGAGTCACCTGGACAGTGTTTCAAACGTGTGTATACGAGCTCAGATGTTCTGTAGAACTGGGGGGCACCCAGAATATGCCATTTGAGAAAGTTCCCAAAATTGTTTGGAGTGCACACCTCATTTGAAACTCAGATATGGGCCAATTCTCTCATTTCATGATTGAGGCCCCGAGAAGCTATGGGATTTGTCCAACGCCACACAGATGGTGAGTTACCGGGCCTGAAGACAGATCACCTGATTCTTAATCACTTTCCTCTTTTTACTCTATGAAGCTGGTCATGCAAACTGAGACCGGTCATGTCATGGCCTGGGTCACCATCTGCAAGAGACTGTCATTGCCTATGCCCAAACTTAGGTCATTTAAGCCTCTTGATTTCCCTCCAGAGAGCAGCTGCTCTGTGACCAAGGAGGCCATGGGGTGTGAGGCCCAGGTCCTCACCTCTCCTGGGGGAGGGCAGTGAAGGCCTGTCCTGCCCAGACCAGGCGTTCAGCCTGGGCTCCATAGAGCCATCTGAGGGCAGCCATCCACCCTGAAGACATCATTGTCTCCCACCCCAACAGGATGAAACTGATAGAATGGCCTTGCTGGGCAGGGTCTTAGAGATCACCTGGTTCTGATTTTCCCAAAGGTAGGTCCTCATACCAGCTGACATCTTTTCTGAAGGCAGCTTCCTGTACCCACCTAATACCTGCTTATTCGTTCTCTCTAGGGCTGGGCCTGAGAATCTGAATTTTTAAAATCATTCCAGCAGGTTCTGATACCTCAATGTGAGAACCTTGGCTCTCACCCAACAGTATCAGCTAGACCAGTGGTCGGCAAACTGTAGCTCAGGAGCCACATGCGGCTCTTTGGCCCCTTGAGTGCGGCTCTTTGGCCAGCTTAGGAGTACCCTAATTAAGTTAATAACAATGTATCTACCTATATAGTTTAAGTTTAAAAAACTTGGCTCTCAAACGAAATTTCAGTTGTTGTATTGTTGATATTTGGTTCTGTTGACTAAGGAGTTTGCCCACCACTGAGCTAGAGCATACAGCTCAAGGTCACCCAGGAAGTTAGGAAGAGTGCCAGCACCTCTAATTTTAAATCCTGTGTGTTTTCCAGGGTTTGGACTGTGTCCTGGGCCTTTGGGCCAGACCACCAGGCAGACTCACCACCCACAGCAGAGCAGAGCCATTCCTGAGGTCCCTAGGCATCCCTGGTCCCTAGGTCCAGTCCCGACAGTGGCTAAGCCCCTTTACACCCGCCAGCCACCGTTCAGGTTTCCCTGCACACCTGTCAGGGAGGGGGCGCCTCCATTGCAGGCCTCCCAGATAGGGTTTCTGTCCGTGGCCTTGACGAAATGTCTCTGTCCACAGAGCCTCACCCACCCACTCTACCCCAGTTATGCGTGTGAGAAGTGGAGAGGTCAGACCCAAGCACAGGTGCTGGCTGACTTCTAAGTCAGGCAGTTTGTAAACTTAGTCACCCCCCACCCCCATCGGAGCTCTTGAGTCTTCAAGGCGAGGTGGGGAGCAGGTGGAAGGAGTTCTCTCTCCGTGAATCCTGCTGTGCCCCACTGCTGGTCACGCTGCTGAGCCCCCCCCCCCCCCCCCCCAGAGAGAGCCAGAACAACAGGTGGAGTCAGCACCAGGTAGGAAAACTAAACGCCTGCTTGGCTCCAGGCCCAGAGAGGAGCATGCCCATACTCGGTACACTCACCTACTGCTTCCTGAGCACACCTTTCTGTTCCCTGGGCTGCACAGGGAGGAGCCCGGCCCTCCATCTGCAGCCTGCCCTGCAGGGGTACACGGTCTGTCCCTGTCCCACCAGGCTCCCCTACCGCTCAAAGCCAACTGTAGCAGACACTAGAGAGGACAGGCAGACCCAGTCATCTTGCATCTACCCCTCCAAGTCACCCCTGGAGGAGGTAGACATTGTTTCTCCCATTTAACAGACTAGGGTCTGAGGCTCGGAGCTGAGTGCCTTTCCTGAGTCAGATAACTGGTGTCACTCATGATAAAGACAGCATCACGGAGTGTTATTCTGCCCCGGCACTGTGCTAAACGTTTTATGGTCCCTCTCTTGGATGTCAGAGCAACTTTATGCAGTAGTTCCATTATGACCCGTATTTGACAGATATCAAAGATCTTGGGTGACTTGCCCATTGAGAGCTAGGATTTGAACCCAGGTCATTGGACAGAAGGGTCCACACACTTGACTACTGTGCAGGACCTGACCCTGCCACCCCCTAATCCGGTGCCCTTTGCCCTGCCCCTGGCTGCCAGGCACTTTGAGGGCCCTGCTGTGGCCCCAGACCTCTTCCAGTTCTGTCTAATGCTGTGAATCCTGACTCCCAGGGGCAGCCTGACATTTGGCTGCGGGCCAGTCCCAGCAGAGAATGTCCTGGTGCTGGGAGGCGGCCCCAACTACAGAACAGAAATCCATAGAAGGACCTCCAGGACACTCCACCTGCCAGCCTGCCTGACAGGAAACAGGTCGTTAGGAGTCTCGGATGTCAGGCGGTGGTTTTGTCTGTCCCCATCCCTGTAGGACAGCCTTGCTCCCCTTCTGCGCTTCCAGCTTCCTCTGCTCCCGCCCCCTTTACTCGTGGACGTGCTGCCTGGATACAGGTCCCTCCTGGAAAACCAGAGGAGTTGTAGTGAGGGTTAAGTGGGTTTCAATAAGAAAAGCGGTGAGAACACAGGAGAAGCGCCCATTTGCTTCTCCACCCCTCCGCCGCGCTTTCCTCTCTGTCTCTATCTTCCCCTCCCGCAGCCAAGGCTCCATTGGAGCAAAGATGGCCCGGGCGCTGGGGATGGCTCTTCGGCCTCTGCCCCAGGCACTAGAGTGGCTCTGGTCGCAATATGGCGACGCCCAGGATGGGCAGAGCATCGCCCCCTGGTGGGCAGAGCGTCGCCCCCTGGTGGGCGTGCCGGGTGGATCCCGGTCGGGCGCATGCGGGAGTCTGTCTGACTGTCTCTCCCTGTTTCCAGCTTCAGAAAAATGAAAAAAAAAAAAAAGCGGTGAGAACAGGGCTTGCACAGGATAAGGGCTGTGAAAATGTTTGCTGTTGTTGGGAGCTGCACTTTCTAGCTTTGCCACAGGAGACACATGTTCCTTGTAACCTAACACACGGGGAGAAAGTGCATTGCTCACACGGGTCCTGCGGAGGCTGGCGAGGGGGTCTCAGCAGTAGGCACAGTGATGGCGGGGAGGCTGGGCACACATCTTCCACTCCTCCTCCCCTGTTCTGCTAGGCCACCACTGACCCCTCTTCCTTCCTCCTCTGCCCCTCTCTTCCCGCCACAGAAGTACTTGTCCCAGCTGGCCGAGGAGGGCCTGAAGGAGACGGAGGGGGCAGGCAGCCCGAGGCCCGAGGACAGCGGAATCGTGCCCCACTTTGAAAAGAAAAAGCTCTGACACCCTGGGCACTGTTGGGAGCTGGGAGGGAGGGCCCGCCAAGGTGGGGCCTTCCTGACCTCCAGGACGGAACCGGAACCGAAACCAGAGAGGAAAGAAAACCAGGCAGGCCACGTGGCCTGGGTTTGTTCTCAGAGACTCATGAAAACGCCCTTGAAGTGTTTCCCGGCGCTGTTACCCTGGTGTGTCCAGCCCGCCGAGGGTTGCCCACTCTCTCCCTGTGACTCGTTTCCTTCAGACGACCTTTTAATTTGCTCCTCTCTCTTCTTCCCTCTCCCCCCCCTTTCTGTACCGAGGTTCATTTCTTTTTCATAAAATCCAGCTTCTCAGGGATTTTCACAGCGTTCAAATTTTTGATGGGATAGCACAGGTCAGGCCAGGATGAATTATCCAGGGAAAAGATTTCAGGAAAACTTCTGGGTCCAGAACTACTTCAGTGAACGGAACCATTTCTCTGCTGGGCATCCAGTGAGGGGGAGGCGGGTCTGAGTGGGGTCCTGCAGCCCCAGAGAGGGGCACCTTCGACAGTCAGTTGGCAGAAAACAGGATATCCTCCAGCTGGACCACCTTTTTGGAAAACACCTGATTTTAGCAGTAACTCGTTTACCCTCTCCATTAGTCAGATGTCTACCAGATTCATGCCTTAAAGGAGGAAATGAGCCCTTCATTTTGGAAGTTCTAATCATTTTCCCAGAAACTCGTTTCCCACCACTTGGTTTCAGGAGGTGCCAGGGTTTGTTCTATTCTGAACAATGAGTTTGGTCTGGATACGCTTCGGTTAACAATGAAAACGGAAGCACCCCCTCCCTCCAGCTACAGCCGCAGCTGGTAAGGGCTCAGGTGGAATGTTGGCCTCCCTGCCACGGGTGACACCAAAACAAGGAAATGGCATCTGTCCTTAAGCTGCAGGAACATTTGAGAATAGCCAGTGTTTGTAGGTAAGCCCTTTCCAATTTGGCCAAAGGTCAAGGGCGTCTCAGAGTTGACCCCAGCAGCAGGCTTTGATGTCAGATGTGAAGATCAGAGCCGCTTCCTCCCATTGGACCGTCTGATACCGGAGGGTGTTGCCTTCAGGTCCCGGAGGAGCTGCAGGTCTCCTGTCGGATGTTCTTTTGGAAGGCTTTGGGACAGGGGTGTGTAGGGAAATGACACTGGGCTGCTGCCCTGGAGAAGACCTGGGGCGCTCAGTGGGGAGCCTGGTGCTATTCCCCCAGCTGAGATCCTGGCCCGGAGGCGGCCACCCTGGCTCATCCTCTGGAAAATAGTCCCTGTTGTTTCTGTTCCTGACCTCTGGCAGGTAAACTAGGAAGAGATTGGTTTTGGGGTTGGGTTTTTTTGCATTTTTATTTTTATGGTAGGTAAGAGTATACTGCATATCCTGTCCTCCACACTAATGGCAGAAGGGTAGAAAGATAGTCTGAGTTGGACACTGACCTTTATCAGTGAGGAAACCGAGGCACAGAGAGGGAAGAAACGTAGAACACAAAACGATCGTGTGTGAACCTGGGGGCACGTGGCTACTGACAAGGAGAGACTCCAGAGGAAACAGGTCGGTTTGGACAGGTGAACCGGTCTGGGGAGAAGAGGCTTGGGCAGGCAGGAAACCTGAACTTGGTACCAGGCCACCTGGGGGGCCTCACAGAGGTTGGTGTCTCCATGAGGTTTGAAGATGGTGGCTCAGCGCAGCTCCAGTCTCCTGGCTGCCTCCGTAGGGTTTTGTTTTGTTCTTTATCATTATATTTGTAACCTGGCATTCTGGAAACCAGCCTCCTCCATTTCTGGGAAAACCTTTGGCCCTGTGTGTCTGTCTTCCCACCGGAGGGAAGTCTACAGCCAGCTCCCCAGCGGCCTGGCCAAACCTTGCTGGATAAAAGCCGACCGCCTCCATCAGAGGCTGGAGCCGCATTTTCAAAGAGGCTGGCAGTCTCTTCTCCCAGCACATAGAAAACTGACCCCACCAGCTCATCCCCACCCCAGCGGCGTTTCCATGGAAACCTGGACGCCTGTTCAGCCGGCCTCATCCTGAGTAATGTAATGGCTCCCTTGCTGACAGGCTGACCTTCTCCGTATTGGAAAGCTGGAGAGGGGAGAGCCGTGCTCTGCGTTCAGTCGGAACCTTCAGTTAAAAAAAGAAATCCTCTAAGAATCTATACTTATGTGTACATATATATATATTTATTTTTTATTTTTATACAGTTCCATTGGCATGGTCCTTCACCCACTCTATAATTTGCTCTTTTTATTCTTACGTGTGTCATACACACTGCAGTATGAAAGGCAACCAGGAAAATATTCATTTATTTTTTAAAGCTTTTCTTCAGTGTTTGTCAGCCATTTCAAAGTGTCTCCCCGAAAAGATTGTTCAAAAGCAGCAGCCGCCTTGAGCGACAGAGTCATCTGTACCCAGGGTTAATACAACCCAAGGCCTATGTAATTTTCTTTTTATTGTAAATACCTGAAGTAAGGTGTATCCCAAAGAATTTGCTAAATTTAACGTTGGTGTGAGTGTCAGGGTTTCCCTTTCTCGGACGGCCCGAGGCTGTGATCTGGTAGATTACATACTTGAACTGGACCACAGTTTGCATTTTGAGCTTACAAGTAAAAGAAAGACGCTAGTTAATATAAGTTTGAACTTGTCAAGTATTAGAATTCGCTGAGTGTCCTATAAATTGTCACCACGTTTCCTGATCTGTATAACTGACCGCAAGTGCTTGTTTTTACAAAAGGGAAGAAAAAAGATTTTTAATAAAGAGATTTTGAAAGCTTGTGAGTGTGTAGCTCTCTGCCGTGCGGGCTCCCTTGGCCTGGAGCCGAGGGAAACTCAAGGAGCACCGAGGTGGGATTTGGTCCCTCTCTGAGTCTAGATTGTTTCTAAAGGGTTGAAAAGAGAGGACACGACAGCCTCCCCTGGGACACGGGGACTCAGATGTTCTCAGGGGTGAGCCTCGGGAAAGGGCTAAGTCCAGGAGAGTGAGGAGCTGTCCCTTGTGGAGGATCAGATGGAAACATGTCTGCCTCTTATGAGCCCCTAGTCCTGCTACCTGCTGCTCCCTGGTCTTCTGGGGGCTGAACCCCGTGTACTGCATCGGAGTCGGGTCACTCCTGCCAGTTCCATCCCCTGCGGCGGTGGGGGCCTCGCCAGGCACTTGTTAGCCCCGTGACTTGCTCAGTCCCGCTTCCTTGGGCGTGAAGGGGAGTAACGGCAGTCATCCCTCCCAGGTGCTCTCAGGGTTACGTCCATCACTGATGGAAACACAGCTCTGTGCACAGCATGAAATCCAGTTTGCTTTTGGAGGCTGTGCTCTGGACAACAATCCTCCAAACTTCAATGGTTCTCAAAGTTCTTCCTCAACCCAATGCCAGTCTCCCGAGCCCCGGTGGCCAGTCCTCTGAATATCCTGGAGCCCTCGCTGGACCCGTCCCTCCTCTTGGCAGTGCCCCTGAGTCCAGGGGGAAGGGGCTGGGTAGTCTGGCCCCAGAGGGCAGAGTGAGCGGGGCCCTGTAATTAGTGGGAGCAGACTGTAGATCTGAGGCGAGTTCCTGTTGAGCCTGTTGCTGCTGCCCCACCTCACCCCCAGCCTGTTGTACCTTGCTGAGATTAAGCTCAGGCCTCCAGTTCCCAACCAGGAGGGGTAGAGAGCCCTTCCCTGCAAGTGCTGGCTGCTCCCCAGCTGGCCAAAGTAGTGCATGGGCTTAGAGCTCATCCTGCTTCCCTAAGTTCCAGTGCCAGTGTGGCTGGGCTGCCCCTGGTGCCTAGTCCTAGCAGGTCGCTCCAGGTGGCACAGCTCTAGGGAGCACTGTGCACACTGTATTCTGTACGGTGGCGCCCCCTAGAGCTGTGCGATGGAGATACTCTGCTGGGGAGCCCCCCAGGTTGCAGCCCCCCATGCCTGGTGTCTGCATTTGCTCTCCAATGCTCCTGTGGGCCCCGGAACCTGGTTCTGAGCCCATCAACTGGGCTAGGGCCCTGACATTCAGACCCACTCTCTGTGCTCACATCTCTCCCCAGGGATCAGCACCAGACTGCCTCTGGCCAGACTGCCTTGGTCTTGACACTGGTGGTGGCTCTTCATGGTCACTAAGAGGCCAGGCCACTTGGGTATTGAGCGGCCCCTGTCTGGCCTGAGATATCTGTGGCCCTCTGAACATCAGTGGCAACTATCTGCTGTCTATGTAGGCGGTGATGGGACTCACTCCCAACAGCTCCCCGTTCTTCTTTTCCACCATGGTGGGCCTATTAAAAAAAAAAAAAAGCCTGTCCCAAGTAGAGTTCCAAGCATGTTAGAGTAGAATGGCCCCAGGGACCCCCAAGTCCTGGCCCTTCCATTTGCAGGTAAGAAAACTGAGGCCCAGAGAGGGAAAGTAACTTGCTTAAGGTGACACAGCTTATTAGTATAAGGTCAAGACTAGAATCCAGACCTCCTGGGTCCTCCTACCGGAGACACACAGAAAATTTAGGTTCTTTCAGTTGGGTTATGTCATGAGTTTTTCGGGTCCAGCCTTAGCTGGACTTTGGCACTCAGCAAGGACTCAAGACAAAATCGTTGATTTTTGTGCTTTGTGTATGTCTGATGTTACATCCCGGCGAGATAGGCCACAGCAGACACAAAGTGAATTTTATAAGTTTTATTGCAGAGCTACGCAGGGACTGCAGGCAACCCATGCAAGGGAGCACTGCAGCCCCCCAAACCTGTGCAGGGACTGCAGGCAACCCACGCCTCCAAAGAGACTGGGGCACTGCAGCCCCCCCAAACCTGCGCAGGGACTGCAGGTAACCCACGCCTCCAAAGAGACTGGGGCACTGCAGCCCCGCAAACATGCGCAGGGACTGCAGGTAACCCACACAAGGGAGCACTGCAGCCAACCAAACCTGCGCAGCCAACAAACTGGCAGGGACTGCAGCCCCCCAAACTTGCACAGGGACTGCAGGCAACCCACGCCTCCAAAGAGACTGGAGCACTGCAGCCCCCCAAACCTGCGCAGGGACTGCAGGCAACCCACACCTCTGAAGAGACTGGAGCACTGCAGCCCCCCAAACCTGTGCAGGGACTGCAGGCAACCCATGCAAGGGAGCACTGCAGCCCCCCAAACCTGTGCAGCCAACAAACTGCGCAGGGACTGCAGCCCCCCAAACCTGCATAGGGACTGCAGCTCCGAGCTTCTAAAATGGCTCCTTTTTATAGGGTGGCTGTCTAGGATGAGCAAGCATCATACAGAAGCTGATGTGGCTGTTAGTCATTGGCTAGGGAGGTCGTGCGCAGTTACAGGGGGGGTTATTACTCAGTGGAGAATTTCAAACATAAACTTCTGATAAGGGTCTCTAACTCAATGCAGGATGTTGCTGAACTCTTTGTTCTCAGTGTCACAGGGACCTTGTACACTCTTGGCAGCCCCAGCATGTCAGTACTCCCTGAATCTAACATTCCCCCATCTCTTTTGGGCATAAATCAAATCCTTGATTCTTCATCAGTGGGGAGAATGGTATAAGGCTGGGGCTCATGAGAATTTTCTACTTTAGCTGTAGCTATAAGCTAATTAGGTCAGGGGTCCTCCCTAGTATGTGCTGGCACGCTGATAGTGTGCCCTTAGTACTACAAGCTTTACGGACTAATTTCTTTCTGCCTTGCATTTTTCTTCTCTGTACTAACTTCTTACAACTTGCACAAACCTTCTGCAACTTACACAAACCTTCTGCAACTTACACAAACCTTCTGCAACTTACATAAACCTTCAATTTTTATGCACTTTCTTATCTAGGAATAACTGGCTTTCATAACAACTTACTTTTTCCTTTCCTTTTCAAAAGTACCTTTACACCTTATACCTTCTATTATCAAAACTATACAATTCCTTTCTAATTTATCAGAACTCCTAATTCCCAAAAACCTTAACCTTCAGCAAAGACTAAGTTAGTACTAAGTAATCCTCTTTTAAAGATTGCTTCTTGGAGGTGTCCTTTTCATAAGTAGCCTATTGGACACATGACCAATATTTACAGATTATTCTATAGTGGTAGCTATGAGCACATACATAACTTTCATTTACCTTGTAGCTTCTCTTTCAGCCAAGGGACTTACACTCCCTTTCTGTATGACTCATAGCAGTACATGCATCAAACCTTAAGATGACTTACTTGGCTTTCCTTTACCTTAGTTTCCCTCCCTCCCCAAAGTCTCCATGCGTGGACCAGTTAACTTCTGGTTTGTGGCTGAAGCAGGGCATGCTGTCCTTCTCAGGGTCAGCTTACAAGGGTTGGCAGGGTCAGTCTTCGCTGTCCACAAAGGTGTCTCTGCTGGGAACGCAAGCTTCAGCCGGCTGCGGTGGACCCAGGCGGGTATGCCTTCTACCTTGGCAGTAGTGGGAGTTGTCAGGATCATGGTGTCTGGACCCGTCTAGGTGGGAGTCAGTCCTTGGGTGGTGTACTGCTAGAAGTGCCTCTTGGACAGTCTTTGAACAGTTTACTGAGTAACCTATAAAACCTGTAAGTACTTAGGGAAAGGGTGTTACATTTCTACACTTTGCAGTTAGAGTTTAAGTCCTAGTGACTACTGCTTCTAGCTGGAATTAGCAGCAGGTCCTAGCCTATAATAGGCATGGGGCATTGAGATAGGAGGAACAAAGGAGATACTAAACATAAAGCAATAAAACCAGACTGTCAATACCCACAGTAGAGATCTTTGAGGGATAAATAAAACTTAAATATTCAAGCAAGGCATAGTAGATGGCCCTTGTGTTATTAGCTTATCTGCTACTTGGAAGAAATACCTTAGGCTCCTGAACATGTCCTTAGGCCTTCAGTGGCAATTCCCAGCACGCTGGGCAAGGTCAGGTCACAGGTAGCTGGAGCAGGACTAGAAGACACTGAACCCTCCCTCCATGGAGCAAGGGGGCAGCTTACCTTCTCATGTCCCTCTTTCCACAGCACAGACGTGTCCCTTGATGGGGCCGGGAAGCCTGGCAGGCTTCAGTTCAATGACCTTTCTTTCTACTCTGGAGCAGGACCTTGATGACATGCAATGAATCCCCTTAGGGCGCTGGAGCCAAAAGTTGGTATTTCCTGACTTCTTTTGGGCCTTATTTGCCTTTTCTGTTACTTCCTTGGTCATTATAGACCTTAAAAGCCATGCTCAGAAGATCTCACTGAGGGGCTTGACAAACAGTCTCAAGACTCCAAATGTTTCAAATCAGCCAAATTCAGTTTCCAAATGGCAACTGCCAGAGGCTAGCTAGCTACCAAAGTCTGCTGCAGCCCACTCCGTGAGGAGGGGTCTTACACAGCCAATCTCGCTGGGGCCTCCATCTGTTACATCCCGGCGAGATAGGCCACAGCAGACACAAAGTGAATTTTATAAGTTTTATTGCAGACCTGCACAGGGACTGCAGGCAACCCATGCAAGGGAGCACTGCAGCCCCCCAAACCTGTGCAGGGACTGCAGGCAACCCACGCCTCCGAAGAGACTGGAGCACTGCAGCCCCCCAAACCTGCGCAGGGACTGCAGGTAACCCACACAAGGGACCACTGCAGCCAACCAAACCTGCGCAGCCAACAAACTGGCAGGGACTGCAGCCCCCCAAACTTGCACAGGGACTGCAGGCAACCCACGCCTCCAAAGAGACTGGAGCACTGCAGCCCCCCAAACCTGCGCAGCCAACAAACTGCGCAGGGACTGCAGCCCCCCAAACCTGCATAGGGACTGCAGCTCCGAGCTTCTAAAATGGCTCCTTTTTATAGGGTGGCTGTCTAGGATGAGCAAGCATCATACAGAAGCTGATGTGGCTGTTAGTCATTGGCTAGGGAGGTCGTGCGCAGTTACAGGGGGGGTTATTACTCAGTGGAGAATTTCAAACATAAACTTCTGATAAGGGTCTCTAACTCAATGCAGGATGTTGCTGAACTCTTTGTTCTCAGTGTCACAGGGACCTTGTACACTCTTGGCAGCCCCAGCATGTCAGTACTCCCTGAATCTAACATCTGAGTCACCTGGGGAGCTTGCTAGAAAGAGCTTCCTGGATCCCTCCATGCACTTTCTGTCCTACTAGGTCACGGGGAAGGTATTGACATTTTAGCAAGCCTCGTGGGTGATTCAGCGCAGGTGAAGTCCCCCGCTCACACTTTGAAAAACACTGCTCTAGATGGGGGTGGGGGGATTTCCCCAGCAGCTCCTGGAATAGAAGGGTTATTTCTTTTACTGGGGGAAGGACGGGAGAGATGTGAATGGAGACCATTCAAGGTAGGAAAGTCCAGCATGAAAAAAGCTTGAAGAAGGAAGACAGAGAGGAGGAGACTAGTCTGGCAGGGGAGCTGGTGGTGTTAGGGGGTGGTCACCAGACTGGGTTTGGGGCACATGTCAGAATTTTTTTTAGTTGGCGTCACACTTACTGTGCTTGGGCAAAAGTCAGTTTTCCAAAGGTCTCTTTATCCTTGTTAGTGGCTGAAAGCTTTGTGTTTATTAAGAAGACTTCTTGAGATCAGCTGATAGCCGTGCAGCTCAGGACAGAGAGCTGGAAGCAGTCAGCAGCCCCCTGGGGAGACTGGAGTCGCAGGGAATGGGGGCACCCCCCAGGGCCATGTCACTGCCAGCAAGAACCGCTGGAGCCCTCACATTTCCTCTCTCGCCCTCCATGAACCAGCACTCACACCGATATCAGCCTGCGCATTACTGAACTCGTCTACATGCCACACTCGGTGTGCACTCTGTAGGGACATATGTCTTGGCCTCTTCACAATGCCAAGAGCCTGGTATTGTTATTCTCTCATTTCCTAGATGGGAGACCCTAAGTGGCTTGCCCAGAGTCAAACAGCCAGTAAGCAGCAGAGTAAGGATTCAAACCCAGATTTGCGTGACTCAGACTATGCTTTTATCCACTGTTCTCCACTGCTGGTCTCAGGGGTGGGGTCTTCTCCATTCCTGCATCTCCCGGAAGCCTCCAGACTCTTTGTCCTCCCAGCAGTTCTCGGGAGACTAGAGAGCCTAAGTTAACTGTACTCAGGTGCGTATGATTGACATCTGATTGCTAAATTCCTGAAACCCCTCCCCTCCTTAGGCGATAACTAAAGAAGGTTCCCCCACCCACCACATTGCCAGGAAACAGGCAGAAAGACCAAAGCACCAAGAGGTGGTCTCTCCCTTCTCCTCACTGAGGAAGTTTGCCCAGAGAGCTGGATAGGAGGTGAGAGAGGGAGGCAGGCCTGGGGTGGGGGCTGCTGCACTCCTCCCGCTTCCGAGAGGAAGGGAAGCACACTGTCCTCTGGTGCCTAGTAATTTGGGGTCTAAGGGCGTCATCAAAAGGGGACTTCCCATGGCTCAAGAATGCCAGCCAGACTTTGCATTTTAACCCCTCCTTCTGTGAAATTTCATTCTTTATTTACCTGTCGCCTCTTTCCAACAAGGAGTTGAGATGATATACAACACAAGTCTTGTGTAACCAGACTAAGCCAACAGAAAAATTCTGAGTGAGGATCAAGGAAAGTTTAAGGGTGGTGTATGGCCAGGGGTCACCATTGTGGCCATTCACATGCAAGTTCTCATTGAATTAGAGCAAACGGCCCTGGCCGGTTGGCTCAGCGGTAGAGCGTCGGCCTAGCGTGCGGAGGACCCGGGTTCGATTCCCGGCCAGGGCACACAGGAGAAGCGCCCATTTGCTTCTCCACCCCTCCGCCGCGCTTTCCTCTCTGTCTCTCTCTTCCCCTCCCGCAGCCGGGGCTCCATTGGAGCAAAGATGGCCCGGGCACTGGGGATGGCTCTGTGGCCTCTGCCTCAGGCGCTAGAGTGGCTCTGGTCACAATATGGCGACGCCCAGGATGGGCAGAGCATCGCCCCCTGGTGGGCAGAGCGTCGCCCCTGGTGGGCGTGCCGGGTGGATCCCGGTCGGGCGCATGCGGGAGTCTGTCTGACTGCCTCTCCCCGTTTCCAGCTTCAGAAAAATGAAAGAAAAAAAAAAAAAACACAATAAAAATTAGAGCAAACAGTAAAGAAATGGCGAAGTCGGAGAATGGTGGGCCATTCTGTTAATCGGTGTCTCACTAAGACAGGCAAGCCACAAGAAAAGCCAAGGGAAAAGCAGAAAACCTGCTTTTCCCATAAAAGGCAAGGGATCAGGGAGACGTCTGGAATGCTGATAGCAGGAACTGAGAGAGAGAGCCACTGGCCTGCTTCATTGTATAGTGTAGAAAATTAAAGCCTTTAAGCCAATATACAAATAAGGAAGTCTCTGATACAAAGCCACTTATCTGAGGCATAAATGGGATTCCTCATAAGAGTGCACCACCCCTTATCATGCAACAGTCAAGGGTTTGGGGAAAAGCTTAGTTTTAGAAAGACCTTAGTATTAGAAGGGAGGGAAAAGATTAGTCTTAAAACTAAGCCTTAGGCCAGGGGTCCCCAAACTATGGCCCGCGGGCCACATGCGGCCCCCTGAGGCCATTTATCCGGCCCCCGCCGCACTTCCGGAAGGAGCACCTCTTTCATTGGTGGTCAGTGAGAAGAGCATAGTTCCCATTGAAATACTGGTCAGTTTGTTGATTTAAATTTACTTGTTCTTTATTTTAAATATTGTATTTGTTCCCGTTTTGTTTTTTACTTTAAAATAAGATATGTGCAGTGTGCATAGGGATTTGTTCATAGTGTTTTTTATAGTCCGGCCCTCCAACGGTCTGAGGGACAGTGAACTGGCCCCCTGTGTAAAAAGTTTGGGGATCCCTGCCTTAGGCTATAATGACTTTGCCAGCTTACAGCCTGTCTCCTACACCCAAAGCGAGCAAACATATACATCATATTTACAAACTTATTTGACCAACAAGTGGCAAGTATGTGAGCTGCAAGGGGAGGTGGGGTAGTGCAGAATAAGCATGAGGTGTGCCCAGGAGCTTCCTGGGAGCCAAAGCAAAAAGAGGAAGCGTGTTGTTACTGAGCTCTCCTTGTTAGAATAGGAAAAGCCTTCCAGTTTATCTGGGGAGATTGTTCTATTCCCCTGTGGTGTGGGCAGAGGCCCTGAGAGGCTTGGAGAGGATCCTTAGGTAACTGGCAGACCAATGTTGGAGAAGAACCCAGCGGAAGCCCCTCTGGAGGAAACGTTAGGATGGTTCCTGGTCTGTGTGAAGTAGTTCCTGGTATCAGGGTGACAACCCCAGGTGTCTAATGGCCTGACCTTTGCTCATGCCTGCCTAGCCCACCCAAGCCACTGTGCTGGCTTGAGTTTGTAGGTTTGGAACTTTGTGAGTTTGGAATTTCTCAAACTATTTAAAATTTCTCCGTTCCTTTGCTGAGCTTCGTGGGCCATGTTCATAGACAAAGGGAGGCCGTTGCCGCTGCTGTCATCTGACTGCCCCACACACCATCCGACAGCAGAGTGCTCTGGGTGGGTCCCCTATCTGTCTGGTCTGGGAAAAACCTTGTGGACATTTATTCTTTGGGGTTCCCCCAGGCCAACTATAGCCAGGAAGGAATCCAGCCTGACTGGGATGCTCTGCCTCCTCAGGACAAGCCTGGGAACTAGAACCTGTCTGATAAGGACTGGCCCCCATTTACTTATGAGATCTCTCACCCTCACTGTCTGCAAGGCCCAGAGGAAGAGAAATTTCTGGTTCCAAGGCAGGTCCCTGTAGTGAGAACGAGGACCCTAGAGTTGCTGTGTGAAATCCATAGTAAACTCACTCAGGCTTGGGCAAGTGTCTGCCCCCCCCACCTCACTCCTCCCCCACAGCCTCAGTCCTCCCCCCACAGCCTCAGTCCTCCCCCCACAGCCTCAGTCCTCCCCCACAGCCTCAGTCCTCCCCCCACAGCCTCAGTCTTCCCCCCACAGCCTCAGTCCTCCCCCCGCAGCCTCAGTCCTCCCCCCACAGCCTCAGTCCTCCCCCCACAGCCTCAGTCCTCCCCTCACTGCCTCAGTCCTCCCCCCACAGCCTCAGTCCTCCCCCCACAGCCTCAGTCCTCCCCCCACAGCCTCAGTCCTCCCCCCACAGCCTCAGCCTCCCCCAACCACCTCAGTCCTCCCCCGCAGCCTCAGTCCTCCCCCAACCACCTCAGTCCTCCCCCAACCACCTCAGTCCTCCCCCAACCACCTCAGTCCTCCTCCAACCACCTCAGTCCTTCCACAGCCTCAGTCCTCCCCCAACCACCTCAGTCCTTCCACAGCCTCAGTCCTTCCACAGCCTCAGTCCTCCCACAGCCTCAGTCCTCCCCCAACCACCTCAGTCCTTCCACAGCCTCAGTCCTTCCACAGCCTCAGTCCTCCCACAGCCTCAGTCCTCCCCCAACCACCTCAGTCCTCCCACAGCCTCAGTCCTCCCACAGCCTCAGTCCTCCCCCAACCACCTCAGTCCTCCCACAGCCTCAGTCCTCCCCCAACCACCTCAGTCCTCCCCCAACCACCTCAGTCCTCCCCCAACCACCTCAGTCCTTCCACAGCCTCAGTCCTCCTCCAACCACCTCAGTCCTCCCCCAACCACCTCAGTCCTTCCACAGCCTCAGTCCTCCTCCAACCACCTCAGTCCTCCCCCAACCACCTCAGTCCTCCCCCAACCACCTCAGTCCTCCTCCAACCACCTCAGTCCTTCCACAACCTCAGTCCTTCCACAGCCTCAGTCCTCCCCAACCACCTCAGTCCTCCCCCAACCACCTCAGTCCTCCCCCAACCACCTCAGTCCTCCTCCAACCACCTCAGTCCTTCCACAGCCTCAGTCCTCCCCCAACCACCTCAGTCCTCCCCCAACCACCTCAGTCCTCCCCCAACCACCTCAGTCCTTCCACAGCCTCAGTCCTCCCCCAACCACCTCAGTCCTCCCCCGCAGCCTCAGTCTTCCCCCCACAGCCTCAGTCCTCCCCCAACCACCTCAGTCCTCCCCCCGCAGCCTCAGTCCTCCCCCCGCAGCCTCAGTCTTCCCCCCACAGCCTCAGTCCTCCCCCCGCAGCCTCAGTCTTTCCCCCAACCACCTCAGTCCTCCCCCGCAGCCTCAGTCCTCCCCCCACATCCTCAGTCCTCCCCCCACAGCCTCAGTCCTCCCCCCGCAGCCTCAGTCCTCCCCCCACAGCCTCAGTCCTCCCCCCGCAGCCTCAGTCCTCCCCCCACAGCCTCAGTCCTCCCCTCACTGCCTCAGTCCTTCCCATCCACACATTTGATGTATGCGTTTTCTTTGCCTGAGGTTGGAGCAACGTGACACATGAGCAGGGACTTGTCGGTCACAGGGGGGTGGTGGTCACTCTGTCCCTGCACTTCTCACAGCTCCAGTACTGCCTGTCCCAGGCCTGCTGGGAGACACAAGCCTGCTGCCACCCTCCCCCCTGCCCCTGCCCCTGCTGTCCACTACCTGCAGAGGACAAGTCCCACTCAGGGGCAAACAGGAGTGTCGGTGGGGCAGGCCAGCCTGGCCGTAGGTGCCATCCTGGTCTCTGTGGTCCTACCCCTATGTATGCCTTAGCTTGGCATCAGCCATGCCTACTCAGTGCCTGCCCCATCACCACCACCTTCTCAGCCCACGGCCCTCCCGTGCTCTGGCCGTGCTCAGTGCCTCATGGGTTCCCAAACAGGCCTTTTCTCAGCTCCTGGTCTTGCACATGGTCTTCCCACTGCCTGGAATGTCCTTCTCCTTTCTTTCTATTTGGAAACTAGGATTTTTTTTTCAGATTTTAGGTAAGTGTTACCATCTCTGTGAAGCTGGCTGGAGGAGCAGGTGTGTCCTTGCAGCAGTGCCAGGGAGCACCTGCCCCCCAGCCCTACCCTTGGCCCTCTCCCCTGGGTTCCCATCCACCCATGACTGGGAGGAGGCTCTGCCAGTTGGTGACACAGCCCTGCTTGTGTTGCCCAAAGCTCGGCCTTTTAACAGTCAGATTCTTCTATAGCCCCAGAGCTGGGCTTCCTACGCCAGCCTCACCTCTCTGTCCCCAGGGGTGTCCCCCTCTGAACCTGCCTGTCCTCACTCTGCGACCCCACCCAGCCAGGCCCACCCAGTTCTCAAGGACCTTTCCTAGGGGAGCTGGGAACAAAGCACGGTTTATGACAGTGTATAAACACAAGTGGATGGCCTGGTTCACCTTGGAAACTGCCCCTGCCTGGTGTCCACACCTACTCAGCTCCTCCCAAAGCCCAGGGGCTATAGGCTCCTTTCTCTCCTAGCACCTAGAAAGCACCAGGGGCTCGGGCCAGCGAGTGGGATTGCACAGCCCTGGAAGAGAGAAAGCTACCCAGGTGATCAATAATTAACCGACTGTTCCCAGCCGTAGGCACATCCTGTGGCTGGGAATCACGAGAGAATAGCTCTGCATTGGCCAATGCCCAGAGACCCCAGGAAATAGCTTCTTCTTTATTTTTTTAATTAATTAATTGTTTTTTATTTAATTAATTGTGTTTACATAGATTCTAGGGTCACCCCAAATGCATCCCCCCTCCCCCATATTCCCCTCAACATCTCCCTTGCCTCCCTCCCGACAGTACCCTCCCCCCTTCCCTTCAGGTTTATCCCATCCTATCATCCCCTTTCCCTCTGTCCTCTTTTCCTCTGGTCCCTGTGATCCCTCCTCTGTCTCAATTCCGTTCCTCAGTTCTCATTGCTCCTTGGATTCCTCAAATGAGTGAAGTCATAGGCAGTAAGCTCACCAACATCTATCGCAGCGATATATTTGCTGATTTGTCTCCACAGGCAAATGAAATAAAAGACAGGATAAACAAATGGGACTATATCAAACTAAAAAGCTTTTGCACAGCTAAAGACAATATGAACAGAATAAAAAGACAAACCACACAATGGGAGAACATATTTGACAATACATCTGATAAGGGGTTAATAACCAAAATTTATAAAGAACTTGTAAAACTCAACACCAGGAAGACAAACAATCCAATAAAAAAAGGGGGGGGGAATGGCTTTTTTAGGAATCTCAGGGTTCCCCCTTCCCACCTACACAAGGTCCTTCACCTCCTAAATAAGGCCTTCCTGGCTTTTCCCACAGGCTCTCAGCTCTGCGCAGGCTTGGTCCATTTCTAGGGTGTTGCCACTCTTCGGGGCTCTGCCCTGGGGTGGGATTTGCAGATCAGATTGAACTTGGCTCCGCCTGTGTTACACTAATGTCCTCACCTCTGCAGCGAGTTCCTTCTGAGCATGGCCTCTGCCCTTTCTGAGTCACACTCCCCCTGCCCAGCACGCTGTGAAGTGCAGGGCACACTCTGCAGGCCTGGCTGCTGGTCTGATCCTGGCCCAGCGCATTCACCTCCGAGAGGCGGGGCTTCGTTAGCCAGGTTGCATTCCACCCTCATCACCAGAAGCCTCCTAAAGTCCCCCAGCTGTCCTTCTCCAGCTACCAGGACCCTGGGGTGCCAGGGGGGTGCTGAACCACTTGTAAGCTGAGGACCCAAACACCAGGGCTCAGCTAGGTGGCTAAAATGGGGCTCCCTCATTCTCCCCCCACTGCACAGACTCACCCTTCTAGCTTTTCCCTTATTCTTTTCCAAGGTCCTAGGGAAGCGTGATTTCTCCCAGAAGGTCGCTTTCCCGCCTACCCTCCCTCCTCCTTCTCCGCCCCTCCTCAGAGCTCAGAGGCCTTTCCCTCCCAGGGGAAGCCACTCTCTCAGCAAGTTATCCAGCCTTTGGTGATTAGTTTTTATTTGAGCAGGGTGGGGTGGGGTGGGGTCCCCTGTTCCTGTGGTACTCTGGCCTCAAGCCAGCCAGTCCAACCTCCCTCCCTGGTCCCAGGACTGCCTGTCCCCTCCTTCTTGGTGCTATGTGAGGTAGAATAGAAAGCCTTGGCCTGTTGTGGAAGTGTGAGTGTCCGTGCATGCGTTTGTGCCTGTGTGTGCATGTGTGTCTGCATGCACGCGTGTGAATGTGTGCATGCATATGAGGGTGCTGGAGAACAGAGGTCACAGTTGGTGGTTTTAAAGCCTTAGCCTTCCCAGTATGCCCCTCCTCAGGTTGCACCCCAATCCTGCCCCTAGCTGCAGCGCAGTGTGCCCTGCTCCGTTTTGATCCACACTGTGATCTGCCTGGTCTCTTGTTCCTGACCCAAGAATTATTCCTGGAGGATTATTCAGAGCCTCTTTCCATCTCCCCTTCTTTGCTGAATAAAATCCTAGCTGCCAAGCCTGTGCTGCTTCTATTCTTTGCTATTGGGTAGAATGGTCAACCTGCAGGGATGGGAAAAGCCAGAGCATGGGACTAGGGAGATGTCCTCTGAAGATGGCTGAGGGGCACTCCCAGAGAGTAGAGGCACACGGGGAGCGAGCAGGAGGGAGAGGAAGAATGAAAAGGTACTCATTCTGGGGAAGATGTCAGGGAGGTTTTATTGTGTTTTCATGGAGAATAGGAAGTTCCAGATGGAAAGAAAGGTTCTAGGCAGCTGTAGGGTATTAGAGTGTTGGAAACCCAAAGAAATGGAAGCTATGTTACAAATTTGATTTCAATGTACTTTGAGAGACCCAAATAATATTTTTCGTCTAACCTATGATGGCGTTGATTGTCGGTTTCATCTTCATTTTTTGTACAGGTAGGAAAGAAAAAAACACTTTCAATTAAGACCTAACACAATGTATTCTTATTAAATAATTTTCTAGATGCAGCCTGACTTCAGGGGCTGCAATCAGGTCCTCTCTGAGTGTCTTTATACATTTTTTTACTTATATAAACATCTGAGCTTGACCAGGCAGTGGCACAATAGATAGAGAATCGATCTATTGAGTATCCAGATTTGAAACCCCAAGGTTGCCGGCTTGAGTGCATGCTTACCTGGGCTTGAGCATGGGATCATAGACATGACCCCATGGTCACTGGCTTGAGCCCAAAGGTTACACTGGCTTGAAGCCCAAGGTCACTGGCTTGAGCAAGGGATCACTGGCTCAGCTAGAGCCCCCAGGGCAAGGCATGTATCAGAAACAATCAATGAACAACTAAGGTGCCACAATGATGAGTTGATGCTTTTCAGCTCTCTCTCTTCCTGTCTATCCCTCTCCTTAAAAAAAAAAAAAAAAAAAAAAAAAAAATCTGGACAATGGATAGATGTTTAAGGCACGCACACACACACACCAGTCTGGACCTCAGGCTGCCCAGATGGCCCGATTTCAGTCCTCCCGTGTATGAGTGGGTTTATGACGGCCTTGGAGCCAGCTGCGTACCAATGGTTATCCCAGGCCCTGGAGGAAGGTATGGCCCGGGACCTCACACACAAAGAAAGTGTTTGTGCATGCTTAAGGGTGGAGGAGGTTATAAGAAAGAAACAGGGTAGCAATTGAGAGCGCAGGGACAGAGAAGAAAGGAGGTTTTATGGCAGAGCTCCCAAAGACTGCCATCATTTACGGGATGTACAAAAGGACCTGAGAAGAGCAGCCAGGCAGTGAGGAGGAAACCTGAGAGAACGTCAAGAGGACCTAAGAGAGAAAGGACTTCGGGAGGGAGGCGTTGGTCACCAGACTTGAATAGCTGAATTGATCATCTGTAATCCTGATAGGTTTCATTAGTTAAGTGCTTAGTAATTCTGAGGATAAACAAGTAGAAGTGTTAAGAAAAGTCTAGACAGGTAGAGTAGCCATTTTAAAACTGCAGTCCCTGTGGGACATCATTTCCGGTGACTTACGGGGTAGTCTAGAGACAGTCATTCTCCATCCCCAGCTTCTGACATCTGAGTTTCCTCCACCTCGCCCCACTCCTCACCCCTGAGGGCCTGCTTGGTTCTGATCCCTAAGTCAAGTCTGACCAAGAGAGGATACACACATAGTCACAGCCCCGCCATTGTTGACGGGAGCCACGGAATGAAACACTCGCCCCTGGAAACACACAATTTGATCAAACCTGGGACCTGGTTGCCTGGCCTGCCTGCTGGGCTGAATTAACGTGCTGCCAAACTGGCTGCAGAACCTGGTGCCCTGGGGGGACGGGGGCTCCTTCCTGGGAACCTTCTCCTCTGCTTTGACCCACTTTCCTGCCCGATGCTGGCCTCAGTCTCCCGCAGCAACAAGCCTGGCCCTGTAGCCCAGACCTCATTGCCAACGTCCCTGACTCTATGGAACTGTACAATGCATTGTTTTGACCCTTTCTTCATCTTCCTGCCAGAGAACCACTCCTTATGGGAACCCGTTCTCTGTGATTTGGATGGGCTGATCTGTCCCATCCTTTTCAGAGAGGTGCTTACGTGTCTAAGCCCGGCCAATCAGAATACCTCATCCTCTGCTTCATGGTGGTTGATTCAGGGAGAGGAATGTGATCCAAATAGGACCATCAAAATCATTCCCCTGACTTTTTCCAGAACCCCCCCCAATATCCCCCTCCCCCCAAAACACACAAAAAAACCCCAAAAACCCACATACTTTAATTCTGGGATTGCTAGCTCTGAGTCAGTGCATCTCCAAACGTGCTCTCCAGATCCCTGGGGCGTTCCCAAGAACTTTCAAGGGGATCTATAATGTCAAAAGGATCTTGATAATAATATTGAGGCCTCACGTGCCTTTTTCACTGTGTTGACATTTGCACAGATAGTGCAAAAGGAACGGTGGGTAAAAATATCAGCATTTTGGCATGAATCCAGGCAGTGGCACCAAATGAAATCTGTAGTCCTTGTTCATCACTGCTGCACATTCCAAGGGGGAAAAAACTGGTTTCACTTAGGAAATCTCTTGATGAAACAGTAAAAATTATTACACCTCAACCTTTGCACCCACGTCCTTATGATATTGTGATGTGATGGAATGGAAAGTACCCTTAAAGCATGTGGTGGCCATGAAAATCCCACACCACGTTTGTGCCAAGGCCATGCTTCCCTGGTCTGCTCCCAGCCAGTGATGGAGCCCAGTGGGTACACTAAATGCAGGTTTATTCACGGGAGATGGGGGACTCCTATGGCAGGTGACGTTGGCTTGGGGGCTCCTCACTGGCCTGGCTGAAGCTTTATTGAATTATGTGCTGCAGTCCAAGATTTTTTGTGCCTGATCCTCTTTCCTCTCTCTCCCTCCTCCCGGCTAGGCCACCATCATGCTGTAGTCCAGTGGTCAGCAAACTCATTAGTCAACAGAACCAAATATCAACAGTACAACGATTGAAATTTCTTTTGAGAGCCAAAAACTATATAGGTAGGTACATTCCTTATCAAGGTAGTGCCCGCACGTGGTATTTTGTGGGAGAGCCACACGCAAGGGGCCAAAGAGCCGCAGTTTGCTGACCACTGGTCTAAAGCAGTGGTCCCCAACCTCCGGGCCGCGGACTGGTACCAGTCCGTGAGCCATTTGGTACCGGTCCACAGAGAAAGAATAAATAACTTACATTATTTCCGTTTTATTTATATTTAAGTCTGAACAATGTTTTATTTTTTAAAAAATGACCAGATTCCCTCAGTTACATCCATCTAAGACTCACTCTTGACGCTTGTCTCGATCACGTGATACATTTATCCGTTCCACCCTAAAGGCCAGTCCGTAAAAATATTTTCTGACATTAAACCGGTCCGTGGCCCAAAAAAGGTTGGGGATCACTGGTCTAAGGGATCCCCTTACTTTCCCTAGCTCCCAACCCTTTTTCCTTCTCGGTGTTTCCCCCACCATCCACATCTAATCTCTTCTTGGTATCTATTTCTGGGAGCTTCTATATGTACATAAAGCACTTCTGCAATCACAAAAATATCCCAAGTGTCTCAAGAAAAACACTCATATGATTGTTTGAGCCATGAACTAAGGTAGCCACTTTTTTTCATGAAATATTCTTTTGGCTGAAAAGAATGACTGATTGGCAAACCGCAGTTATTCGGAGTCGGGTTTGGCTGACATTTCCTCAGAAATGAATAAAGTGAGCTGCCATCTCAAGAAAAACAAAGGATGGTTTTATTATTGAGGATAAGATCTGAGCTTTGAAGCAAAAATTGGAATTGTGAAAACTTGTATACTCTACCATGAGCTTAACAGCTTCCCAGTGCTGACCAGTTTTTCTGACAAGGTTGGTGGTGGTATTAGAGAATGTGATTTGGGGGTGCTGTATAATGAAATGTGTCAATATTGAAAGAGATCTTTCAAAACTCAGTGAACCAATATTTTTGAAATTACCAATCCATGATGTTTTAAAATCATGCATGGGTAAAAGATCTACTTCAAGTGCAGGTTAGATCAATGAATTTTAATGTAACAGAAGATGAAAATTTTGTTGATATGGTTTCAGATTTCACACTGCAAGTATGCTTTAAGAAACTGTCATTTCTGAATTTTGGTGTTGTATCAAATTTTTTAATTTATTCATTTTAGAGAGGAGAGAGAGAGACAGAGACAGAGAGAGAGAGAGAAGGGGGGAGGAGCTGGAAGCATCAACTCCCATATGTGCCTTGACCAGGCAAGTCCAGGGTTTCGAACCGGCGACCTTTGGTGTTGTATCGAAGAAGCATAACCACAATTATCTGAAGAAGTTTTAAAAATATTTCTCTCTTTTCTCCTTACATATCTTTGTGAGGCCAGATTTTCTTCATCTACCTCAACCAAAAAAAACCATATTGCAACAAATTTAGTTCAGAAGTAGAGATTTAAGTCCATTTATCTTCTTTTAAGCCTAAGATTAAAGAGATTTGCAAAAATGCAAAAACAAAAACAAACAAACAGACTCCCCCAAAACCAGTGACACTTTCCTAGTAAATACTCTTTTAAGAAAACATAATTTTGCCTGACCAGGTGGTGGTACAGTGGATGGAGCGTCGGAATGGGATGTGGAAGGACTCAGGTTCGAGACCCTGAGGTCGCCAGCTTGAGCGCGGGCTCATCTGGTTTGAGCAAAGCTCACCAGCGTGGACCCAAGGTCGTTGGCTTGAGCAAGGGGTTACTCGGTCTGCTAAAGGCCCGCGGTCAAGGCACATATGAGAAAGCAATCAGTGAACAACTAAGGTGTCGCAACAAAAAACTGATGATTGATGCTTCTCATCTCTCTCCGTTCCTGTCTGTCTGTCCCTATCTATCCCTCTCTCTGACTCTCTCTGTCTCTGTAAAAAAAAAAAAGAAAACATAATTTTCTCATTGAAACATGTTATTTATGTTAACATGTGATAAGTTTATTAGTGCTATTTTAAACAAACTCATTACACATTTTAAAAAATTTCTCGAGTTTTATTTTCTGCTATAGTTAATCATTGATAGCTATAATGCCCGTAAACAAAAGTTCTTTGAAGTTCTCAATTATCCTTAAGAGCTGCTGCTCATCAGCTTCGGCAGCCAGCTGTCCTTGTGTCATTATGTGGCAAGAACCTGTCTGAATAGGAAGCCAAGCAGAACTGAAAAACAGAGAGAGTCAGAGTTGAGATAACATACAGATATTTGGAACACATTCCTGGATGTGCATGCCGGCAACCCTGAAGAAGGCTCTCCAGTTGTTTTCTTTGCTTCAGCAGGATTGAGTGGGCTGCCATGGGCATCACAGGTACTGACCAATAGCCTCCTCTGCCCAGTGGGCTGGCCCAGGCTCTCTGTCCTTGGCTCACGCCTAGACTGAACACCCTCTGGACATTGTACTTTTTGTTGATTTTAATTGATAAATGTTTAATTTTTAAATGCCTACAACATGTGATATGTCAGTTAGTCTCCTATATCATTCAACTCATTTTTAATGTAAATATAAACATTTTATTTCAAGGTGGGATTAGTATACTATGGATTAGGGCCTCTAAACCCTGGGGACCCTTAAAACATTCCCCAAAAATCATCTTCTTGATTTGTCACCATTGACTTTAGCATGGGCCTGTACACCATATCACCTGTAACAGAACGCCCACCCACACTTACCCTGCCACCTCCCACCATCCCAGTACAAACTTTAATGTGCACATGAATCACCTAGGAATCTTTTAAAATGCAGTAGGTCTGGAATGGTACCTGCGACTGTTCATCTGTAACAAGTGCCCCAGGTGATGCCTGTACTTCTGGTCCATGGATAGCACCTGGAGTAGTGAGGCAGGTTTCACAGTCACAGTTTGTACTCTTCCTCAGGAGTCCCAAAAGTCCAGAGCATGCAATGAATTGTCATTTTATTAATCCACGAACTTTTAATTGCACAACTTGGAAACTGATGAATGGCATAAGGCACTTAGCTACTGACAGCCTGGGTCACAGCCTACCATCCTCATTTAAAAAATCAAAGTACTGGATGTACTTCACAGAAAAAGTCAAATAGTGCTAAACTGTTTATAACAAAAATGACAGTTTCCTGTGCTCTCCTGCTTACCCCTCCCCGCCACAACCTCCAGACAGCTCGTGACCACTCCCTGCTGTTTCAGCTTTCGTTCTGATACTTGCCTCAGTGCATACAGTACCTTCGTTCCTTTTTTCTCTTTTTTTTATTACTAAGTGAGAGGCAAGGAGACAGAGAGACAGACTCCCACATCTGCCCCACCTGGGATCCACCTGGCAAGCCCTCCCACAGGGTGATACTCTGCCCATCTGGGCTCCTGCTCCGTTGCTCGGCAACCGAGCCATTTCAGTGCCTGAGGTGAAGCCGTGGAGCCATCTTCACTGTCTGGGACCAACCTGCTTGAACTATTCGAGCCATAGCTGTGGGAGGAGAAGAGAGAGAGAAGGGGAAGGGGGAGAGGTGGAGAAGCAGATGTTCGTTTCTCCTGTGTGCCCTGACGAGGAATCAAACCCAGAACTTCCACATGCCGTGCCGACACTGTACCGCTGAGCCAACCGACCAGGACCCAGTGCATTCATCCTTAATGAATAAATTTTAGACACTACCCATTGACTTCCTGAAATGATAGATGAGAGTCTTAGCTTGCTTACACTCCACTTTTCCAACCTCCTTTACTCTCATTCTAAGTCAATATTTGTGATTTTGTGATTATAGCTAAATAGATATAAATCATTCCTGAGCACAGTAGCAAACTGATCCCGTTGCCTTTCTTATACTTTTTTATAATTAGTAATTACCTCTTTTATTGTTTTTGTTGTTGTTAGTTTCCTCTGACCCATGGATAGGTCTTCCCAGTTCTGTAGATAGAACTTTCCACAGAGTCAGATGTATCTCTTGGTTATTTGTTTTGTTTTTGTTTTGCCTGGAGCTTCCCTCCAGGACTCTTTCCCCACTTCCCCACTTCATCCAGTTCCAGTTGGAACCGGTTGCCCTCTGACTTGACCACACAGCTGTTGTCCCTGGACTGTCACTACCTGTCATCCCAGATGCCCTCTGGGTCTCCTGTGTTGCATCTATTTCCTGAAGCCCATTTCTGTCTCTCTTTCTGTTTATTTACTTTTGTTTTCAGTAGAGCATATATTCAAATGATTTCTGTGTAGCATAGGAAGTAATATTTTTTGAGACTTTACAACTTGTGAAATACCTTTATTCTACTCTCAATATTGATTGGGAATCTGGCCAGGTAGAGATTTTTGGGTTGAAAATCATTTTCATTTGGAATATTGATTGCTGTATTGTCTTCTAGTTTCCAGGGCTGCTTTTGAGAACTCCCATGCCCTTCTTGTAACTGCTTCTGCCCCCCCTGCATCCCCAGAAGCACTGTATTGTGCTTGTATGTGTGTGTGTTTAAGTTAAATTCATTATGCTGATTTCTTTGTGCCTAGAGACTCACTTGAATGTTGAGCTTTGACCTCCTGGCTACCTTCCTTAAGACTGCCTCTGCACCTCGGTCAGTTTTCCTAGCTGTTCAGTACTGCGTCTGGCCTGTTCTATGAGAAGGAGCCAAGTGGCAGGTAGAGTGACAGCTATGAACCCTTTGCTGCCCATGTGTTTCCCTGTAGTTACAAAGATCAGGTCCACCAGTCATAAAACTCCAGGGCACTATGAATATGATGGTCTATGTGAGTAGTTCCACTAAAGCAATGCACAGCCTGACTGGTGTGGCTGCCGGTGTGAGCACAGGGGCGCTGGCTTGAAGCCCAAGAAAACTGGCTTGAGCAAGGGGTCACTGGCTCAGCTTGTATTCAAGGACTGATCCCTGGTCAGGGCATGTATGAGAAGCAATCAATGCACAAGTAAAGTGAAGCAACCATAAGTTGATGCTTCTCTCTCTCTCTCAAAATAAATAATAAATAAATATTATCCTTAAAAAAAATAAAGCAGGGTACAATGTACAGTCTCCATAGCTGTACCCAGTAGTGCTAAGAACTGTCTCTCCTCCCTAAACTATGTACCACGTGACCCTCATGCCATGAGATGCAACTCCCAAAAAGGATGTCATAGTTAGATAAGCTTGGGAAGGCTGCATTAGAGCCCTTTCTTGGAGATTCTCAATGCAATCTGCATACTAAAGGTTCTGAGGTCTTACAATAAAGTAACCTGATTAACTTGACTTAATTCACTCTTTTCTCCAACTATTTTTTTTTATTATTCAGTGAGAGGCGGGGAGGCAGAGAAACAGACTCCCACATGTGCCCAGACCAGGATCCACCCGGCAAGCCCACTAGAGGGCAATGCTCTGCCCATCTGGGGTGTTGTTCTGTTGCTCAGCAACTGAGCTCTTCTTAGCACCTGAGGTAGAGGCCATGGAGCCATCCTTAGCACCTGGGGACAACTCACTCCAATCAAGCCATGGCTGCAAGAGGGGAAGAGAGAGAAAGAAAGAGAGAAGCACAAGGGAGAGGGGTGGAGTAGCAGGTGGGTGCTTCTCCTGTGTGCCCTGACTGGAAATCGAGCCCAGGACATCCACACGCCAGGCTGATACTCTACCACTGAGCCAACCAGCCAGGGTTTCCCAACTACTTTACCATGTAATCATTTTTTTTTTATTTTTTTATTTTTTTACAGAGATAGAGCGAGAATCAGAGAGAGAGATAGATAGGACAGACAGACAGGAACGTAGAGAGATGAGAAGCATCAATCATCAGTTTTTCATTGTGGCACTTAGTTGTTCATTGATTGCTTTTTTTTTTTTTTTACAGGGACACAGAGAGAGAGAGTCAGAGGGATAGAAAGGGACAGACAGACAGGAACGGAGAGAGATGAGAAACATCAATCACCAGTTTTTCGTTACAACACCTTAGTTGTTAATTGATTGCTTTCTCATATGTGCCTTGGCCACGGGCCTTCAGCAGACCGAGCAACCCCTTGCTTGAGCCAGCGACCTTGGGTCTAAGCTGGTGAGCTTTTTTTTTTTCTTTATTTTGCTCAAGCCAGATGAGCCTGCGCTCAAGCTGGCGACCTCAGGGTCTTGAACCTGCGTCTTTGACATCCAGTCCAACGCTCTATCCACTGTGCCACCACCTGGTCAGGCACCATGCAATCATTTTAATTCAAGGAGGCTTAGTAATATGCTGTGAAACACTGGACTTTAGCAAATGTCATTGAACAGTACTGTAAACTCCATGAGAGCAGAAACTGTGCCAGCCTTCTTTTGTGCGGTCTGCCCAGGGCCTAATCCAGTGCCTGACACATAACAGACCCTTGAAAAGTATTTGTTGAGTAAATGCATGTGTCAGTGAATGATGGACGTTTTCGCAAGTCCCTGACATCCTCGATACTGTCTGTATTTGCAAAAAGTGAGAACCTTTTAGTGCATGACTTATATCGTTTTGTCAGCATTAAATTCTGCGCTGTGTTGTGTTATCTTTTCCAAATGACATGTTTTTGAAGATGCAACAAGATTTTAGGCATTTAAATTTGTCCCTTCTGTGCACAGCACAACTGCTTCTCATGAACCCCACTGCTCTGAGCCCCGCCTTCCCACTGTGGATGGTGCTGGAGAAGCACAGCAAGCCCTTCCCTGTGGTTTTTGTGTAGTTGGCAAAGAGCTAACGCCAGCCATGGAAAGGGAAGGGCGTGTAACCGCTCTGACTCCATTCTGTGATCCCGGGGCATTGGGCAATAATGAAGCTCCCGGACCTCCTTCTTGGGAAGCTGCCAGGCTTAGCCTACGTGTCTTTTTTTTTTTTTTTTTTTTAAAGAAAAGGGCACCCAGGAAGGGAATGAAAGTGTCTTGGAAACCCTGAGGTTTATAAAGTATAGGATTTGGGGGGCTGGGGTGAGAGACTGTAAATACCTTCCTCTGCATTATTCTCAAGTACAGGAGTAATAAATTACAGCCTGAAGTCAGAGCCAGCCCACGGCTTCTCTTTACACTGCCTTTTCATGTGGAAAAACACATTAAAAGAATAATATTCTATGACATGTGAGAATGATATAAAATTCTACTTTCAGTTTCAAAGAAGGAGTACCTAAAAATCTCATTATAGATTAGCATCAACAGATGATCATTTGCAATAGATTTTAATGGTAGAGGGCACTAACTTTGAACCCCATTAAGCAAAACGTTATTCCTCAAAAAAGAATTTTATTCTTCTCATTAGAACTGCATTACTTTAAAAACTGTACTCTATTGTTATTGTTGTATTTTGAATTTTATTAATAATAATTTCATAAAAATGTTCTCTTTTGTTTTCTAAGTGCCTGTGAAACAGCCTCTAGCCTGCGAAGCCTAACCTATTTACAGAAAAAGTTTGCAGACTCCTGCTCAAGAGGATTATCTGCTGTGTTAGAATGCCTTCAGCTGTCAGATGTTACAGGGGAGACAGGAGTTGAAGTAGATTCCTCCAGTATTCATTTAGTCAACAAGTTGGAGTGGGAGCTTCCTATGTACTAGGCTCTGAGTATACAATTGCTGCCATGATCCCTGCCCACAGGGAGTTTATAATCCAAAATCAGGCCGTGGGAAATTAACCAGCCCTCATGCACATGTATATGAGATGATGAGTCAAAGTGACGCCTAACAACTTTGGAGTTTTAAATGTGTCAGCTTGTCAGTGGGTCACCTTGGCCAGGGCACAGCTGCCCAGAGCACTGTGAGAAGTTCCAGGAGGGTGTATAAGGAAGGCAGCGTCAGGTGAGTACCATGAGACCAGCAAGGAGAAGCCAAGTCCAGGAAAGTCAACCAAGATAGGCTTGCTCTGTCGTATTGGTTCAGGCAAGAGGCCAGAGAGCCGGCCAAAGGCAGCACCTGCAGATGAAAAACAAGGAGGTGAGCGAGGCTGCCTGTGCTAAGGGCTTTTTTACCTGCTCTGCAAGGGCACAGGGATCATCCTTTTGGGAGGCTGAGCAATTCATAGACTTGCTCCTTCCTTTAGATCTGGAATGTCTCTTCTCTTATGGTTGCAGCCTCCAGAGGAGTTCACAGTGGGGAGTTGGGGGGGGCACCAAAGTGTCCCAGGCTGCTGAAGCCATGGCATTTGGTTCCAGGCAGCATAATTTAATGGTCTGGTCCGCACTCTGTATTCAACTTGGCAGGTAGCAAAACTACTCTTGTAACCTTTTCTCATAGAGGAAACCATCCCACAGAGGCCATCCGGGTGCCTCAGTGACCACCCCCCAGAACGTCCCATATAAATCTGAAGCTTCAGGAACAGGGGCAAAGGTCAGAAGCCGAGCACCTCCCCAGGACATCCCTGTAAATCACCCCTTCATCTGTGCTGCCAAAAACCTCCCAAGAGGCCTGACCTGTGGTGGCACAGTGGATAAAGCATCAACCTGGAAACGCTGAGGTTGCCGGTTCAAAACCCTGGGCTTGCCTGGTCAAGGCACATATGGGAGTTGATGCTTCCTGCTCCTCCCCCCTTCTCTCTCTCTCTCTCTCTCTCTCTCTCTCTCTCTCTCCTCTCTATAATGAGTAAATAAAATCTTTAAAAACAAACAAACAAACAAAAAAACCTCCCAAGAAATGGCTCCAAGTCTAGCAGAGACTCCATTCTATTTGCCTGGTAAGAGCAGGTGGAATCACGTGAGCCACTCTTGCTAACCCCTACACGGGGAGCAGCAGCCTAGCAACATGGAAAGAACACCGGCCTTCAGGCCATGGGAACCTATCTGGAGTCCTGGTTCTGCCACTCAGTAACATCTCTGTCATTTAATTTTGGCAAGTGACCACTTCTGTATATGCAGAGAAGATAATAATTGCACCCGTTTAAAAAAAAATGCAAAAAGAGAAGTAAAAGTTCTCTTCTTGACCAATCAAGTCTTCCTCCCCAGGCATACATTATTAATGTTATGGTTCAAATACTTTCACACTTTTTCCTAGGTTTATACTGACACAGACAAGTAGGTATGTATACATAGCCATATTTTTACAAATCAAATATTATTGTATATACTGGTCTACAACTTGATTTATTTCTATTCAACAACCTATCACATACACTATTTCAAGTCCACACATGTAAAATTACTCTTTTTAACAGACTGCATAGTATTACACTGAGCTAAATATTTTCTATTACCAATCTTGCAGCAATGCATGTTTATAAATCTATGTTATTATTTGTGTAGGAGAAAATCCTGAGAGTGGAATGGCTGGATAAAAAATACATGCATTTAAAGTACACACACTATCCCTGGCCAGGTAGCTCAGTTGGTTACAGCATTGTCCCCATACACCAAAGTTGAAGGTTCAACCCTCAGTCAGGGTGCATATAAGAATCAACCAATGGCAAATTGATGTCCTTCTCTCTCTCTCTCTCTCTCTCTCTCTCTCTCTCTCCCTCCTCTCCCTCCCTCCCTTCTTCTCTCTCTCAAAATCAATCAAACAAACAATAAAAAATAAAGTACACACATTAGATTCTACCAAATCACCTTTCTCCCAAAGTTGTGTGAATTTATTCTTACACTTGTGGTGTATGAAAGCACTCATTTTTATATATCCTTGTAAGCACTGTATTCTACTAATTTTTAAAATTTTTGCTTTCCTCCAACAACAGTGAAGTTGAACATCTTTTTATGTTTACTGGCCATCTGCTGTTTTCGCATGAATTCTTTGTTTTTATTCCTTGCCTACTTTTTCATTTCACTGTTTGAGTTGTTCTTGCTTGTAGGCATTTTTCACACATTAAGCATGGACATCTGTTGACAGAAAGGACACTGCATTGAAACACCTTGGGTGGGGTAGATAGGGCACCTGGAGCTGGTGCTAGGGTGCCAGGGGTCTGTGTGTGACATCAGTGTATTATCCCCTGTCAGCAAATACTTTATCTGAGTCTATTTGCTTTTAAACTTCATATATGCTCCTTTATCATGTAGGAGTTTTCAATGTTCCAGCATTCAAATCTGTTGTTTTTTTTCTTTTTGGCTTCTGGGTTTCCTGTCTTGCTTAAGAAGTCTTTCCCATCCTGATGGTACATAATTAGCCTGCTCTGTTTTCTTATACTACTTTTATGGCTTCATTTATTTACATTCATATCTTTAGTATTTCAAGAATTTCTATTTGGAGTCGCTGAGCAATTTATATTCCCAGTATAGATTATGCATTTCTGTAGTTTCTGTCTCTCGTTACTGTGAATTCATTAAGAGAGCCATACATTTTTGAGTAAAAAAGGCCAGTCTGCAGTGTGATCCTATCAATGTACTCACTTACACAAACAATTCTACAAGTTGTTAATACTGGTTATTAATATAAATGTTAATGTTGGTTATTTTTGTGTGACTGGGTTGTAGATGCTTTTAATTTTTCTCATCACTATTTTCTTTTTCTGCATAAATGATTATTTTTTGTATGCTGGAATATATTTTAATTATTTTTATTTATTTATTCATTTTAGAGAAGAGAGACAGAGAGAGAGAGAGAGAGAGAGAGAAGGAGGGAGGAGCAGGAAGCATCAACTCCCATATGTGCCTTGACCAGGCAAGCCCAGGGTTTTGAACCCGTGACCTCAGCATTCCAGGTCAACGCTTTATCCACTGTGCCACCACAGGTCAGGCCTGGAATATATTTTAAATGAACAAAGTATTGGGAAGAGTATTATATATCCAATACCTCATGTATGATCTAGTCCTTATCCTTTAAAAGCAACTAGTTTGTAAGCTTCTCACAGGCAGCCCCCTGCTTCTTGGGGGCCCCTCTCTCCTGTGTACCTAGCAAGGGGCCTGACCAGATGCAGAAATGTCTGACTTAATTGGTTAAATGTCTCTACAGGTCCACAGTGTTCACATAGACACAAAGACTACAGCTCCACTCATTGAAAAGGACATTTCTTCTGGTCAGAGATTTTATTTCCTGGTTCCCTGCTCCCTTCTCTCAGGTGGGTATGCCACACTTGTGGGGAAAAGGTGACAATGTAAACAGGAGTAAAGGCAAACCTAATTGATGTTCTAGGTCAACTCATCAGCACCCATGCTTGTCAAGATCATCGCTAAACAGTCAGTCTTCAAAAATAATTTGAAAGTAAGGAATTCATTACCCCTTGCAATCCCAATGGTTAATTTGGATAGTGTCTTATAGCTTTTCAATAGTTTCTGCATTCCTATTACTTGATTTGATAACATGGGCCAAACATTGGTATGCAGAGAACCAGTATAACTATGCCCACCAGCATATTTATATATTTTTTTGGTATCTATATGTTCAGGATGTTGGAGACTTTCACCTTTAAGTACCAAGGTTTTATTTATTTGAAACATTTGGAAAGAAATTTTTCTAAAATAATATTCTGTAAAGCCCTGCCTTGATAAACAGTAGATACAAAGTGGAAGTGGAGTCATTTGAAATTTCCCTGGGAAGTCCTTGTAAGTATCAATTATCACTGTAAGATTCTAGGCCTGATGGCCATTGGAGCTATTGACACATTCAAGCATATTTGCCCTAGTACCAGATGGCTCGTGTTGCTTTCAAAGATCTTGTTTCTGCCCTAGTTTTTCTTCGTCTTTCCTTGTTCTCTTGGTTGCCTTTTATGTTTCTGTCAATCAACAGTGTGCCTATCTCTAGCAGACCACCTCCCTGCTAATCAATTGTTTGTCATCTGTGATAGGCCAGGAGGCCCAAAATCCAAGCGTAGTCTCATTATATGTGAACTAAGGAAACACAGGCTCCGAGAGAAGATCTAAGGGGCTTTTCCCTGAGTAAAGAACATAGGCTGACAGGTGAAGGAATTTCTTTTGATTTTGCATATTCTTTTGATTTCTTCTGATTTTGAAGTCTTTGGGGATTTTTTCCCTGGTATTCACATTGATGGGAGTTTTGGCCCACTTTACAGGTGAGGAAACGGATGTTAGTGAGACAAGGTGACTTGGTCAAGGTCACATGGTAGCTGAGTGGCAGAACAAGGACTAACACCTGGGTGTCCTCCTCGGCTGCATGACCATGTCAGGTGTGGCCTATGCATGCTTCCTTGATAAGCCAAGTGGCAGGAGGTTGGCGGGATGGGGTGGGGGGGGAGAACACGTGATTGCCTCTTCTGTGTTTCTCATCAGAAGAGCGGGTCCGCTGCGGAGCCCCGCCCCTCTGGGCAGTTTCCCCAAACCCACGTTCTACCTGGGTCACGGCTGCTAATGAAGCAGGCCTCTTCATCGTTAGAAATTAGAGCCTGGGAAACAGCTGTGTTTACTTGCCGAGGGCTGGTTTATCACCGCTCGGTCCTGGAGGGGATTGTTCCAGTTTATCTTCTCCAGATAGCGATGTGCTGAGGGCTGCACAGTTCTGACCCAGATTGAAATCAGCTGCAAAACACGTAGTGCCGAACATATACATGCGCCCGCGCACGCACGCACGCACGCGCGCGCGCGCACACACACACACACACACACACACTCTCTCTCTTACTCACTTACTCACTTCTCAGTCAACTTAAGCCAACTGCAACACATTGACACATCTTTCCTCAACAGGCCCGACTCCTTCCCAGAAGGCTGTGAGCTGAGCCAAGGGCAGCTGGCAGGTCAGCAAAGGTCCCAGGGCACTCTGCTGAGCCAGGGCCAGGACCATGGCCCTGGCCTGGAGGCCTGCCCACTACGCCATATGCCTCGTCCTCACGTCTCTGGTGCAGGGAGCTGGCTGGGTAAGAGGGCACACGGGAGAGAGATGATGATAAGAGAATCGGGCTCAGGAACACTCAGGACCAGGAACAAAGGGCAGCGTTTGGGCACTGTACGTTTTATGCAAACCCTGAATTATTTTATTCACGGAGCAAAGCCCTTGTACAAAATGGTGGGACCTCAGCCTTCTCCTAGTAGGAATTCCAGTCTGGTTCCTTCAGGTGGTAGAGGACGAACAAAAGGTTCCAGTTCCTATGGGTCTGATCTGCTCACAGCCCTTTTGGAAGCCTTTGATGGCTTCCAACAATCTGCCCCACAAAGTGCAAACTACCCTTCAGGATCCTTCCCGGACTGGCACAGTGTCACCTCCCTCCCAGCCCAAAGCCACCCTTTTCCCGCTTTCAGCGTTCATAGTGTTTTTCTCTCCCCCTTTTAGTACACTTATCACTTTTCACTACAACACTGCTTCTTTTTATGGGTCTTATCATTCCCACCCAGCTAGTGTATGAGCTGCTTAAGGGCAGGGCCTAGGCTTATCTTTGTACTCTGAGTCCTTAAAACAGTGCAGGATGTTCTGAGGTGCTCAATAACATCTGTCTAATGAAACCAGAAACTCTCCCGCAGGGCTGGGCTCACCTTGATAGAGACAACAAGACATCCAATTCCCCACCGTCCACAGCAGGAAGGAAGGACACTTTCACGCCAGCTTGCACAGAGAGCCTTTTAGGTAGAAACCTCAAAGTCACGTGACCCAACCCTTGTACTTCTGAGATGGGGAGACTGAGCCCCAAGCACTGGGACAGTGGATGTTATTCATTTGAGCTGAGGTTCTACCAGCAGAAGCCACTCTCCTAAGGTGTTAGACCTGTGGTTTACACCTACGTCTGCCAGACTCCCAAACCTATTTTCTGTCGTACAGGGGCCCCCAGCCTCAGCCCCTGGCGATCCAGCTGTCCTGCTGCTTTCCCAGAAACAGGCTGCGGCTGACCGAGGCCAGGGAGGGCTTAAGCACTGAGACAGGCAGTAGCTGGCTCCAGTCCCATCTGAGCTCTGTGGCTGGGGAAGCTGTTGACGGAACTCTGCCTGGCCCAGGGCTGGCACTCCAGCCATCCCAGCTGGGTCTTTTCACAGAAGACCCATTAGGCAGGCACTAGAATACCACACAGAGCCTTTGTCCAGAGGGCTTGGTTTTTCCAGTGAGAAGTTTGCATTGGCCATGGGGGGGGGGGGGTAAAGGAAGTAGAGGCCTCCACAGGTCACTTCTCCAAAAGGGCAAAGCCTGCAGCTCCCAAGGGGGAAAAGGGCAGAGGGGAGGAGAGGGAGCTTGGACCACAAGGAAGCCAAGTAGAAACTAGGGAGAGAAACGGCCTGGGTAGTATTCAGGACAGTGGGTTAGAAGCTCCCCGAGAGCTCAGATCAGATTTTGTATTGCTAGGCTGCAGTGGGCAGTGGAAAGAGTTCAGGCTGGTAGGTCACTTGGGTTCAAATCCTGCCCCTTACTACTTGTGAGACCTTGAACAATTTTTTTTAAATGTTTCTCAGTCTCAGTTTCCTCATCTGTTGTGTGAGGGGATAATGGGAGTATCTTGCTGGGTTTGGTGAGGATCAGACACCCTGGACTGTGCCAGGTATGCAGTAGTCATCCAATAAATGGTGATCTCTGTGAAGGTTTGTAAGCCTGCCCTCAGTTCCCAGATTGACGAATGAAAGGACAATGCTGCAAAAGAACACTGGGTAGTGTTGTCGAATGACTGTTGATTGAGAAAAGGGAAGGGAATCATTATGAGCAGATCCAGGTTTAGAGGCACTCCGCCCCAGAAACAGACGATCTGTTTCCAATTAGGGAGCAGTCAATGGGAGGACTTCAAAATTTAGAGTTGTTGATTCATAAATGTTTTAAATTTAGCATGTGTATGTGTGTGGTATGTGTACGTGGCATGCGGTATATATGTGTGTGGTGCTTGTGTGTGCGTGTGTGTACAGTATGTGTATATTGTGTGTGGTGTGATTTCAGTGAGATTTCACCTTAATCTTGAGGCCTTGTCTTTCCCCTTCAATACTGCTGTTAAAAAACAAAATCCAATTGAGTAAATCTGAAACTCTAATTGGTTTTATTAAGCGATTCATAATAGGACAGCATCCTGCTCAGCAACAAGGGGGGTTGTAAAAAAAATGGAAGGTGTTTATAGAAAGAACAGTGGGACAAAGGAGCGATTAACAAAAAGGAAGAAAGGGTTATTTTTAGATTACGACCCATTCTTTTTTGGGGTGAGGGGCTGGGAGAGTGTAAAGCAAGGGGTTTTATCATGCAGATTGCCTCTTCTTCTTATGGGGGTGAGTGAGAGGGCCCACCAGACAGATTACCTTAACGGTCTTTGACCAGAAACTTCCAGACTGGTTGATTAAGATGATCCTTTTAGGAAAGTTTGAAATAACAGATCAGGTATTAAATGTAGGCCAGGTAACATGGGCTTTAGCACAAGTGGCACCATTTGGGGCCTGTAGTTTTTCTCTTTACAGTACTGAATAATAAAGAAAAGAAAGAAAATGTTTATCATGTAAATACTTGAGTGTATTTTTTTTTCTTAAGTTTTCTAAAGCCTTCCAGACAAGGAAAAATAAGAGAGGTCTATTGATTTTTGACCCCTAGTCTGCCAGAAATTTTGTGCCGGATGAAAATTTCCTGGCAGACTGCAGGTCTACAGGCTGTCAGTTGAAAAACTGCTTAGATTCTTATTTACCTGAAAACCACAGGTACTGTTGACTTGTCTCCTTAAAGATGAAACCCTCACATGCAAATAGTCAGGGTTCTGTTCTGTGGTGTGATACTCAGGCAGCTGTTCCTATGGTGAGTCACCCAGGTACCTGGGCTCTGTTCTGGCTCCCAGACCTGCAGCATCCTGTGCTGCAGCTCACCACTCGGGTTTTATTTTTGTCAGTTCTTCCTCTGAACCAGTCCTCACTGCGGGGAGCAGGCTCAGAGAGAACACAAACATCTCAGCGGCTGGTGGGTCTGGCCCCGGGGCCGAGGCAGAAATATCACTCCTGCCTCAGCGGTTGGGGCAGAGTGTTCCTGCGACAGCTGGAGTGTTATTCTGAACGTTTTGCCCGGGATCTGGCATGCCGCGGGTCCCAGGAGAGCTCCAGCTTCCTGCCATTCCTGGGCCCCTGCAAATTGCCACAGTCCCCCTTCTTGGCACGGTCTCTGCAAAGCCAGGTTTCAGTTGCAAGCACTGAAGGCGATTGTTGCAGTTTATTCTCAGTTGCAGTTTATTCTTGTGAGCAACGCCCAGTGTACTCAGTGAATGACAGGCAGGCACCGGCTGGGCTAAACCAGGAAGTGAAATCCCACAGCTTCAAACTTTCCTGTACAAAATCAAAATTGTATTTATTCCTTTAGTTTTTCCTCCAGATATTGACAAGCACCTACTATGAGCCTGATGCAGGGGTTGATTTTTTTTTTTTGCTTTTGAGAACCTAGAGTCCAGTGGGGAGCTTTTGTGGAAACAAAGCTGAGCCTGGTAGACCAGCATGAGACAGACAGGCATACCATACTCTGCCCTAGACTGGGGAGAGCTTCTCAGAGGAGGGACTGTTTTATCCAAATCTGAACGATCACAGAATTCAATAAGGAAAAATATATAATAGCAATAGCAACTGAAGTATTTCTTTAATTAGGTACTTATAATATATCAGGCATCCTGCTGAGTACTTTACAAACGTTATTTCTGAACAATGGCTTTAATGCCATAAGTACTGCAATGACCCAGGTGATGTTACAGGTGCAGAAACTGAGGGTCAGAGAAGATGAATTTTGCTCAAAAGTAGGAAACAAAAGAGCCCATATTCAAACCTGTGTTTGCTGAGTCCAGAACCCAGGCTGTTACACTTTTTGGTAAGTTCAAAGATCACAATAATACAAACAGGTATAGGCTGAGAAGTCTGTCCCCTCTCTTGGTCCCTGTACACCCAATGCCCCCAATGCCCTTACATATGTAAAATTATATATTTGTTTCTTGTATATCCTTTCAATGTTCCTTTTTGCAAATATAAACAAGTAGGAATAAATAATCTTATTCTTATGTCTCCTTATTTCTTATAACTTAAGATGGCAGATATTAACACTGGTTTGTACTTAATATAGTCTCCGAGAATTTTCCAGTGGAGTATGTAGAGATCATCCTTGTTCTTTTACACAGCTGTCTTGTTCTTCATTTGTTGATCATGTCCTTTCAAACACAAGGCAGTTTGCCCTAGCTGGGAAGATGTGGGTATGCTTTACTAAAATGTTTAATTTTCACGGGTCACCAAGAAGCAAAGGGGTGATAAGATAGATTTATTTATTTTTTTTATTTCTTATGGGAGGTGAGAAGCTGCATTCAGCATAGCCTGTCTGGACATGTGGCCCCACCTGGCTATAAGGACACACGCACTACCACAGTGGTGGCTGGGGAAAGCCCTTCTGTGGAACAAGTTCTAACATATCTCTCGCCTTGCTGCCTACAGCTCTGGGGCCCTGCTTTTTACATCTTCCTTATGCTATGCCTGCAAAATTTTTATAGAGCTTCCTGCGCCTCGGATGCAGAAAGTGCGTGTAATCTTAACGTGTTACCTTGGGCTACCTCCCCACTGATTGTGCAAGAGTTAAGACCTTCACAGGTGGTACTTAAAGTGTTCCCAGGCCTCTAGAATGCCCTGGGAAAGCTGGCTGTTGGGGCTGTTACTGACTCAAACACCTTTGAAAGTGAGCTAGAGTCAGCACCCCTTTTCTCTGAGATAGGGGATTCTCCCGAGGGTAATCACATCTGTGGGAATAACTTTGGTCCTTTAAAAAGAGGCATTTGCTCTTAAGATCATGTGATCATGCTTGGTAACACCTTGCTGGCTTCAAAGAGATTGTGTAATTTCCAAAAGCCAGCCCCATCAAACATGTACAGTCAGTCACCAGTCTGTGCTGACCAAGGTCTATGACTTTGGGCCTATCACACGCACTCATCCCAGTGAATAAAGTCAACCCAACGTGGGAGTGTTGGTTCCATCCAATTCTAGTACCTTGACATTTACCTTATCTTTCCAAAGGATTCTTAAGAGACTGTTGCTTATTAAGGGTACCATACTGTCTTCTGGATGAAACTATGTATAATCATTGAAAATAGCCCAAAGCAGAGTCTTAGACTCTTAGCCAACCCAAAGATCATATTGGATGGATCACAGCCCCAGAAAGAATCCGGGAAACCTTGTAAGTTCTACACCTTCAGAACAACTGACCTAAGATCCCATATCCAATTAGCAGCAGAAGTAGGACTGGAATCTCAGACTGTAGCCTTCTAGCCTAGGTCCTATTCTGCTATATCAGTACTTCCCAGTGTGTAGCCCCTAGATGTTAACACATATTATGTAAAAATAGTGCCACTGTCAGGTAATTTCAGCAAATATTGGCTTAAAGAAAATCAAATGGGTTTACTTAAAATAGGATTTCTCAGAACTTTTACACCACCATTGTTTATTGTAGTCTATAAGAGGGTAGATGATATGTTTTTCCCCGATTAGTTCATCCTAGAACCCTTTTGTGGTGAAGCAAACAGTAAGTCCTCATCTAATGTTGCTGATACGTTCTGCAATTTTAAGCAAAATGATGTATAGTGAAACAATTTTACCATAAGCTAATTGATAGAAACAGAAATTATGTTCCTATAGCATATTCTTCGTCACAAAAACATCAAACTTAGACATAGAACTAAAACACTTCTAATATTAAATACTAAAATAAACATGAGATATACAAATGTAAAATTAATAGAAACAAGTAAGATAATTATTTTCCTACCTGCTTATTCCAGTTCAGGGTGGCAGGGGGCCAGAGACCATCCCAGTGTCTCTGGGGGCAAGGTGGGGACCCACTCTGAACAGAATGCCCTTACACTGCAGTGCACACTCACACACATCCACACTCACACTGGGACAAAGTAGACACAGCAGTTCAACTCACGTGCATATCTTTGGGACATAGTAGGAACCAGAGCCCCCAAAGAAAACCCATGCAGATTTTGCTAACTCTACACAAACAGAAGCCCTGGCAGGAATTGATTTTTTTTTTCCCTAACCAGATTATAACAAAAGGACTTTGAACAGAATGATGTTATTTGAAGACCTGCTGTATTTTGACAAGCACCATATACTGTTTCTTCTCTTAAATAAGTGTAAGAGGTTTCAAAGATAAATTCGTGGGTGATGGAGCTATGATCTTTGTTTAGGAAACATTGGGAAGTTCAGCTTTATATTTCTGGCCTGTAATGGGAAGTAGCTACCATACCTGACTGGGTGACTATTGTGATGTCCTAAGATGGCATCCCATTTATTTTTAGGACAACTGCTGTCTTTTTTACCCCTAATGACAGAGAGAGAGAGAGAGAGAGAGAGAGAGAGAGAGAGAAGCACCAACCTGTTGTTCCACTTAGTTTTTCCATCTGGTTGTGTACTGATTTATGGCAGCTCAAATGTGCCCTGACCAAGGATTGACACTGCAATCTCTGTGTGCTGTGACAACCCTGAATCCACTGAGCCACCTGGCCACGGCCAGACCACTGCTATCTTTAAAACCAGTTTTGTTTTGTTTTATTTCCCTGCTGTACTTTCTTTGAAGACATCTTGATTCTGTACCTGGTTTGATACTCAGAGGAAAGTCTGGTCGCCTTTCCTGGTGGGATGCCCACTGAAGATGATGCTGTATTCCAGAAGTTCTTGGCCTTTTTTAGGACATTACTCTCTTGGATGCCTTATGGAAAAATGTTATAGACTCCTTGTGCCAGAAAATGTATACAGTGGTACCTTGAGATACAAATTTAATTCGTTCTGTTACCGAGCTCGTAAGTCAGTCAACTTGTATATCAAACTGCCGATATTGGACCTGTGCACCAATGCGCCAACTAGTGGCAGCTTCCCGAATCATGATTTGTATCTCGGAATTTTGCTCGGCTCTCGAACAAAAATAACAAACTGAGTCGCAGCTTGTATCTTAAAAAAATCGTATGTTGGTTTTTTCGTATCTCAAGGTACCACTGTATTCAAAATAACATTTGCACAAAATTTTAGGATGTGCTTGTGCCCTTTGAAGCTCATCAACAAATCACTGACCTAGATTCACTGCCCTGAAAGAAGACTTTCTAAAAAACAAGCACACACATGCACTCACACACATGCAATGCAAGAAATGGTGATAAGACTTTAAATTGCCCCCTTGGGAGTTATTTTCTTCTTCCTTTTGAATTCTTGATTCTTGGAGGGTGCCTTGTTGGCAGCTAGTTCCTGTTTTGATGCTGGCTTTGTCAATTGTGTTGAAAGGTTGCCTAATCATGTTGCTTTAAATTCAGAATTTGGGAATTTTCTGGAGCTGCTTTAAAAATGTCCATCTTTTTTTTCCTGGAAGCTTCCCTATTTGGAAAGAGTGAAAGAGACAGAGAGAAGAGGAGAGAAAAGGAGAGGGAAGGAGAAAGGAAGAAGTGGGGGAAAGGAAGAGAGAGAAAGGAAGGAAGGGGGCTGAAGAACAAGATGTGTTTAGACAGC
The DNA here is from genome assembly GCF_036850995.1 of Saccopteryx leptura. NCBI lineage: Eukaryota > Metazoa > Chordata > Mammalia > Chiroptera > Emballonuridae > Saccopteryx > Saccopteryx leptura. Next base: position 17,443,517 of record NC_089515.1, on the reverse strand, counting down.
CATGTGGTAAAGGAAGGCACAGGGGGAAGAGGTACAATGGCTGTAATTTCGCTGGATTCAGACCTCTTCCCCTCTCTAGGCCTCAGTTTTTTATCTGTATTCTGAGCAAGTTGACTTCACTAAGCATCTTCCAGGACCTTCCTCTGTCTCTGACCTTCCCTGGGGCTAACCTCATTTTTATTATACATACTTAATAATAAAAAACAGTATCTTTCTTGGCTAGCCCGTTCTCTTCTTACTTCCCACTACTTTGATTTCTTTTCACCCAAATTAGTTTGTTAACTACCTTTTCTTCCCTCTGCCCAGCTTTAACCTCTTGAGCCTCCCCTCCACCCCTTTCCAGCCTTTCACCCAAAATAAAAAAAGTCTGATTAGTTCATTAACTTCCTTTTCTTCCCTCTGCCCAGCTTTAACCTCTTGAGCCTCCCCTCTACCCCTTTCCAGTCTTCCCTGGTTGTGTTTCTTTGCAAAACACACTATCTATCACAACCCATGATCCTTCATTCCTCCTATTTCCCAGCATGGGCGGTCCCTCATTTCCACACCAGACTTCTTGGACTCTATTACATTTGGGAGGCCAGCTGAAACTGTATCAGAGACAGGAGGAAGGCATCATGGCAGCTTATGTTCATTCGGGGCTCATGGGAGAAGAGAGGATGAATTCTGAGGAGTGTGATTCCCAGCTGAGGAGCCAGTGTTCCAGAAGAATGCAAATAAAACCTCCAGAGATACCATTAGAAGAGTTCTCTTCTTCCAGCACTCAAGACGAGTAAATAGGTGCAGGGTGTAACATTTGGCAGTAAGCACTGGAAAGCAAAGGGTGATTGCAAAATTTGGAGGTGCTGGCATTTTCACAGGCTTAAAATACAGGCAGGGGATGTGTTAAACTTTATGACTTTGGGGGAAAAGATGATCTGTTGGAGTTCCTCAACCCTAACTGAGCTTCTTTCTAAGTCCTAGAAACAGGAGTGATCTGGTGGTGGGGGTGGAGAGGGGACGGAAAGACTTGCATCGAGAAAACCCCTCAAAACTTGAATTGGGGAAGTAAAACCTTATTAGCCTTTTTCGGTACATGCTATTTTAAAACACTGCATCTCCTTTTTTGTGTGTGCTATGCTTCACATTACTCTATGCTCTTTGAACAGAGATTCTTGAAAATGCCCCGATCAACAGCTTCTAAACATCATGCAAAGCCTAACCCACCTACCACTCCCCTGCCTTCTTCACATCCAAGTCCTTAAAATGGACTCATCTGATAACCAGAGGCTCTGAGGAGCAGAAACAGGCTCAGATATAAAACTTTTATTTATTCTTTTAATCAAAAGACTCAAGGTTTAGTGGCAGATACAATCCAGCCCAGCCCTGGGTGTCAGGAGGTCTGGACCTCCCCTGTCAACATGATCCCTAGCCTGTGCAAAGCTGGGACACTGAGACCTCATTTATATGCTGCCTCTACTAACTAAATAGCAGCATGGCTTTGGGCAACTCAGTAATTCTCTGGGTCTCTCTTTCTTCATTTGTAAAATGAAAGGTTTGGAGTAGGGATCCCTGCATTTCCTTTTGGCATCAAAGTCTCATGATTACCAACGATCTCCACAAGCCTTATTTTCTTCATCTTCAAAGCAGAAGCTTTTCTGGAAGCTTCCCTATTTGGAAAGAGTGAAAGAGACAGAGAGATAATCTGCTTCTATACTTCATAGGGAGGAGGTGGAAGTGCTCAGAGAGCCGTAAGACACAACACCAATGTCAGCTATCGTATTAGAATTCTTTATATGCAGCTAACTCTTTCTTCAGTGTATGCTTCATGTCCAGGGGCCCCCAAACTTTTTACACAGGGGGCCAGTTCACTATCCTTCAGACTGTTGGAGGTCCGGACTCTAAAAAAAAACTATGAACAAATCCCTATGCACACTGCACATATCTTATTTTAAAGTAAAAAACCAAAATGGGAACAAATACAATATTTAAAATAAAGAACAAGTAAATTTAAATCAACAAACTGACCAGTATTTCAATGGGAACTATGGGCCTGCTTTTGGCTAATGAGATGGTCAATGTGCTCCTCTCACTGACCACCAATGAAAGAGGTACCCCTTCCAGAAGTGCGGCAGGACCGGATAAATGGCCTCAGGGAGCCGCATGCGGCCCGCGGGCCATAGTTTGGGGACCTCTGTTCATGTCTATTACTGTTTATAAAAGCAATTCAGTGCCTTGTGGGGACTTCTAAAATTCAGTCCTTGGTTTGATGAAATAGGAGGTAGGGTATCAGCTCAGGTAGATATAGCTGGTGCAAAGGACAGTATCTGAAAGCTTTTCAGAAGAAGTAGGCTAAGGCCTCCCTCAGACTCCAGAGAAAGATGGCCTCCGCTAGATGTTATTCAAGGGGCATGAACGGTGCTTACTAAGCCTTAGTAACTAAGGAACCCACTCTGCCTAAAGACCTGAAAAGGCTTTGGAGGGTTCCAAGGACAATAGTAGCTCATTTGAGCTGCTTATCTTTTGCCTCGCACCTGTGCATTTCCAAGTAACTAACCCACATGAACTGGTTAGCACTCCCAACCCTACACCAGCCTTTGCTATTGCCTTTGGTATAATAGGCCACGGGGAAGTAATATCTGAGCTTTGCATTCAAAGAAAGCCCCTGGGTTGACAGTTTCTCTGTCCACACCTGGTGGAATTCTTCCCTTGTCACCAGTGGCAAACTCACCCTTGTCTTGTCCCCCATTACAAGGACTCCAGTTGTGCTATCTCAATGCCTTGCCTAGTATCATTGGGTACCAGAATGCAAATGGCTCTCTAAGGACTTCCTGCAGGAGCCTAAGCCTTCTTCTATACTGCAGGTGTCCCCAAACTTTTTACACAGGGGGCTAGTTCACTGTCCCTCAGACCATTGGAGGGCTGCCACATACAGTGCTCCTCTCACTGACCACCAATGAAAGAGGTGCCCCTTCTGGAAGTTTGGTGGAGGGCTGGATAAATGGCCTCAGGGGGCCGCATGCGGCTCATGGGCCGTAGTTTGGGGATGCCTGTTACAGTGTAAGAAATTGAGGCATTCAATGGACCCAGAAGTGAAATGCCCAAAGCAACACAGTCAGTTAGGGACACAATAACTTCTCTTCAGAGGCAAAAACAAGAAACTAGAAAGAAACTATCCTACACCCACAAACAACCTAACAAACTAAACTATTTTTTGTGTCCCTCTAGGCATCTCAATAGTGCTTAATCCTGAGGGGTACAGGGTATAGGTAAGACATTATGTATGTCTAGCTGATCACACAGCACAGAGTTTTGATTGTCACCTCTGAATAGCTGTCTTATTCTGGACAACACTGTGTGGCCCTTTCTCTCCTAAACTGGAATGGGTCATTCTTAAAGGAAATGAATATTATATTTCCATAATTCTGGATCGAATGAGTTGAAGGGAAGGGTTCTCTCCTTTTCTTTCATCCAACAGCTAAATTAACATAAGCTCCTAGGCACGGGACTTTAGGAAACAGAAAGTCAGTTAGTAGCCATTATAATGTGGAATGAAAATGTACATGGTGGCCCAGAAGCCAGGGCAGCGCTAGGCTTTGGACATTACCACCCTAAGGTAGAATATAGTGCCTCTGCCAAGAACACAGATGGATCAGCTCCATCTTTTCCCAGAATAAACCCACAATAAATATTTGTGGATTGCTTTGGTGGGCAAACATTCTTTGCACTTGGATACATTTCCATTTTCCAGCTTACTCTTTTTTATTCTTTTTGAATATTTAGCAAAGGTGAAGCTGGAAGGAATGTTGGTGACAGCAGCTATATTTCCCAAACTGGTTTCTAAGCAACACTGATTCTGGGTACCTTGACAAAAAAAAAAAAAAAAAAAAAAAAAGGATTTGGGTTTAAATAAGTTGGGGTAATGTTATTTAGTTTCCTACTCTGGTCCCCCAAGATTCTCAAGACAGATAAGCTTATGAAATACACTGAGAAGAGTTGGAGGAAAAAATAAACATTTTTAACTTTGTTAAAACAATTTCTTTCCTAGCTGATTTTGTGATATCTGTTAAAGTTCCATGAATTCATGGTCTTTGGAAAATACCTTGAAAACTACTACTTGAGCCCAATTTTGAAATATTATTGGTGAGAGGGGTTGAATTTCTTCCAGGTAGTTAGGAGGGGAGCTAGAACTAGAACCCCATTTCTTGACCACCTGGTTCAAACTGGTCAAGCACTGTCAACTACAGGGGCATTCCCTAAGGTAGGTTCTGGGATGCCAGGCATCACGTGTAGTCCTGAAGAGGATGGGTAAAAAGGATTTGAAAGTTTTATTCCATAATGGGTTCTTTTGGGGCGATTTGCTAAAAGAGAGCGGTTGTTATAGGTGCTTTTAAAGATGGGTAATTGTATCTCACTGGTTTTTGACTGCGTAGATCTTGGGGTGCCTCCCCATTGCAGCTTGGATATTCCACAGGAGTATAATTAATGTTAAATAAGTGACTTAATGAAAGAACCTAGCAAGCGTCAGAGGAGGTTGGTGGCAGGGAGGAAGAAGGAAAGGGTCACGATCTGAAAAGGAGAAAAGGGAAAATGTGGTTAAAGCGAGGGATGGATGAAGAAAAGGAGCCAACAGTTCCCAACCAGTGGAGATGGTTAAACCCTGGCAGAGAAAGGAAAGGAGACAGCTGCGGGTGATTGGAAAACAAAACAAAACTGAATGAACAGGAAGCTTTGCTTTTAAAAAGTAAAAGTGACTCATAGTTGGATGCTGGCCATGCCAGGAGGGCCCTGCCAGGAGGTGGGGTTGAACACCAACTGCTGAGAACCTTTGTGAACTCAGATCAAGGTGTATTTATTGCACAAGTACAATAAATGTACAAGGTGTCTTCTTAAGCTCTACAACAATAATAAGACACAAGTCTTGCCCTCAAAGAAGTGTCAATCTAACAGGAGAAGAGCTAGGACAAGGACATAATGAAAAGTAGAATGTGATTGGTGCCCCCAGAGGCACAACAAGCCAATACTGTGAGAAATCTGGTCACAGGAAGATCATATCTAGTCACGAGGCTCTAAAAGGCCTAGGTGGGAGGGCCCTGAGCCATGGATAGGATCCACCAGGCAACAGTGGGAGATAAGAGGAGGCCTTTCCAGGCGATATGATAGAGTCTTCAGGAGGTGGGAAAGCATATGGAACAAGGAGTGGTCCAAGTGGGTCACAGCCAAGGTGGGGTATGCACTGGTTAGGGGTGTGGAGACACATGGCTAGAAGGTCTTGAAGTCACACCAGGGGCCTTAAATGCCTGGCTCAGGTACCAACGTTCCAGGCAGGCAAAGGGTAGCAGGTGACAGGTTTTCTTTTGTGTTTTTTTTTTCTTCGTGTGTGTGTGTGTGTGTGTGTGTGTGTAGAGGAATTACAACATTAGAGATGGTTCCCAGACAGAGTGACTGGGCAGAAGGGGTACGTCAGGCAAGAGGCTCACCTGGTGAGGGAGGGAGCACTTGGATTTTGGGGACACTATCTTGCCAGAGATAGTGCCTGAGTCTTCTCCTGAGTCCACAGAGACAGCAGAAGGTTCTGGTCAGGACCTCAGGGGTTGGGGGACAAGAAAAATTGAGAAGACTAGTCAAAGAGAAGCATAGCCAGGAGGAAAAAAACACAAAGAACAACCACAAGAGGTGGAAGTTCTATTCTTTCTTTCTTTTTAATTGAATTTATTGGGTTGACATTGGTTAATACAATTATATAGGTTCCAAGGTCACACTTCTATAATCTTCTGTGTATTGTATGGTGTTCACCATCCAAGTCATGCCCTTTCCATCACATTTAATCCTCCTTTACCCTCTTCATCTCCCCCACCTCCCTGTCCCTTTTGTAATCACCATGCTGTTGTCTGTCTATGTTTTCTTTTTTGCTAAATGCCTTCATCATTTTCATGCCCCTCCCCCTCTCCGCTCTGACAATTGTCAGTTTTCTGTATTTCTGAGTCTGTTTCTATTTTGTTTATTTTGCTCATTAGATTCTACGTATAAATTAAATCATATCATACCATATGGTATTTGTCTCTCTCTGCCTGGCTTATTTCACTTAGCATAATACTCTCCAGGTCCATCCATGCTGTTGCAAAAGGTAAGATTTCCTTCTTTTTCACAACCGAGTACTATTCGGTTGCATAAATGTACAACAGCCTTTTTATCTACCGATCTACTGATGGCCAACTTGGCTGCCTCCAAATCTTGGCTATAGTAAATAATGCTGCAATGAACTAGGGGTGCATGTCCTTTTCGAGTTAGTGTTCCGGGTTTCTTTGGATTTATTTCCAGAAGTGGAATTGCTGGGTCATAAACAGCATGAGGCTTCCTCAAAAACATATAGAAAAATTAAAAAGGAAGTTAAAGTTTCAATAAAGAAGTTATAGCCAGAGTTCAGTGAGTTTGAACAACAGTGGCCTGACTACTCACGAATACAAAGACTTCAAAGCGTTTTTGAGTCTGTTTCCTCGTTTGTGAAATGGGAGTGATTTCCATCTCAAAGGTTGAGAGCATTCACTGAGATAAAGTCCTTAACGTGGGGTTTGTACACACAGGCGTCAAGGAGTGAGCAGGGGCCAGCCAGAGAAAGAACTGGAAAAATTAAGGGTATTCGGGGAGGAGTGTCGGGAAATGGGGTCAGGGACCCTCAGGAAGCTCAAAGCCTTTGCTTTAACGGACTTTGCTAACTGCCCAGTGAGGGGAATGAGCGAGCAGGCCAAGGCACCTCAGCATACTCCCCCCACCACTCCCCACCAAGGCCACTGCCCTTTCAGAACCAACGCCTCCATCCCGCCTCGCCTCCCCACTCTCCCCCACTTCAGCTGCCCGCCCCGCTCCCACTCCAGACAAGTCTGGGAGCCCGACGCGCATGCGCCTTCCTGCGCCCCTGTCCAGCTTTCCACGTTTCACTTCCCTCCCTTTTCCTCGCAGCTCCAGCTTCTCCGCTACGATTGGCCAGCCGACCTCCTCGCCTCGTCCAATCAACACCGGCCTCTCGCCCCCGTGTTACTGGGTAGAACAAAACAAAAACAGAGCGAGAGGGGTCGGAGACGCTCCGAGGCAGCGGCAGAGGCTGAGGAGCGGGGTCGGGGCAGCGGACCGGGGACCTGGGCGAGCAGCGGCGGCAGCGGCTCGAGGGGTCAGTACCGGCGCGGCTCGCACGCTCGGGAGCGCTGCTCCGTCTCCCCCAGCCCTGGTCTCTCCGCGATGCAGCCGCACGTTGGGAGGGGGAGGGGGCGTGGAGGCCGCGGCCCCGTCTGGCCGGTCCGGCTCGGCGCGGCTGGGGGCCCGCTGCCGCCTCGGAGCCCCGCCGGCCCGCCGTGTCCCCCCCGACGCCCCGGGCCCCGGTGCCCTCGGCGCGGGCCCGCCCCCTCCCGGCCCCCATCCCCGCCGCTCGGGGCGCGCTCGGCGGACAGGGCCCGTTCCCGGCCCGGCCCGCAGGCCGCCGTTTCCTCCTATCTGGGGAGTGGGCGTCGGACGGCGCGTGTCTGGCCTGGCGGAGACCCTGGGAGCGTGGTCGCGGCCCCTCGCGCGCCGGCCGCCTCGGGGGCCCTCTGGGGAGCCGCCCCGCCCCCCATGCCGTCGGCCCGCCGGGGCCGGGGCCGGTCCGGACGGCGGCCGGGGGCCGGGCCTCCCGGCGAGGGGACGCGGCGCGCCCGCTGCTCGGGGGCCGCGCGTTCGCCGCTGCGCCGGGGGCCGGCACGTGCCCGCCGCTGGGCTCTCCGCGGGGAGGCGCGGGGTCGTGGGCCCCTCTGTTTGTTTTAGTTTAAATGAAATCTTCCGGAGAAAACACAGACGGGAAGGGAGCCCCCTTTCGCTGAAAAGCACGCTGTGTGTGTTGCATTTGTCAGTTCGGTGCTGCCTCGTCCACGGCAGGGTTTTTATGATTTCATTTCTGCAAGAGCTGCAGAACGGTTTGCTGAAGTCGGTATCGCCCGTCTCCCGTGTCCTTGTGAGAACTAGCCACGTCGCCAGGAGCAGGGTAGTTACTACACGTAATTAAAACAGTTAAAAATGCATCTTCGTGTGGATAAGTCAGCCACCGCCTGTTTTTACTGTTGAGTTCTTAGAATTTTGGCATTCTCCTTAATACAAGGCTTTTTAGGAAACCACCATATACTTTTTAAAAAGAACTGCTGATGTGTTGTAAATGTAATTATTGGTATTTCTGCTCTTAACCCTCCTTCACTATAGGTTTGTTAAATTCCCTAATGATCTCTGCAGGCATCTTTGAATTTTGATGGGTTATTATTATCTTGTAGTATAGTAATAAGGAAAAGTGCCTAGGAGTGCAAAAATAAATGATATTTTGATCTTTTCTATAGTGCTCACTTTTGCATCATTGTGGTTAAAACGTTTTAGCTGCTTTTAAGTTGCTAATTAGCTGTGATTGTAGCCCTGGAATGAATACAAATAATTTTCTAGTTAACATATGGACTGAACTTTAAAAACTGTCAGGGTGGATTATCAGGTATATTTCAGGAATTAGATTTTTGGAAGGGAGTGCTGGGAAGCTGAGACTTATCTTTTAGGGACTGTCTTGGCAGTTGAAGATTTCTGTGTGTATGTTTCTTTGAAACATTGGAGAAATAAAAACTTTAATTTCAGCCTTAATTTTTTCTAATACACATATAGTTTTGTTGTATTGAAACAATATTGTAGTTTAGTATGGAGGATGGAGGTTTAATTTTTTTGTTTTACATTTTCTTAAGTTTGGGGCAAAGATCTTAAGGGTTCTTAAGTAAACTGAGGGGGGGGGGGTGTTCCTGCTTTGAAGAGAATAAAAACAGAGAACATATCTTTATCCTTCTACAACTGTCTGTTTTGCTATCAAGTGTGACTGAGTTCTTGATTGCATAACCATCGCCTGAAGACACAGGGCTATTTTTTTTATGATTACTTAATAAAAACAAACATGGTATAGATGATAGTCATTATCTAACAATTTTCTTTGCCCAACTGAATGTCTTCTGTATAATAGTTAAAAGTAAATATTTTTGTTTGGAAAGCAGTACTTAAAAATTTGATGTAATAATCGGAGTCTGTGTTTTAATAAGTTTTTCTCTTTTAACCCTAAAAAAACAATCTTACTGTGGTATTCTAAACTTTGGTATTGAATGTATGCAAACAGTGCAGGGTAGGTTTAGGTTCTAAACCTGGTTCTTCCACTGAGCAGCCTTCTCTTTGGACAGGTCACCTGCCTTTTCAGAATCTATTCAGTTGTGTGCAGAGTGAAAGTACCTACCTCAGGATTGTTCTGAGAGGTACATGAAATGTATGTAAAATTCTTTTTGAAGTAGAAAGGGCTTTATAAACATCAGTTCTCGTTTCATTTCCTTTATTAGCTATGTTCTGCAGAAAGTATTTTCTCAGGTTATGATTGCATCAGTATGAAAAATACTTTAATGGTAGCTCTAGTGTAAAAAACTCATACACATTTTCACTTTTTTGTAATGAGTAATTCATATACAGAAATGAAACAGATGGCATTTTCAGTCATGAAAGACATTAAATGTTTAGATTCAAAACTATTTTTGTATATCTTTCGAAGGTTATTTTTTTCTCCTAAATCCAGTTTGTGGGAATTATATTCAGAGGTGTTTATATAAAATCATGTCTTTATAGAATTGGAGTGATGTTGCTTTTTGTCAATTTCTGAAGCAGCATGATAGCATTTCAGCAGCCTAAGGATTATGTCATATTAAGAATTTATAATTTTAGCAAAAGATTGTGTTTATTTTTGTTTTACAAAATAATACCCTTTTCTGGCAAAAAAATACTGTAAACTTTTAAGATGTTAAAATAGTATATATTGAGGAATTTAAGTCAGTTTCACCTTGGAGTTCCAGGTGGCATCATATATCATTCTAAAATGACATCTGCTGTTGGTTATGCTGTATGAGAAAAATATGCTTTTCTGTAGTTCATCAGTCATTTTCGTTAATTTGTGCATTTTATGTCTTAAAAGAGGATCATACTGCCAGTGAAATTACTGTGAATGACTGGGAGGACCGATATACAACTTTTATTATTTAAGTGTACTGTAAACCAGTGGTCCCCAACCTTTTTTGGGCCACAGACCGGTTTAATGTCAGAAAATATTTTCACAGACCGACCTTTAGGGTGGGATGGATAAATGCACAAAATAAAATTATGCGACCTGTGTAAAAACTGTGATATTTTTAAATATAATTGTCGAACTTACAAGACAAGCATCAAGAGTGAGTCTTGGATGTAACAGAGGGAATCTGGTCATTTTTTTTTTAATTTTTATTTATTTATTTATTCATTTTAGAGAGGAGAGAGAGACGGGGGGAGGAGCTGGAAGCATCAACTCCCATATGTGCCTTGACCAGGCAAGCCCAGGGTTTTGAACCGGCGACCTCAGCATTTCCAGGTCGACGCTTTATCCACTGCGCCACCACAGGTCAGGCCTCATTTTTTAAAAATAAAACATCGTCCAGACTTAAATATAAATAAAAGGGAAATAATGTAAGTTATTTATTTATTTTTTCTGCGGACCAGTACCAAATGGCCCGCGGACTGGTACCGGTCCGCGGCCCGGGGTTTGGGGACCACTGCTGTAAACCACTATTTGAAAAATAATTCCAGAGAGATTCTGAAATCATACTTGATTATACCTTCTGGTAAAAGTTCTTATGAAAATATATTTTGATAGTCTTTCCAGCAACATTGATTTATATTACTAAGTTAATTGTCTAAATAGAAGGTAAATGATTTAATCAAAATCTTCCAGCATTAATAATTTTTAAGCCATTTTGAAACTGAAGTCTCAAATATTGAGATGATAATGTCATTGTACTTATTCCTTTTTAAAATAGGTAAAGAAAAAATTTTTAATGCTTTTTTTCAGGCTATAAAAATAATACTCTTATCATGGAAAACAATTTTTAAAATCTGTCCCAATCTCAAAGTTGTATAACAGTAGTTATAGGTACTTATGTGATGAAATGGCATATATGTCTGCTTCCAGATATGTTGTAGAATGAAAAATAACATAGTCTTGTGATATTCTTGATTAGCCAGTACTTTATTGTTTGCATTTTGTAGTCCTCATAATTCTTTGTTAGCAAACTAACCAGTATTTTTTATCAGATTAATTATAAAGCCTTTTATTTAAAAAAAAATAGAAGTGTATGTATTAACTTGAAATAAACATGTATAGTGAGTGATCTTTAATTCCAAGTTAAAAGGGTCATTTGGCATATCCAGAAATAGGACCTTTTTTTTTTTTTTATGGACACAGGTAAACTTGTCAAGAAGATTGAAAACAAATATTACTTAGCATAAGCTTTGAAAGTGAACTGAACTCTTTTGTTTAAAAAATGGAGTTATCTGGTGGCTTTCTTTTTACAGTATTATTAAATAAATGGAATTTGCCTTAATTATATCAGAAATATATTGAAACTTTTCTTTCTTTTTTATTTTTTTGAAGAAATAGATCCCAAGGGAAGACTTCCATTTGGTAATTTAATCAGTGCAAGTGAAATTAAGGAATAATGGATGTAGAAAATGAGCAGATACTGAATGTAAACCCTACAGGTAAGTGTTATTTTGAACTTTGATTGTATTCTGACCAAGTTTCAGGCCATACCACATTTTATGAAGCCATGATATTAAAACCACATTTACTTTATTTTGTCTATTTCTATCTATCTATCTTCTTCTTTTACAAGTGAGAGAAGGGGAGATAGAGAGACAGCCTCCCGCATGTGCCCTGACTGGGATCCACCCAGCAACCCCCGTCTAGGACCGATGCTCTGCCCTTCTGGGGCCATGCTTGCAACTGAGCCATTTTCAGCACCTGAGGCAGAGGCTTCACGGACCTGTTTGATGCACCTGGGCCAATGTGCTCGAATCAATTGAGTCTTAGCTGCAGGATGGTGGCAGGAAAGAAAGAGAGAAAGGGAGGGGAGAGGGGAGAGGTGAAGAAACAGATGGTCTCTTCCTATGTGCCTAGACCAGGAATCGAACACAGGACATCCACATGCCAGACCAATACTCTCCCACTGAGCCAACTGGCCAGGGCAGTCTTTACTTTAAAAACCATCTTCATGCTAGAAGAAAATAGGTCATATTATTATTATTATTATTATTTAGAGAGAGAGATGAGAAGCATTGACTCGTAGTTGCAGCACTTTAGTTCATTGATTGCCTCTCATACTGCGTCGACTGGGAGGCTCCAGCTGAGCCAGTGACCTCTTTCTTGCTCAAGCCAGCAGCCATGGGATTGTATTGATGATCCCTCGCTCAAGCTGGTGAACCTGTGTTCAAGCCAAATGAACCCACACTCAGGGCAGTGACTTCAGCAATCCTCTGTCCATTGTGCTACTATCAGTTAGGCGAGGTCATATTTTTAAAATCAAGTTTGTGATTCTTATTTTCATAGAAAATTCATCACATGTTCTTACATTTTTGCCTGTCCCTTCAAATATTATATATTCTTATTTTACACTATAATAAACTATTGTGCAAAATGGGGAGGAATAGTGAACTTGCATGAGCTAGTGAGTTCTATAACAGAAACTACTTGGTATTTTTGATATCTTTCCTAACCAGTAATTTATATTTTATAAATTACCTGTGGGTATTTTCCCTTACTTTCTGTCATGCTTGAATAGCATGTATTTATAAAGATGGTTTTTTTGCAATAGGTATTCAATTGCTGAGTAAGTTCAGCACTGGCCAGGTGTGTCAGTTGGTTAGAACATTGGCCTGGTAAGCCAAGGTTGTTGTGGGTTTGATCCTCCGTCAGGGCGCATACAAGAATCAACCAATGAATGCATGAATGGGTGGAGTAGTAAATTGATGTTTCTTGCTCCCTTCCATTCTCTAAAAAATGAATAAATGGATAAAATTAACAAACAAAATATCAACTTCAGACAACTTGAGATATATGTCTAGCTTTCATAATAATCTTTGTGTAGACCAGGGGTAGTCAACCTTTTTATACCTACTGCCCATTTTTGTATCTCTGTTAGTAGTAACATTTTCTAACTGCCCACCGGTTCCACAGTAATGTGATTTATAAAGTAGGGAAGTAACTTTACTTTATACAATTTATAAAGCAGAGTTACAGCAAGTTAAAGCATATAATAATAATTACTTACCAAGTACTTTATGTCGGATTTTCGCTAAGTTTGGCAGAATAAATCTTTATAAAACAACTTACTATAGTTAAATCTATCTTTTTATTTATACTTTGGTTGCTCCACTACCGCCCACCATGAAAGCTGAAACACCCACTAGTGGGTGGTAGGGTCCAGGTTGACTACCACTGATGTAGACAGTTAATTAGTATTTTGAAATATTCTGAATAATGAGACCGTTTCATATTGATATATTTGTTTGCTTTATAATTTTAATAATTAAAAATAATTTTTATAACATAAATAGATATTTCACTTTTTAATACAGCTTTATTTTTTTTCAGTGACTATCTCACTGTTGTGTACAAGTTATATAGTTTTCTTTGAGCAGAACAGACAATTTGAAGTTGAAACTTCTTTGCCATTTTTATTTATCATTCTGATTTCAAGTATGCTTGAAAATTATAGTTGAAAAAAACTATTATAATTAAGGATTATTTGGGTCCTGGTATATACAATAGCTATGAGTAATGTACTTGATTTTTAGGGTTATAAATGGGTATCATGTATCTCCTTCATTGAGGTGGGGGTGGTAATAATACAAGTTAAGAATATATTTTACAAAAAAATATATATATATTTTACATATAGATAATTGTTTCTCTATATAGTTAAAATGTATTGGGGAAACATCGGTTAATAATATTAAATAATTGTCGAGTGTATAAGATTATAGTTTTCTGTCTGTACTCTACTGTGTGCTCTCCACCTGAAGTCTAGTTTCCTTCTGTTAATATATTTGACCCCCTTTACCTAGTCTGTCTTCCCATACCCTCTTTCTTCTCTGGTAGCTACCATTCTGTTGTCTGTATCTATGCATTTCTTTGTTTATTTGTTTTGTTAATTATTTTATATTCTATATATGAGCAAAATCATGTGGTTTCTGTCCTTTTCTGTCTGACTTACTTCACTTAATGTAATACTCTCAAGATCCATTCATGTTGTAATAAATGGCAATATTTCATTTTTTATGGCTGAGTTGTATTCCATTGTGTGTGTACACATGTGCACACACACCTGGTTATTACTTTGTTTTCTGAACTGCCCAGTATGATAGCCACTTACAGTTATGAGAACATGAAACAGTTTATTCTTGTATTATTTACTTATTATTGTATCATTTATTTGTATTATAACTAAACCTATTTGGGCCCTCCCTTGTATCTGAAAAGATAATAAAATAGTTGAAGAAGAAAAACTCAAGTGAGAAATATATTTAAACTGAATACTTTAGTACTCTAGGGGATGGTTTAAAGCATTTAATTATACTTCTAAGTCCTTTATCTTCTAGACGAGTTTGGTGGTTCACCTTAATTGTAGAATAATTAAAAGTAATATGTTACAGGTAGATGTTTAATGTTTTCTTCTACTACCGACTCTTACTTGAAATTCCATCTGATTTGTCTGAGCTCTGGTCCTTCTCCTTCCTCTTTTGCTTTTCTCTCTTTACATCCCTTCCTTTGTTCATTTTATCTCTTTAGCTGTCACCACTCTGCTGTACTCAAGCTTTGTATAGTCTATAATTATAGTGATCCAAGATTCACATGTTTGAATCCTGGCCACAATTTGTTTTAGATATGTAACTTTCCTATGAAACATCTTCCATCTGTAAACTAGGGTAAATATCTTCATTATAGAGTTTTGTGAGGATTATAGACCATGTATGTAAAGTGTGTAGGATAGAAACTGATACCTAGTAGGTAACAATAGTGATGGTAATGACAGAAGTAGTACTACTATGGCTACCAGTTTAGTTATGATGATGGTTATGATGATATTACAAACTCACCCTTCTAACCCTGGATTGCTTTCCTAGTCTATAAACTTAGATACTGGCTCTGGCTAGGTAGCTCAGTTGGTCACAGCATCATCCCGATACATCAAGGTTGTGGATTTGATTCCAGTTCAGGGCACATACAAGAATCAACCAATGAATGCATATAATAAATAAAACAATAAATCGATGTCTCTCTCCCTCCTTCTTTCCCTCCCTCCCTCTTTCTCTTCCTCCCTCTCTCTTTTCCCTTCCCCCTTCCTTTCTCTAAAATCAATTTTAAAAGAAAATTGGAAAAATTTAAAAAGAAAAAATATAAATTTTAAGATATCATTTCATTTTTCTTGAATCTATTTTGTTTAAAAGCTTTTTATTTTTTTATGAAAAGTGTCACATTTTCAATTACCCTGCAGTTCCTACCCGTGCCCTTTCCAGTTGGTGACTGCATTACTGCAACATTTTCTTAGCTGGTCTTCTACTTTATACTTTCCCTTTTTTCTAATATATTTTGTATTATTCTGCTAAACTAAGCCCCCCATTAGGTCAGTATCTCAGTAATGGTCACATATTGGCACATCATGATCCCTGCTATGGTACCAGGTATAAGCTCTAACTGTTTGAATATGGGGTGCTCCGCAGTTATTCTGGTGATATAAGCAGGGGCAAGATCATAAAGGACCATAAGCCTTGGCTGGATGGCTCAGTTGGGTAGAGCATTGTCCCAAAGCACAGAGGTTGCTGGTTCGATCTCTGGTCGGGGCACATACGGAAACAGATTGATGTTCCTGTCTCTCCCACTCTTTCCCTTCCTCTCTCTAAAATCAATAAAGTAAACATTAAAAGAAAAAGAAAATAAAGGACCTTAAGTTACAAGGTAATGGGTTTACACTTTATTTTGACCTAGTAGGAATACCTTCAAATGAGTTTCATTCAGTGTGGGCATGTTTTAGAAATTCAGTTTCCACTCAACTTGGAGAATGGTTTGAGGACCGAAGGCATGGATAGTAGTACTTAAGAGACTAATGAAGTAATTTGATTCTATTTAATTTTTTTTTTTTTGTATTTTTCTGAATTTGGAAACGGGAAGGCAGTCAGACTCCCGTATGCGCCCTACTGGGATCCACCTGGCACGCCCACCAGGGGGCGATGCTCTGCCCATCTGGGGCATCGCTCTGTTGCAACCAGAGCCATCTAGTGCCTGAGGCAGAGGCCACAGAGCCATCCTCAGCGCCCGGGCCAACTTTGCTCCAGTGGAGCCTTGGCTGCAGGAGGGGAAGAGAGAGACAGAGAGGAAGGAGAGGGGGAGGGGTGGAAAAGCAGATGGGCACTTCCCTCGTGTGCCCTGGCCAGGAATCGAACCCGGGACTCCTGCATGCCAGGCCGACACTCTACCACTGAGCCAACCAGCCAGGGCTATTTAATGTTTTTTTTATTACAATGATGTTTATTGCTAAATTTTATGTTTTGTCAAGAATTATTCAGATTTTAATACATCTATGCTTTTTAAAGGTTGACTTTTTTTTTTAAGTGAGAGGAGGGGAGATAGTGAGGCAGACTGGCATCCCTGAACGGGATCCACCTGGCAAACCCGCCCCCCCCCCCCCCCCCGTCTTGGGCCAATGCTCAAATCAACCGAGCTACTTTTAGTGCCTGAGGCTAAGATGCTCAGACCCACTGAGCTATCTGTAGCATCCAGGTACCCAGGTGATACTTTTTTTTCCAAAATTTTTTTATAGATTTTTATTTATTAATTTTTAGAGAGACAGGAGAGAGAGTAAGAAAGAGAAAGAGAGAGAATGAGGGAGGAGCAGAAAGTATCAACTCCTATAGATGCTTTGACCAGATAGGCCCATGGTTTCGAACTGGCAACCTCCGTATTCCAGGTCAACGCTTTATTCACTGCGCCACCACAGGCCAGACCCAGGTGACACTTGAACCAATGGAGCCACTCAGACCTCAGGAGGGGAAGGGGTAGTGGGAAGTGGGGAGAGAAGCAGATGGCCGCTTCGCTTGTGTGCCCCTGACTGGGAATTGAACCCAGGATGTTCATATGCCGGGCCGACACTCTATCCACTGAGCCAACTGGCCAGGGACTGAAGGTTAGCTTTTTAAAAAATTTAGTTTCAACATAATTAAAACATGTTAAAGCCCAGGCACATAGATTTGACACATCCTGTTTACAGTTAGGAATATTTAAAACCATTTGAGGAATTCAATTCTGACTTGAGTTAGCCTAAATGAAAAAAACTGGCCCAGGGGTAAACTAATTTAGTGGTTTTCTGACTTAACAAAGTTTTCAGAGCAGAGCTGAATGTCTGTCATGTGATCTGCACAGACATTTGAGTTGATAGTGTGAAGGATACTCTGCTAGGTGCTGAGGATACTAAAAAGTACAGTTCTTCTTTTGAGACTTTTAACTTAAGTGGAAAAGCAAAACTGCTATATAAAAATAAAGTGATTTTGGTGATACGGATAATGAGCAGTATGCATGCATTAGTATTACTGTGGGTAGAATTGTTAGTAAAGTTTTCATGGAGGAAGTAATACTTGACCTATATCCTCAAGGATTTTGGTAACTAAAAGAGTAGTGAGGGTAACATTTTAAACAGGAGACCATTGGAAACTCCAAACATATTACTATCTTTCAGTGATAATGTACAAACCTTACATAGGCTGGAAGATTTTCAGAGGATGGTTAGGTAATGTGAGTCCAGTTTAGAGAGCTAAATTAGAACTTTGAGATGACGGCTTTGAAAGCAATAAACAGTTCAGCTCAATAATCGTATGTGATCACTTATTTGCCAGATTAGTAATATTTTCTAAGTGTCTGTAATTAATCATGAGATGTTTGGCAAGTTATTTAAATACTTTCAGCCTTAGTTTCCTAATCTGTATAAATGATATAATAAATAGCTCCCAAATTGGTGGGTAAAAATAATAAAGTGCCAGCACCATGCTTGATAAATACAGTAATATTAGGCATTTTGTATATATTTATATCCTGTCTCTTAAGATCCTTACTAATCTTATATCTCCAACTCTTTAGTTGTCTTAGCTCACAAAAGTGTAATGTTTTTATATTTGGTGTTTATATTAAGAGAGATTGTGTGATCTAAGCACGTGAGATAACATGCTTTCAGTAAACTTTGTTCATTAAAATTCAATGCCTTAGTTTATTTTCTATGTTGATGTGAAGAGTCACAATCCTATTTAGTTGTCATGTATTAGTTTGAGTCATATGAAATTGCCAGTATGTGACCATTACTGACCGATAAAAATGGTAATTTCATGTGATTCAACCTAATAGAACTTCTGATTATAATTGGTTTGGTAATAGATGGTTAAAATACTTAGTTAGAATTTTCTTTTTTTGTTTTCCTCTTCAAGATCCTGATAACTTAAGTGACTCTCTCTTTTCTGGTGATGAGGAAAATGCGGGGACTGAGGGTATAAAGAATGAGATAAATGGAAATTGGATTTCAGCATCCTCCATTCATGAAGCTAGAATTAATGCCAAGGCAAAAAGGAGACTACGAAAAAACTCATCCCGGGACTCTGGCAGAGGCGACTCAGTCAGTGACAATGGGAGCGAAGCCATTAGAAGTGGAGTGACTGTGCCAACCAGTCCAAAAGGAAAGTTGCTAGATAGGCGATCCAGATCTGGGAAAGGACGAGGACTACCAAAGAAAGGTTGGTATATACCACATCTAAAGGTACAAATGGAAAAATAGATTGTCTGGTTCTTGTACTACAATTTTCTTGTTCTGTGAATGAGAGAAAGTTGCATTTGTTAAATTCTACAAGTCAGATTGTATATAGAAGTAGAGAGAAATAATGATCAATACTATTAATGCTTAAATAGAAATTATTTGTAACATTGCTATTTGCAAAGTGTAGTTTAATATGTACTTTTATATCTAAAGAGTATTTGACCCTAAAACATTTGATGGTCGTTATATGCTTCTTTGTTAAATAATTTCTTCCTTATTGAGTTATCTATGCCACATCTTACTGGGTCAACATAATTTCTTTTTGTTTTGGTCTCAAATGCCAAATAAAATTTAGAGCTAAACTATAATGTCACCTCCTTTGAGGTTCCAAATATAGCAGTTTTTCTGATCTTATTTTGTTTTTTCATTTATTGTAAAGCAGCTGCCTTTTTAGTTTTAACTTTATAAGCTATTTCAACGTGATATTTCAAAGTAGGTTATAAAATATCTAATCTTTACTGGAAAAGCAGTGATCTGAATAAAAAGAGGTTTAAAGTATAACTCAACTGTAAAAAAAAATACAAGTTTTTAGCTGTTATTTTAATTAACATTTGAATATCAAGAATTATTTTAAATTTTTATTAAAACTAAAATTTACGAACTATAAACTTTGTTTCTTTCCTTGATTAATTCAAAACTCTTCAGGTGGTGCAGGAGGCAAAGGTGTTTGGGGTACACCTGGGCAGGTGTATGACGTGGAGGAGGTGGATGTGAAAGATCCTAACTATGATGATGACCAGGTATCAGTGTTTTTGTCTTTAATATATATTTAAATACTAACAAAATTTTTTATCTTATGTTTGTGGTTTACTCATACATTTGTCAAATCATATGCTCTATATTTATATTTATAATCTATTTATAACCTATAACTGTCAATCGTGTATGATTTTATTAATGTATGTGTGTATATAACGACTATATATATATTTATACACACATTAGTATATGCATGTATGTCATATATATTCTCCATATCTTCAGACGGGTTAGTTTGGGTCAGGAAGACAAGATAACTAGTAGTGGTATATACATAATTTTCACTTGGGTTCTGAAGGGAGTCAAAAGTAGATCTTGACAAATTCACCTAGAATTACCTATTTATTTATTTATTATTTATTTATTTATTCAGGGACAGAGAGAGAAGGATTATCAGATTAAGTATTTTTCAATAAATTCAACATAGTTTCTATAGTAATGAAAGTTTAGAAGAATATATATATATTTGAATATCTTAAAGACTTGTAGATACTAAGTTCCTTTTAAATATTTCTGTTTAGGGTGGTAAGTTTCGTAGATTTTAAATGTGTATCTTTTCTAGGGACATTGCTGATAATGTAAAATTTTAATAGATTTTCTAATGAACTTACATGTATTTATCTTTTTACTGGAAAATTTCTAACTTATACAATAGTAGAATATTATAATAAAACCACTTGTACTCATTTCCCAGCTTTACCAGCTTTAATGATTAAAATTCATGACCAGTCTTTTTTCATCTTGTACCTCCATTTTGTTCCTCCTCGCCACCCCCACAAGCTAGATAAAGTACTCTCGGTATAAGATAAGAGGTGGTAGTGAAAATTTTAGACAGGAAATTATCAGGGTATATGTTAGATTGCTTTTAACGTATGTTGTTTATATGTATGTACTTAATCTATTTTAACTAATAGTTGGATATGGAACTCTTTCTAAGAGAACATGAAATAATAAAATTTCAAACCAGTAGGATTCAAATACTGTAGAAACTTTGCTAAATATTCTAGTTTTAATACATAATCTTTCAAGTTTATGTTGTTAGATGAGAGCCAGTCACAAGTTGAATATAAACATTTCAGATATTTTTGCATAAGAGAAGGGAGCGGGGATACTTCTTTTTGAAATTTCAGTTTAGTAGTGCTTTTCCTTTGAGGATATTTTAGTCATGACAACATAGATTTTTGTTATAGGGACTTTTATTATGATAATGCTAATCATGAAGGCTTTGGTTCCTGCTTCATTATTTTTTAAGTGAAGTTTTGATGAAAACACTAGATATGATAGGAAGCCATCTTAAAGCTTTTTGGTCACCGAAGGATTGATTTTGTGAAAAATCTAAAGAATTAACAGAAGATATTGGGGGGTTTGAAGCAAGTCATATTTGTTGTGGTTATTACTAATCTGTATGTTGGTTTGTTATATTTAAATTTTGTAAAGGAACAGTAACAGAGTCTATTTTTATATAAATAACTGATCAAAGCATGTAGCATGTCTTCTTTCCTAGAATTGGATTACGAATCAGTTGGAATATAAAATTATAAAACAATTCCAGTTTTTCCCTGGCCAGATAGTTCAGCTGTTTAGAGCATTGTCCCGGAGTGCAGAGGTTGCTGGTTTGATACCTGGTCAGGGCATATACAGGAACAGATAGAAGTTCCTGTCTCTCTCTTTCTCTCCCTTCCTCTCTCACGAAAATCAATAACTAAACGTTAAAAAAAAAATAATTCCAGTTTAACTGAATATTTTGTTCTTTAATTTATAACTCTTTCTCTCTCTTCCTTCCTAGGAGAACTGTGTTTATGAAACTGTAGTTTTGCCTTTGGATGAAACAGCATTTGAGAAGACTTTAACACCAATCATACAGGAATATTTTGAGCATGGAGATACTAATGAAGTTGCGGTAGGTTTAAAGTTGCAGTTACAATTTGTTTCATGTAGAAGAGAAAACGCTATTAAAAGCAGAACATATCTAGAATGATCTTGGATTGCTGAATAAATTCAAGAATTTTCTTTTTCGTAAATGAATTTCTAACTAAGAAATGGAGTAAAATTTTATTAATTTAGATCAATTCTTAACCTCTGGGATCTGATGAGGGCTATATGTCATCTCCTTCTCTGAAAAATGACATATCACGATATCTTTATAATTTTTATAATTATAAACCACTTTTATAATTGATAGTTTATAAAATATAATTTTGATAATTTCAAGGCATTCATGGGCCTTCTAATGCCTCTTCAGGGATCTCAGTTAAAATGCTTGATTTTGTTCCATTTTTTTTGACATTCAAATCAGTGTTTAGGATTAGAATAAAAAATATTTTTGTACTCTGTTAAAAATAACACAGAAATGATTTGAAAAAAACCGTATACAGAAACCAAGAGAACAAATATGATAACTTGTTAGGGGAACATTTACTGTGTTATGAATTTTTTATTAAGTAAATCTAAAAGGGTAAAATGAAATTATTGGTATAGGTGTTAGGATTACTGACTTAAATTAATAAAATTTCAACTCTTAGAAGACTTTTTAGATTTTTTTTTTTTTTGTATTTTTCTGAAGCTGGAAACGGGGAGGCAGTCAGACAGACTCCCTCATGCGCCCGACCAGGATCCACCCGGCATGCCCACCAGGGGGCGATGCTCTGCCCATCCGGGGCGTCGCTCTGTCGCAACCAGAGCCACTCTAGCGCCTGAGGCAGAGGCCACAGAGCCATCCTCAGCACCCGGGCCAACTTTTGCTCCAATGGAGCCTCGGCTGCATGAAGGGAAGTGAGAGACAGAGAGGAAGGAGAGGGGGAGGGGTGGGGAAGCAGATGGATGCCTCTCCTGTGTGCCCTGGCCTGGAATCTAACCCGGGACTTCCTCACGCCAGGCCGACGCTCTACCACTGAGCCAACCGGCCAGGGCCCTTTTTAGATTCTTTTTTTTTTTTTTTTTGTATTTTTCTGAAGCTGGAAACGGGGAGAGACAGTCAGACAGACTCCCGCATGCGCCCGACCGGGATCCACCCGGCACGCCCACCAGGGGCGACGCTCTGCCCACCAGGGGGCGACGCTCCGCCCCTCCGGGGCGCCGCTCCGCCTCGACCAGAGCCACTCCAGCGCCTGGGGCAGAGGCCAAGGAGCCATCCCCAGCGCTCGGGCCATCCTTGCTCCAATGGAGCCCTGGCTGCGGGAGGGGAAGAGAGAGACAGAGAGGAAGGAGGGGGAGGGGGTGGAGAAGCAAATGGGCGCTTCTCCTATGTGCCCTGGCTGGGAATCGAACCCCGGTCCCCCGCACGCCAGGCTGACGCTCCACCGCTGAGCCAACCGGCCAGGGCCCCTTTTTAGATTCTTTTAATTCAGACTGGACTTCCTTGGTTTGTCTGATACCATGAGGTTTCATATGTTTGGATTTGTAGGATTTGAATATGAAGCAAGTATTTGTTCAGTGCATTCTATGTGGAGAAATTTGTACTAGGTGATTCCTGCCCTTCTGAAGCTCAGTGAAGTGAGGGAAATGATATATAAACATTATTGGAATATAATGTGAAACACTGTATTGTAGAGGAAGAATTTAACTGAGTCGTACGAGGACAGGGACTGTTGAACAGCGCTTACCTACCTTGCATGGGACCAACAGTATGCTGTGTTTATTAACTGAGTAGTACTATGAGCAGAGTGTTATGGAAGCATAAAATGACAGTGATAGAAGAGTTTATTGAGCCATCTAAGATGGGTTAGGAGTTTGCCAGGGTAAGATGGTTGGAGAGGGTGTTTCAGGAAGTAGTATCATGTTTAAAGGCAATGATTTAGCTGTTCAAGTGCAGTTCAGAAAGATGAAATGGAGTGGAAGAGATAATTTACAAGGACATCAGTTAGGTGCTTCTGAAAATAGTACTGGCACTCTTTTAGTAGCATATCATGATTTAAATATTCTGAGAAAATTTTGAGTGAAAGGAAGGCACGCTAAGTATTTGTTAGAATTTAGCCTCAAGGGTCAAAGTGTCTGTAGTCCACTTCCAACCTGGCCACTCCAGCTGTGTGTCCTTGGCAAATACTTAATTTTTCTGTGCTTTGTGTGTAGAGCATGGTGATAGTATCTGCCCTCAAAAAGTTGTTTTGAGTATTAAATGAGATAAAATAAAGTGGCTGTTGGAATGCCTGATACATAATAAATATTAGTTGCTGAGATTATATTTTTAATAGAAAATTTTAACTTTATTTCAACATTTAAAACAAAAATCCCACTTTAAAAACAATGGTTTAACATCTCATTTTAAACTGTATATGACAGTATAAAATAAAGTTTTGTGCAAAGAGAAAGCTTTGGAGAAAAGTAGAGTATAAACAGCTTATAATCATGTAAAACAAATTTCTCTGTATATGCTTATAAAGCAATATTCCTAGAATAATATTATAAAGCAGAGGATTGGTTAATTTGTAATAGCAAACTTAGTAATATTACATGGTTTAATAAACTGTTTTAGGTATATAATTCACATTCTTAAGTTCATGATGTTCAGACAGTTGAAGATTGACAAAGTAGGTAAATGTGTAATTTATATGCAGAGTAAGGTATTTATCTTATGCTTAAAAATATGACTGCTTTTTTGATTATTTCCAAACAGGGAGAGGAAAAGATAAATAAAATCTTGATTTTTTTCAAAAGTAAAATACCTTTTTTATTTTTAATAGGAAATGCTAAGAGATTTAAATCTTGGTGAAATGAAAAGTGGAGTACCAGTGTTGGCAGTGTCCTTGGCATTGGAGGGAAAGGCTAGTCATAGAGAAATGACATCTAAGCTTCTTTCTGATCTTTGTGGGACAGTAGTGAGCACAAATGATGTAGAAAAATCATTTGATAAATTGTTGAAAGATCTACCTGAATTAGCATTGGATACTCCTAGAGCGCCACAGGTTCGTATGATTTTTGTTCATTCTCTTCCCCCACTACCTTTGTAATTACAGAAGTAATACATACCCCTAGGAAGTTTAGTAGATGGAAGAGGAAAGTATGGCCCTTATTTCCTGCCACACAAAAACTACCGTCTAACATTTCAGTGTATTTTCCCTGAGCTGATTTTTTTCTCCAAACGTAGTTTTTATCATACTGTAATTTTACACTCTGCTTTCCCCCCAATTCTCTGTGTAGTTTTTAAGTCATACTTTTTTTGTTGTAAATTCTCTATTATATGTAGTTAAGCTGTTTTATGAGCTGGAATTTTTAAAAAATGTAAAATGTTATTTTTGAGGATTCAGTTTGATCATAAGTAAGACTTCCCTTTTGAGGCATTGTGGGGAAATAATTATAAAATTCATGGTTTATGCTTCTGTTTAGGTTTCTATTCTCAGAGCCTTATACTTTTATTAGACTTAATACATGCTGACATTGTAATAATGACTTTCTGGTTTGAAATTAAAAAATGTATAAAATTTTTGCTGGTTACTTGACCAAAGTTTTATATCAAGGCAGGAGCACTTAAACATTAATTTAGGAATAGAGTATAGGTAAGTTAATTCTTAAATGCTGTTTCTATTATACTTTCTGATGACAGACAGTAGTCTATGTTACTGAGCTGTGATTCTAACATAGACTTTTTTTTTAATACCAATAACCATACTTTAAAAAGAATGATTATGTAAGTTCATATTCATTATAGAATTAAAAAAAATTTTTTCTATTGATTTGAGAAAGAGAGGAAGGGGGAGGGAGAGAGAGAGAGAGGCATTAACTTGTTTCGCTTGGTTGTTAACACTTAATTGTGTATTCATTGATCACTTCTCATACACACCCTGACTGGGAGTGAACCCACAACCTCTGGCTGGCTAGCCTGGTCAGTGCTTTACCCACTGAGCCACCTGGAAATTTTTGGAGAAGAAAGAAAATCCAAAATGAAGAAAGATCTCATGGTTTACATTTTGGTGTTGAATATTTATTCTACTTTCTGTGGGTTAAATGTATGGTTTTTATATATCCTTATATTTTTCTGTTTTTTTTTTTTTGTTTTGTTTTGTTTTTTTCTGTATTCTTCTGAAGCTAGAAACGGGGAGAGACTGTCAGACTCCTGCATGCGCCCGACCGGGATCCACCTGGCATGCCCACCAGGGGGCGACGCTCTGCCCACCAGGGGGCGATGCTCTGCCCATCCGGGGCATCGCTCTGTTGCAACCAGAGCCACTCTGGTGCCTGGGGCAGAGGCCAAGGAGCCATCCCCAGCGCCCGGGCCATCTTTGCTCCAATGGAGCCTTGGCTGCCGGAGGGGAAGAGAGAGACAGAGAGGAAGGAGAGGGGGAGGGGTGGAGAAGCAGATAGGTGCTTCTCCTGTGTGCCCTGGCCGGGAATCGAACCCGGGACTTCTGCATGCCAGGCCGACGCTCCACCACTGAGCTAACCGGCCAGGGCCATATTTTTCTATTTTAATAAAAAATGAAATCATACTGAATATGCTATTTGGAAACTTGATTTTCCTTACACTATAAAATGTAAATATATTTCCCTGTGGTTACATAGTATATACATCATTATACATGCATCATTTAGCCATACTTTTATTGTTGGACACTAAAGTTTCCAATTTTTATAAGAAATAATGCTGTGAACATACTTTCAGATAAATAGCTGTGTACAGCTTTTAATGTAAGGTAAATTTTTTAATCAAACAGTTTTTTGAGAAAACCTAGTTCCATATTTTTTCTTCCTCCAGAAAAGAGGTTTTTTTCTTGACTTTAAGTCATTGACTTAAGTATTTTTGATCACATACTCTTTTTCAGGCATTGTGGAAGGTGTTGGCGATTCAGTAATGAGCAAAACAGATGTACCTCCACCCCCCATAGCACCCAACTTGAAGGTTAAGATGTGGGAATGTGTGCCAAGCATAACTAGTAGCTGCTGAATAGATGTTTTTTTGAATATTCTGATCTGTTTTAGGTATTGACTGTGTAGGTCATCCTTCATCATTTATGTATTTAGAAATTGTATCCTATAAAGGTTTATTTTAGATGTTTTTATATAGCTCTTTTTTTCTTATTATAGTTGGTGGGCCAGTTTATTGCTAGAGCTGTTGGAGATGGAATTTTATGTAATACCTATATTGATAGTTACAAAGGAACTGTAGATTGTGTACAGGCTAGGTAAGTAAATTAATTTTCCTACTTAGAATTTCAAAAGAGGGGACAATTCCACAGGATTCTATTTAGATGACACATGAATTAATCAGACATTATGGACATCTGTTTGTCATTTGTTTGTATTCTCCACTGTTAAAACAAAATTGAGAGATTGTTGGCTTGATTTAATAGGAAGAGAACAGTACTATAATGCAAAAGATCTGGATTTTAGCTAAACCATCATCATGTTACACCACTATCCTCTGGGCCTCCGTTTCCTTATTATAAAATAAAAAGATTGAACTGAGCGTGTTCTGTAAGGTCCCTTTAGGTAAACTACCTGGAAACTTAGATTTGGGCGTAACCATGTGCTCGGTTTTCTTAGGTATAGATGTTAATTTTCTAGGACTACTTCAGGTCATAGTGGAATGGTTGCTCTGGTGGGAACGCATGGATCTAAGTAAAACTTAGTTTTTTGTGAAATGTTCCTTCTCAGTGTGGATCACTTATTTTGTAATAACGTTAGATTTTTGTTCACTGGGAAATGGCAATAAGAAGAGTGTGAGAATGTTAACATGAGAAGCAACTTATTTTGCTCCAAACTTTTTATTTAGGAAAATAGTTTCTAAAAAGACTTTTGAATATTATGGTTTTTGTTTTCAAACTTTATTCATAATTTGGTCAACCTGAAGCATGTCCAAACAAAAATTAATTAACTAATCATTTTTGTAGAGCGGCCCTGGACAAGGCTACTGTGCTCCTGAGTATGTCTAAAGGTGGAAAGCGCAAAGATAGTGTGTGGGGCTCTGGAGGTGGGCAGAAGTCTGTCAATCACCTTGTTAAAGAGGTAACTATTGGTTATTTAATTTATTATCTATGTATTTCTCTAGAGAAATAAGCTGCCCTCTAGCTGGTATTTTTGTGGACAAAATTAAGTTCTGTCTTATAGATACAAATGGAACATTGAATAATCTTTTTATGTTTGGCTTCATACCCTTTCACCATAAATTATACAATAATTATATAGTTATTAAATTTGTATGGTTTCCCTGACTTAAAAATGAGACTGTGTTATTAAGGAAACTGTGAACCTCAAAGGAATGCATGAAGTAATTTTCTTATATTGGTACAGTATTTAAAAATTTTCAAATACTGCCTGACCAGGCGATGGCGCAGTGGACAGAGCATCGGACTGGGACGCAGAGGACCCAGATTCGAAACCCCAAGGCTCACCAGCTTATGCCCAAAGTCGCTGGCTTGAGCAAGGGGTTACTCGGTCTCCTGTAGCCTCCTGGTCAAGGCACATATGAGAAGCAATCAACAAACAACTAAAATGCCGCAACGAAGAATTGATGCTTCTCATCTCTCCCTTCCTGTCTGCCTTATCTATCCCTCTGTCTGAGTCTTCTCTCTCTGTTTCTGTCAAAAAAAAAAAAAATTCAAATACTGTTGAAATAAGACTTTCTGTTTTGTAGTTATTCAATAAATATTCATTTTTATGTGAGGACTTGAAACTGTATAGTCCCAGATTGTAAATTATGAACACGAGTAGATCAGTGGTGGATGGAGAGTGATGCATTATTATAAGGAGGTTCACTGTATGCAACATTAAAAGAAAAAGTAATTTATTACATTAAAATGCAGGATTCATTCTCTGGATTTTTTTATGGCAATAAAATGATGTTCTATATCAGGATAGCAAAAACTATTTTAAAAATTTTATTTGTTGATTTTTAAGAAAATTAGATTTATAGATCATGAACTTCTGATTTTAGAGTATAATCTCTTTTTTTTTTTTTTTTTTTTTTTTTTTTGAGTGGGGTGGAAGAGGAAGAGGGTAAGGGGGAGAGAGAAGCATCAACTCATTGTTCCACTTTAATTGTGTCATGATTACTTATCATATGTACCCTGACTGGGGGTTGAGCTTGTGCCCTTGGGGTCGAGTCATCCAGTGACCCTAGGCTTGAGCTGGTGACCCCGGATCGAACTAGTGACTGTGGCGTGGCATCCAGGACCAATACTCCATTCACTGCACCATTGGCCAGGGCTAGAATATAGTTTTTAATGTGATTATAGTTTTGATACTCAGTAAATTTCTTTTTTTTTTTTCCATTTTTCTGAAGCTGGAAACGGAGAGACAGTCAGACAGACTCCCGCATGCGCCCTACCGGGATCCACCCGGTACGCCCACCAGGGGGCGATGCTCTGCCCACCAGGGGGCGATGCTCTGCCCATCCTGGGTGTCGCCATGTTGCGACCAGAGCCACTCTAGCGCCTGAGGCAGAGGCCACAGAGCCATCCCCAGCGCCCGGGCCATCTTTGCTCCAATGGAGCCTTGGCTGCGGGAGGGGAAGAGAGAGACAGAGAGGAAAGCGCGGCGGAGGGGTGGAGAAGCAAATGGGCGCTTCTCCTGTGTGCCCTGGCCGGGAATCGAACCCGGGTCCTCCGCACGCTAGGCCGACGCTCTACCGCTGAGCCAACCGGCCAGGGCCAGTAAATTTCTTAATGATAGGTACAGCTATATGAATGTTAAGGAACTTAAAATGTAGTTAGAGCTATGACCATTTTTGCTTTTATGTAAGATAGATGAGTTGGTGCTAATAATATCATGGTTGCAATATGGGTTTTTTTAAATTAAAAAGTTATTAGAACAATTACAGTATAAAAACAATCAAGATACCCGGGCAGTTTGACAAGAAAGTGAAATAAAGGGCACCTGGATTGTAAAGGAAGTAAAATTATCTCTGGTCTTAGCTGACGTGATCTGTATAAGAAAAACCAAATGAATCCCCCCCCCACACACACACACAGCCAAAAGCCAAACTATTAACTAATAAAACGAATTCAGCATGGTAGCAAGGTACAAGATCAGTATACAAAATTCAGTTTTATTTCTGCACATTAACAATTGATTTGGAATGAAATTGAGAAAACAGTTACATTTACAATAGCATAAAAAGATTAAAATACTTTGGAATAAGTATTAATCAAAAGAAGTGCAAATCTTATACACTGAAAACTGCAAAACATTGCTGAAAGAAACGAAAGAAGACCTAAATTAATAGATACCCATGTTTATGGATTAGCAGCCTTAATATTGTTAAGATGGTAATACAGATGGGTAATATATCCCCAATTTAGGATGGTTTGATTGAATGATTTTTTTTTTTTTTAAAGCCAGAAACTGGGAGGCAGTCAGACAGACTCCCACATGCACCCGACCGGGATCCACCTGGCATGCCCACCAGCGGGCGATGCTCTGCCCATCTTGGGGGCGTTGCTCTGCCGCAATCAGAGCCATTCTAGCGCCTGAGGCAGAGGCCACAGAGCCATCCTCAGCGCCCGGGCAAACTTGGCTCCAATGGAGCCTTGACTGCAGGAGGGGAAGAGAGAGACACAGAGGAAGGAGAGAAGGAGGGGTGAAGAAGCAGATGGGCACTTCTCCTGTGTACGCTGGCCGGGAATCGAACCCGGGACTCCTGCATGCCAGGCCAATGCTCTACCACTGAGCCAACCGGCCAGGGCCTGATTGAATGATTTTTTTACTTTATGATGATGGGAAAGCTGTACACATTCAGTGGAAACTGTACTTTGAATTTTGATCTTTTCCTGGGCTGGTGATATATGTGGTATGATACTTTGTGATGCAGGGCAGCAGAAGTGAGTTGATTTTGCCTAACTTGAACTTGTTCTGAGCATGGTTAAGGTAGGCTAGGCTAAGCTGTGATGTTTGGTAGGTTCACATTAAATGCATTTTCTAAAGATATTTTCAACTTAGTAAATAAAAATCTTAGAAAAAAAGATATTTTCAACTTATGATAGGGTTATTGCAACATAAGCCCATTGTAATTTGAGAGATATCTGTACTCCCCGAAATTAATTATTTGGGAAACTCCCAAACTATTTTGTGATATATGAATTACCTCAATAAAAAATGGTCAAGATAAAAATTGAAATAAAACTACCCAGTATTTGTTTGACATTTTGAGATTCATTTACTTTTACATGGAAAGATGAGTTGAGCAAAGAAGACTTAGAAATGTATACATGTGTTCCTAATTCATCATTCTCAAAAGTTAATGGAACTTAATGGAAAAT
Organism: Saccopteryx leptura; assembly: GCF_036850995.1. Taxonomy (NCBI): domain Eukaryota; kingdom Metazoa; phylum Chordata; class Mammalia; order Chiroptera; family Emballonuridae; genus Saccopteryx; species Saccopteryx leptura. Next base: position 17,412,850 of record NC_089515.1, on the reverse strand, counting down.
GTTTAAATACTTTAAGTTACATAGTAAAGTTTAGAAACAAAGTAATATAATTTACATGATAAATATTATAGAGTGAAAATGTTATTCAGATGACATGCTTTAGATATTTTTCTAAAGCATAGCAGGAATTATTAGGATGCATTTACTTTACCTTTTATGAAATATGTTGTAGATGTATGCAATACGAAGTAGAAGATTCATGAGATTATTTATTCAGTCATCATCAATGAGCATCTACTAGGTGCAAAGGTGTTACAGGCAGTGTATAGGGAAAGACATTCCTAGTTGACATTCTCGTGCTGAAAAACTTTCCCCCTTCTCTCTGGGGCTATAGATCTTATTGTATAAATTTGAATAGGAAAAACAAAACTTGCCTCTAGCTATAACTGGAAGCTGAATTACTGACGAATGTTTTAGATAATGGGTTTCAAATCCTCAGTTGTAGAGAAAAGTATATGGCAATCTTTACCTTGCTAGTAAAGCCCTGATGTTTCTTTTTTCTTTTTCTTTTTGCTCTGAGTGTGACACTAAGGACATCTTGATGGAAGTGCGAATTTGTGCTACTTTAAAAGTTCATTTTGAGACTTTCAGTTAGTGCCCTCTAGTGGTATTAAGATCCCTTGTTTCACAGGGAGCGTTGAAGTAGTATGGTCACAACTCAGGCCTACATTTTAAGTCGGCTGGTCAATCTCAGTGGTTATTAAGACTCAATGAAACACTTAATTTTCTTCATAATTATGAACCACTTAAAAATTGGGGATTTACTTTTTTTTTTTTTTTTTTTTTTTAATTTAAAAAAAAATTTTTTTTTTTTTTTTTTTTTTAATTCATTTTAGAGAGGAGAGAGAATGGGAGAGAGAGAGAGACAGGGAGAGAGAGAGGAGAGAGAGACAGAGAGAGAAGGTGGGGAGGAGCAGGAAGCATCAACTCTCATATGTGCCTCGACCAGGCAAGCCCAGGGTTTCGAACCGGCGACCTCAGCATTTCCAGGTCGACGCTTTATCCACTGCGCCACCACAGGTCAGGGGATTTACTTTTTAAGTATGAAAAAATTCTATTATGATAGTGCCATGTCAAGTCTATATGTTCTTAGACAGCTGTTTGTAACATATTTCATCATGTAGTTAGTAGTATATTGAGATGAGGGTAAATAAATCCTTTAACACAATTAATAAAAAGTTCTGATGCATCTCAATTCTTAAATTTAATAGATTGATATGCTGCTGAAAGAGTATTTACTCTCTGGAGACATATCTGAAGCTGAACATTGCCTTAAGGACCTGGAAGTACCTCATTTTCACCATGAGCTTGTATATGAAGTAAGATTGCTTTGATATTTCAAAGAGAATTATTGGTTTCCTTTTGCATTACAGGGTCAGTGCTGATTTTTTTTTTTTTTTTACATTTTTTTTTTTTTTGTATTTTTCTGAAGCTGGAAATGGTGAGGCAGTCAGACAGACTCCTGCATGTGCCCGACCGGGATCCACCCCGGCACGCCCACCAGGGGGCGATGCTGTGCCCATCCGGGGCATCGCTCTGTTACGACCAGAGCCAGTCTAGCGCCTGAGGCAGAGGCCATGGAGCCATCCCCAGTGCCTGGGCCATCTTTGCTCCAATGGAGCCTTGGCTGCGGGAGGGGAAGAGTGAGACAGAGAGGAAGGAGAGGGGGAGGGGTGGAGAAGCAGATGGGCGCTTCTCCTGTGTGCCCTGGCCGGGAATCGAACCCGGGACTTCCGCACACCAGGCCGACACTCTACCACTGAGCCAACTGGCCAGGGCCAGGGTCAGTGCTTCTTAATCACATCTTTTCTTTTTAAAATACGTTAATGAAGAAAGTTGTTTTTAAATTTTTGTAGTGATTTTAGTTATATATTAGAGAAAAGGGATCTGATACATTTTAGGAGCCATTTATTATATGAATTAATGACCAAAATACATTCATTCATTCATTCATTCAATTTTTAGGCCATTGTAATGGTTTTGGAGTCAACTGGAGAAAATACATTTAAGATGATTTTGGATTTATTAAAATCTCTTTGGAAATCTTCTACCATTACTCTAGACCAAATGAGAAGAGTAAGTATAACATTATTATGAACAATATTTAGACTTATACCTTAAATATATAATAGTTGAGTGAAAATATGAACTGTTAATGAAATTTCCCTTTAGGTATGTTTAGTAGTATGTCTATGGGTTTTTTGTTTTGTTTTGTTTTTAATTGGCAGTGTTGATCTCTTGCAGCCATTTCTTGGAAAGTAACACATCAGTGGGTTTTTTAACCTTTATTTTTAAAAATGTGATTGTTCCTCAAGAGTTTTATTTTTAAGATATAAGTTCAATTTTATATCGAAAGAGAAACATGACTATTTAACAAATTATACTTTAAAGTACTTAATTTATTCTTGTTTAAAATTGTATGCATTGCTATTAAAATGTTGGTGAGATTCTTACCTGCCTTTTATTTTTTAAAAATGTAAATGTACAGGCATGAGCAAAAGTAGGTGTATAGTTTTGAGTGTGTGAAACATTTTTATATTTATTAATTACTGTATTTATTTGTATTATAACTGTAAACCTACTTTTGCATACCCCTATACGTATAAAGAACAGTAGATAGGGAAGAAATGTGTCCAATATCTGATGTCGGCCTAAATATCTTTTGAAAGAACAGTTTTAAATAAAACGTGCTATAACAAATGTATCAATTATCTGTGCTTTTCAAGTTTCAGACCTGACTTCAGTCTTAACTATATGAACATTTGGTTTTAAGTATCGTTTGATGACAGTGATGTGTATAAGTTATATATTTGATATGGGCTAATAATACTTCTGTATACAATTTCATTGTTTTTAGGGTTATGAAAGAATTTATAATGAAATTCCAGACATTAATCTGGATGTCCCATATTCATACTCTGTGCTTGAGCGATTTGTAGAAGAATGTTTTCAGGCTGGAATAATTTCCAAACAACTCAGAGATCTTTGTCCTTCAAGGTACTTTATTTATTGCTCTCTTAATCTAAAATACTGGCTGAGGTGCTTGGGAAGGCTAAGCTAATTTTCTGTCATTCCAGTTCTGTCAGAAAAATAATACTATTTTTCCTGGAGCCGCTCAAGAGTGAAAGAAAAATCATCTATTTTGTGTTCCTGGAGGAACAAGGGCAAAGCCTATTTTGCCCTCTTGTGACTCTAAATTGGACTACCTCATAAGGCTACTGGAAAGAAATTAATTTTGTGGAGCAATTCTGTGTACCAGGCTCGATTCTATGTAGTTTAAATATTATTTCAGTGTAGATATCATACATAAGATGAGAAAATTGAGGGTTAGGGAGTTGTAATGTACTATTTCTGAGGTAGACTCCAATATGTAGGATAATTCCTGAACTCAACATTGTTTCCTTTTGCTCCGTCATAAAATGGAGAATTGGGGCTAATTGGATCTTACCTCACTAGGAAATGTATGTCAGATTCTTGGAGGTATTATATTTGTGTTACTGGGATCTAACTCTTTAGTAATAGGTAACTTAATGTGGGTCTGTTTTATGTACATTTTAAGTTTTTACCATTTTTATCAAAAAAATTCTAAGCTTTGTGTATTTTTATTTAAGTGTGCTGTGAGTGTTAAATCTCAGAAAAATACTTCCTGGTAGTGTCCTTTGTTCTAGAAAGTAGAACCCATTAAGAGAGAAGAGAAAGATAATAGTGGTGGATACAGTTTAGTGGCTTTGATAAAAATGTTGAAAATGTAGATCTCTGTTTGGTGACAGCACCTTTTAGGTACTGATGTTCCCAGTGGTGAACGTCAGTACTGTTGTTCCCAGTGGTATACATCAGTAAAACTGTCAACTTTGGCAAGACTTCTTGCTACTTACTGCTTTGTTCCCCACCTCGGTCTGTACCTTTATTAATTTATTATTTATTTTATTTCATTTTTTATTAACTGAGAGGGAGGCAAGGAGACAGACTCCCACATGTGACCTGACCAAGATCCACCTGGCAAGTCCCTTACAGGGCATTGCCCATTTGGAGCCACTGCTCTGTTGCTTGGCAGCCAAGCTATTTCAGCGCCTGAGGCAGGGCCATGGAGCCATCCTCAGCACCCAGGGCCAACTTGCTCAAACCACTGGAGCTGTGGATGTAGGAGGGGAAGAGAGGGAAGAGAGAGAGAGAGAGAGAGAGAGAGAGAGAGAGGGAGAGAGAAAGAAAGAATATGGGGGGAGGGGGAGGGAGAAGCAGATGGGCGCTTCTCCTGAGTGCCTTGACCAGGAATTGAACCTGGAACTTCCACACGTGAAGTGGAGCTCTATTGCTGAGCCACCTGGCCAGGGCCAGGTCTAGGTCTGTGCCTTTATCTTCACAAAAATATAGTTGGTTTCTTAGACTTAGTATGAAAAGTGCTGCTCATTTGTGTGTAATCTCAGATGCCTTTTTTTTTTTTTTCTCTGAAGCTGGAAACAGGGGCAGTCAGACAGACTCCCGTATGCGCCCAACCAGGATCCGCCCGGCACGCCCACCAGGGGGCGATGCTCTGCCCATCCGGGGCATCGCTCTGTCGCAACCAGAGCCACTCTATCTAGCGCCTGGGGCAGAGGCCACGGAGCCATCCCCAGCGCCCGGGCCATCTTTTTGCTCCAATGGAGCCTTGGCTGCGGGAGGGGAAGAGAGAGACAGAGAGGAAGGAGGGGGGGTGGAGAAGCCCTGGCCGGGAATCGAACCCAGGACTCCTGCACGCCAGGCTGACGCTCTACCACTGAGCCAACTGGCCAGGGCTCAGATGCTTTTGCATGTTGGTCTAGGGCCGCAGAAAGTGCTAATTCTGCCCAAGCTCTGTTTTCCACTTACTGCTTTAGGCAGCTGGTCACCTATTTCTCCTGGGCTTTTGCTACAACATGTAACTAGAGTGTGGTTACAGTACAGAGCAAGGCCACTTGCATTTGAAATAATAGGAATCCCCAAATGGAACATACACTGGAGTTAATTTGATTGATTTATTTTTCCATATTCAGGTTTTGGCTTTTCTACATCTGAAAAAAGATTAAAAAAATATTTTAAACATGGGTATAATCTCAATAAAACTGAGGTGGGGGAGTAAAAAAAAAAACAAATGGATATTTTGATTGGTTCTGTAGCTCTAGTTTGCATAATTCTAGATTATATTTTTGTTTCTTATTTGGCTGTTTATCTTTTTTTTTTATTTAGACAGTTAAATGTAACAGAGTGCCATTGGTCAACTATAGTACATAGATTTTGAGCAAACATCTCCACATCATTTGGACAGTCGATTATGTTGTATACCCATCTCCCAGTCAAGTCATCCTCGGTCACCTTATATTTGTTCCTTTTTATGTCCCTCCTCCTCCCCTGGCTGTTTCTTTCAAATAATATTGATGACATAGAAGTAAATATTAAATTTGTAAATAGCAAACATGTCTTATTTATATTTTAAGGGTTTTTTACATGACTCCTTTTAAGAATGAACTTATTTCAGTAATTTAGCTTTTTTTCAACCCAATATTGCTCAGATTAGCATTTCATTTGATATGCTATATCCTAGGATATATAGCCATTTTCAGAAGATTTAGAGGCATACTAACTTTTTTTTTAAACAATAAAACCTTTAAAAATTTAATGAATAATCAGGAGATACCAAGTTTTAAGTTTTTAAAATTGACTGTAGTCAGAATTTGTATCTGTTTTCATGTTTATGTTCTTTGCATTACAGGGGCAGAAAACGTTTTGTAAGTGAAGGAGATGGAGGTCGTCTTAAACCAGAGAGCTACTGAATATAAGAACTCTTGCAGTCTTAGATGTTATAAAAATATATATCTGAATTGTAAGAGTTGTTAGCACAGTCTTTTTTTTTTTTTTTAAGCATTTGTTTTGGGTACAAGTCATTTTTGAAATTGTATAGACTTAAATTTAAGGGGAATTTTAAAGGAAGTGTTTTCTTTTTCTTTTATTTTTCTGATGGTATAAAGGAGGGACAGAAAAGTGGAATGTTCTCATAAGCTACCTTATAAGTGCCATGTTTATGACCTAATCATTCCAAGTTTTGCATTGATGTCAGACTGCTACTCCTTTCTTTCAAGGACAGTGTTTTTGTAGTAAAATCACTGGTTTATACAAAGCTTTATTTAGGGGGGAAAGCTAAGCTGCTCATACCCCACGTTGGCTGCTGCTGTTGAAATACTGTGCTTTGGGAGTAAAAAAAAAAAGTTATTTCTCAAAGAATTTTAAGAAAATGAGTTAGTCATGAGACTTATCTTTCCAGGGAACATATTGATTGGTCTTAAAGACTAGACAGTTAAGTAAAGGTTGGCTGGAACATCTATTTTTCTACAAAACTGGAAAAATGAAACCGGTTCTAGAAGAATGTATGACAAAATAAAACATGTGAAGCAGTGTTGATTCTTTATTGGGAGTACATTTATTTTAGGTTTTTTAAAAAAACTTATTTTGCACAGCAAATTTTAAATCATACAAGGGAGCATATTTAAACCTAATGAATTTAAAATTTGTTCCTTATAAACTTAAATCAAAAGTACAATAGTATATAATTTCTTTAAATATACTTGGGAAATGCATGCATACTTTTAAAAACTTTTATCAATAGCTTAATGAGATTTTGTAAATATATTATCACCTGTCATCATTCTTAAGTTCTTTAAAAAAAACTATTCTTCAATGAGTTTTACATTTATTCAGTGTCTGAGAATATAGTAGCTGCCAATAAATAATTAAAGAATGATCACATTTCTAACCTCTTTTGCAGAGCCTTAATTACTCAGCAAAGCCTGAAGGGCTATGCTAATTTATACTGTAGTGTCTATTATTGATTGCAGAAAACCAACCAAGAATTATATTCAGAATTTACAAAGGTATTTTTAGGAATATACCTATTGAGGTTTCTAGTAGTCTTTTAGAACACTATAAGATGAATGTTCATATTTACCTCATGGATTCGTTTAAGTCCATATTCCCATTTTTAGAGTTTTAATTGTGTTTAATACCTAGATGATAAAGGTAGCCAGTAATTAAGTCCTTAAAATCAATATAATTAAAAGCTCAAGTGAGGATTTCTTAAAAATGAAGTTTTTAAAAAACAGAGGTTTGTCCTGACTGGTAGGAATTGTTGGTCAGGCAAGATAGCCTTAAACATGACATGTCACACCAAATTCATAAAGAAAATGTTTTACAATTAGGTATTGTAAAAGTCCAGCGTGAACACAATGCAGGATTAGAATGTATCTTTAAATTCAGTTTTTAATAAACATGTAGAGTCTCTGAAAAGTTGTGTTTAGTCACTTGTGCCTAAGAATGTTTTTGATAAAACTGATTAGTAGGAATGGTGAACAATAGTTTTGCAGTTCTACAAACTTGGGTAAAAGAAAAAAACAAAACCATAAAACCTGGATTAGTTTTTTTAATGGCTTCTGTTCAGTACAAACCAGAGTGTTTAAATTCACAAGTTTCATTAGTCTTAGGTATTTTTATATGGTCTATATGAGTATCAGTTTTATTAACACATACTACTTTCAGCATACAGGTGGAGTATTTTCTAGCTGTTGTTAATAGTAAGGTAGGGTGTCCTGTAGAAGTGTTCCATTATTCAGTGAGTTACTTGCTGTTGTTCCTTTTCTGCCATTTCTTGTTGGCGAATCGTTTCCTGTGCTGCTTGTTGCATTTTTTCCAGCTTTGCCAGAGTCAGAGATTTTAAGGGTAAAAGTTTGGGTTTACATAGCACCATTGTGGTTATATCTTCTACAGACACCTGCCCTAAGTTTAAAAAGAAAGACAAATTAATTTGAGACAACCCAGTTGTTTGGTGGTTTGGATTTCTGGGTAGCATGAAGGTTTAAAAACTTATCCATTGTTAATGAAAATCTCGTTCTCATAGTTTACCCCTGTAAATACATCTAAAAAAGCTTTTAATGCTATGGAGTTCATGATGAAGACAAGTATCAAACTTTCTTAAGATTCGAAGCTATCACAAGACAACTTTTTGTGTCAAATTTTTAATTAGAAGAGTTTTGGGAGGAATGCACAGTGCCTAAAAATACTGTGTGGTAATAATTTAACATGAATATTCAAATTACTGAATGTTGAATAGAAACCTTTAGTAATTTTTACTATTGCTTGATTTAGGTTCTTTTTACCCACATTCAGACCTTAATATGGATTACAGTGCTCTTTTTTATTGAAAAATTTGTATTGTAGCCTGACCAGGCAGTGGCACAGTGGATAGAGCGTTGGGACTGGGATGCGGAAGGACTCAGGTTCGAGACCCCGAGGTCGCCAGCTTGAGCGCAGGCTCATCTGGTTTGAGCAAAAAGCTCACCAGCTTGGACCCAAGGTCACTGGCTCGAGCAAGGGGTTACTCAGTCTGCTGAAGGCCCATGGTCAAGGCACATATGAGAAAGCAATCAATGAACAACTAAGGTGTCGCAACAAAAAACTGATGATTGATGCTTCTCATCTCTCTCCATTCCTGTCTGTCTGTCCCTATCTATCCCTCTCTCTGACTCTTTCTCTGTCCTTGTAAAATAAATAAATAAAATAAAATGTTAAAAAAATAAAAAATTTGTATTGTAACTGCAGTCTTGAGTGTAACAGGATTTCTAGGTTTAAGAAAAAATATTTCATTTGTCATCCTTTACTGGGAAAAATTAAGCAATGGATTACTCCTTTACAACCTACTCTTGAATGAAGTAGAATAGAAATGGACAGTAAATATGGGAACCTCAGTAGTTACAGAGTTTTAGCTATTGAGTCTACTATGTGACACTGCCTATTACTTTTTAGGGCCCTATAATATTCTACAATCTAGTATTTGTGATTTAAATACCTTGTTTTGGAAGAACTTCCCGGAACACAGACTTCACTTCTGCCATATCTGAATTGTTGGCTATAGTTTTTCCTTCAATGAGAAATCAGTTATTAGTGTTCAAGAATGAATTCCCAACATAATGCTGAGACATTTCCATTATAATTTAAAATAAAATAATAATTTCTATAAAAAATGAACTACCTCTTCTTGTATAATTTCCCCCTTAATTTCATGTGGATCTTTTCATTGAAACAAGGCTGAGATAGTTCATACAAGCATCTAGATCTTGTCAACTTCCACTAGTCAATGCTGGTGTAAATTGGAAGGCTGCACATTCTAACCCCCACCCCCCAGCAAAAAATTTGGTCGGGTTTTTTAGACAAAGCTGAGGAAAAACAGGCATTTATGTGCAGCCACTTTTGTTTACTGACAGCATCTCCGGTGGGTGACGTAAATTACATGACCATTTGGGAGGTGGTAAGAGGTGGTTAGAGAAAGAATAGGGTAGCAGGCAAACATTTCCTACGAGTCTCACTTCTCTCAATAGCTAACAGCTAGTTTCTACTTTAACCCTTTTGCTATAATGACAAAAAGCATCTTAAGGTTCTGTTACTGGCTTCAAGCGGTAAGGCAGTAACAGGTGATATTGGCTCTTGAAGAACAGAAGTGAGGTATGCTTTCAGTTTACTATTTTCCCCAATACCGAAATATACGCTAAAGTACCAATGAATAGCCTTATATGTGTTTTTCCTATCAATAGCCCAGCATATATGCTACCTCTGGCAGATGACACTTGTTCCCACTCTTACATCCCAGATTACAGTCTGCTATATCATCAAGGTATTCTGGATGTAATTTGTAGCATGGTTCCTTTCCAAACAGATGCTTCTTCAGACAGTCCCACCCATTTTGTGATATTTCACCATACTGATGCAACCTTTCCATGTGTCTTTCACAACATTGCCACCGAAGAAAGATTCATTGTTTATAAAGTGGTGATGCTGGCTTGATGCCTGCCTTACCCGCCTACTGCAAATGAGTTGTAATCAAGTGAAACTGCTTCTGGTCTTAGTTATTCCCACTCCACTACTACTTGTACATTCCTAATAAAAATTTCCTACTCTTCTTTCACCAAACTTCTTCACCTCATTCAAATTTCCATTCCGGAACGTCAAAGCAGCAACCGCACCCCAATGCTGCTCTGTCCAGAGTGAAGATGAAGTTGGGAATGGCCCAGGAATAAAGCAAGCAACTCATCACTAATTGGATCTGAGAAAATGCAAATGCAATTTCCTTAGAATGCACGGCTTCCACTCCTGCCACATTCTTTCCTTCTTGTACTTAGGCCTGCCAGTGGTAGGTACCTAGTGATTTTTTTCCCATGTTACATTGAAGGCTAATAACATTGTAGTTGCAGATCCCTGATTAGCCTGAATAAAACTAAAACATGTAGCCTCTTCATTTAAGGTACCATAATGAAAACACTCATTAGGCCCTTATTTGGGCCTAATCTGACATGATACTACTGAAAGAGAGGATATGCATTATAGATGTTGATATATGTGAAGGTAATACTAAAGAGTTAAACATTTTTAATCACCACAATGCTAAACTGGGAGGTGAAACAACTCAGCTCTTTTATAGATTAGCTACACTGGGGACGCAGAATTCAATCACTATTCGCTTTTTCTGTCGTGTACCTCTTTCACATTCTAAAATCTGTCTTGAGGAGAACAGTGAAATGTGGCACTCGACCAAACCTTAGTCCTGTTTGACTAAGCTGCCATTGTTACGGGAAAGGGTGTGGGGCCGAAGGCCTGGTGTTGGGAAGCTTAGTGGCCTCACTAGCCTGGCTGGAGTGTCTGCTTTACTAGGGTTGGTTCTTGTTCCTAGGCCCCTGTAGGCTTTGGTAGGAGAGAAACAGGAAGGGGAGGGCCAAAATAAGCATGGTGGTGGCTGTATGGCCACATGGGCAAGGCTACACTGTCTTGAAAATCAACTGCCCTGGAGTCAGAGTAGGAAGGAGCATTTGTTTCCTCAGGATGGCTGAGTAGCCAGACATGGGTGTTTTGTTTGGTGTAACATGCCCTAAGGAGCTGTGGCTGCTCCTAAGGGTACTTTCTTATTTCTTGTTGGTAAGATGTGTGGACCACTGGAGACAGATGGGCCAAAGAAGAAACATAGCAACTACAGCTGAAATTCATGCTTATCATACAACTGCCATGTCATTCAATAAATGTGTCTACTATGTGCCAGGCATTGGTCTAGTGAACAAAACAGACAAAAAATAAAAAAACTTTAGTAGAAGATTAGTAAATGCTATAGAAAATAGGATAGTTTAAGGGGATTTAGAAATGCTGGGAGTCGTGGTATTGCAATTTAAATAGGCAAATCACTTTGGCTTCATAAAGGTAAAAATCACTTTGGTGTGTATGTTATGTCTTAAAATTGCAAAAAAGTCAAAAGCCTGATAGTATCTATAGTTAGGGGGAAGGTGTAGAGAAGTGAGCACTTTGTTGTTGGGAGGGTTGATGGTAAATACAGGGCTTTTAGAGGGATATTTTTTAGTAGCTATTAATTTCTTGTAGTTTTTACCAAAACTAAGTATGCACATTTTTTGACTCAAACATTCTACTTCTAGCAATGAGCCTTAAAGAAACAAAGCATGAGTGTATAAAGATATAACAATATATAACAATGTTTATTAAAGTATTGCATTGAATAGCAAAGTGTTCAGCAATGGTTAAATCTCAGTGTTCAGCAGCATGCCAAAGGTTAAATTATGGAACAGCCACACAATGGAATACTGTGCCAGATTTTAAAATATCACAGATTGTTAAGTCATATTTTAAGAGGAAATACTAAACTGCAGAAACAAAATTCTTAAAATAATAGAACCCAGACTTTTTCTGCTTAAAGAGAATGCAGTGTCAATCATGTTTTGAAGCTCTTGGTCTGGGTAATTAGAAAATAATCTGCTGTTTCATTCCAATCCCCCACCCCTGGTTCCTTTAGTTTGTAATTTCTCCTAGAGATAATGGTTTTAGATGCATAGTGCATTTCAAAGTCATGACAACATAAGCACACCTATCATAACCATTTGAGCTAGATGTTTAAAATTAATCTAGAAGAATTTGGAGAGAAACCAAATCTTTGTCATGAAATATTTTACTAAGCTGTAGAGTGAGGGTTGAAAGACACTTAAGTCTAGGAAGGATTACTACTTTAAATCAGTCATACACATGTTGATAACTTAAGTTAATCATACAACTTGGACAAGTTAAAAATCTCCAAGGTGACTTAGTTTGGTGATAAAACTGAATTATGGGTGTGGGACCAGACAGCACTAACAAGCTCGCGTCTGAACCTTGAGAATCTGTGTCTGTGGCCCTCAAATTTTACACTTTCAGAACTCCCAGTGGTTCTGAAAAACTAGGCAGAAAAACTGCATACTCCTTTACACATTTCTAAATTGAGATATACATTTGTTATGTTAAATATTTATAGAAGATATAACTTCTGGCATACTTAAAATAACTTTTATATTAGTCTTTTAAAAATATATCCAATGTGATCTAAATATCACAGCAGTTTGATAGCTCCATCATCCATTAATTAAAAATGAATTTATTTTTTAGATATTTTACGTCCTTTTGCTCCCTAGACCTCTATGTCCATTCCACATAATTTTATTTTAATGTAATATATTTTCATGCTTGAACACATTTAATCATCCTGTCATACTTCTGTGCTACAGAAACGTTTATAAATTTAAATGAAAAAAATCTGGATTGAGTTATTACAGTTAGTGAAAAATTGGTCAAAAAATGACATTAATAAAATACTGAACATAAAAAATAAAGTTAATGGCTATACATCTTTAAATAAGGACAGAACTTTGGATGTAAACACAACAGGAAAGACTGGAGTAGGAAAGGATGCTGTTTTTGGTGATGAGAATTATTCTTTCAGAGTGGAAAATAAAAGAGGAATTTGGGATCATATGTGCCTTTGCAAATGGATTTTTTCTTTCAACAAAGATATTAAATGAGGTGGATACAGTGGATAAGAACTAGTTCCCTCGAGGAATTTGGGGGAGGTGAAATGTGGGAGAGACACATGTAAATAAATAGTTACAGTTGAACATAACAGTTTAATAAAAGCATATCTACTGTGTCTTAATAAACCAAAACCATGAAATACTTGGTTGGTATCTGAAGAATCACTACACTTGACACTGGGACTAGTTCCAGAAGGATGAAGGGTGTGAAGTATTATGATAATAGGTGGTTTTGTAGCAAGGGGAGGTGTTCTAGACAAAATAAAAAAATGTGTTCAAAGAAAAAAGCATTGAAAAAGGAAAAACCAAGGGAAGGGCCAGAGTACAGTGTACACAGAGTGAATGCACTTTGGTGGGGTTGGCTAGGTGGAGGCCCGTTCCTACTGAGCCTTCACTGCCATGACTGGGAATTTGGACTTTGTATCCTAAAGACAGGAACCTAATTGATGGCTTGGAATGGGCATGTGACATAATTCTTTTTTTGGAAACACATTCTAGACAGGAAAAACAGAAGAGACATTAGAGGCAAGGTGGTTAGTAAGAAAGCTATAATTGTTTAGGTAAGGGTATGAGCAAAAGCAGTGCTAACAGGCTATAAGAAAAGACAAGAAGTATTCAGGATGTACGAAGTTGAGGTTTAAACCTCTCCACCACTCCACCTGTCCCACATACCCTTTGAGTGATAAGAAGATGATCAAAGATAACAGATTTCAAACTAACATGTTTGAGTGGATGGTTGCAGTATTAATTCAAGTTGGGAACACAAGAGGAACAGGTTAGGAGGGAATGGTAGAGACCACGAGTTAGGTTCAAACCCCATGAATGTGGAAGTCCAATAGGAAGGTAAAAAGGACTGGAGGCCCAGAAGTCGATATTACAGTTGTATACGCTATAGAAATGGATATAATTTCCCCTAAAAAGGATATAGAAAGATGGTAGATAAAAAGAGATGAGGCCCTGGCCAGTTGGCTCAGTGGTAGAGCATTGGCCTGGTGTGCAGGAGTCCCGGGTTCAATTCTCAGCCAGGGCACACAGGAGAAGCACCCATCTGCTTCTTCACCCCTCCCTCTCTCCTTCCTCTCTGTCTCTCTCTTCCCCTCCCGCAGCCAAGGCTTCACTGGAGCAAAGTTGGCCCGGGCGCTGGGGGTGGCTCCATGGCCTCTGCCTCAGGCACTAGAATGGCTCTAGTTGCAACAGAGCAACGCCCCAGATGGGCAGAGCATCACCCCCTGGTGGGCATGCTGGGTGGATCCCGGTCGGGCGCATGTGGGAGTCTGTCTGACTGCCTCCCCGTTTCCAACTTAAGAAAAATACAAAATAAATAAATAAATAAATAAATAAATAAAATAAAAAGAGATGAGTAGTGTAGTGGCTAAGAGAAGGATCGGGAGTCAGGATGATCATTTAAACAAATTAATTTTCTAAGGCTCAGTTTCAGCAGTAAAATAAAGCTTAAAATAGTATTGACTTAGTATATTAAATAACAATTCATATAAAGCCATTAGACCACTTCTTAGCACATGGTAAAAGCGCAGTGAATTTCAGTGACTCTTATCAATACAATGTTGTCATTAGATTCTTAGGAAAAATAAATCTATTGACATATATTAGTTATAGAGGCTTATTAATAAAACAGAATGAAGAAAAACCTACAGGCAAGAAGGAACACTTTATAATTGTTGACTCATCCCCTTTACTGTCTTTTAACTTAGATAATTAAATTTAATGGGTTGATATGGATCAATAAGAGTACATAGGTTTCAGGTAAACATTTTCATAGCATTTGACTTATGTTTTGTGCCCATCAACCAAAGTCAAATCATTTTCCGTCATTGTATATTTGTCCTTTACTCACCATATTGTCTTAAAAGTTATCTTAAAGGAAGAATAGCTACTTTAGCTTTTTTTAGCATAGAAGCTCTTAAATTTTAGTTTGCTTAAGACCGTGATGGTGAACCTATGACACGTGTAGCCATTTTCGATGACATGCGGCATGCTGCCGCATACCAGAGAAGTATGGGGCCGCATGCTGAGAAGGACGTTTCATCCTCGGCTCCAGCACGGCCAGGTGCAGTAGCCGAGGATAAAACATTTGCTGTAGTGTAGACACTCTGTGCCAGAGGTCTGTAGGCCAAAACATCAGAACTCCGGCACAGAGCGTCTAGTTCTGGGACTTCCGGTTAGGCCGTTAGGTTATCTTTGACCTCACTTCCAGCCGGCGGAGCAGGGAGCAGCAGAGTGCCTCCGGGGATGCATCTTTGGGGGCCCTGTGATCGCCATTACCAGCAACCACATAACCACAGCAACCATCATCCAATCTACTGTGCTGGGGTATTGTGGATTTCTAATTGACCATCATTACTGAGATAAGTGAGGGGGAGACTGTGAGAGGCGAGGGCCTGTGCTATGGGTGCTGTTTCCCCCCATTAGAAATAGCGGCAGCCATCTTAATTTACATAAGATGCAACTTGCAGAATTTCAAGACAGCATCTGGGCTCAGGTGTTTGTCGACTTGAGGTCAAAGCTTGAGAATCTGGAAAGGTGCCGCTTGGAGAATCAAGAGGAGTGCCACCATGAACAGGAAATTTGAAGTGCCTAGAACAGATTACCAGGCACTTTTAGCACCCTGAAAAATATAGCAACGGCTTTACTCACAATTTTTCCCTCTATGTACTTTTGTGAGACCTTATTCTCAGCATTAAATAATATCAAAACCAACAAAAGAAACAGATTGACAGATGAAGTTAGTAGCGCTTGCTTGGGCTTGAAGTGTACAAAATACCAATCTTCAATTGAAGATTTAGCCAATGAAATTTAGCAACAAAAAAGTCACTAATAGGCAGGTTAGTTAAAGAATTCCCTCTCCCCTCACTTATCTTAGTTCACGGCACCCCACACAAGTTAAATAATATCAAGACCAACAAAAGAACTGACTAACAGATGAACAAAGAAGTCACTAAGCAGGTAAGTTAAATAGTTTTTGGTTTATTAAATAGTTACACAGTGTGTCCGTAAAGTCATGGTGCACTTTTGACTGGTCACAGGAAAGCAACAAAAGACGATAGAAATGTGAAATCTGCACCAAATAAAAGGAAAACCCTCCCAGTTTCTGTAGGATGATGTGGCAGCATGTGCACGTGCGCAGATGATGACGTAACACCGTGTATAGTGTATACAGTGGAGCAGCCCATGGCCATGCCAGTCGAGATGTGGACAGTACAGAGGAAAGTTCAGTGTGTTCTGTGGCTCGCTAAATTCGAATCCATGACCAAAGTGCAACGTGAATATCGGCGTGTTTATAACAAAGCACCACCACATACGAATAACATTACTCGGTGGGATAAGCAGTTGAAGGAAACGGCAGTTTGGTGGAGAAACCCCGTTATGGTAGGCCATCAATCAGTGACGAGTCTGTAGAGGCTATATGGGATAGCTAGTTAAGGAGCCCTAAAAAATCTGTGCGTGGGCCCACATCAAACTGCACTGAATAGCCTGACCTGTGGTGGTGCAGTGGATAAAGCGTTGACCTGGAAATGCTGAGGTCGCCGGTTTGAAACCCTGGGCTTGCCTGGTCAAGGCACATATGGGAGTTGATGCTTCCAGCTCCTCCCCCCTTCTCTCTCTCTCCTCTCTAAAATGAATAAATACATAAAAATATTCTCATTAAAAAAAAAAACTGCACTGAATAGGTATGAAACTGGGAGAGTTTTCCTTTTATTTGGTGCAGATTTCACATTTCTATCGTCTTTTGTTGCTTTCCTGTGACCGGTCAAAAGTGCACCATGACTTTATGGATACACTGTATATTACAATTACACATTTTTGTTATTTAAACTATAAATATCATGAAATTATGGTTTTTTTCTTGAAGTGACACACCACCCGAGGTATGCTCGGTTTTTTGGCGAATTTTGAAGTGACACACCAAGCTCAAAAGATTGCCTGGCTTAAGATTAACAGCACAATGTTTTAGTACAAAAATTAAATATATTTTAACTACACAGACATGTTAAGGGATTTCTATAGTGATTTTGAAAATAACTTTCACTCTAAGAGTCAACTTTGGAATTGTATTAACTATTTACTCAACTCCCATTGCATCAACTCATACATACATATGTTAGATTTAACAGACTCAAACCAGGTCTAGGAAAAGTTCTCTTGTCTAACATTGTATAATGAGTGGAGAAACAAGATTTGAATTCATATCTGCCTGACTCCAAAGTCTGGGGTCTTCAGTTTTTGCTAAGCTGTATCTGTACGAATGGCCTGAAGAACCCCAGACGGATTTAGTATGGCACTCCACTGTAGGAACACCAACGTTGAAGACGATATTAGATAAGAGGAGGTAGACTGGGCTGTATAGAAGCCAATGAAGGTTAACGTAACGTGAGATTCAATTTCTGCCAAAATGGGCAGTTTGAAGCCACTAATGACCTTGGCAAAGGAGGATGAATATAAAATGAGTCAAACATTAAATATCGTGATAAAAATATAAGTGCAGCATACTGACTAAAGCACTGCATATATTTTTTTTCTCCTTAGTTTTGAGAATTGTGTTAAAATCAGGCCTGTGTATAGCTCTAACCAACATGTGGTTTTTCCTTCTCATACACGCTCCTTAATTTGAGGATTCTGTATTCCAGTTGTCACATTTGATAACACCTTGAAAGAAATTTAGCAGGGAAAAATACTTCTTTTTGGCTCTGGCCAGGGCCACATTAGTATTTTTAAAAGATGCTGCTGGGGCTTTCAAATCTCAAGGTTAATTAGAAATATTCAATATTTTTAAAGTTTACAAATTTTGTAATTTTTTTTTAACATAGGAGAGTATGATGAGACCAAGATCACGCTTAAAGAGCTGGACACGACTGTTAGCTTTAGATTGTACCCTAGTTTCATCTAGACATCTGGAAAATGGAGATTAGTCATATAGGAGGCAGAGAGAAAGGGAATAGATTACTAAAATTCAAATCCAATTCCTGGTAACTCACAGCATCATATTATGGATCAGAAATATCAAAAAACATACCGTGGGTACCAAAGCCAAGTCTTGGCTTCTAAAAATGCTCTGGACAGTACATATTTGGGTGTTTAAAAAACTGTCCTATGTCATACTTACCTCCTTAATCCATTTTTAACCTTTGCTAGGTGCCCCAAGGAGCCATTCTATGGGTCAATGTATGTAGTTATCCTTCATATCCAGGTGCCTACCACTCCTAACCAGCCATTAGTTCATCATAATTCTTTTTACCTATTCATTAATTGATCCAAAACTTATCAGCTTATCCTAATTGTATAAAACCTCATTTTTAAAGTTTGAATTTAAATGCTTCAGAGTTCCAAGAGTTTGAATTTAAATGCATTCTAGTGTTCCAAGTGTTTTAAATAAGCTCTGACAGTAAAATCCAATGTATGATTTAAGTTTGTACTGGAGTTTGTTTCTTTTTTCACTTTTTCCTAATCATCACGTTTATACTTTAAATGGGGTATAGGGTTGTACTCTGGCTCTACTGCAAACTGTGTGACCTTGAATACATTTCTTTGCAAATTGGAGATTTGATTTTCTCATAAAAACCAGGTTTAGTATCTGTCCTGGGTTTTAAAGTTTAAGTGAAAAGTAGATGTGAAAGTGATTAGAAATATATTGTGACACATTATCCCAGGTCTAATTTTCAAATCGCTATAATAAAGGATTTGTTGTAGATTTCCCGTCAAGTACCTTCCAACTCTAAAAATCCTTTGACTGCTTATCAATATCGTGGTACCTGTAAGACAGAATGAATGTGTTTTCCTTTTAAAATTTGTTTTACTTACCAAGAGCATGTGCTGCAAAATTGTGTTCTTAATTATATTTTTAAAAATAAAGCAAACCTATTTCATAATATAGTACAAGGTTGAGAAAATATGGACAAGTTTATAAGTTGGCAGTAAAAAGTAAACCTTTAAAACTGTAATCAAGGGAATAGAAACTTGGTGTACATAAGAATCTATTTTGAATTTCTAATGGAGGTGACAAGTCACTTTTTGCCTAACTAGAGAAGTCAATAAAGGCACCTGAAATATGGCAAAAAATTATGAGATTTCACGTAAATTTCAAATGTCAGCTCCTCTCGACAAATATGGGAACACCAGGCCCATATTACCACATGGAGAGATTCGCTGTGTGGGAAGCGATGCTCCATTCAGATGAGCATGGGGAGTTCTCCAGTTGCCACTACAGCATATGGTTTCCCTTCACCCGACATGCCCAGCCTCTCCAGGCCTTTGATTTTGCAACATCAGTAAAACATATTATATGTCAAACTGTCCAGAAGCAAAAATACAATCTGGGAATTGAGGGAGAAACCAGAAGCAATCCTGTTTATGTAAAGTCCAGGACAGTTTTCTTTCGTGAATATTTAATGTTAGTTACTTTTATGATTAATTAATTAATTTACTTTTTCACAGAGACAGAGAGAGAGTCAGAGAGAGGGATAGATAGTGACAGACAGACAGGAATGGAGAGAGATGAGAAGCATCATTATCAGTTTTTCATTGCGACACCTTAGTTGTTCCTTGATTGCTTTCTCATGTGCCTTGACCTCGGGCCTTCAGCAGACCGAGTAACCCCTTGCTTGAGCCAGCGACCTTGGGTCCAAGCTGGTGAGCTTTACTCAAACCAGATGAGCCCACGCTCTAGCTGGTGACCTGGGGGTCTCGAACCTGGGTCCTCCGCATCCCAGTCTGACGCTCTATCCACTGCACCACTGCCTGGTCAGGCAATGTGAGCTACTTTTAAAAGTAAATTCAATCTGGCTAGTGTAGGTGATGGATAGCAGTAACAGGAATTGTAGGAAAAATGGCAAAAATTTTTATCTTTGTCTTATCCAAGACCTGTGGTTGACTAATAGATGAATTTTTAAATGCAAATTTCTGAATGTAAACTCACATGACAAAAAGCTAAGAGGGAGCACAGAAAGAAAATGTTTTTGAGCAGACACAATGTAGCAATGCTCACCCTTACTCAAGTGGCTGCCCACATGCTTGCAGGGACCTAATTTGGATTGATAATGTTCATCTGGAGATGCCAAATACCATCATATGTCATGTAGTTGGAAACCATAATAGATTCTATTCTGTTTTGCTATCTGGCATCTGTTGGTAGAAAAATGTTGCAACATGTTCAATTTGGCTAATTAATCCAGACTCATGTGAATAAAATGTGTGGTGTCTGGCTTCTGGAATGTGCCAGGGCCTAAGAACAAGAACTACGCTTCCTGGGTGAACTGGGATGATAGCGCTGGTTTTGGTATACTCCAGTAGCAGTCACTATTAAGTTAGGAGAAAATGATACTACATCCCACTAATGCAGAATGTCTTTTTATAATGACTTTTGCTATTTTTAAATTCAGTGCTAGAAAGTGGTCCTAAAATATTAGCTGTTAACCTTTAAAAAGGTATTTGAAGAATTTTTTTATATTCTCAGCATCTGAGATAGAAAGCTATTTCAACAGTATGCAAGGAAGGGGAAAAGGGGAAATAATTGTTTGATAATTTCTTCATTGTTTATCAAAGCCTGATCCTCTGATTACCTGCATCAGAATCCCCTGGACAATTATTAAAAATACAGATTTTTCTGGAGGCTTCCAGACTCTTAAATCAGAATCTCTAATTATTTTATTAAGTTTCCCCCATTAAACTTGGAGAACCAGAGTTTTAGATTCATTCTCACTTGATAAATATTTCAGCCTACTATGTGCCCGAATTGGACTGCTTTAGAAATTATTAATTACCACTGACTACATGTCTTTTTTTTTTTTTTTTTTTTTTTACAGAGACTGAGAGTGAGTCAGAGAGAGGGATAGACAGGGACAGACAGACAGGAACGGAGAGAGATGAGAAGCATCAATCATTAGTTTTTCATTGCGCGTTGCAACACCTTAGTTATTCATTGATTGCTTTCTCATATGTGCCTTGACCGTGGGCCTTCAGCAGACTAGTAACCCCTTACTAGTAACCCCTTGCTGGAGCCAGCGACCTTGGGTTTAAGATGGTGGGCTTTTGCTCAATCAAACCAGATGAGCCCGCGCTCAAACTGGCGACCTCGGGGTCTCGAACCTGGGTCCTCTGCATCCCAGTCCGACGCTCTATCCACTGCGCCACCACTTGGTCAGGCTGACTACATGTCTTGCTATACACATACACTATATATAGTTGAGTCATTCTGTTCAAGGGTTTTTATGGCTCCATTTAATAGATGATAAATAGAATGAATAAACTGTCCAAAGTCACCAGGTAGTTGAATGGCCCTGTTTCTGAAGCTGAGGTCTGATTCTAAAATCTGTGGTCTTAGTAAGTATATTATTTTGTGTTACTTGAAGCTGAAGTCAACTTAAAATTGTTTCATAGTCCCACATGAGCAAGTTTTGTTCTCCACAAAAGAAGTGACTGACGGAGTGCATTACTTAACTTTCAACTTCTGCCTTCCCACAGCATTTCCTTCTCCAGTAAGTACGTTCTCTTCCTTTCACTTATCTTTCACGATCACATAGAAGTCTAGGATATGAGGAGTAATGAGTTTGGGGAGTTTTTTCTCTTGCGATTATAAAGCAAATTCTGCAAGCACTTCTCTATCCACTGGATAGAGAATTTTCTTAATGCACTAAGTGTTAAGTATAATCTTGATTTTGCAATTTTTAATAGACTTTGATGAATGTTAACAAAAAGCTATCACAAGAACACCATGACCAATTAGGACTTGCAAGAGAATTTCAGGAGGAAAATAACATTGCCTAAACTGGAATGTGGCCAGATGGCCAGCAGTTGCCTTAGTATATGCTTTGATAACATCAAGATTCATCTGTATATGAATGGCAGGGCCCACACATCTTTTATCAACAGTCCTCCGGGTGCTATGAGTTTAAACTCATGAAACTATGCTGACATCAGTACATTTTGCTGCAGATTACATTGCATCAGCTCTGAGTGTGGGCAAAGTAGCAGCATCACTTTATTAAAGGTAGGCAGTCTGTGTTGCCAGTCCAGGGCATTAACACATACTCTACACAGACAGGAGGATTAAATGCTAAACTCTTTGTAAGACAGCATAGGAAGATGAGTGTGCTGAGAAGTGGAATGGATTTCAGCTCATGGCATGGGTAGGTGTAGCTGCAATTGAGAAGGCTTAATTATGACTGGAAAAGTATGAATATTGTGAAGATTTCTTTCAAAAAATATTACATAGAATCTAATCAAGTCTCTAGACTAACTTCTGATTTACAAGAAATAAGAAAAAAGGAGACAAAAACCTCGACTTTAATTCTTCAAAATGTCAAGGTAACAAGGGATAAAAAAGAATGGAATTATACTACATTAAGGCTAAAGAGTTAAAATATCCAAATCTGACAGAGAAACCTTGACTGGATCCTTGGGTTTTATTCCCCCCAGGGAAGTGGAGAAGGTATAAAGATATTCTTAGGTCAAATGGGAAAATTTACATAGACTGGATTTTAAATTATTACAGGATTATTTCCTTTGTTGTGATAATACTGTGTTTTGCAGGAGAACTTTATAATTCTTAGGAAATACATATTGGAAATTTTAGAGGTGTCTACTTAATAATAGGTGTCTGCAACCTATTTCCAAATGGTTCAATGACAATGGAAAAGTTTGTGAGAAGGGATAAAATAAATATGGCAAAATATTAACTGTTGGATCTATGTGAAGGGTACATGAATGTTTGTCTTCTTTCAACTTTTTTGTTTGAATTTTTAAATTAAAAAATTGGGGGAATAGTCATGTTGGAAAGCCTTCAGAGGGAAGCCTAAGAAAAGGTTGAGTAGTAGGGGCTATACTGAATTTCTGAAAAACTCAAGTTCCATAAAACTTTGCTGGCAGTGTTGTGGTCATCCAGGAGACATTTCAAAACAATAAATACTTACTAAAATATCATATGCAGGGTAAAATGATAGGCAGATGAATCTGATAGAAACCATTCTATTTAGGTGTAAACACAGTAACAAAGCTAAGAACACAAGCAGCTGTTTCATAGGGGTTGTCATATAAGAGGTACAAAAAGTGTGAGGTAATCCCAGATAAAATTACTTTCTGCTGAGCAGAGTCTGGAAACACATCTTGAAGGATCACCAGGGCATGGATACAGAATCACAAAAGGTTGGTGCTTCAGTGAGTAACGTTGGAAGAAACAATAGTAGTTCATTTTGGCTGGAATATGAGTAGAAATTAAGAATGTAGTTTTGCACCTTTGTTGTTGACTGGCTGGGTATAAATAAATTTCACTTTACGTGAAAGTTCTGGTCTTTCTCCTGGTAGATTTACACAGCTAACCCGATATTACCAAAATGACTGATAATTTTTGATTCAAGCCTACAGAAGGAAGGGACTACATGGGATTGTGTGTGTGACACTTGTAAAGAGCCATATAAAACTGATACTATATATATATATAGTCACATGCATTAAACTGTTGAATAAATTGTAGGCATGCAGGATTAGGGCAGTATACCTTCATCCTGAATGCTTACAAACCCTCAGTAGAAACAAAGAAAAGGAAGAAAATTCAGAATGTGAAGGAAGCGGGATATAACACTCAGTGGTGAGGGAACCCTCCTTTTCTTTTACAGCTAGGAATGGAAAATGATTTCCTCCCCTATCCTTCGTTCTCCAAAGGTCAGGGGGTGAGAGTACTTAATAGGAACTTGCGGGGGCGTGGCCAGGAGCTCGGTGCGCGAGTTAAGGGCTCCGCCCGCGGTCCGCGCCCACGCCCCTCCCGGCGCTGCTGGCTGCATCTGGACGGAGGGGCCGGTAGAGCGGCCTCGCCCCACAGGGAGCCTCAGAGGGGCGGAGGGAGAGCGGGCCACCTCCTGGCCAGCCCGGAAAGAAATCTTCCAGCGGAAGCAACTCGGTGCCCTCGCTCGCCTCCGTGGCGCTCGGGCTACCAGGGACTGTCCGGCACAGGCCTGCTGCACCGACGGGTCGAGGCCGAAGGACACTCACCTCCCTACGCGACTCCAGACGGAACGGGCACTCCCTGGGGCGCCGGGGGCGCACGCTATTCCCACCCTTCCGCTATGACCCGGTTCAGAAGTGCCAAACGCAACTTCCGGGCAGGACAGGGATTATCAGAGCCCTAAACTCTTGCCCATTTAGGTAAGTGACCAGACGTCCCAGCAAACTACGGGCCAGGAAACCTGCACCCTCCCCTCCCCCATCCCAGGCAGGTGGTCCGGAATACGAATGAACTTGTGTAACACTGGACGTCTGGTCACCTTTGGTCCCATTCGGGCCTACTTACAGATGCTTCTTTTCCCACACGGCTCAACTGTTGCAACAGTAACAGAGGGATTGGGCGAAGGAAAAACTACGTCACACTGGGGACGGGGGGGGGGGGGCAGAGAACTCCCGTTGCCACGATCAGTAATGGCTGCCTTAGCTTCAAGGGTAACTTCCGACTGAGAGTTGTCGCTCTACCCTGCTGGAGGCTTACTCTGTGACCCGCTAGCCAGCGGCGCCCAGTGGGTGGAAGAGAGGGCGTCGAGGAGCGGAGGCAAGGAAAAGGGCGGGCAGAGGAAAGCTGGAGCCAACGCCTCACTCCGGCCGGGCAGCGTCGCGGGCGCCAGCACCTCCCTTTGATTGGGCAGCGTCGATTTCCCTCGCTCCGCCTGTTTTCCTTCTGCGAGTGACCGGCCTGCGCCCGAGGGGTGGGGCGCTATGGTAGGAGCGAAAGTGTGTGGCGGGCGGGCGGGCGGGCGGGGCGGGGCGAGTGGGGGAGGGGCGGGCGGGGGGCGGCGGTTGGGCAGCGTCTCTTCTCAGGAGGAGGAGGAGGAGGAGGAAGAAGGAGGGCGAGCGAGCAGGAGAGCGAGCGAGCGGGATGGCGGAGTCTGGGCTCCCGACGGTAACCGGGGGCCGCCGAGGCGGGAGGCTGTCCGTGGGTCGGTCCTTCCTGCCTTTCTTCCTGCCCGTCGGGCGGTCGGGCGGGCTGTCGGCAGGGGGAGGCCCCGCGCGCCCTGACAGGCGCGAGCCGGCGGGGCCGGGGCGAGGCCCCGGGGGCCGGGGCCCTGGGAGGCGACGCCGCTGCCGCGGCTTTCCTGGGTGCCGTCGCCGGGAGGGCTGGGCCCTCGGACCTGGCTCTCCGCGCGGGGACCGCAGCCAGGCGCCGCGGGCAAGCCGGCCGGCTCTGACAGCGACTGGGGCCGGGCCTGCGGTGGCGGAGGGCGGCCGGGACAGCGCCCGGGCGCGGGCGAGGGCGCGGGCGCGGGCCGGGGGCGTCCGGCGGACGGTCCCGTGCCGCTCGGCCCCCGGAGCCGGCGGGGCCAGGCTGCCGGGAGACCCCGGGGCGCCGGGAGGCGTGTGAATGGTTGCCCGGGTTCCCGGCCGGCGCGGCGGTGCGGGGTGGGGTCTTCCTCGCCCCCTCCCCAGAGCCCGCCGCGCTCTGCTCGCCTCCTCTCCCGGCGGCCGGGAGTGGGGAGGAGGGTTCGGGCGTGTAGCCGGGTGAAGAGTTGTAGCCATCCGACACTGCCCTGTGGGGCAAGCCTGATGGCAGCCTCTTTCGCGGTAGCTTTTAGGGATAGAGGAAAAGTACTCTCTACTCAACCCCCTCCCGCCCCAGCTCAACGCTGGAAGCTTCAGGGCTAAACGATTTTCCCCCAGCCCCTCGGTATCCATTGTTTTGTACCATCCTCCTCCCCCGCCCCGAGCCTAAGTAGAAGAATAAGAACTCCAAACCATTAATTGCCCCCCGCCCCCCGTCAGCAGCGGGGTTGTGTTATTGTGGATTTACAAACAGGTGGAATGAATACCGATTCAGGAGCTGGAAAGATCGTTTTGTGCGTGTGTGTATGTGTTTTAAGCTTTCAGCCCTCACAGTTGTTGATTTGATTTTCTTGTCTATCTGTTGCTTTGTATCATAATGCGAGTGATGAGAATAAAAGAGGAAGCAATGTTTTGCAACCTACCCAAAGAAATGTTTTCTAAGTCCCTGGGGATGCTGAAGCAAAAGTGGGTTGCAGATGTGGTATGTGCCTCCATCAGAACTACCAGCAGTCTATAAGCTTACACTTGGACATTTTTAAAATACATTTCTTAAATGTCCGCAGCTTCTAGTATCTACTCAGAGGGAGTATTGCATGCAAAACTTATTTTTGTTTATGTTTTTCAGAATCCTAGGGTACACTTGTGTAACCAAGTATCTTTGAATGTAAATGAAAACAACCCTGAAAATTTTTCTTGATTTTAAAGACCTCGTTTTATTAGTGTACTGATCTCTACGACTTCCCCCTTTGTGCCATAGGACTGTTACTTTGTATTTGAAGAGACTTAGCTATTGGATACAATTTGGAACTATAGTTCAAGTGTTGAGGTATTTCATTGTGGCAGTGACACGAATTTTGAGGAATAAAGTGTGTAAATGACCATTTCCTTATATATAGGGCTTAGACTGAATATAAGCCGGTTGAGTACTTGTTTGGGCATAAGGTACACTTTAATGCTTTTATTTAATTATGAATATACATTTGAAAAATAGACCACAGACAAATAAATAAAGGCTTTGTCTTAAGTTTTGTAACTTTCAAATGGCTTAAATGTAATATAAAGCTAACATGTAAAATTATAGTATTCTTTTTTCCAATTTTATTGAGAAATAATTGGCATACATCACTGTATAGGTTCAAGGCATATAGCATGCTGGTTTGATTTATATATATATATATATTGAAATGGTTATTACAATAGCTTTAGGTAACATCCATCTTCTCATATAGATACAATAAAAAGAGAAGAAGGAAAACAAGGATACATTTTTAGGATTTACTTTCTTAACTTTCCTGTATATTATATAGCAGTGTTAGCTATAGTCATCATGTTGTACATTACATTTCTAGTATTTATTGTATATGTAAAAATGGAAATTTGTACCTTTTGACCACCTTTCTCCCACTCCTCACCCCATTCTTCATCTCATAACCATGTCTCATCTCTTTTTTTATTAGGATTTTGTTTTTGTATTTTTAGATTCCACATCTAAGTGAGTCTTGCATACAGTATTTGTCTTTCTCTGATTTATTTCATTTAGCTTAATGCCTTCAAGGTCAATCTGTGTTGTCCCAAATGATAGGAATTCCTTGTAAAACTGTATTCTTGAAATGCCAGTTTTGAGGTATGGACCTCGCCTATCTCTAAGATTACTACTTTTTCCTCAGACCTGATGTGTTCAGTTTTTTAAGAAACAACTACATATACGTCAGGTTAGCATTTGTTATCTGATCTCATTGTCAGTACTCTTTTCAAGTGTTTTACCTTTTCTCTTATTTCTTAGAAATTATTATGGTTAAAGAGTGATATTAAGAGCTACATTAACAGCTTGCAGCTGGATTATTTTTTAATTTTTAAACTACCATATTCAGAAAATTTATCAGAGCTGTGTTTTGATGATCGTAGCAAGCAAGAGTCATACAGCAACTGTGGACCACAAACCAGTCAGAAATTAAGACATTTCACTTTTGAAAGGAACAGCAAAATTATAAATTTTTTTGTTACACTTGCTGGAATTATGCTTTTTAAATAATGCTATTTCTTTAGTGTCTTTGGTCAGGGCTTGTTGCATGTTCAGAGAGACATAAACTGTAATTCTCTGTAGAATACTTCCAAAAATGCTTCCTGAATAGCTGCTGGTATATTTTTTGCCTTGATTTATTGGTGTCGATTGTGTGTGAAGGGTGAATAAAATTGGAATTCTTTATTATCCAGGCAGTTAATTGCTGTTATATTTGTTTTGAAGATATGCCGGATTATCAATATCTGTTGTGTAGTTTAATATTTATGTAGGACTTATGCTCCTTAAACAATTTAAATAATTTTCAGATTTTTTTCTAGTAAAAAGATCATTTAAATATAAAAATAATCTGTTGTGTTTTGATTAAAATATATACTCTAACCTGTATGTGCAGATATAAGGATTAATATTTTTGGAGGTTGAAGATTAAATGAAAGTATATCTTTAGAATTTAGTTTACTATATCATTCATGTTTCATTCATGAATCAGTGCTTATAACAACTAACTAACAAAACCAAGACAGCCCCCCCCAAACAATAAAAAACAACCAAACAAATCGACCCACAAGACCTTCAGTGAATTCTGAGGTTTGTAGGTTGGCCTTGGTGGAAGTGTTCTTGAATTAGTTTATAAAATATCAATTAGGAAAGAAATTTTAGATATAAAATAAACACTTTGACATCTCCTAATAAGACTAATAGGAAATGGGTAAATATTTTGTTACAGATAAGTTAAATATTATAGAAATTGGCTGTATTTTAGCAGAAGAATGATAAATATTTTTATGTGGTACTTGAGAAGTGAGTCCAGCAAATATGAAATAGATTGCTATTTTTGTTTAGTGTTAGACTTATATTTTATGCATTATATGCATAAAATAATTATATGTATTAGGCATATTATAATTTAAGGCTAAATTGTTCATACATACACATGCATAAAATTTGTTATTTTGTTATTCCTGCCTTTGGAATTTTGTTTTGTCTACTTGTTACATTGCGTCTATGTATGCCCTTTCAATGCCCTTTAGATCTTTCTAGAAATATTTTATTTGTTCATATAGTTGTTAAAATTTTTTATTTTCCTACCTCTGTCTAAATTGACTTTTAAAATCTGGAAAATGTCTAAGTTACAAGGTAACCTATGATGTACTTGACCATGACATAGAGTTCTGAAGTAAAACTGTCAATCAGTAGGTTGAGAGGAATATGCATAAGTCTGAGAAACTGAGTTATGTTTTAAAATATGTAGTTGCATTATTTTAAAGTGAACTAATGTTTATTGTCTTTATTGGGTATTTCCCCTCTGGTTTACAACTTTTAGCAAACCAAAGTTCTAACACATGAAAAAAGTATTCTAATTACAAAGTGATTTCAGATACTTGTGGTGTTGGTAACATATGCTTTTTGAGAAAATATTACGTTCCTATTATCAAGATTTAAAAGAATATTTAGATTTCACACTGTGTATATCTCATTGCAACTTCTCTAAAGTTCACTAGTTGCAAAAAAGTAGTGCATACTCTAAAAAGCAAAGGTTCTTTTATTGGAAAGAGTGAACATATTACTTGAAGATAAAACAGTAAGGAGACCTTTATT
This sequence comes from Saccopteryx leptura, assembly GCF_036850995.1. NCBI lineage: Eukaryota > Metazoa > Chordata > Mammalia > Chiroptera > Emballonuridae > Saccopteryx > Saccopteryx leptura. The sequence goes on along the minus strand of NC_089515.1, from coordinate 17,383,807 downwards.
TGTCCCTATGTGAAATGAACTTGAAAGGTTTTTACAAAGTATTTGGTGTGTGTCTTCTAGTGTTTATAACACTGTGAACACTCACAATTTAAGCACTTTTTTTGCCCTCAGTTACTATTTATAAATCCTACAATTTTAATTTAGTAACGTTATAGTTGACAAAGATAAATCTTTTAGTTTTTCTAATGTCTTGGAGGTAAAGTGAAAATGATTTGTTCTGATACTGGTAATGCTTAGAATTTGGAGTAAATTTCATCAGTTAAATTAGGGCTTTCTCAGTTTCATGTCATACACCACTCCTGGCTTTTAAGACTTTCACAGTTTTGCACATAGTCTTTATGTTAACTTTAAAATTTTGTCCCATGAATAATAGTTCTTACTACAGTTTCATATTCACTAATGTCATAGGCCTTCTACTGAGTGCCATGCATGTCTCACTTGCTGAGGATACAAAGATAAATACTGTGTTTCCTGCTCTCAATAAGTTCAATTTGTTGCATAAGCTGGGCAGATCAGTAGCTAGTTGTTTTAGTGTGACAAGTGTTTTGATAGCAGTATACACTGATGAATTCAGGTAAGTTAAGACTCAGAATGTAAAACCAGCACTGCTTACTGGAGGACTGGGCTTGAACTAACTGTTGAGGAATAAGTAGGTAAGAAGAGGTTAAAAAAGGCATAGACATTAGAGATGTTAAAGTTCGTTTACAATTTGGGTTCTATGTATGACCTAATATTTTAGGTGATACAGCTTTCATGAAAGCTCCTATTTTTAGAAACTGTTATTTCTTGTGTGCTTAATTTAATTTGGGTCTTGAACTGTAGATCTGTATTCATGTTGGGGAGCTGCTCCAAATTATTACTTAAACTTAATAAAGTATGTATTTCATTAATATTTTAATTATAAGGAGAACATAGCCTGATGTAAAATAATTCCCAGGCTTACAACGTGAATAATGATAATATGTTCCAAAATCTAAATTAAATATCTTTTTTCTCAGTATTTATGCGTCACGTCACCGGTAACATTTATGAATTTCTTTAGAACTCATGGTAGGATTTTATTCTACATTTTAAATTTGCTGTTCCGAGAATTAAAAATAATCTCTTTCCAAACTTATTTAAAAGTGCCCCCCCCCCCACTTTTTTTATTAGCTAGGTCAGACTGTGATCAGTAGTTATATCCTGGTAGATGTCTTTTTATGGTCTTACATGATTTAGAAATTTTCTCAACTTGAATATTAAGTAGTTTTTCATATAGTATAAATAATACTTTTTAAAGGGCTCAGTGAGGCTTTCTTTGCCATCCTGAGCTCCATTCCTCACAAAGTACTCTGGTTGCTCATTTTAAAACATTCTCATGTTGCTTTTCTTTTGGTTTTGATACTTTATTTTCATTTATTGAAAGTAGAGATATTTCTTTTAAAATTTTTTGCATTTTAGCAATTATCTTATAAATGTTATAAAACCTCATTTATCTCAAGGTTATTCATTACGAAACTAAAACTTTCTGGGTGTCATCCTGGGATAAAACCCAATACATTGTTTCCATGGCTAACCTAATTGCCGTTCAGCCTTCAATATCTCATCCTTGGAGAGGCCCTTCTCTGATCCCTAGTTAGATTCTTTTACTTAAAGGTCCCTTAGCACCTGTGCTTTCTTTTTTATTCCACTCATCATTTTTTGTAATGATGTATTTAATGTCTGTCGTTTTGCTAGACTGTAAATTTCATGATGAGCATTGTGTATGTCTATCTTTACTATTTCTCCAGTATACAGTGTCTAGACCTTGGCTTATAGGCTCCTAATGGAAAATTAGTTAAAATTAGTAGTCTTGAGCCCCAAAACAAACAGCCCACTAAAAAGGACAAAGAGGTGTCATTACTCTTAAACATAGTTTCTGCTCTTAGAAACTCTCAGGACTGAATTCAGAGCTTTTCTCTTATAATGTACAACTAAAAAAAGTTTGGTAACCAAATGTAAAGAGGGTTGGGATACTCTTAGAGGTCATAAGACAGTTGAAAATAAGAACAGAGGGAAAACAGTTAAAAAGCAGATAGAAGATTTAAAAATAGTTTAAGGCAGCTTAATGTTGTGATAAACATATAGAGATTTATTGCTTTTGGTAAATTTTGTTAAAGATGACACAGGACAATATATTGTATTTCAGAAAGGTTTCTATCTAAAATGTACTGTTTAAAAGTTTTAATGTGGCCCTGGCCGGTTGGCTCAGTGGTAGAGCGTCAGCCCGGCATGTGGAAGTCCCAGGTTCAAATTCCGGCCAGGGCACACAGGAGAAGCGCCCATCTGTTTCTCCACCTTTCCCCCTCTCCTTCCTCTCTTTCTCTTCCTTTCCTATAGCCAAGGCTCCATTGGAGCAAAGTTGGCCCAGGTGCTGAGGATGGCTCCATGACCTCTGCCTCAGGCACTGGAATGGCTCCAGTTGCAATGGAGCAACGCCCCAGATGGGCAGAGCATGACCCCTGGTGAGCATACCGGGTGGATCCTGGTTGGGCGCATGTGGGAGTATGTCTGGGTGTCTCCCCACTTCTCATTTCGGAGAAATACACACACAAAAAAGTTTTAATGTGTTACGCTTTTGTTAGTGGAAAATGATGTGCTTAATGAGGTGAAATATAGTAGGCACCTTAAGTAAAAATGAGTAAAATTAACTAGAAGCAGATAATTATCTGACAATACAGAATTAGTGCACTATAATATTTTGACCTTATAATTTGCAGAAGTAGATTTTTTATACCTAACATATGTTCTTTGTTTACTTAGCTGTGAAATATGTAAAATTGAGTAACAACATGTTTTTCTTCAACAGTTTTGAATGAAAACATACCTGTTGCAATGATAAGACAAATGACATATTTTTGCAACTTTTATTCTGTGGAAGAGAATAAGCTTAATCTCTTGGCATTTCTTGGTAACCTAGACTGGAAAAATTAGATTGGAGGTCATAATTTTTTGCTAGAAGTATATGTAGTCTAGTAACAGATTAGGTGACCTGAAATAGATTATAGTTAATTCTATTTTGTTTTATGCAGTGTGTCCGTAAAGTCATGGTGCACTTTTGACCAGTCACAGGAAAGCAACAAAGATGATAGAAATGTGAAATCTGCACCAAATAAAAGGAAAACTCTCCCAGTTTCATACCTGTTCAGTGCAGTTCGATGTGGGCTCACACACAGATTTTTTAGGGCTCCTTAGGTAGCTATCCCGTATAGCCTCTACAGACTCGTCACTGACTGATGGCCTACCAGAACGGGGTTTCTCCACCAAACTGCTGGTTTCCTTCAACTGCTTATCCCACCGAGTAATGTTATTCCTAGGTGGTGGCGCTTTGTTATAAACGTGCCGATATTCACGTTGCACTTTGGTCACGGTTCGAATTTAGCTAGCAAGCCACAGAACACACTGAACTTTCCTTTGTACTGTCCACATCTCAACTAGCATGGCCCTGGGCTGCTCCTCTGTATACACGTTGTTACGTCATCATCTGCGCGTGCGCACATGCTGCCACATCATCCTACAGAAACTGGGAGGGTTTTCCTTTTATTTGGTGCAGACTTCATATTTCTATCGTCTTTTGTTGCTTTCCTGTGACCAGTCAAAAGTGCACCATGACTTTACGGACACACTGTATATCTTCTGAGATAAAATTTCGTTATTATTCTGATTCAGATAAATTGCATTTTATCTTGATATTGTAATCTATTGAATTCTGTTACTATAAAATTAGAACTAATTATTTCTTATTTTGTTGGTAAAACAATTGCTGGTTTATGTACTATGTTAATTACAGTTTTAAACTCATAGAAATAGGATGCTTATATACTAGGCAGCTTTAAAATAGTAAGGTTTTATGATTTAATCTTCAATCTGTTTATTTCTGCACTTTGGACGTAGTGATTTGAAATTCTTAATACTAGAAATATGGCCTAGTTTCAGAACACCCACTGAGCAACTGTGGGAACTCAGCATGCTAAATGACTTGTAGTGCTGCAGTATTTTTTAATTTTCCCTACCTTCTGTTATATAATAGCTTATAGTAGTACACACTGAACATGAGTATTTGGACAATAACAAAGTTTATTGAAGGCCCAAAATATGTGAGATTGTATATATTAGACTTTGTGTTGGGCTCTATGGTCCTAACTATAATCAAATATAATGATGGCCAGTGACTGAATGAATGACATAAATCAGGTGGTAATAGTTTAGGCATGAAAAGCAAGAATTGTTTTGGGGCTTAAAAAAAGTGGTTTAAAAACTGGAAACTTCTGAAACAAAAATTTAAAAAAAAATTTATATATTTATTATTTTAGAGAGAGAGGAAGGTGGGGGAGAGAGAGAAACATTGATTTGTTGTTCCATCTATTTATGCATTCATTGGTTGACTCTTGTATGTGCCCTGATCAGGGATCAAACTGACAACCGTGGCACATCAGGATGATGCCCCAACCAACTGAGCTACCCAGTCAGGGCAGAAAGAATTTCTCAATTCTATTAAAATTTATTAAAATTTAAAAAGTAACTCTGATATAAACATTTCTATGATGATTGTGTATATGATTTAAAATTTTCAGTGGAAATAATTGTAAACTTCTCCCCTAGAATGTTGTGCAACATTGTCAGTCTATGAGAATCAGCTAATGAAACTTTAGAAACAACTCTAAAGAATGAAATCTACTAGTTGATATACATTGTTCAGGAAAATATGTTTGTAAAGACATTTGATAAAACAAACTTCTGATTTTGTTAATTAAAAAAGAGACTGAGCTGATCTGCACTAATTGTAGTATATGCAAATGGATATTAGAGTTAAATGTTTCAGGTTAAGGATTTTTATGATATGAAAAAGAAGGACTTAATAAATTTGCTTTAAAAGTCAGCTATGTAATTCTTGTAAAGTTAGCTCTGAAAGTAATGCCTTAATACATGACTAATTATTCATATATAAAAATATAAAAAACAACAGCCTTTTCTCAACTGGAACTCAGTTATACTTGACATTTTCATATATCTGTATGTGTGTAAAAACCGATATAATAATAATAATAATAATAATGGTCCTGGAGCAAGATCTGGAAGATTTTTTGTGTCATCAAAGAAAGTTGAAGTTATATTTAATATAATTGAAGTTTTGCTATATTTTATTCTCAAATTTTTTGAAAATTGCTAATCCACAAATGGTAGATGCATGTATAAAAATAAAAACAACTTCTTAATTAGTGTATGTCTTTCCTGACTATATACCATTATCCAATTTTTTAAACTAATAATTTGATAATATTTGAGTTGCTCCTGAGATTAATTAAAATTAAATTTAGCCAATTTTTTTTTCCTTTTTGGCATAATGTAAGTAATGTATCACTTGCTATCTGCAAATTACTACATGATTTACATCTTTATGATGTAAGAAATTTTTTTTACATCAAAGTTTCTGTAAACTATGTGGGAATTATATTTTGAGATTACAGTCATAAGATAGGTGGTGGTACATACTAGTTGCAAATGGTTGGGTTTTATGTGTTAAATTACAAAAAGCAATAAAATGTCTTTTTATATATACTCAAAAATATAAATAAAGGCTGCCTTTATTTAAGTAGCTTCTGATGTAATAGCTTAAGTTAATTTGGGACTGGCTGCTCAATATATTTCTTTTGATTTTATATGAGAAATAATTTTTCCTTTGGTATATTTAAAAAAATTAATACAGAAGTAAGTGAGATATAAATCCTATTTTTACAATTGTCAAGATAAGTAGATGAATAATTAGTTGAGCATATGGTCCATGTCTAAATAGTTTCAAAAAGTGAGAAAGGCTATTTGTTTTATGGTAATGGCTACTTATTAAATACTGATTCTTAAGTACCTACCTTGAGACCACACACTCCTCTAATCGTCTTACATATAGTACATTTATTTTTGTTTATATTTTTCTGACAGCTTCTGATAAATAGTTTATAGAGTGAGTAATGGAAAGGATCAGATAAAACCTAGTGAAGGAATGTGTAAGTTTATACAAACAAAAATGAAGCAGTTAAGTGTAATTAACTTAATTTTTAGCTTAAAAGTGCTGACAGTCATTTGTTGAAGTTGAAAATAATTTATTGAACACTATAGTCATGTTAGTGTGAATAACTTAAGATAGCATTTACAATTTTCTCTTTTGCCCTACACTGATAGGTAACCAATGTATTGATTTATTGCCAATTTGCCCTTGGTAAATGAAGAGTAAAGTATATTTTGGGAATACTTAGGTTGTGTGTGACATGTTTTGAATTCCTTGCCAAGAAAGACAGTTTAAGCACTATTCAGAGGTAACTCTTTTTGGGGGGAGTGTTTGTGTGGTATAAGAGATTTTCAGATAATGTTTGGTCAAGTATATTTGCTATTATATCTTAAGTTATATTGAGACGTTAATTGCCCCTGCCTAACCCCTACCTTTTATTTTGAAACTTTACTGGAGAATTGTGCAATTTATGTATATGATGAGTTGAAGTGTTGTACAAGAGAGCTGTAATTCCAATTATGGCTTATATAGTGAGTTGAGTAAACAAGAATTTTCAGTTTTTTACTTAAAACTTTTGTTTGCCCAGAATCAAAATTATAGTACGTATATAAGTCTTATGCTTTTTCATAAGAAGGAACACAGATTTCCTGAAAAACTGTCATGTATTTGCTGTTGTATAAAATAAATTAACTCTGTCTTCCTCTATGTCAGTCCAAACTACTTCATCTTGCCTCTTCACCAAAGGGGGAATAAAGTTGAATGAATGAATTTGAAAGTGCTATGAGTTGTACACTCTTGACATAATTCTAATAAACAGATTAGTATTTTTCTTCACAGACAGCTATTTCTTTAGCCTCCATGAAAACTACTCTTACCTCAGATTTACTTAATGCTGCTTAAGGATGTGCTTTTTTCTTTTTTTCCTATGTGAACAATAATGTTCCCTTGAGCATGTTAATTTAGGGTGTTTTTTTGATCTTTGGTCTTCCAGTTTTTTGTTTGTTTGTTTGTTTGTGTTTTCAAGTGAGAGGATGGGAGATAGATAGACTCCCGCATGCACCCCAACCAGGATCCATTTGGCAACCCCATCTAGGGCTGATGCTGGAATCAGTAGAGCTATTTTTAGCACCTGAGACTGAGTCAGTTGCACCAACTGAGCTATCCTCAGTGCCTGGGGCCAGTGCTCCCACCTATGGAGCCACTGGATGCGGGAGGGAAGGAGAGAGACAAAGGGGAGAAGGAAGGGGAGAGAAGCAGATGGTCACTTCTCTTGTGTGCCCTGATTCGAGATCAAACCCGGGATGTCCATATTCTGGGCTGATGCTCTATCCACTGAGCCAACTTTCTAGGGCCAGGTCTTTTAGTTTTGAGGATTCCTTTTTAACTCCTTAACTATGCAAATACATAGTTTTATGTAGTTTGGAGTGGAGATAGTTTATTTTTGTTCTTGAAGCTACAATATAATAAAGAGTGTTTCAGATCTTTATAAAAAAAGGAAAAAGCAAATGAAATCTTGCTGTTTTTAGGTAGTCATATCAAAATCTGAATGATTTATAAATAATTTAAAGTGGAGTATAGGGAAACTATCATGAGACAAGGTTTTCATCTATTTATTGTTTGATGGTCTTCTTTCAACAAGCATTTATTGAGCAAATACTGTGTGCTTAATAAAAAGTTCATAATATTTTTTAATTTGTTGATACTTTATAGAGTAAAAATTGCTTCTTTAGTAAGGAGTCTGCTTTCCTGTTAGGGCAGATAAAGCCAAGTTAACAAGTTATATTTATAATTCTTTTACTAACGGTACTGTTATATGTGTTAGACGTTATTTCTAAGTACCAGGGTACAACTGTGAAAGGGAGGATGTCTATTTTCCCATTAGTTTAGACGAGATCGGGTGTGTCCAGGGTGGTATGGCCGTAGACTATTTTCCCATTAGTTTAAATGAAGGACTCAGACAACTAACCTGGCAAATATAAGACAATGGGATACATACCCTGATAAGGGACAGTTTAAAGTGGGATCATGGAGGAGGGGCTATTCAGAAAGGCTTCCTAGACCTCTGAGCTGAGATCTGAAGAATATAAGAATTTACTCAGTGAAGAATTGTAAACCTATGTTTCTGGCGGAAGGAAATAGCTTTTGTAAAGTCAATGGACAGAGATAGGAGGACCTGCTGTGGGTTCTGAACATTCATGTGACTAGGGTGCAAAGTGGAAAATATCAGTTGTGGCAGGAGAAGAAGTAAGCTGGGGCCAGATCTTGAAAGGCTGAGTAATTACTGTTAAGAATTTTGGATTTTATCCTGAGGGCTATGTTTGTGGGGGCCACCCACTCACTCGTCCCCCCAGTCTTTTAAATGGGACAGCAACCCAATTTGATGTATTTGAATGATCACTAATTACAATGTAGTGATTAAGGTTAGGAACAGGATGGGGGAGTGGATGTGGTAAGACCAGTTACAAAGCTATTAGAGGAAATTCGGTATATCCTGGAGCAGGGTAGTGACAGTGAGAATGAAAAGAAGTTGGAGTGAGGAGAAATTTGGAGAGAAGAATGGATAAGATTTGGTGATTTTAGGATGTGAGAGTTGAAGGAGAGATAGGAGTCAGGATGACTCCAGGGTTCTTGACCCCCTCCTACCCTTTTTAGTTGATTTCTCCATAGCTGTTATCTTTTTAAAGAAGTCTTTACTAATACCCCCAACCTCCACGACTAGTTTAAGTGCCTTCTCTTTGTGCTGCAGCAGTTCTTTGCCTTTTCCATTTGTTCATAAGCTTGCAGTCCAGAACTGTGTCTCATTGCATACTTAGCACCTTGAACAGTGCATGACACTGGGTATTAAATAAAATGTTGACTGAATGAAAATAGTTTTTATACTTATAAAAACTTAAATATATATAATTGGAGAAAAAATTGGTTTTCTGAAATACCAGTATCCAAAAACTTGGTTTGTAACTTCAGTGGATCATATCAGTCCAGATACTTTTAATTATCTCTTATAAAAACAATGTAAATTATAATTCAAATCTGAAGTGCTGGATATAGTTAGTTCTTCATGGGCTATCATGGACTAATAATATAAGTGGGCTTTGATACTATGTTGATGTCCCCTGTATTATGCATTCAGATTTTCATTATAAATATTTTTAATTACCTTTATTCTTTCTCAGTTTAAAAGTCAACATAACCAAATTAGCACTGTTAGAATATTTTCTGTTTCAAAATGAAAAGTTTTTTATTTTATTTGTATCCTTAGTTATAAAAGGAGTAAGTGCTTACTGTATACATTTAAAAAATAATACAGAGATAAAAGTGAAATCCGTCCTTATACATTGCTATCACTTGAAAGGTTTTTTTTAGACTTTTAAGATTTTATATGTTATTTATGAATGCCATGATTAAAGAAAAACTGTCAACAGAGGGGAAATACTCATGACATATATATTAATATTCTCATTAATTATATAAGATATTGATATCATTAAATGAAGAATGCTGATAGCTAGTATCTAAACTAATAAATGGAGAAGTCTTATATATTATATTTTCCTTCACAAAGTACATTATTATATTAAAAGTCTGCTAACTTCTGCTGTGAAAACATAGTATAATTATGTTTGAAATACATCTTATCCTAAACTTATGTGACCATGGAACTAAACGTTGTAGAAATAGATTTTGGGAAATTCAGAGAATAGTATTGAACATTTTCAGATTAGCATGTTGTTAGGTATTTCAAAACATGTGTTTGCATGACAGTTATGATTACCTTGGAGACATAATAAGCTTGCTTTTTTTTTTTAATCGAGAGAGAGAGAGAGAGAGACAGACAGATGGACAGACAGACAGGAAGGGAGAGAGATGAGAAGCATCAACTCATAGTTGCGTACCTTAGTTGTTCATTGATAGCTTTCTCATTTGTGCCTTGACTGTGTTGCTCCAGCCAAGCCAACAACCTTAGGCTTCAAGCCAGTGAACTTTGGGCTCAAGCCAGCGACCATGAGGTCATGTCTATGATCCCACGCTCAAGCCAGTGACCTCGGGGTTTCGAAGCTGGGTTCTCCGCATTCTAGGCCAATGCTTTATCCACTGCAGCACCGCCTGGTCAGGCCTAATAAGCTTTCTAATATGGATAAATGATATGTTAGGTTTACTCAGAATATTTAAATACCCCAAATTGATCCTTGAAACTACTTTCTGTTAAAACTTAGCAATAGGAGTTTTAGGGCTTTAAGTTTCCTGTGAGATCATGTAGCTTTCTGTGAGATCATGTAGCTTTCTAAACTCATTTTTCGTATTAAAAAATTGAGGCTTAGAAATGTATCATGTGCCTAAAGTCACATTGTAATTTATTACGGGTTTTGGAACCCAGATCCACTGCTCCATATCTCTTGGTCTTTTTTTTACTGCATTTTTTCAATATATTACTTTTAATCACATTCCCATTGAGATAGGAATAGCTAGAAGGTGCCTTCATTGAACATGATAATCAAGTTTAGAGTTAGATTTAAGGTGGGTTAAATTTTATATAGATAGGACACCCCAGGTAAGTCTCTGGACATCCAGTCCCTCCCTTACTTATCTGAATTGTTCTCTTCTAGGTGAGAGAAAAATAGTTTTAAAATATGCATGTACTCTTAACAGTATTACTAGTAAGGAATAATCATTGCTAGTTTTTAAGAATCGGTGCATGGACCAAGGATGCACGAGTCAGGTTGTTTTCTGAATTCAGCTACATCATTACTTTTCTAGTGGTCAGTTATGGAAACATTTATGTATATATTCCACTGTTAATGGAGCCTTGGCTGAGGGAGGGGAAGAGAGAGACAGAGAGGAAGAAGAGGGGGAAGGGTGGAGAAGCAGATGGGCGCTTCTGTGTGACTGGGAAAAAAAGCTGGGACTTCGACTCGCGGGGCTGATGCTCTACCACTGAGCAAGCTGGCCACCTCCATTTTTAAATTTTTTAAAGATTTTATTCAGTTTTTAGAGGAGAGAGAGAGAGAAAGGGAAAGAGAAAGAGGGAGAAAGAGAGAGAAGGGGGGAGGAGCAGGAAGCATCAACTCCCATATGTGCCTTGACCAGGTAAGCCCAGGGTTTCGAACTGGCGACCTCAGTGTTCCAGGTCAACGCTTTATCCACTGCACCACCACAGGTCAGGCCCATTTCTTTTTTTTTTTTTTTTTTTCCCCTGAAGCTGGAAACGAGGAGAGACAGTCAGACAGACTCCCGCATGCGCCCGACCGGGATCCACCCGGCACGCCCACCAGGGGGCGACGCTTTGCCCACCAGAGGGCGATGCTCTGCCCCTCTGGGGCGTCGCCCCGTTGCGACCAGAGCCACTCTAGCACCTGGGGCAGAGGCCAAGGAGCCATCCCCAGCGCCCGGGCCATCCTTGCTCCAATGGAGTCTCGCTGCGGGAGGGGAAGAGAGAGAGAGGAAGGAGAGGGGGAGGGGTGGAGAAGCAGATGGGCGCCTCTCCTGTGTGCCCTGGCCAGGAATCGAACCCGGGACCCCTGCATGCCAGGCCGACGCTCCACCACCGAGCCAACTGGCCAGGGCCTAGGCCCATTTATTTATTTTTATTCCTCACAGTTTCCTCTACCTGTCTCTTTCTCATCACCCCTAACTACCATGTTTTTCCAGAGAGAGGGGTTAGCACTTAAATAAGTTTGGGGCATATTCTTTTATTTTTTATGTGCTCTAACCTATATGTGTAACTTTCACATACATTTATGTTTTTCTTCAAGTAAACAAATAAAAATACCCCAGTTAATCATATTATGAAAAAGCCACATATTCAGAAAGGTTTCTCTGGATTGTATATCCACCAGCAGAGTATGATTGGCTATTTCTCTGAATCCTTACTAGCATTGTTCTTCTTTTATATTTTCATAAATTAGAAAGATATAACATTTCTCATTGTAATTTTAAATCAAAATTATTCTAATGACTAATGAAGATACATTTCTAAATCTTTCAAATAGCCAGGGAGGATCCCAGAGTTCATTTGAGTATTTACTTCAAAATGGAAACATAACTTTGGACTCTGATTCAGCTTACCAAAACATTGGTTAGCATGCTACCTTAGCTTGATTTTTATTCTTAAGCTTAGAACCATTATCCTAAATTTGCTGTTTCTCAATCCTTTATGTGTGTCTAATCTTTATATGTAAGTATCCACAAGCAATATCTATTTTTGTATGTTTTAAAATTTTATATAAATAGAACCATTCTTTTTTTTTAATTGAATTTGTTGAGATGACATTGGTTTCAGGTGTACAGTTCTATAGTACTTCGTCTGTATATTGTATTGTGTGTTCACCACCCCAGTACTCCTCTTTATCCTCTTCTACCTCCCCCTCCCCCTCTCTGCCTCTGAGAATCACCGTGGTGTTGTCTGTGTCTATGAGGGTTTTTTTCCTTTGCTTAATCCCTTAACCTTTTCACCCAGCCCCTCAAACCCCCTCCCCTCTGACAGCTGTCAGTCTGTTCTCTGCCTATGAGTCTGTTTCTATAATATTTTGTTTCTTTATTTTGTCCATAAGATTCCACATATGAGTGAAATCATATTGTGCTTGTCATTCTCTGACTGGCTTATTTCACTTAGCATAATGATCTCCAGGTCTGTCCATACTATTGAAAAGGTAAGATTTCCTCTCTTTTACAGTTGAATAGTATTTCATTGTGTGAATGTACCATGCTTTTTTATCCACTCATCTGCTGTTGGGCACTTGGACTGCTTCCACATCTTGGCTATTGTAAATAATGCTGCAGTGAACATAGGGGAACGTGTATTCTTTCCAATTGGTGTTTCAGATTTCTTTGGATATATTCCCAGAAGTGGAATTGCTAGGTGATTTTTTGAGTAAACTCCATACTGCCGTCCACAATGGTGGTACCAGTCTGCATTCCTACCAACAGTGCATGAGAATTCCCTTTTCTCTTCATTCTCATCAACACATGTTGTTTCTTGATTTGTCAATGATAGCCATTCTGACAGGTATGAAGTGATATCTTTTTTTTTTTTTTGCCATCTTAATCATTTTTAAGTATTCAGTTCTTTGGCATCAAGTACATTCACACTGTTGTGCTACCATACCCACCAGATATCTTGTGGTTTTAATATGCATCTCTCTGATGATTAGTAACATTGAGCATCTTTTTATATGTCTGTTGGCCATCTGTATGTTCTCTTTGGAGAAGTGTCGATTCACATCCTTTGCCCATTTTTAAATTGGATTGGTTTTTTTGATGTGGAGTTTTATAAGTTCTTTATAAATTTTAAGTATTAACCTTTTATCAGATACATCATTGGTGAATATGTTCTCCCATAGAACTGTTTTTTATGTATCATTCGCAACTTACATGTTTCTGGGGTTTTTTTGTTGTTGTTGTTGTTCACTATTGTTTCTGAGATTTGTACATGTTGCTTCCTGTAGGCATAGTGATGTTTTACCAAGGTTGTAGAGTGACTTGGCCACAGAGGCTTCTTATGCAAGGGTGTAGAAATTTTCATGTTGTAAGTACCTAGAAGAATTGATGGATCTAATGGGTGGATGTGGCATTTTCAAATTCATCAGCTTTTTGCCCAATTGCTCTCCAAAGCAGTTTTATCAGTTGATATTTTTACCAGCAAAGTGTGCATTTTTTCAGCTCCACAGTCTCCAACAACTTGGTTTTATCAGACTTTTTACTTGCTAATGCAATGGCACTAATATCTCTTATATTTCCTAAATTACTAGTGATATTGAGTAGTTTTGAAACAAAATTTACTGGCCACTTACGTATTTTCTCTGAATCGCCGGCCCACTTTTTAGTGCTGTATTTGTATCATGGATGCCCTTGTCACCTTGCTTGTATTCTTAACCTTCCATCCCATGCCACTTACTTAACTATCCAGCTCTCCATGTAGACATCTTCCTTACTTACCCCTCGTACACTGCAGTATCACTGCATCATTCTCCATGGTGAACCATTCCCTCTGAGGACACCCATGCCCACCTCACTTGGCCTCGATACCTCTTGTGGATTGCTAACACATGTTAGTGTCCACTTTGTCCAGTTGGGTTCTGATATCCCCTCACTGAGCTGCCTTTTTGTAGGGTTGTCTTTCTCATCTCACTCAGGCTCTGAAATCCAAGATGGGAAGCAGATCTCTGTCCTCTACCTTCTTTAGTCTGCCTGGGCTGTGACTTTCTGCTGTTGTGAGTGGGACATTTTGATTTTTCACCTTCCACCATCACTGGGGTAGATGCCCACCTTGCTCTACAGCACTTAGTTGCTTTAGTTCTGACTTGATCAGGATGGGGAATGGGGTTGTTTAATATTCAGAAATGTTACAGTTTTATTAAATATGAAAAATATAGATGTAACAGAAACAAATGAGCATATATAAAAAACAAGTATATTGCTGTTGTGAAAGTTAACAGGAATTTAAGGTCTATAAAGATTTACCTAGGAACTAAAAGTAAAACCAATAATTTAAAAAACCATGTTATATATAGTGATTGCCATTTATGAGAGCTCCTGGGACATACCTAGCCTAATGAGAGCGATGTAGAAAGGCTTTCTGGAAAAACTGACTCCTAGAAGTCTTAAAGATGTTTATGGGTTCATCTGGAAAGCTGGTGCCTGGAAAGGAGGAGGCGTGAGGGAATAGATATACTTTACAGTGTGTCCGTAAAGTCATGGTGCACTTTTGACCGGTCACAGGAAAGCAACAAAAGATGATAGAAATGTGAAATCTGCCGGAAGGGGCACCTCTTTCATTGGGGGTCAGTGAGAGGAGCACTGTATGTGTCGACCCTCCAACGGTCTGAGGGACAGTGAACTGGCCCCCTGTGTAAAAAGTTTGGGGACCCCTGTTTTAAAACATGCAATACCTGACTATTTAGTCAAGGGCACTGACCTCTTTTCCCTTAGATTGTCAGATAAAAAAATGATAACAGCCAACACAATAACCATTTGGTGTGAATAAATAATAAATTATACTTTTTTTTTTTGGTCTGACTGGCAAAAATATTTTCTGGTGTGCTGCAGAATTTAGTAATTATGTGTGCTATGAGATGGGAAAAGGTTGAAAATCATTGACTTAGACTAACAAGTACTTTTTGTGGTTTAATAACATTTTATTAGCATCTTTTTAATCTCTTAAGCTAATAGGGAAGATGTTATGGTTGGTTTTAATCTTTAAATCCTAGTACAAAATAAAGATCAGTTAGTTATAAAATTAATCATAGAGTCACAAAACAAAAATTGTATTTTAAATTTTGAAATGTTTAGGGATGACTAATTCCCAAAGATTCTACTCCTCTTTTCAGCCTTTGTGGATTGCTTTAGTGAGTCATTGTACCTGGGAACTTTTTCTACTTGTAAGAACCCTTAAGAGTCTTAACTTTTCTTAGTTCCTAGAATATAGACATAATTGAAGATTGCTTTTTGTTACTGTTTCTGAAATGTGGCCCCCAGATCTACCTGCATCTGGAGTGCTTATTTAAGTGCAGATTCTTAATGACCTTTTTCCTAAACTATTTGCTGTTCTCTACACATATTTCACTTTGCTAACTTTGTTCTTTTAGCAGACTGCTCTCCATTCTATCATCACCACCTTTGAAATCCTGTTACTTAAAGCTCTCTAGTAATTAGTTACAGACAGAACAACTTCAGTGTAGTGGTTAGTAACATAGTCTTTGGATACACATACTACCTACTTTGGAATCTCAGCTCTTGTCACCTTTCCAAGATTACAAAGCTAGTTACTTAAAATATTTCTGTGCCTCAGTGTTCCTGTGAATAAAACAGTGATAACAAATTATCTCATAGGGCTGTTAAATGTATTAAATGAATTAATATTTGTAAATTTATTGCAATAGTGCTTATACATAGAATATACTCAAACATTAAATGCTGTTGTGACTCTCCCCCTTTTCTGCTATTAACATAGTTTTGTACTGTGTAACTTGTGTATTTTGATATATTACTTCTCCTGTTAAGACTATACATTCTTTGAGAATAGAGCCTTCCTTATTCATTTTTGTAGTTTTCAAAAGGATTTTGCATAAGTGATAAATATTTACTATATAAAATCATAGGAAAATGACAATTGTTAGTAAGATTGTTTTTCAGAACTCATTTGCTAATTACAATCTAAAGTATTAATATTCTGTATATTATATTTCAGGAATTCTAATGAACCCTTGATTGACCAGCACAATTTACCAGTTGGAATGAATTATCAGAAATGGGAATAGATCCAACATGTAACCGATGGCTGTTACTCCATGGTGATTACTGCTTCCAGCTGACACCTTTTTGAATCCATAGGATTTTTGTCTCTTCATCTTTATTCCAATTACTGTTGTTGGCACTAGAATAAAAGGAGTTCATGTAGTTTTTGCCCAAGCTAAAGTCACCATGAGTAGTAGTTTAGGAAAAGAAAAAGACTCTAAAGAGAAAGATCCCAAAGTACCATCAGCCAAGGAAAGAGAAAAGGAGGCAAAAGCCTCTGGAGGTTTTGGGAAAGAGAGCAAAGAAAAAGAACCTAAGACCAAAGGGAAAGATGCCAAAGATGGAAAAAAGGACTCCAGTGCTGCCCAACCAGGGGTGGCTTTTTCAGTTGACAATACGATCAAACGGCCAAATCCAGCACCCGGGACTAGAAAAAAATCTAGCAATGCAGAGGTAATTAAAGAGCTCAACAAATGTCGGGAAGAGAACTCAATGCGTTTGGACTTATCTAAGAGGTCTATACACATATTGCCATCATCAATCAAAGAGTTGACTCAATTAACAGAACTTTATTTATATAGCAACAAATTGCAGTCTCTCCCCGCAGAAGTGGGCTATTTAGTAAATCTCATGACACTGGCTCTAAGTGAAAATTCACTTACTAGTTTGCCTGACTCTCTTGATAACTTGAAGAAGCTGCGGATGCTTGATTTACGGCATAATAAACTGAGAGAAATTCCTTCAGTGGTGTACAGGCTGGATTCTCTCACCACCCTTTACCTTCGCTTTAATCGTATAACTACTGTGGAAAAGGACATCAAAAACCTGTCAAAACTCAGCATGCTTAGCATTCGAGAGAACAAAATCAAACAACTACCTGCTGAAATTGGTAAGAGGCCTTGGTTTACTCTTGTTGTTTGTGGTATTTGTTATGCTGAATAATTTAATTTAGTTGAGTGCTTTTCCTTATCAGAAAATATCTGCTACTTGCCTGAAAATAGCTGGGGTTTCTAAATTCCATCTTCTTGATGGTTTACTTTGTTCAGTTTTAGCAATAGTAATAGTACTTGGTTTTAGATATTTTATAGACTTAAGAGAGTTAGAATAGAAATATAATTAGACCTTTTTCACTCAAACCTAATATGCTTTCATTTTCATTGATGAAAAAGTGAATTTGAAGCAAAAAATATATTTGCCTAATTTTTAAGTTATTGCCACTTATTTTTAAAGTCTTTACACATGTAATTTTATTACATCCATTAAGGCTACATTTTCCCATTGTCGGATTTTCTTTTTTTTTTTTAAATATTTTTATTGATTGATTTTATGGAGAGAGAAAGAGGAAAAAAGTGGAAGAGCGGACAGCATCAACTCATAATAGTTGCTTTTTTTTTTTTTTAAGTGAGAGTAGGGGAGATACAGAGACAGACTGCATGCAGCATGTGCACTGACCAGGACCTACCTGGCATCCCCTGTCTGGGGCTGATGCTCTGACCATCTAGGGGCCACTCGCAACCTAGCTATTTTTAGCACCTAAGATGGAGGCTCCATGAGCCATCCTCAGCACCTGCGTCCGGAACAACATGCTCAAACCAATTGTGCCATGGCTGTGTGAGGGGAAGAGAGAGAGAGAAGGGGGGAGAGGGGAAGAGGGAGGTGGGGAGAAGCAGATGATTACCTCTCCTTTATACCCTGACTGAGAATCTAACCCGGGACTTTCTACATGCAGGGTCGGTGCTCTACCACTGAACCAACTAACTGGCCAGGGTAATAGTTGCTTCTTATATGTGCCTTGACCTGGCAAGGCCAGGATTTTGAACTGGTGACCACAGAGTTCCAGGTCGATGTTTTATCCACTCTGCTACAGAGGCCAAGCTGATTTCCCTTTTTACCTGAAAAATGTTTTTTTAAGTTCACAACCCTTTTCTATTATAAAAGATTAGCATAACAGAGCAGTTGTGAAAAAGCAATGTCATATGAAAATTGAAGAATGTTTTTTCATTTTAAGGTACTCATGTTTGTTAAGAACAATCCAAGGAAACAGAAAAGTAGAAGAAAAGTCGCAATGCAACACTGTTAGCATCTTGCTAGATTTCATTCCAGTTTTTGTATATAAAACTAAATTTTACTAAAACAAGGAAATGTTTTTAAAAGAACAGTACTAAGATAAAAATAGGGAATGTACATGTGTAAACAAGTCAATAGATTTATTGTCTTGATATTTTTAATTATGGAAAAATTTTTAGAAAGATTTTGAATATGGTAAACCATTGGCATAAATTTTGGGAAATAGATGAGGTATTATCTTTGTGGATCTTTTTTACAAATTGACAAAATTGATTATGTAACTTTTTAAGGAAAATTTTCTTTTGTATGAAAGATCAGTTTATTCTGAATAAAACAGGTGAATTAAATATTTGAGCCATTGGTCTTGTAGTGGGTGATAAAGGAAACTTTCTCTTTTTAGGCTTTGTAGCTATGTATAGGTATAATCTGTGTATATTTTAGAAATTTTAATCTACTTTTGAAAAAGCTCCAGTTTAACTTTTAGGTATGGTTTTACTACATTTGACCCCAGCCAGATACTTAAAAATCTTAATTTAATTTTAAGTTAAATGTACTTAGAAAATCTATGATAGATTTTC
Source organism: Saccopteryx leptura (assembly GCF_036850995.1). Lineage (NCBI taxonomy): Eukaryota > Metazoa > Chordata > Mammalia > Chiroptera > Emballonuridae > Saccopteryx > Saccopteryx leptura. The sequence goes on along the minus strand of NC_089515.1, from coordinate 17,364,910 downwards.
TCAAGCTATGCACTGAACTTGCAAAGTATGACTTACCCCTGAGATATTAAAATATTCCCAGGAATTTGAATGGAAATGTTCCTTTCTATGTGGGCATGCATACAGGGAGGTTGTTGTTGAAAGACTTTTGATTTTATACCAGATTCAGTCAAAATTTGACCTGTATTTATGGCTCATTTTGGAATAGCTGTATAGGCCATTGGAGAAAGAAATGCTGACTTTTTATATAGAAATAAAAAACGTTATTTCCCAGCCTAGCTGGTTGTCTCAGTGGTAGAGCATCAGTCTGGTGTGTGGATGTCCTGAGTTCGATTCCTGGTCAGGGCACACAGGAAAAGCACCCATCTGCTTTTCCATCCCTCCCCCTCTGGATTCTCTCTCTTTCTCTCCTGCAGCCATGGCTTGATTGGAACGGGTTGGGCCTAGTTGCTGAGGATGGCTCCATGGCCTCTGCCTCAGGTGCTAAGAAGAGCTAAATTGCTGATCAACGGAGCAATACCCCAGATGGGCAGAGCACCACTCCCTGGTGGGCTTGCCAGGTGGATCCTGGGCTGGGCGCATGAGGGAGTCTGTCTTTGCTTCCCCTCCTCTCACTGAATAATGAAAAAAAAAAGTTATTTCCTGCCTTTGTTCTTTTTTTTTTTTTTTTTCCCCAGAGACAGAGAGAGGGATAGACAGGGACAGACAGACAGGAACAGAGAGATGAGAAGCATCAATCATTAGTTTCTCATTGTGCATTGCGACACCTCAGTTGTTCACTGATTGCTTTCTCATATGTGCCTTGACTGCGGGCCTTTAGCAGACTGAGTAACTCCTTGCTCGAGCCAGCGACCTTGCGTCCAAGCTGGTGAGCTTTTGCTCAAACCAGATGAGTCCGCGCTCAAGTTGGCGACCTCGGGGTCTTGAACCTAGGTCCTTGGCATCCCAGTCCAACGCTCTATCCACTGAGCCACCGCCTGGTCAGGCCCTGCCTTTGTTCTTATTGTTTTGTGTATGTATTCTACCCATTCTAAAACTTTAGCTTTAATTCATATGAAGTCTCTCTCTAAGGATTTTTTTCTCCACAGAGATGTTATCAAATTACCTGGGAATTAAGAACACACATTTCTTAAGCAAGGAATTACTATATTTCATGGGATTTTAAATTTACTTCAGTTCTTGAGCATTTAGATATTTAAGCATATTGTCTCATTATATTGTTACAGTAACCCAAGTAAAATAGGTACTTCTCCCCTCGTGCTAAAGAAAGAACTGAAAATGTAGAGATTAAATAATTTACTGAAGATCATGCAGCTAGAAGTTAGTTGTCAGAGTCAGAATGTGAGCCTTGGTCTCACTGTATTTTCCCCACTAATCTAAAGTGGGTCCCCCTTCATAGATAATTTAGAAGTCGAGCAATTCTAGGGGATCTGTACTTTTAAAGCATAAGTTGATTTATTCTATATGTAGCTGCAGTTGAAAGCCATTGCATTAGATTTTCTTTTTTTTTTGAGGTGAGGAGGATGTTAGCTTTATTGAGATATAATTCATATGCCATACAATTCACACATTTAAAGTGTAAAATTCAATGGTTTTTAGCATGGTCACAGAGCTGTGCAGCCATCACAATTTTACAACATTTTTATCACACCAGAGGAAACTGTACTCTTGAGCAGTCACCCCACCCCTATTTTCTCTCAAACCCTTAGCCCTAGGCAAACACTAATCTATTTTCTGTTTTTATAGATTTTCCTATTCTATACATTTCAAATAAATGGAATAATACCAAATATGGTCTTGGTGATTGGCTTCTTTCACTTAGCATACTGTTTTCAAATTCTATCCAGGTTGTAGCCTGTATTAGTACTTCATTTCCTTTTATTGCTGAATATATTTCATAATAGGAATATACTACATTTTATTTATCCATCCATCAGTTGTTTTGAACATTTGGTTGGTTTCTACTTTGTAGCTATTATGAATAAAATTACTATGAAAATTTTTGTACAAATTTCTGTTTGTACATTTGTTTTTCATTTCTTTTGGGTATGTACCTGGAAGAGGAATTACTGAGTCATGTGGTAATTCTATGTTTAACATTTTGAGGAACTACTAGACTTTCCTGTACCATTTTACATTCCCAACAGCAGCATGTGAGGATTCCAATTCTCTACATCCTCAACATCCTTGTAATTTTTTTTTATTATAGCTATTCCATGAGTGTGAAGTGGTATCTCATTGTGGTTTTGATTTGCACTTCCCTGATGACTATATATTTTTTCTTAAATCTTGAAAGCTATCTTTTATTGTAAAGGAAAGACAGAAATATTTATTTTTTGTGATGCAGATCTTCCTTTACTGCTTTTTTGTCCTTCTTTTCCAAGTTGAGAGGATGGGAGATAGAGAGACAGACTCCTGCAAGCACCCCTACCAGAATCCTACCCAGCAAACCCCATCTGAGGCCGATGCTCTGCCCATCTGGGGCCGTGCTCACAACCGAGTTATTTTTAGCACCTGAGGTGGAGGCTTCACGGAGCCATCCTCAGCTCCCAGAGCCATTGTGCTTGAATCAGTCAAGCTGTGGCTGTGGGAGAGGGAGAGAAAAAGAGGGGGGTGTGGAGAAGCAGATGGTTCCCTTCTTGTGTGCCCTGACTGGGAATTGAACTCAGGACTTCTACATGCCGGATGGACAACCTACCACTGAGCCAGGTGGCCAGAGCCCCTTTACTGCTTTTTAAGTAAAATCTATAAAATCATCTTCAATATAAGATCTAAGCACAGAAATCAAGTAGGATGGAAGTGGGACATTTTAGAAATTAAAAAAATTATTTTTGATTGATTTTAGTGAGAGACAAGGAGAGAGATTCTGGTGTGTGCCCTCAACCTGTGATTGAAGTTACAACCTTGGACATTGCTCTAACCCAGTGGTCCCCAACCTTTTTTGGGCCACAGACTAGTTTAATGTCAGAAAATATTTTCACAGACCGGCCTTTAGGGTGGGACGGATAAATGTTATCACGTGACTGAGACAAGCATCAAGAGTGAGTCTTAGACGGATGTAACAGGGAATCTGGTCATTTTTAAAAAATAAAACATTGTTCAGACTTAATATAAATAAAACGGAAATAATGTAAGTTATTTATTCTTTCTCTGCGGACTGGTACCAAATGGCCCACGGACCGGTATTGGCCCACGACCCGGGGTTTGGGGACCACTACTCTAACCAACTGAGCTACCTCACCAGACCCCAAATTTGACATTGTAAAAGTGTTACACACCTTTGATATAATTGGCTGAAACCCAGTGGAGAATTTATAATTTTGTTAAACTTCGATTTATGAATATTAGATTCACATTATTATAGATATATATTAGGTTTATAGTATACATTCATATGTGTTCAGCAGTATATTTGAGGAATGTGAGAAATTTCAAGTTTTCGAAATTATAGTGACTATTTAGTTTAAATAATATATTTGGAATTTAACTATTACACAAGGTTGTACTGTGCTGCTGCCTTATAGGGAAATTATATTAAAAGAACATTTTCTCTGTTTAAGCATTAATACAGTGTGTCCGTAAAGTCATGGTGCACTTTTGACTGGTCACAGGAAAGCAACAAAAGACGATAGAAATGTGAAATCTGCACCAAATAAAAGGAAAACTCTCCCAGTTTCATACCTATGCAGTGCAGTTCGATGTGGGCTCACACACAGATTTTTTAGGGCTCCTTAGGTAGCTATCCCGTATAGCCTCTACAGACTCGTCACTGACTGATGGCCTACCAGAACGGGGTTTCTCCACCAAACTGCCGGTTTCCTTCAACTGCTTATCCCACCTAGTAATGTTATTCCTATGTGGTGGTGCTTAGTTATAAACGCGCCGATATTCACGTTGCACTTTGGTCACGGATTCAAATTTAGCGAGCCACAGAACACATTGAACTTTCCTCTGTACTGTCCACATCTCAACTGGCATGGCCGTGGGCTGCTCCACTGTATACATGTTGTTACATCATCATCCGCGTGTGCGCATATGCTGCCACATCATCCCACAGAAACTGGGATGCAGATTTCACATTTCTATTGTCTTTTGTTGCTTTCCTGTGACCGGTCAAAAGTGCACCATGACTTTACGGACACACTGTGTAATGCCATGTGATTTGATACGTGATAAATATTCACCTGGTGAATATTGGCCGAAAACAGTTAAAAGGATACTGAACAGATGGTACATATAAGCATATGAAGAGCTACAGATAATAATATATTGGAGAGTAGCCAGAAAAACTGCATTTGGTAATGTTCATTTACTTTTTCTTTATTTGTATAAGGCATGTCTTTTTGTGTTAAGTCGAGGGAAACCTTAGTTACTGCTGTTTTTTGTGGATCAATGTTTCAAGTTTTACAGAATTTTATTCTTCTAGGAAAGAAATGTTTACTCTTTGAAACCAGAAGTAAACTTTATCTTTGTCTCTTGCTAATATTTCTACAGTTTATTTTCCTTCATTGAATTATTGCCTAGTTTAGGAATTTTCCACTTTCTTTAAAGTTTCTGCCTAATGAATTATTCTTTATAAGATAACTAAGTTAGAGAACTTACTAAAAAAATCTATTTCTATATTGTATGTTCAATAAAATGCTACATCATTTATGTAGTATACAATTCTACATGAATTTGTCAAAATAACCTTTTTTGTTTAAGAAAATGATTTGATAAGTAAAAGTGTTTGCTTTTTGAGAACCTAGATCATTTTTACTCATTTAAACAACTCTCAAAGCATTCAGATATATGAGAAAATAAAATAAGCAATTTTCTTATATTTGACTCAGTAACATTTATTGAAATAAAAATCAATAAATTCCTACTGTACTGAAGTGTTACATTTTATGTCAAGTAATATACAATCAATATATAATAAATGGCCTGGCCTGTGGTGGCACAGTGGATAAAACGTTGACCTAGAATGCTGAAGTCACCAGTTTGAAACCCCAGGCTTGTCCCATCAAGGCACATAGGAGAAGCAGCTGCTGTGAGTTGATGCTTCCTGTACTTCCCCCTTTCTCTCTGTTCTCTCTCTAAAATCAATAAATAAAGTCTTTAAAAAAGTATAAATGAACATATATAAATAATTATGTCTATATAAAAATACAAAGAACAGAATGAGCATTTTTTTTAAAGTTGAAGGATCTTAGAGATTTTAACTCCCAATTATTGTAATTTCTATGAACTGTTTTATGTAATAAATGATCGGTTTTTAATAAATGTGTCTTGAACTTAATTTAATGAAGCCTAGTACTGTTACCCATGTTTCAATATTAACTCAAATTGTAACCTTTAGTCCTTAAAATTTTTGAAATTTTCCCAAGGCTTTTAGGGGTGATACAGTTGCTTTCATGGTCCAGGGAACATTATTTTAATGCTCTCATTTGAGTATTTTGTACAGTTGTTAATGTGTAACTTCATTTGGCAAGAAAAATCAGGAAAGGAAATTCAGAGTTGTTAATAAATAACTTTTTGACTAAGATTCAGTATGAAATCTTAGAGACCTAGAAATGAACTGAAAACTTAGTTATGAAATTGTCAGGTTTTTCATTGAAACAATAGAAATCTTGAAAAAGTATTGCTAAAGAAGGCAGGGGGAGAATAGAAAAAAATAGCACTTAAGCTATCTGAGGGGATTTGGTAGGATACCGTTGACTTCTGGTACTACTGAGGTATGGAGAATAGGGCAATCATAGTGCTCCAACAACAGCATGCTACTCACACAAAGGCATGTGGGCGCTGTTGTCCGTGTTGCTAAGTTGCAGAAGCAGTTGCTTAGAAGAGCTACTAAAGTCTTCTTTGCAGTGAAAGGGAGAATTAAGCCTATAATACAAATTTAAATAATATATAACTTCTGATCTAAGTCCCTAAATCTTTTTTAGTATATGTGCTACTGAAGTGAGCACTTAAGTCCCTAAATCTATTCAAGCTTCTGTGACAGCTATTTCTACTCCTTGTTAATGTAGTTTTACAAATAAATGTATTTTAGTAAGACTTGATGTGATTTTCATAAAGCTAAACTCATTATTTGAAAATATTCCTGTAAGTTCAGAAATAAGAGTTATTTTAAAAATCTAAGCATCCTTAATGGAGAGTCAAATGATAGTATAACTAACAAAACATTATTTACCAATATTTGAGTGCCTATGAGGTATATTTTAATAGGGCCTTTTAATATTTTGCTAGATTTCATTTACTAAAATTTTGGTAAGGATTTTCACATATATATTCATTATGGATATTAATCTGTAGTTCTTGTTTTTATTGTTTACTACTAGAGTAATGCTAGCTTCATATTGAATGAGTTGGCAAGTGTTCTCTTTTTATATTCTGGGAGAGTTTGTGTAGAATTAATATTATTTCTATTATTTCTTCAAATGTTTAGAAGAATTATCAGTTATGTAATCTGAGACTAAGGTTTTCTTTGTAGGAGGGGTTTTAATCACCAATTTAACTTAGTTAATAAGAGTTATTTGAGTTTTCTGTTTTTTTCCCCCAATTGAATTCTACTTGTTTGAATCTGTCAAAGTATTTGTCTATTTTATTTTATTTAGGTGAGAGGAGGGGAGATAGTGAGGCACACTCCCACATGTACCCTGACCAGGATCTACCCAACAACCTTATTGGGGGGCCAATGCTCGAGTACCGAGTTATTTTTAATGCCTGAGGCTGATGCGCTCCAATGGAGCTATCCTCAGTGCCTGGGACCATGCTCAAACCAATTGAACCACTGGGAGGGGAAGAGGGAGAGAAGGCGGAGAGTGAGGTGGAGAGAAGCAGATGGTATCTTCTTCTGTGTGTCCTGACCAGGAATTGAATCCAGGACGTCCATACGCTGGGCTGATGCTTTGTCTACTGAGCCACTGGCCATGGCTGCATTTGTCTATTTTATATAATGGTTGTATTTTTTTGGCGTAAAGTTCAAAATAGTTATTTATTGTTCTTTTAACATCTAGAATACAGGTAATCATGTCCCTCTTTCATTCCTGATATTGGTAGTTTGGCTCTTCTCTGCTTGATCAGTCTGGCTATAGGTATATCAATTTTATTGGTCTTTTTTAAAAAAAAAAAAAAAAAACCCTGCTTTTGGTGTTTTTTTCTGATATCTTTCTGTGTTTTTTGTTATGTTTTCTGCTTTTTAATACGTACTTTAGTCCATAAGTTTTAATATGCTTTTCTTTGTCTACTTTATTAAATTGTTAGATTTATTTCAAGCCTTTCTTTTCCTTATACAGTTGATCCTTGAATCAAATGGATTTAACTGTTTGGGTCCATTTACATGTAGATTTTTTCCAATAAATATACAGTTGACCCTTTGTATTTGTGGGTTTTGCATTCAGGGATTCAACCAACTGCAGATAGAAAACAGTATTTTCAGTCCATGTTTAGGAATACAGGGATGGCAAGAGCCAACTGTGCATCATTCTATGCCATTTTATGTAAAGGACTTTAGCGTTCATGGAGGTGCTGGAACCAGTTTCCCGTGGATACTGAGGGATGACTGTAGTTATGTTGTATCTGGAGTTTTAACTGCATGTGGGCTGGTGTCCCTTACCTCCACATTGTTCAAGAGTCAATTGTATAAGCATTTATAGGGTATAAATCCACCTCCAAGCACTATTTTCACGGCAGCACACAAATTTTGATATGTTCTGTTTTCATTATTGTTCAGTTGAAAATATTTTCAAAATATCTCATTATTTCTTCTCTTTCCTGTGTATTATTTAGAATTGAATTGTTCAGTGTCTTAAGTATTTGAGAGTTGTATTCAGGTACTTCTTGTTATTGATTTATAAAATATGGTTTGTCTTGGTAAATGTTCTATTTGCAGTTGGAAAAATGTGCATTATGCTATTAATTTTGGAACAAGGCCACATAAGAGGATAATGTTATTCATTTCTTTTATATCCCTATCGGTTATCTGTCAATTAGTGAAAAGTGAGTATTGAAATATTCAGCTATAATAGATTTGCCTTTCTCCCATTAGTGCTATTATCTTTTTGCTTCTTATATTTTGAAACTTCATTATTAGTTGTATATATAATTAGGATTTTACTTCCTTTTTGATGAGGTGACATTTTACTATGAAATGTCTGTCTTCTGGGAATATTTATTTTTCTAAATTATATTTTATTTTGGTATTAACTACTGCTATTCAAGGAAGCTTCCTTGTGATTGTTGCTTACATTGTATATCATTTTTCTATCCTTTTATGTTTATTTTTTTGTGGCTTTATGTTTAAGTAATGGTTTTTTTATAGACAGCAAATAATGTGGTGCGTTATTATCCTGTTTTGATAGTTTTTGTTTTAATTGAAGGGTTTATATCATTTACATTTAATATAGTTACTATATTAATATGATTGGGTTAAAACCTACCATCTAGCTATTTATTTTCTATTTGTGCCATTTGTAACTTAGTCTTTTTTTCCCTGCATTTCTTGCCTTCTTTTGGATTTTTTTGTAAATTCCATTTATCTCAACTGTGGGCGTATTAGCTATACATCTTTGTTACTTTCTTTAGTGTCTGCTCTAGTATTTACAGTATGTATTAGAACTCAACAGAGTCTACATTAAAATAATATTATACAGCCGTGGCTGGTTGGTTCAGCAGCAGAGCATTGACCCAGCATGTGGAAGTCCCGGCTTTGATTCCTGGACAGGACACACTGGAGAAACACCCATCTGTTTCTCCACCCTTCCCCCTCTCCTTTCTCTCTCTTCCTCTCCCACAGCCAAAGTTCCACTGGAGTAAAGTTGGCCCAGGTGCTGAGGATGGCTCCATGGCTTCTGCCTCAGGTGCTAGAAGGGCTCCGGTTGCAACAGAGCAACGCCCTAGATGGGCAGAGCATCGTCCCCTCGTGGGCGTGCTGGGTGGATCCTGGTTGGGCGCATGCGGGAGTCTATCTCTGCCTCCCCACTTCTCGCTTCAGAAAAATACAATACACACACACACACACATAAAATACAACTTCACATATATCCCAAGAATCTTACAATAAAACACTTCTATTTCTCCCATTGTTTGTGCAGTTATTATCCTTTATTTTTACTTCATATATTATAAATCCCAGAATAATACATGGCCATTGCTTTTGCTTTAAATTGTATCTCTTTTTTAATGTTTATTTTATTGATTTTAGAGAGAGAAAGAAAGAGAGCAAGAGAGAGGAACATCAATCTGTTTCTGAATGTGCCCTGACTAGGTTTCAAACTGGCAACCTCTGTGCTACAGGACAATGCTTTATCTAACAGAGATATCTGGCTAGGGCTACACTGTATCATTTTTAAGCTTTTCATTTTTAACAAATTTTAGACTTGCATAAAAGTGGCAAAACAAGTACAGAGGGTTCCCACATACCCTTTACCCTGCTTCCCTTAATGTTAACATCCTACTTAATCATTGTACAATGATCAAAACCAAGACATTAACATTGGTACAATACTCTTAACTAAACAAATTTTATTCTGATTTCACTAATCATTTTTCTGTTTCAGAGTCCATTACATTTAATAGTCACTTGCCTGTAGTTTCCTCCAGCAGTTGACAGTTGGAAATACTAAGTATCTTTCCTTTTCTCTCATGACATTGATGCTTTGGAAGAGTACTCCTTAGTGATACATCTATATCACTAAGTCTTCTGTTTTTGTAATGTTTTCTCATGACCAGCTTGAGGTTGTGCATTAATCTCTGCTCACTAATTTTAGCATCCATTGGTGGATGTTCCCTGAAACAATTATTACTGTATTTGAATGGTGATCTTTTTATTTCCCTTATTTTTTGCATTTATTAATTGAAATTTTTGTATAAGGAAGAGCTGTCCCTTCTTCCCTATTTATTTTTTTATTCAGTTACTTAATTTACATAAATCTGGACCTATTTATTTTATGGGTTTCAATTTAGTATTATTTTTATCATTTTATTGCTCAGATTGTTCCAGCTTTGGTGATATAGACTCTTGAAGTCAAGCCTTTTGACATATCGTCCTTTTCAGTTATCTTTTAAAAAGATTTAAAAATGTAAAAAAAAAAAAATTACCCATGTGTATACCACTTTGAGCACTTTTCAGTGCTCTTTTTGTAGATCTGAATTTCTATCTGATACTTTCCTTTTGTGCAAAGAACTTCTTTTAATATATATTGAAATGTGGGTCTTCTCATAGTGAATTCTCTAGGCTTTTGTTTGTCTGAAAGCCTTTATTTAGCTTGGATTTCTGAAAGCTATTTTCCTGGTTTTGAATTCTAGTTTGATATCTTTTCTTTTCCATATTTTAAGGCTATATCTCCTATTTTTGTTTGTCTTTGAGGGCGTGGAGACATTTGTTTAATGAAACATATGCATATGGAATCCCAGGCCTGTGGGTGTCTTCTCAGACAAACCCCCAGTCTCAGGCAGTATTACACCTAAAACATTCCACAGAGGGGAAGGAGCCTATTTAAAAAGGAGTCATTATTCTATTAAAATGGAAATGGTTTCATGGGTCCACTGTGTGTATAGAATTATTGGCATTCTATGCCAGTTTCCCTCCTGGTCCACATTAGCAGTAGCATTCTTGAAGAACTTGTTAGAAATGAAGACTCTCAGGCTCCACTCCAGACTCACGGAAGCAAAAAGCCTACATTCTGACAAGCGGCAAGGTGGGCAATTAGTGTGCTCCTTTGGCTGTGGGAGGCACTGCCCTGTAGTTTGTTTTTGTTGATTCAAGTTCAGCTCTAGATGTCTGACTGTGTGTCTGCTGGTCAGTGGCTGTTGGTGTAAGTGGGCAGGATGGGTGGGGACCCTATTTATAATCATGATGAATTTTTCTCTCATGTCATTCTTTTGCTTACACTCACTGGCATCTGTGCTCTCTGACACTTCTGGGAAGATGCTTGCCTTCATGTCAAATTCTGTAAAACTGTTTTGCTAAACAGCAAACCTTTGCTAACATGGTTGAGGTTCAAAAGGCATTCCCAATGAGCTGCTTCAGTAAGAAGGAAGAGGGGAGACTCCCTTTGTGGCCCCTTGGAGAGCATTTATTTTTCTTTTTTTTCCCTTCTCTGCATATTTTAAATATTTTTTTCTTTATGCCTGGTTTCTAGCAGTTTGTTTATAAAGTGCTTTTATTTGGTTTTCTTCATGTTTCTTCTGCTTGGAGTTTCTGAACTTCTTGGATCTGTGGGTTTACAGTTTTCATTAAAGGTGGGAAGATTTTGAACATTATTTTTTGAAAAATTTCCTTTTTATTATTTTGGCCCCTTCAGTGCTTTTTTATACTCTAGATCTCTATATGTCATAAATATGTATTACATATCATATATTATATTGTCTTTTTGATCATTAATGGTCTATCTTTTGGTGTGTGTTTATTTCAACTTGTTTCTACTGAAATACTTTTATTACTAGATGTCATTTTATAAATGTCTAAATCTATTATTAATCTCATGCAATGAAATTTTAGTTTTAGATATTGTACTTTTAATACATTCCATTTGGATGTCTTTTTTTTTTTTTCTTGAACATATAGAGCTTTTTCAATGTCTTTCTTCTAGTTCTGTCATCTCTTTTATTTCTCTCTAGCTTATGGAATGATTTTTCTCTTGCCTGTGGGTGATATTTTTCTATTTCTTTGCATGCTTGACCATTTGAAATTTTTAATTGGATGTCCAGCATTATAATTTTTACATTTTTGGGCCTTAAGATTTTGTTGTATTCTTTCAAATAGTGCTGAACTTTGGCATACTGTCAAGTTACTTGGAGTCAGTTTGATCCTTCTGTGGCTGGCTTTTAAGCTTCGTTATGGCTGTTTCAGAGCAGCCTTTAGTCTAGATCTCACTTAGCCCACACTACTAAATTGATACCTTTCTGAGGAATCTCCCTGATGGCACTGTACATTATGAGGTCTTTTCTTTTTGCCTGGCAGGAATTCAGACTATTCTCAGTCTTTGTGACTGCCAGAAATTTTATTGGCTACTGCTTGATTTTTGCTGGTTTTTTGCTTAACCTTTGGTAATTTCTTTTCACATATATGCAAATCAATACTTTGACAAAGACTGAAAGGAACTTTTCTGCATAGTGCACAGATCTGTTTCTCTCTTATCTCTCAAATTCTGCTTAAAATATTCCGTTTACTTGGCCGTTCCTAAACTCAAATCTTTTGCCACAACTCAGTGTTCCTTCCCTGCTTTTTTTATGGCCTAGATCATGCCAGGCAATTATGTGGGGCAATTGTGTATGCTCACATACTTTCTTTCCTTTATATTCATGATCACAGCCATTTATGGCTGTTGTCTGCTCTCTACCATTTTCTCAGATAGAGCAGTCTGCCTTTACCCAGGTTTTGTTTTCCTAGTTTCAGTTTGACCTGCAGTCAGAAAATAGTAAATGGAATAATCCAGAAATAAATAATTCATAAGTTTTAAATTGCACATTTTTCTGAGTAGTGTGAAAATCTCTGTCCCACCCAGAATGTGAATTTTCCAGTGTATTCATGCAGTCTGTATATGCTATCTGCTCATTAGTCACTTAGTAGCCACCTTGTTTATCAGATGGATGGACTTTCATAGTATTGCAGTTCTTGTGTTTAAGTAACCCTTATTTTTACTTAGCAATGGCCCCAGAGTGCAAGAGTAGCGATGCTGGCAATTCGGATTTGCCAAAGAGAAGATGTGAAGTATTTCCTTTAAGTAAAAGGTGAGTATGGTACAGTAACAGTAAGATATTTTGAAAGGGAGAGTGAAAGGCCATATTTGTGTTACTTTCATTATGGTATATTGTAATTGCTCTATTTTACTATAAGTTGTTAATCTTTTATTGTGCCTAATTTATAAATTAAATTTTATCATAGGTATGTATGCATAGGAAAAAAACATAATATAATATATATAGGGTTTTGGTTTTTTTTCTGTATTTTTCTGAAGCTGGAAATGGGGAGAGACAGTCAGACAGACTCCTGCATGCGCCCGACCGGGATCCACCCGGCACACCCACCAGGGGGCGACGCTCTGCCCACCAGGGGGCGATGCTCTGCCCCTCTGGGGTGTCGCTCTGTTGCCACCAGAGCCACTCTAGCACCTGGGGCAGAGGCCAAGGAGCCATCCCCAGCGCCCGGGCCATCCTTGCTCCAATGGAGTCTCGCTGTGGGAGGGGAAGAGAGAGACAGAGAGGAAGGAGAGGGGGAGGGGTAGAGAAGCAAATGAGCGCTTCTCCTGTGTGCCCTGGCCGGGAATCGAACCCGGGACTTCTATACGCCAGGCCGACGCTCTACCACTGAGCCAACCAGCCAGGGCCTATATATAGGGTTTTATTCAATCTGTGGTTTCAGGCATCCACTGGGGCTCTTGGAACATATCTCCTGTAGATACGAGGGACCATTGTATTTTGTCCATTTTCTAGTTGTATCATTTCCAGAAATGGAAGTCAGTCTAGAAACTCTTGTATAGTATAAATGGATGATATTATAATGACTAGGGATTCTGTTGTTGTCCTCTTGAAAGTGTTAAATTTTATTCTGGTAGCAAACTAAGTGACTATGTATTAAGAAACTTTGATCTCATAGAATTTTGGATTTAGCTCTCGTAGGGTGGTTCTATTTGGCGATGTCCTTTAACTCAGGGAAAATTCCTTCATCTTGAGATGTGGTCTTTACGCTTAGCTATGGCCCTTTTGGGATTTTTGTTTCTGATACTTCTTACTTGGCAGGATTGAAATTCCAAAATATTACCTACAACATATGACGGCTGTCAAAATTTCTGCTTGGTTCTTTTAACCCACTAGCTGTTGTTTTCCACCTGGGCTCCTTTCAGTTTTTTCTCCTATAGGTGTATTTTTGGAGTCAGTCAAGAATTGGAGGGTTTTGTATATGCAGATTTTGGAACTTCATTCTTTGTACGTAGTTTCTTGTAGGTAGTTTCCTCCTTTCCAGAGTGTATACAACCTTGACGACTAGGCACTATTGTAACTCCGTACCTGCCCTCTGGCTTCTCAGGCTAATAGAACTCTGGATTTTTACTTGAGATTTATTTTCCATAGGCAGATTTGTGAGTAACTTGAAGCCTTACAAATGTGGATTTCACTCAGTGTGATTCCTATGTAGTTATCTACTGTTGTACAACAAATTACATGAAAAAATAACTTAAAACAACACTAATTTATTCGGTTACAATTATTTGGTTCAGACTTGGGCACAGCTTAATTGGATCCTCTGATTCGGAGTTTTTCACAGGGTCTCTCAAATTGAGTTGATAGCCAGGGCTGGGGTATCATCTGCTCATTTGTTGGTTGTGAGGATTCAGATCCTAGCAGGTTGTTGGACTAAGGGCTTCAGTTTCTTACTGGCTGCTGGCTGGAGACCACCCTCAGTTCTTGCCACATGGTCCTCTCCACCATGGCAGCTTGCTTCGTTCAAAGGTACAGGCTGAGAAGGTAATAGTGCTAGCAAGATGGAATCACAGTCTTTTGTAACCTAATCACAGATGTAGCACCTCATCTCCTTTGCCATGCTTTTAGCAATTACTAAATTCAGCCTACTCTCAAAGGGAGGGGTAATTACACAAAGTATACAGGATGTATATGTGAGGTACCAGGTCATTAGGGCCATCTCAAAAATATACCGATCACAGTTCTCTTTTTGCAAGAGTTGACTTTCCTCCAGTTTCTACCTGCTTTTGGTCTTGCTACATGCTTTTATAGTGTGTGTGTTTTTAAAAATAATTTATTCAGAGTTTAAATAATTTATCCAGATCTCCACCATTACCATTAGCCAGAAGCCTAATACTTGACTCTGGGGATGTTAGCACCAACTCCTCTTTCAGACAAAAATGTTCTATCATGATTATGTTTTCTTCATACTTGTATATGTTATTTATTTATTTTCCTAATTAACCATTAGATATTGTACCTAGATGTCTCACTGGTATCTCCAATTCAGTATGATTAAAATAGAACTTCTTACTAAAAAGTTTTCTTCCTTTCAGATTTCATTTCTCGCTTTTGATTTCATCATTATCTTCTCTGTTAACAAGGTTCAAGATCTTAAGAATCAGGAGTTTTTTCCTTTGTTATAGTTGTAGTCAAGGTGTGGCCTATTCATCAGACAAGTGTGGACCACCAATTTTTTTGTTACCAGTTTGCCACAGGTTAAGAACAGAAATTAAGCCTGATTAGGCGGTTGCACAATGGGTAGAACGTTGGACTGGGATGCAGAAGACCCAGGTTCAAAACCCTGAGGTCACTGACTTGATTGCGGGCTCATCTGGTTTGAACAAGGCTCACCAGCTTGAGCCCAAGGTCACTGGCTTGACAAGGGGTCACTCAGTCTGCTGTAGCCCCCGGTCAAGGCACATATGAGAAAGCAATCAATGAACAACTAAGGTGCTGCATTAAAGAATTGATGCTTCTCTCTTTCCCTTCCTGTCTGTCTGTCCCTATCTGTCCCTCTCTCTGTCTCTCTCTGTCTCTGTCACAAAAACCAAAAAAACCCCCCTAGAAATTGAAAGTAAGCATTTGGAACCTTGTATAACAATTTAACAGTGTTGAGATGTCCAAGCATGTGATTTTGTATTTTGCAAAATACTGGCTTACAACAAATTGGGAAAAAAGCAAAACCACAAAACTGAGCCTTCATCATATATAATTGTCTTTCTTTTTTGAGAGAGGCAGGGAAAGAGCGACAGGAACATTGAGCTGTTTCTGTGTGTGCCTTTACTGGGGAATCAAACCAGCAACCTTTGTGCTCCATGACAGTGCTCCAACCAACTGAGCTATTCAGCCACGGTTTAATTTTTTTTTTTTTTTTAACAGAGATAGATAGGAAGGGAGAGAGAGAAGAAGGGGAAGGGGAGAAGGGAAGCATTCATTTGTTGTTCTACTCAGTCATGTATTCATTGGTTGCTTCCCATGTGTGTACTGGGGATCAAACCCCCAACCTTGTGGTTTTGGGGCATTACTCTTAACTGACTGAGCTAATTGGCCAGGGCCTCATCATATATAACTTGAGAATCACTATTCTTATTACATTCCTATTGCTTTTCCCCCACCTCTCGTCGTAGCTCTTGTGGTGGCCTGTTCATCCACTGTTATTGATTCAGTGTAGACTTTTATGTTGTTTCATGCCTAATTCTGCCTTCTCAGTCTATCCATTCAAAACTATGTGAAAATAAGTCTTTCTAGAACACTATTCTGATTATCATGCTTTGTTCAAAAATTTTAAATTGTGCTTTATGACTTGATCTAAAAGGTCCAGATTGTTTAGTTTGATATTTAAGACTCCAGGTCCTTTCACTCCCCTCCCTTTCCATGCCGTCTTATGCCCTGTGGTTCAGTTCAAATAGGCTCATGATTTACCTCTCAACACTCTTGTTTCTGACTGCCTTCCCCTGCTATATTTTTTGTTTACAGCAGTTATCACTTACTGTCCCTTTATTTCCTAATTTTCTGATTCCCCACTCCATGTTCAGTAGAATGTAAGCTTCATGAAAATAGAGACTGTTTTATTCACTGCTTAATATCCAGTAGGGGCACAATCAGTTTTTCTTGAATGATTACGTGAATGAAATGGTCACTTTAAAGAATTTTGGCCATGGATGACCTTGAAGATCAGAAAGAATGGCGCTTTCATGGTGAAACTTCGTAAGCAGAATCCTCTCCAGCCTCCCTCAGGTTACATAAAGTCTGTTTCTAACTAACATGAGAATAACAATTTAGTGTATTGTAGTCTCTTTGTATCTTTAGTACCTGGTAAAGAGAATATGCAACGTAAGAATTTTTTTTTTTTTCATTTTTCCGAAGCTGGAAACGGGGAGGCAGTCAGATAGACTCCCGCATGCGCCCGACCGGGATCCACCCAGCATGCCCACCAGGGGGCGATGCTCCGCCCCTCTGGGGCGTCACTCTGTTACATCCAGAGCCACTCTAGCACCTGAGGCAGAGGCCACAGAGCCATCCTCAGTGCCCGGGACAACTTTGCTCCAGTGGAGCCTTGGCTGCCGGAGGGGAAGAGAGAGACAGAGAAGAAGGAGAGGGGGAGGGGTGGAGAAGCAGATGGGCGCCTCTCCTGTGTGCCCTGGCTGGGAATCGAACCCAGGACTCCTGCACGCCAGGCCGACGCTCTACCTCTGAGCCAACCGGCCAGGGCCAAGAATTTTTTGTTTGACGGAATTAATGCTTTTATAGCGATAAATTTTCTTCTGTTATAGGTACATACAGTGTGTCCGTAAAGTCATGGTGCACTTTTGACCAGTCACAGGAAAGCAACAAAAAACGATAGAAATGTGAAATCTGCACCAAATAAAAGGAAAACTCTCCCAGTTTCATACCTGTTCAGTGCAGTTCGGTGCGGGCTCATGCACAGACTCTTTAGGGCTCCTTAGGTAGCTATCCTGTAGAGCCACTGACTGATGGCCTACCAGAACGGGTTTCTCCACCAAACTGCTGGTTTCCTTCAACTGCTTATCCCACCTAGTAATGTTATTACTATGTGGTGGTGCTTTATTATAAACACACCAATATTCATGTTGCACTTTGGTCACGAATTCTAATTTAGCGAGCCACAGAATACACTGAACTTTCCTCTGTACTGTCCACATCTCGACTGGCATGGCCGTGGACTGCTTCACTGTATACACGGTGTTACGTCATCATCCGCACGTGCGCACATGCTGCCACATCATCCTATGGAAACTGGGAGGGTTTTTCTTTTATTTGCTACAGATTTCACATTTCTGTTGTCTTTTGTTGCTTTCCTGTGACCGGTCAAAAGTGTACCATGACTTTATGGACACATTGTATTGTATTCAAATGTTTGTATAATAATGTTCCTTTACTATTGTAGTTTTATCATTTATCAAATATTTATTAAGCTTCTATACTGAACAAAACCATATATAAAATATTTTTAGCATACTAAATGTAAAAAATTATTCTAAAATATTGTAAGATGTGAAAAATGGGAAACTTAGAAAAGTGCCAAATAATCCTCAGGAATTTGGTATTTAAACACTTTAATTATTTGTAGTCTCCAGAAGAGGGGTATGTTGTTGTTTTTTTAAGTTGCCTTTGTGTTATTTCATGAATCCCAGCTATCTAACTTCTGGATATCAGGGGTCCTATACCCACTTCTTATTACATGTGGAATACTACCTTTCTGTATTACAAAATGAAAATGCATTTAATATGTTAGTGTAACCGAGGAGACTATATTGCCTGTAGGAATAGCAGGAAGAATTCCAACATGAGTCTAGTCAATGTTGTCTCTTTTGAGAAGGGATACATCCAACATGCTTCCTTGTCTGGATATGGGGTAATGTGGTGCTTAAAAAGTCTTGGATACAAATTGCAATCTTTGACTTCTGGCTACTTAATCTACTACTTTCTTCCTTACTCATTATTCCAGCCACATTGGGCTGTTGTTTTGAACTGCTGTCTTGCCTCAGAGTCTTTGTGCTTTCTATTCATTCAGCTGGAACACCCTCCCCACAGACACTCCCATTGCTTCATCCCTCTCATTCCTCAGGTCAGTTCTCAGGTGCTATTTTATCAGGGTTACTTTTCCTGTCTATTTATTATCAACATCTCTAATTTCTCCTTCCCCCATCACACTCTTACTCTTAGCCTGCAGTATTTTTTCCTAATAATTTCTGACCTTGATCATATATTAATTTGTGTATTTTTTCCTTATTAAAATGTAAGTTTTATGAAGGCAGGAATTTTGTCTCTTTTTTATCCTGTTGTATTCTTAGCCCCTAGAATAGTGTCTAGCACAAAGTGTTTAGTAAACATTTATAGAATGGATGAATGAATGAAGTCAGTGTTCTCTCTGTAGGTAAATCTGTAAGGGGAGTCAAATTTAAAATCAAAAGATTGCTTAGTAAGTATGCAACATGAGTCATAAGATGCATATTAATGGCTGATGTCATTAGTATGATAACATGATACATTTGTTTTCACTAAAGGATACATCTGCTCCACAGACAGGAAACTTCTATTTATGGATCAGAAAAATGCTTTCCATGAAGACTGTAGGAGAGCCTGCTAGTGTTACTTCTTAAATCTCCTTTTTTTTCCTTTTGAATTAAATTAAAAATCCCAAAATACAAATGTCTAAATAGAATATAAAAACCACACTTAGGACCTGGCCTGGTAGCTTAGTTGGAGTGCCATCTCGATGCATCAGGGTTGTGGGTTTGATACCCAATCAGGGGACATAACGAGAGTCAACCAGTGAATGCATAGGTGGGTGAAACAACAAATCAATAGTAAACAGTGTGAAAGTATTTTATGACCTACCTGCTCAAAGATTTACTATCCTGTTCCTTGCAAATTACAACAGGCTTTTATCCCGGCACAGTATTGTTTAGTGCAGAATTTATTGTATATTCAGAATTTTCAAATGGTTCTGATTATTTGAATATGAACAAAAGGATTTGGGGCAGTTATAATTATTCTAAAGAGAATAATTTTTTTTTCAGAACTACACTAAAATTTTGTTAATTGCATTAAATAGGAAATTCTGGATCGGTTTTGATAATAGTTTAATTTTCATGGAAACTGTTTTTACAAAGATAAACTTTCTAGAAGTTTATTAGGTCTTTTTCGTTGGGCTGAAGAAAATTCAAAGTTCTTAAGAGAAAATGTTCTTCATAGTCTTAAAATGTATACATGGAATTATGGGAAAATATAAAATAATTTTTAAATAAAACACAATAATATATGTAACTCAGTTTTGAGTTTATTATATTTTATGCACTAACAGACCAAATTTTACATGTTATTTTTGTGTGCTGATATTAAAAAATTAAATCCCATTTTCTGAGTTATAAGCATTTTCAAAACCTTTAGGAATTATTAGATTGTGAGAAAGAAATATTAATGTTATTAGATGACACTTCTTAATGTGTTGGTATTAACATGATTTTCTGACTTTGCAGAGTCATATCTCTGGAGGATAACTTTCTGGAGAGAATATATGTTTACTTAAAATAAATAATTCAGGCCCTGGCTGATAGCTAAGTAGGTTGGAGCATTGTCCCAATACTCCAAGGCTGTGGGTTCAATCCTTGGTCAGGGCACATACAAGAAACAACCAGTGAATACATAAATAAGAGGAATAGCAAATTGATATGTTTTCTCCTCTGCCCTCTTTGCTCTTTCTAGAATCAAATGAAATAAAATAATAATTCAATTACCATGTAGCGATTTACACAAATGAAAAGGGATTTAACTTAATTTGAGTTTAGGTGATTGTGTTCTGCTTTTTAAAAACACTTAACTTTTTTTCGTTTTAATATTAGTCCTATGCAAGTTCCTGTCCTAAGATGTTGTTAATTAATATTTTTCTATGTTTGGAGGTGTCAAACTGGCATCCTGAAAATTCAAAAAAGCCTACAGATGTGTTTGATAAACGGTGTTTTGTTGTTTTAAGCTAAGAATTAGTGTTAGCATTTATGCATTCAAATATTTTATATGGAAATCTAGATTTCCGGGTTGTTTGCAGTCACCTGGTTGTCTTGTTTGGCTGTGGGGCGTCGGTTCGCTGCACCTGCCCTTCTTGTGTTTCGCTCCCCCTCCGCGCCGCACACCGCTAGCAGGATGGCCCACAAGTAGATCTGCTACTCAGACAAATACTTCGACGAGCACTACGAGTACCGGCATGTCATGTTACCCAGAGAACTTTCCAAACAAGTACCCAAAACCCATCTGATGTCAGAAGAGGAGTGGAGGAGACTTGGTGTCCAACAGAGTCTAGGCTGGGTTCATTACATGATTCATGAGCCAGAACCACATATTCTTCTCTTTAGACTACCTCTTCCAAAAGATCAACAGAAACGAAGTATATCTGGGGATCATCAATTAAATCTTTTTCAAATTTAATGTATATGTGTATATAAGGTAGTATTCAGTGAATACTTGAAAAATGTACAATTCATTCATCCAGACCTGTGCATGAGCTGTATTCTTCATAGCAACAGAGTTCAGTTAAATGCAACTGCAAGTAGGTTACTGTAAGGTGTTTAAGATAAAGTTTTTCTAGAGTTACTTTTTCTCTTAATATAAGTGCCTGTTTGACTTTACTTGTTATTTTGTTATTAAAGTTTAAAAAAAAAATCTAGATTTCCAACTTCTGAAAAATGTGAGGATTGAACAGTATTGAGCTTTCTCGTTCCTACACAGCAGTGATTATTAACTGGGGCAATTTTGGCAATGTGACAGGGGAAAACATTTGATAATGTCTAGGACTGTTTTAATTGTCATGACTTGGTGGGGAGGTACCATTTGCATCTAATGTATAAAGGTCAGGGATCTGCTTATGTACAGGATGACCTCCCACAGCAAAATATTATCTGGGCCAAGAACTGCTTGGAAGTATCATAGTACTTCTGAGGTTGAGAAGTCCTGCAATATAGCAATAATTGACCTGAGTTAAGTCATAGCTGTTCTATATGGGTTAAAGTTAGCCATAATTTCCTTCTAATTTTATTTACTTGCCTGGACTTTATATACTTTTGAATTTGTGCATCTTCCTTTAGAGTAGTAGAAACTAAAACTACATCAGATATTTATTGGAAAAGATGATGGTAAATACAAAATATTTTTTATTACCTCTGGCATGAAAAATATTAGAATTTAAATTTTATTTTCTCCAGTTGTCTTGTTCTTTTAGTTAACATGGTGTAATCTAATAAGCACTGTACTTAGATAGATATGGAGGAGATAATCAGGTGTATACTCTTTAAAGATTGTTATGCGATGGAAAATTCTTTAATTTATCATTATGTAGTGCTTTCTGTATAACTGATAATTTTCCTTGAACTTGACTTTATCTGAAATTAATATAGCTATTCCAGCTTTCTTTTGATTAACGTTAGCATTGAATGTCTTTCTCTATCCCTTTACTTTTACTCTACCTGTATCTATATTTAAAGTGGATTTTTTGAAGACAACATAGAGTTGGTTCTTGTTTTTTTAATTCATTGTGCAATCTGTTTTTTATTAAATGGGTGAGTTTAGATTATTCACATTTAAAGTGTTTATTGATTTAATTGGATTAATATCAACTATATTTGTAACTTTTCTATTACTTGATCTTATTATTCTTTGTCTTTCACCATTTTTCTGTCTTATCTGATTTTAAATGATCGGTTTAATTAATCCAGTCTCTCTCCTTAGCAGATCATTTGTACATTTATACTTTTTATTTTATTTACTTATTTTTTTGGTATGTGTATGCATGTGGTTGCCCTGGAGTTTTGAGGTATGTATTTACAGCTTGTATAAGCCCACTTTTAAATAATACTTGTACTACTTTATAGGTAATATGGTACTTTGTAACAGAATATTCCTAATTCCTCCCTCCTGTCACTTAGAACATTGCTGACATTTATATCATTTATTCTTTCTTAATCTATAATCACCCTGTGTATTGTGGCTATTAATTCTTTGAACAAACTAACCTTTTTTTTATTTCTTCTCTAATGCTTTTCTCTTTTTTTTATGTATATCCAAGTTTCTTATTTATATAATTTTCCTTCTTAAAACTTTCTATAATATTTCTTACAAGAAAGGTCTACTCAATTTCCCTCAATTTTTGTTTGAGAAAACCTTTATTTTTCCTTTACTTTTGAAGGATAATTTTATGGATAAATGTTTTTGGATTGGTGGAGTTTTTTCTCTCAGCACTAAATTATTTAATTCCAATCTTTTATTACTTGCATGGTTTCTGAAGAAAAGTCCAGTGTAATGCTTATCCTTGTTTCTCTATAAGGTGTTTTTTTCCTCTGGCTTCTTTCAAAATGTTCTATTTGTCTTTGAGTTTTCTGCAGTTTGATTATATTATGCCTCGGTGAAACAGGAGGGGATTTTTGTTTTGTCTTCACCCTTAGAATCTGGGGTGAGGCTGTTGGAGGTGAAAAACAAAGGTTTCAAGCCAACATTTGTTGTTTATTTTATTTTAGCTATCCTAATGAGTGTGAAGTGTTATCTCACTGTGGTTTTGATTTACATTTCCCTAATGATTAGTGATGCTGAGCATCTTTTCATATGTTTATTGACCATTTGTGTATCTTTGAAGTAATGTCTATTCAAGTTTTATGCCCACTTTAAAATATTTTTTTTGGTTGCATTGTAGGAGTGATAATATATTCTGGATATTAATCCATTTGCAGATAAAAGATTTACAAATATTTTCTCCTCTTCTCTGGGTTGCTCTTCACTCTCTTCATAATGTCATTTGATGTACATAAGTTTTAAATTTTGATGAAATTCAGTTTCTCTTAATTTCTTTTTAACCTGTTTATTTGTGACTTAATAATGTACCCCACACCCTTTTTCAGAGGTCTGTGCACTTTATTTACTCACATTACTTTTTTTCGTATCTCCAGCCTTTACCCTAAAGAAAAAATCGTGAACAAATATGTTATGTTAGTTTTTGAAGACAGTAAATAAACATTAAGAATAATCTGTCAATACAGCCCTTTCAACGGAAATAAAAAGGAAATGAAAATACTTATTTTCTATGCTTATAGAGTACTATTAAATTGAGAAGCAGTTTCAGTTTACACATTTGTCTAACATACGCCTATTTGAGAACATGTATATTTTGAGATAGAAAGTGACTCTCAAATTGAATTCAAAACTGGTATTGTGTTGAATTTGGTTTAAAAAATCAGTGAGTTCTTGGAATACATACGTGTAAATGTACTTGAATTGGTTACTTAATATATATGTATATATTGATTGGTGATTATTAGACAATTTAATTTTATCTGATGTCATTTTTTTAAAGATAATGATTGAGATACAGCGTATTAGTTTCAGGTGTACGACATAATGACTCAGTGTTTGTAAGATGCCATTGTCAAGTAACAGTTCCAGATTTTGTATTTAACTTTTTCAGGAAGAAAGTATAATTGTGGTATAGAAAATGAACTTTTTTCTTTCAGTATTAATATATTTATTAATTCTTACTGAGTGTTTATGTTGGTCATTTTGCAGGTGAATTATGTAACCTCATTACGCTGGACGTAGCTCACAATCAACTTGAACACCTTCCAAAGGAGATAGGAAACTGCACACAGATAACCAACCTTGACTTGCAGCACAATGAACTGTTAGACCTTCCAGATGCTATAGGTAAGGTATGAGAGGAGAAAGAAGATATTGATAATCATTTATAGCTACTTGGACATGAAAGGACTATTTTTGATCCATTTTGATAATATTAAAAGATTAAAACTGAACATTGTTGAAGTAGTAAAACTTCTAATAGATTGTATTTTAAAATCACTATATCCATTTCCTGGCCAAGAAAATAATTAGGTTTTGGGAAATGAGTTAATGGTATTATATAAAAGAAAGAATAAGTTATATGTATATATTCTACTGGAGTTCTGTGCTTAAATTGCAGAATGGGTACATTTTCTGTTTTTGAAATTTTAGAATGTTGCATGCTATTTATAGGATGTGGTCCCTTTTTTGCTAAAGTAGACCACACTGAAAAACAAAACCATTATACTTTAGTTTTTAAACCATAGCCAGTATAGTTTTAAATGTGTTCCTTTATAATATTGAGGGACTAAGAGATGTGCAAAATGTGTTTCAGTGACTTAACCAAAACTCAAAAAGTTGAATTGCATTTATTGTGATATGTTCTTTTTTTTTCTTTTCCTTTTGTATTTTTCTGGAGTTGGAAACGGGGAGTCAGTCAGACAGACTCCTGCATGCGCACGACCAGGATCCACCCAGCATGCCCACCAGGGGGCGATGCTCTGCCCATCTGGGGCGTTGCTCTGTTGCAACCAGAACCATTCTAGCACCTGAGGCAGAGGCCATAGAGCCATCCTCAGTGCCCGGGCCAACCTTGCTCCAATGGAGCCTTGGCTGCGGGAGGGGAAGAGTGAGACAGAGAGGAGAGACAGAGAGGAAGGAGAGGGGGAGGGGTGGAGAAGCAAATGGGCGCTTCTCCTGTGTACCCTGGCTGGGAATCAACCCCGGGACTCACGCACGCCAGGCCGACGCTCTACCACTGAACCAACCGGCCAGGGCCTTATCTTTCTTTTTTAAAGTGAGAGTAGAGGGAATACCAAGAGATTCCTGCATGCACTGGACTGGGATTCACCCAGTGACCCTCATCTAGTGCTGATGCTCTGCCCATCTTGGGGGGCTTGCAACCAAGCTATTTTTAGCAGAGGCTCCATGGAGCTATCCTCAGTGCTCAAGGCCAGCTTGCTCAAATCAATGGAACCATGGCTGTGGGAGGAGAAGAGAAAGAAAGAGAAAGATAGGGGTCGGGGAGGGATGGAGAAGCAGATAGTTGGTCCTCTCCTGTGTGTCCTGACTGAGAATCGAGCCTGGACTTCCGCACACTGGGTCAACACTCTACTGCTGAGCCAACTGGTCAGAGCCAGACGTGTTCTATATTTACACAGTCTTGTTTATTTTCTAAATGCCCATAAATTTACATGAACAGTAAGGGGAATTTTGAATAATTTGCACTTTTTTAGTTATTGATGTGGTATAAACTTAATGTTTTTTCAGAAAAATGATATCTGTACTTAATTTATATAATTTCAGTAATGAATATTTATGAAGTTCTATTACTAAATTGTATGATATCTTTCTCCAGTTTCTCCAGGATTTTTTCTTCTTCTATCATATCTAGGGGACCACTTTAATTCATTTATGTTCAAAGTTTTGAGATTTTTTTTCTAACCCTGCAGGTGATTCAAAGGCAGGCTGCAGACTAATTATAAGGCTGTTTTAGTTTCAGACCACCCTTAATACTAGTGTGCAGCCTTGTAGAGTTCTGGTTAATATTGATTACTAGTTTTGACTCTTGGTGGAAACTTGCCTGAGCCTTTCAGTTGCATCTTTTATTTAGGGAAGTGCTCATAGGATAAAATTCTCTCCAGTGTTTCTGGAGTTCCCAGCCATTTTCTGGCCTGGAAATTAGTATTGTCTTACCTAGCTATCTGATTTTTGTTTTAGAAGTGTTTTTAGTTTAGTTTTGTTTTTTTTCAATGGGAGGGTTTACTTGAATTATCCACCTAGTCTACCATTGTTTGAAACAGAAGCAATTTGCAATGGCAACAAACTAATTATTCTAATTAGTTATATTTGGATTAAATTTATCTCTGAAAGGCAAGATGGTCTACAACACAATGTTAATATTATGTTAATATTCATAATAATTATTTTACCAACTTTGCTATATAAATAAAAGAATTAGATTTCTGGTTCAGTAGGGACTGAATATAATTATTTCTTTTCTCAACAAAAGTAAAATACACATTTAGTTGCATGTGGAATACTAATCAAGATAGACAATATACTGAGCCATAAAATAAGTCTCAAAGAATTTACATGATTTAAGTCACACAAAGTGGAGAGAAGACAAGATGGCGATGGAGTAGGCGGATGTACCATCTTCCACCTCCCAGATCCAAAGTGGATTACAAACTAATTTTAAGCCACACAAAGTATGTTCTCAACAACAAGGAAATTAAATTAGAAATCAATAAAAGAAAAACCCATAGAAAGCCGTGAGATATTGGGAAATAAATAACACATCTGAATAAATCATAGATTATAGAAGAAGCAGAAAGGCAAATTAAAGAATTTTGAACAAAACAAAAGAAAAACCCAACAAATCAGAATTTGTCCTTTTTTGTCTCTTTTTCTTTTACCTCTTTTCCTTCTAAGTTTTGTTGGTTACATTGTGAGGACATTAATGTTTATGTTATCTCTTGTTAAGTTTACCAATCTCTGTTTTTGTTTTAATCTTAATGCTCATCAACAATCCTGCTGCATAGTTGCTCTCATAATCTCTTGGTTGTCCGAAATCAATATTGTAGTAGTTTTTTCAGAAATGATTCATGGAAAAGTAGTTCCCTAATTGTATACTTGTAACCTCTATACTTGAACAGTTTGGATGGGTTTAAAATTTTTGTGTTCATCTTATTTTTCTTGAGCATATTAATAGAACTAAAAGGTAGTTCTGTCTTCTGGAACTGAATGTGTAAGAGAATGATGCCAGTCCAATATTTTCTCATTACAAGTGACTTAATTGTTTTGTCCAGCCACCCAAAAGGTTATTTTTTTTATACCTTAAGTTCAAGAACTTGAATATACTATATTTTACAGTGTTGATCTTTCAGGTTCCATTTCCCCGAGATATTCTAAGCCAATTCAATATATAGGTTTAACTTTTTTTTTTTTCCTGTATTTTTCTGAAGCTGGAAACGGGGAGAGACAGTCAGACAGACTCCCACATGCGCCTGACCGGGATCCACCCGGCACGCCCACCAGGGGGAGACGCTCTGCCCACCAGGGGGCGATGCTCTGCCCCTCCGGGGCGTCGCTCTGTTGCGACCAGAGCCACTCCAGCGCCTGGGGCAGAGGCCGAGGAGCCATCCCCAGTGCCTGGGCCATCTTTGCTCCAATGGAGCCTCGGCTGCGGGAGGGGAAGACAGAGAGGAAGGAGAGGGGGAGGGGTGGAGAAGCAGATGGGCGCTTCTCCTGTGTGCCCTGGCCGGGAATCGAACCCGGGACTTCTGCACACCAGGCCGACGCTCTACCACTGAGCCAACTGGCCAGGGCCTAGGTTTAACTTTTATTTCAGTATAGTTTTCTTGAATTATATACTGACATCTTTGATTTGAATTATATATTACATTGAAATATATGTCTGTAAGTTTGCTTATTTTGAACAACCAATGACTTAGAACAGTAAAGGAGGGGAAAAAATGTTGTTTACTGGGAATTGGATAGGGGAACCAAAATTAAAGATGTTTGAAATACTATAAAGTTTCTTCTTATCCCTCTCATTGATGCTTAATCACTATGTATTTCTTAGGATATTATAGATTATAGATACTTTATTGTTCTGTGAGAGTATCAGACAAGTTCTAGCCTAAGGGCTTTTGTACTTTTTGATTTCTCTGCTTAGAACTTTTTAAAATATCCACATAATTTCCTCTACTCTTTCAACAGACAAATAGATATATAGGGCATGGTCATCAATCAGTCCTTTTCTTACTTTCGAATAGTCTTAACAATATTTTGTTGTTTAATATTTATTGTGTTTGTATCCCTATCTTTTTTTTAAATTTATTGTGTTTACATAGATTCTAGTGTTGCCCCAATTGCATCCCCTATCCTCCCTCCCCTATATTCCCCACAACATATCTTTTGTCCCCCTCCCAACACCTCCCTCCCCCCTTCCCTTCAGGTTTAATTCTTTTCCTCAGTTCACATTGTTCTTTGGATTCCTCAAATGAGTGAGATCATATGATATTTTTCTTTCTCTGCCTGGCTTATTTCACTCAACATAATAGTTTCCAGGTCCTCCATGTTGTTGCAAAAGGTAATATTTTCTTCTTTTTCATGGCCCCATAGTATTCCATTTTATGTATGTACCACAGTTTTTTAATCTCCTCGTCCACTGACGGACACTTGGGCTGTTTCCAGATCTGTGCTATTGTGAACAATGCTGCCATAAACATGAGGGTGCATTTCTTTTTGAATCAGTGATACAGTGTTTTGGAGATATATTCCAAAAAGTGGGATGGCTGAGTCAAAAGGCAGTTCCATTTTTAATTTTTTGAGGAATCTCTATACTGTTTTCCACAGTGGCTGCACCAGTCTGCATTCCCACCAGCAGTGCAGGAGGGTTCCCCTCTCCCCATATCCTCGCCCACACCTATTGTGTGTTTTGTTAATGAACGCCATTCTGACTGGTGTGAGGTGATATCTTATTGTGGTTTTAATTTGCATTTCTCTAATGATTAGTGATGTTGAACATTTTTTCATCTGTCTATTGGCCATTTGTATGTCCTTTTTGGAGAAGTGTCTATTCATTTCTTTTGCCCATTTTTTGATTGGATTGTTTGTCTTCCTGGTCTTGAGTTTTACAAGTTCTTTATAAATTTTGGTTATTAACCCCTTATCAGATGTATTGTCGAATATGTTCTCCCATTGTATAGTTTGTCTTTTTATTCTGTTCATAATGTTTTTAGCTGTACAAAAGTTTTTTAGTTTGATATAGTTCCATTTGTTTATCCTGTCTTTTATTTCACTTGCCTGTGGAGATAAATCAGCAAATATATTGCTGAGAGATGTCGGAGAGCTTACTGCCTATGTTTTCTTCTAAGATGCTTATGGTTTCACAACTTAAATTTAAGTATTTTATCCATTTTGAGTTTATTTTTGTGACTGATGTAAGTTGGTGGTCTAGTTTCATTTTTTTGCAGGTAGCTGTCCAATTTTCCCAACACCATTTGTTAAAGATTCTGTCTTTACTCCATTGTATGCTCTTACTTCCTTTGTCAAATATCAATTTTCTAGAAAGGTGTGGGTTTATTTCTGGGTTCTCTGTTCTGTTCCATTGATCTATATGCCTGTTCTTATGCCAGTACCAAGCTGTTTTGAGTACAATGGCCTCATAGTATAACTTGATATTAGGAAGTGTGATACCTCCCACTTTATTTTTCTTTTTTAAGATTGCTGAGGCTATTCGTGTTCTTTTTTGGTTTTATATAAATTTTTGGAATATGTAGTCTATATCTTTGAAGTACAGTGGTACCTTGAGATACAAGCAGACCAACATATGAATTTTTAAGATACGAGTTGCAACTCTGTCAATATTTTTGTTCGAGATCTGAGCGAAATTCTGAGGTACGAGTCATGATTCGAAAAACTGCTGCTTGTTGGCACATTGGTGCATGGGTCTAGTATCGGTAGCACAACACCAGCATCTTGTTCTTTCTCACATGTTACCCGCAGAATCAAGTCAAATCTTGTGTACTGTACTCGTTCTTGCATCATTTTTGTATTTTTTACTAACTTTTTTTGTGTGTGCTATCATGGGGCCAAAGAAAGTGAGTGTTAAGGACAATGGTGAGAAGAAGAAGAGAATGATGTCAATAGAAGTGAAGCAAAAAATAATAGAAAAACATGAGTGTGGAGTACGAGTGATTGAACTGGAAGGCTGTACAACCGCAATACATGTACTATTTGTACCATCCTTAAACAAAAGGATGCCATCAAAAGCGCAAATCCAATGAAAGAAACTACAGTTCTGTCCCAATTAAGGACACATATCCCTGAAAAAATGGAGAAGCTTCTCTGGTGTGTGTGAAAGAGAAAGAGCTGGCAGGAGATTTAGTGACGGAGACTGTAATATGCAAAAAGGCATGTATTATTTACGGCAACTTGAAGAAGAAAGAACCGTCAACCTCAAAAGAGGCAGCAGAAGATACGTTTAAGGCAAGTCACGGCTGGTTTGAAAATTTCAAGAAGAGATCTGGCATCCACTGGGTAGTGAGGCATGTTGAAGCTGCGAGTGTTGATGTTAAGGCAGCTGAGGAGTACTTCGCACGTTTTGTTGCGCTAATCACAAAGGAAGGCTACATCCCCCAATAAGTGTTCAACTGTGATGAAACAGGATTGTTTTGGGAAAAAATGCCCCGGAGGACTTTCATCACCACAGAGGAGAAGAAGCTGCCAGGCCATAAACCCATAAAGGACCGTCTGATCCTTGCATTGTGTGCAAATGCTAGTGGTGACTGTAAAGTAAAGGCACTGCTAGTGTATCATTTCTAAAATCCTCGAGCCTTTAAGACTCACAAGATTCTTAAAAAAAAACTGCAGGTTATGTGGCGCACCAATGCTAGGTCATGGGTTACTCGGCAGTTTAGTACACATTTAGTAATTTACCCATTATTAAATGGGTAAATCTGGTCTTTGGTCCTGCAGTGAAGAAATATCTTCAAGAAAATAAACTCCCGATGAAAGCATTTCTAATCCTTGAAAATGCTGCAGCTCACCCACCTGGTCTTGAAGATGACATTCTCGATGAGCTCAAATTTGTGAAAGTCTTCTACCTCCCACTCAATACGACTTCAATCTTGCAACCTATGGATCAGCAGGTCATTTCCAACTTTAAAAGGCTTTACACAAAGCACTTGTCCCGCCGCTGCTTTGAAGTGACTGAGAATACAAATCTAACCCTTCTAGAGTTTTGGAAAGATCATCGTGATATGTTTATGCATTATTGACTTGGCATGGCAAGAGGTTACAAGAAGAACCTTGAACTCGGTATGGAAAAAGTCATGTCCTGATGTTGTTGCAGACAGGGACTTCGAAGGATTCGAACCAGAGACTGAGACGAGATAGAAGCATTGGAGGAGATTGTGTCCCTCAGAAAGTCAGTGGGTCTTGAGGTAGGTGAGGGTGACGTAAAGGAGCTCGTTGAGGAACATGAGGAGGAACTCTAAACTGAGGAGTTGAAGGAGCTACAGATGATGCAACATATGGAGCTTCTGCAAGAGATTGGTAGTGAGGAGGAGCTAGAGTCGGAGGAAGTGATTTCTACAAGTGAAATTAAAGACATGCTGGCAATGTGGGAAAAGCTTTCAAGTTTCATTGAAAAGAAACACCCAGAAAAAGTTTCAACTGGTCGAGCTTCAGCATTTTTTAATGACACTTGTTTGTCACATTTCTGTAACATTTTAAAAGGCAGGCAAAAGCAAACCTCTTTGGATAGATTTTTATTCAAAAGTCCTGCAAGTGAAAGTTCTGAAAGTGCAGCCAAAAAGGCAAAAACAGGTTATGACTAACTGAAAAATACGTAATGTTAAGCTTAGGTTAAGTTTAAAGTTAAGAAAGTGTCTTTTTTTACAATTAAGTTTTTGTGGTTTCATTTTAAGTAAAGAAAGTACAGTTTTAGTTTACATTTAGTGTCAAGAAAGTTTAGTTTTAGTTTACGTGTCTACAGTGCCTGCATCCCTTTCTCCCTCCCTCCTCCTCCGCCATTCACCTCCGTTAGCCTTAGCCGCACTCGTCTGTCTCCAAGGTAAGAATACAGTGCTAAATAACACTTTTTAATCTTATTTCATATATTTTGTTATGCATTGGTAAAGTATACATGTGTGTTTCTTAATTAAAAACATCTTTTTTCATAATTTAGGGTGGTTTGGGGATGTTTCACAGGGCTGGAACTTATTAACTCTATTTCAGTTATTTTAAATGGGAGAAATTTGTTTGATTTATGAGTTGACTGACTTACGAGCTCAGTTACAGAACGAATTAAACTCGTATCTCAACAAACCACTGTATGTGATTGGTATTTTAATTGGTATTACATTAAATTTATAAATTGCTTTGGGTAGTATAGACATTTTGATAATGTTTATTCTTCCTAACCATGAGCACGGTATATACTTCCACTTGTTTGTATCTTCCTTGATTTCTTTGATTAATGATTTGTAATTTTCCAAGTACAAGTCTTTAACCTCCTTGGTTAAATTTACTTCTAGGTACTTTTTTTTTGTTGCAATAGTGAAAGGGATTGTTTCCTTAATTTATCTTTCTGACAGTTTATTGTTGGTGTACAAAAATGTCTCTGATTTCTGTGTATTAATTTTATACCCTGCCACCTTGCTGAATTCATTTATCAGGTCCAGTAGTTTTTTGACTGAGACATTAGGGTTTTCAATATACAGTATCATATCATCTGCAAATAATGATAGTTTTACTTCTTCTTTTCCAATTTGGATGCCTTTATTTCTTCTTCTTGTTTGATTACTGTAGCGAGGACTTCCAGTACTATGTTGAATAAGAGTGATGAAAGGGGGTATACCCCTGTCTTGTTCCTGATCTTAGGGGGATTGCATTTAATTTTTGCCCATTAATTATGATATTGGCTGTGGGTTTTTCATAGATGGCCTTTATCATGTTGAGGTATGTTCCCTGTATTCCCACTTTGCTGAGAGTTTTGATCATAAATGGGTGCTGGATTTTATCAAATGCTTTTTCTGCATCTGTTGAAATTATCATGTGGTTTTTCTCCTTCCTTTTGTTTATGTGATGAATCACATTGATTGATTTACAAATATTGTACCATCCTTGCCTCCCCAGAATAAATCCCATGTGATCATGATGTATGATTTTTTTCATGTATTGCTGGATCTGATTTGCCAATATTTTGTTGAGGATTTTAGCATCTAAATTTATCAGGGAAATTGGCTTATAATTTTCTTTCTTTGTGTTTTCTTTGCCTGGTTTTGGAATCAGAATTATGCTTGTCATATAAAAGGAGCTTGGAAGTCTTCCTTCCTCTTGAATTTTTTGAAATAGTTTGAGAAGGATAGGAGTCAGTTCTTCTTTGAATCTTTGGTAGAATTCACCAATGAAGCCATCTGGCCCACGGCTTTTGTTTGCTGGGAGTTTTTTGATAACTGTTTTGATCTCATTTGTTGTAACCGGTCTGTTTAGGTTTTCTGATTCTTCCCGATTGATTTTTGAAAGATTATATGTTTCAAGAAATTTTTCTATTTCACCTAGGTTGTTTAATTTTTTGGCATACAGTTCTTCATAGTATTTTCTTACAGTATTTTGTATTTCTGTTGTGTCATTATTTCTCCACTCTCATTTCTAATTTTATTTATTTGAGTCCTCTTTTTTTCTTGGTGAGTCTGGTTAAAGGTTCGTCAATCTTGTTTATTTACCCTTTCAAAGAACCAGCTCTTGGTTTCATTGATCCTCTGTATTCTTTAGCCTCTATGTCAGGGGTTGGGAACCTATGACTCATGAGCCAGATATGGCTCTTTTGATGGCTGCATCTGGCTCACAGACAAATTTTTAATAATAATAAAAAATAACATTGAAAATATAAAACATTCTCATGTATTACAATACATTCATTTCCTACCGCTCATGTTCATGGTTGTGGGTGGCTGGAGCCAATCACAGCTGTCCTCCGGGAACACCAAATTTTTATTGGATAATGCGTAACATACATGGGTCCTTGTATGGGGAAAAGAATATAGTGAAAGAGGAAGATAGCTTTAAAGAATAAAATGGCAATAAACAACTACATATCAATAATAAACTTAAATGTAAATGGATTAAATGATCCAATCATGTGTGTTGGTGTGGATTTCTTTGGGTTTCTCTTTAATGGAATTCTCTGTGCTTCTTGAACATGTGTGACTTTCCTGCATCAATTTAGGGAAGTTTTCAGCTATGATTTGATTGAACAAAGTCTCTATCCCTTGCTCTTTCTCTTTTTCAGGAACCCCTATGATGTGGATGTTATTTCTCTTCATGTTGTCACAGTGCTCTCGCAGGGGTCGTCAAACTTTTTTTTTTTTTTTTTTCAGTTTTCTGAAGCTGGAAACAGGGAGAGACAGTCAGACAGACTCCCGCATGCGCCCGACTGGGATCCACCCGGCACGCCCACCAGGGGCGACGCTCTGCCCACCAGGGGGCGATGCTCTGCCCATCCTGGGCGTCGCCATGTTGCGACCAGAGCCACTCTAGTGCCTGAGGCAGAGGCCACAGAGCCATCCCCAGCGCCCGGGCCATCTTTGCTCCAATGGAGCCTTGGCTGCGGGAGGGGAAGAGAGAGACAGAGAGGAAAGCGCAGCAGAGGGGTGGAGAAGCAAATGGGCGCTTCTCCTGTGTGCCCTGGCTGGAATTGAACCCGGGTCCTCCGCACGCTAGGCCGACGCTCTACCACTGAGCCAACCGGCCAGGGCTCCTAAGGGGTCGTCAAACTTTTTATAAAAACCGCCCACTTTTGCAGTGCTGGTCAACCTGGTCCCTACCGTGCAACCAAACAGCGCCACGATTGGCCCATCATGAAAGCTGGAACGCCCCACTAGTGGGCGGTAGGGACCAGGTCTACCAGCACTGCAAAAGTGAGTCTCTCTTTTTGCTGCTCTGCTTCTGTGCCTTTGTTTATCTTGTTCTCTAACTCAGTGGTCCCCAACCTTTTTTGGGCCACAGATCGGTTTAATGTCAGAAAATATTTTCACGGACTGGCCTTTAGGGTGGGACGGATAAATGTATCATGTGACCGAGACAAGTGTCAAGAGTGAGTTTTAGACAGATGTAACAGAGGGAATCTGGTCATATTTTAAAATAAAACATCGTTCAGACTTAAATATAAATAAAATGTAAATAATGTAAGTTATTTATCCTTTCTCTGTGGACCCGTACCAAAAGGCCCATGGACTGGTACCAGTCCGCGGCCCGGGGTTTGGGGGCCACTGTTCTAACTCGCTGATTCAGTCTTCCACTTTATCCATCCTGCTTTTAATTCCTTCCATTGTGGTCTTCACTTTCTGATATTTGTCATTTCTGACTGATTTTTAAA